>NC_082664.1:167667778-168321706 GCF_025265405.1 Mesoplodon densirostris
ATGTTGGCATCTGGGATAAAAATCAGGGCATCCCCAGTACAACGGGCAGCAGAGCAGGCTTACCACCCTGTGGGCAAGCAGGGATGGATGCCCACCTCCTGCTCTGGCTGAGTCGCCTTGAGAAAGTGCACTTCAATAAATGTTTTGGATAATAGCAGGTCCTACCTCTGAGGGTGCCTCTCAGGGAAAAGGCCCCCACCAGTGTCCGCAGTGGCCATCAGTGCCCTTCGACAGCTCTAATCATTAGGAAATTTTCTTTTTGTTAAGCCCTCATCAGCTTTACTATGCCTCCCACCTCTTCACAAAGGAGACATCAATTTTAAAATATCTTTGCCCTGGAGCAAAAAGCACTTGGATATAAATACTGTATTTGCCAAATTCAGATAAAAGGTTGATGTGTATTCCTGAGTGGCCGTAGGAACCAGTGTGTCCCATATATGCAAACTCAAATGAACACAGCTGGAGTCAACTTCAGCATTCTATTAAGGGGAACCACATGAAATTGCTAATTCTGTAGGCAGCAGATGAACAATTGGCATTTTTGTACAGTTCAGCCTGTAACATGATGGTTAAGAACGCAGACTTTGGGGGGCTTCCCTGGTGGCGCAGTGGTTGAGAGTCCGCCTGCCGATGCAGGGGACACGGGTTCGTGCCCCGGTCTGGGAAGATCCCACATGCCGCGGAGCGGCTGGGCCCGTGAGCCATGGCCGCTGGGCCTGTGCGTCCGGAGCCTGTGCTCCGCAATGGGAGAGGCCACAACAGTGAGAGGCCCATATACCGCAAAAAAAAAAAAAAAGAATGCAGACTTTGGGGGCTTCCCTGGTGGCGCAGTGGTTAAGAATCTGCCTGCCAATTCAGGGGACATGGGTACGAGCCCTGGTCCGGGAAGATCTCACATGCCGTGGAGCAACTAAGCTCGTGTGCCACAACTACTGAAGCCCATGCGCCTAGAGCCCATGCTCCATGACAAGAGAAGCCACCGCAGTGAGAAGCCTGCGCACTGCAAAGAAGAGTAGCCCCAGCTGGCCGCAGCAAGAGAAAGCCTGCAGCGCAACAACGAAGACCCAACACAGCCAAAAATAAATAAATAAATTTATTAAAAAAAAAAAAAAAGGAATGTGGACTTTGGAGGGCTTCAATGTAAATTTTTGACATTATCTCCAAATAAACATGCAGTCACACAGATACACTGACAATATTTACAAACTATTAATTCATAGTAAGTTATTAATTCTTAACATTGTATTTATTATAATATTTAGAGACTTGTTTTGGTAAATCTTCATTTTTAATTTTTTTAATTTTTAAAAATTAAAAAAAAAATTTTTAGGGGTTTTGGGGGTTTTTTTGGCCACGCCATGCGGCTTTTGGGATTTTAGTTCCCTGACCAGGGATCGAACCCAGGCCCTTGACAGTGAGAACGCGGAGTCCTAACCACAGGACTGCCAGGGAATTCCCTTCATTTTTTAATATACTTGAACCTCATAAAAACATACAATTGGCTTGATTTCCTTAATCTCTGAGAGGCTGCAGAGAAGGTAACAGCTAAAAGCCATTAATTCCTGTATATTTCTCATGTGAAAATACAAAAGGAGAATATTGCTCAAAGGATAAAGCTAGCAGAGCCCTCCCTTGTTAGAGCCCTTGAGTTCTACCCACAGGTCCCCTGTATCTCCAGCACAATGATATGCTCAAATGTTTGGGAGGGGGGTTGGTGGCACCATGGAATAGTGTATATCACTGCCCATGCCAAGAAATGCAACCCTGAGCTCATTGCCAATGTTTGCTAAATGCCCTATTGAGAGAAATAACATTTAGGAAAAAAAAATAATTGAAGATTACAGTACTCTGAAATCTCACCATGGATTAATACAGTTCAGTAAAGAACGGCTTATTTATAATATTTTAATGACTATATTCCCAAACTGCTTCACAGAATTGCCTGTATAATGGGTCAATATGATAGACAGTGCACTGTTGCAAAGTCACTGTTGAATCTATTATAATAATATTGTTCTGATTTCAAATGGTGTTCGCTTTATGTATAGGGGAATTCCTATTTGGTCTTGAAACCAAGACCAGTACATTTTGGCTAGATTACTATTTTCAGGATGGCAATTAGAAATCTTAGAAGCAAATTCATGGTCCTTTAAGTAAGCATCAGTTTTTCTTAATCTTATTCCAAGTGCACTTTATGTACCTGCCATTATTTTGTTTTCTCTTAATTTTAAAAATCAGCCTTATTGAGCTATGATATATATGCAATGAAATTCACCAATTTTAAATGTAAAATTCAATGAATTTTGACAAACATTGTAGAGTTCTGTAACTACCACCACCCTGATGTTATATAGAGCAATCCCAGCACCCAAATAAAGTTCCCCAGTGCTCATTTCCTATCAATCTCCATTTCCCATCTCCAAGTTTTGGAAGCTATGGATCTGCCACTATAGTTCTGCCTTTTCTAGAATTTCATATAAATAGAATCATACAGTCTTTTATCTGGTCTTTTGCACTTAGCATAGTCCTTTTGAGATTTATCTATGTTGTTGCGTTTATCAATAGATCATTCCTTTCTATTGCTAAATAGTAATTTCATTGTGTGAATGTACAGATATGCTAAGATACAGATTGATTCCAATTTGGAACTATTATAAATAAAGCAGTGACGAACTTTAGAAGTATTTGTGTGAACATTATTTTTCATTATCTTGGGTAAATATGTAGGAATGGAATTATTGGATCATATGTTAAGTCCATGTTTAACTGTATAAGAAACTGCCAAGGTGGTTTCCAAATAGGTTGTACCATTTTGCATTTCACCAGCAATATATGAGCATTCCAGTGTTTGCATATCCTTAGCAACACATGGCATTGTCAGCCTTTTTCATTTTATATATTCTGGTGCATATGTAGTAGTATATTATTGTGGTTTAATTTGCATTTTCCAATGGTTATTGATGTTAAGCATATCTTTATGTTATTTGTCATTCATATATCTTCTTTTGGGAAGTGTGTGGTCAAAACTTTTGCCCCTCCTACCATTTAAAAATTGGGTGTTTGTCTTATTATTGAGTTGTAAGAGCTCTTTATATGCTCTACATATATTCTGGATACAGATCTTCCTTGACTTACCATGGGGTTATGTCCCAATAAACCCATTGTTAAGTTGAAAATATTGTAAGTCGAACCAATATAAGTTTGGGGCCATCTGTATATTTTTTGCAAATATTTTCCTCCAGTCCGTTTCTTGCTTTTCATTTTCTTAACAGTGTTTTCAAAAGCAAAAGTTTCTAATTTTGATAGTCTAATTTATAAAATTTTTATTTTATAGTTCTTGATTTTCATGTCCTAAGAAATCTTTGCCTAAACCAAGGTTATAAATATTGTCTTATATTTTCTTCTAGGAGTTTTGGTTTTTGACTTTACTTTTACATCTATGATCTATTTCAAGTTAATTTTGGTAAGTGGTGTGAGGTAAGGGTCCAAGTTCATTTTTTGCACATCAACATTCTATTTTTCCAGCATCATTTATTGAAAGGAATAGCAGTTCTTCATTATCTTTGCACCTTAAAAAAACTCAGTAGACCATATGTGCATGTATTTATTTCTGGACTCTGTGCTGTTTCATTGATTTAGATGTATATGTGGTTGCTGCAGCTTTATAGTAAGTCTTGAAATTAGGTGATATGTCTTCCAATTTTGTTATTTTTTTTCTCCAAATTATTTTAGGTATTCCTTTACATTTCCATGTACATTTCAGAACCAGCTCATGGGTTTGTGCAAAAAAAAAAATACTGATGGGATTTTGATTGAAATTACATTGAATCCATATGGCAGATATGAAACTGTGCCTTATAGACCTTCTGCTACAGGGAGGTTAATTGATCCAGGGCCCCAGATGCTTCCCTTTGAAATCCACTGCTTCCTTTGGGGCAATATCACACCTGCCATGGGCTGCTCCCCAGTCAAGGACTGAGTGCTATGGGAACACTAAAAACGACTCACTTCTGGGGACATAGAACTCCTCTTTTGGCCAATTTAAGCTCAAGGAATCCTTGCCATCTTTGCTGAGGCTTCCTTAGACTGCATGACACCCTACCCTCCCTCTTTCCCTCACTGGGGCTAACACTTGGCTCATACTCTGCCCTCTCTCCCAGCCCTTTCTGGCTCTCTCCCTAATCGTTTTCTCACAGACATCTTCCTTAATAAAATTCATGCATGTTTTTCCATAACCCTGCCTTTATGTCTGCTTCTCAGAGGGTCTGGATTAACACAAATAGTACCAAGAGTGGTTTGGGCAAACAAGCAGCAAGATGGGGCAAAGAATGAGTTTACCTATGTCTTGGCAGGTAGGGAGCACATGTATGGTCCCTGGCACAAGATGCAGCCCAACTACTAAATAGTTCATGGGCAGGGACCCTTGAAAATGCCCCTGTGGACGCAAAGCTGTGGTGGGTGTGATGATACTGCATTTGGAAATACGAAGAGAGCAATGTCTGCAATGTGGGTTGCCCCACATTTCACACCTAGGGAAACTGCTCCAGCCCGTGAACTGGGTGACAAAGAAGGCTGCTAGCTTTGAAGAGCACCCAGAGTGGGTAAGAACACTGCATCAGGCCCAGGCCTCGATGCTCTCAGCTCAGCCATTGGGATCATCAGATCAAGCAGATCCTCTGCTTTAGGAAGTGTCAGTGGGCAAAAGGTGTTGCAGTGTAGAGCTTATGCTAAGCTCCAGTAGGAGGGTCACAACACAGGCCGGTGTGATTCTGGAGTTAAGCCAGGCCATCCTTAGCAGAGAAGGAAACAGAACCTAGTATGTCACTGGCCCTGTGAGAGCTAGAATGCTGAACTATGAAGCACCAAGTGACCATGAATCCAGAATGTCCCATTATGAGCTGGGTTCTCTCAGACCATCCAAGTCCTAAAGTCAACGGGCCCAGAAAGTCCACCACAAGATGGAAGTGGGGCATCCAAGATCAAGTCCAAACAGGACCAGAGGGCACATGTCAGTTGCATGAGCAGGTAACCCCAAACCCCTGTCACCCACTGGGGTTGTACCAGTGTACCTACTCCATACCTAAGGAGGAGGAAAGATTCAAGGTTGGTTTGCAGACAGGTTGGCTTCGTATGCGGGTACAAGTCAACAAGGGACAAGGGCTGCATTACGGCCACTTTCATGGGTGACTAAAAAGCAGGAGAAAGGGAAAATTTCCCCAGTGGGCAGAGCATTGAACCTGACGTTGCCTGATGTGAGAATACAGACTACTGGGCAGTGGCCAGGAAGGAAAATGATGGGAAGACGGGGGCAAGGAGTTCTGGGATAGAGACATGTGGATGGACAATAAACCAAGTCAGCACAGAGTGTACAGATGTTTGCATACACTTTAATGCCCACCACAGAGCATCCACAGAAGGGACCCTGAATAACTAAGCAGACAAAATGACTTGACCAGTTGACATTTGTCAACTTCATCATCAGCCAGCCAGAACTCACAGGATAGGCCCAGGAACAGAATGGCTATGTGGCAGAGACAGGCTACAGACAAGTCCAGCAGCGTGAACTTCCTCTTCCCAAGGCTTATATCACTACTGCTGGCTTTGAATGTCCAACTTGTCTGCAACAGACCAGTGTTGAGCCCCAGTGTCACACTGAGGAACCAACAGGTCCTATAGTTTCCATATTGGGGAGCCCAGAGGTTTGTCATCGTAATAGATACCTGCTCTAGGGATGGATTTTCCCAGGAGCCTCAGCTGTTTAAGAAGCTCTTGAAGGTTCATGAATTTATTTACAAGACAAAAATAGATTCACAGACATAGAAGACAAACTTATGGTTACCAAAGGGGAAAGTGGTGGGGAGAGGGATAAATTAGGAGTTTGGGATTTACAGATACTCACTACTATATATAAAATAAGTAAACAGCAAGGACCTACTATATAGCACAGGGAGCTATATTATTATCTTGTAATAACCTATAATGGAAAAGAATCTGAAAAAGTTTTATATGTATATATATATATATATATATAATACTATACATTTATATATATATATATATATATATAACTGAATCACTTTGCTGTACACCTGAAACTAACACAACATTGTAAATCAACTATATGTCAATAAATATATATAAACATAAATAATTTTTAAAAAGTTGATAAGAAATGTTGATTGTGTGGCAGTAGAGAGAGATGATAGGATTCAAGTGTAAATAAATACCTAGAAGGTCAACAGTATATTAAGATAAAGGCTAACTTTTTTTAAGGATCCTCAGGCCCACCTTTCTACATTTTAATAGCCAATAGTTTTCCCTGATTATCCTCTGAGTCAGTGAATCCTTTCATAAAATTGCAAACAGTGTTTCAGGGTTCCACAGTCACAAAGAAAGCAGGGCAACTATCTAGTGGCGATGTGCCCAGAAAGGGTGTTCCTTTTGGCAGAAGGAACTGGAGCAATTTCCAAAGTAGTATTTATTCTTTTAAAAATTATGCACACAATCAATGTCTGGGTGAACTGACTTCTCTCATCCATGAGCTAATGTGTAGGTAGGCTTATAATTTGGAGCCCTCACTCAGAAAATCCTGAAATGAAATTTCTTTCAGAAGTGTTGACTCATCGCCTCGGCATTTTCTCAATATATCCATTTAAAACACCAATTACTAATTCTAAATTGCCTTCTAAATTCTGCAGGTGATTTTCAGATGAAATGTGGCTTGGCTAATTCTGGTGAGTGCTGTTTAGAATTTGGTTTTGCCCTGAAAATAGCTTTGATTTTTGCTTTTGATAAAAAATAAATGGAAACTATTAGAAAAGGTCCAACCAACTGAATATTTCCTGGATCTACCACTGTGACTCCAGCACAATCTACACGAGTCCATGAGGTTTACATTCAAAGATGGCATTCATCCATGTACACTTTTCACATCTGTAGAAAGCAACTCCTTGGCACAGGATAGTTTATGGAAAAACCATTGTTTTTAACCATCTATGTGCAATTCCCAGAAAACATGCATGAGATGTCAAACATTAATATTACTACATGTCAAACATTAATTTGTACTACTCCGTGTCAAACATTAATTTTAATTTAAAACTAATGATTTCAAACCTTCAACAAAAGCAGATACCTCTCACGGAGAGCCATGAATACGGTGGATTTTTAAGTGATTGTTTTATGATGGATGCATGCATAAAGCATCCATTCTAAAGCAGAATTTCTAAGTTGAGAAAAAGTAGAACAAAGGTAAAGATAAGAATCTGGTTTCTTACCTCATCAGTTGTGTGCGACCACAGTTTGGAAACTGGGGATAAACACGGTGAAAGGGAGGGCAGGGCGCAGGAAAGGATATTGGCAGAAGGAAGGCCTTCTTTCTTGTAAAGTTTGCTTCTAAAAGAACATCAGCCTCCCTGGGTTGGCCAATGGGATGCTTATTCTTCAATAACGGTAACATGAAGTTGCTTAAAAACAAAAATATTTACAGCCCCTAAAGTACTGAACACAGCGATTCACTCTGTATGTACATTTGTTTACAGCCCTCAGTGTTCAAGCTATAAAAGAACATAGGACCTCAAATTGTTACTGAACATAAGTTGGTGGGCCCAACACACAGTGAGGCCAAAAAATACTGAAACGTCCAAGTCTGGAACAGAGAAAGCTTTATTGCAAGGCCATGTAAGAAGAACGGGTGGTTCATACTCCTCAAAACCCTGAACTCCCTGAAGGTTTTCAGCAAAGCATTTTTAAAGGCCAGGTGAGGGAGGGGTGTTGTTGGTTGTTGCAGACTTCTTGGTGTTGGAATCCTTCTTTCTTGCAGCTGTATGCGTAGGTCAGGTCCTGATGTTCCTGTAAACCTCTGACAAGACCAATGTTATTCTCTGTTCTGCAACGTTTTATCTCTATATGAATGGAAAAGTGTCATACCCTTAAAGGTCAGAGCCTTGAGAATGGGCTATCCTGTACATTTCAGGCTATAGGCAAAATTCCTAACTGGAAGCAAAAGCAATAGAGTATAAAGGTTAAAGTAAAAGAAACAGATCTAATATGGAGTTAGATTTGTTCTTCCCTATGACAAAATCTCATGGAAAAATCAATCTCATATAGTATTAGGGAAAGGAGGCAGTGGATGGAAATGACCAAGTTACAGACTCTCGAGGGATTCTTCCATTTGGAAGTTATGAAAGGGGAACTTAAGTTTCAACTTTGGGGCAAGGCTTATGAATTTTAATGTCTATTCCTAATCCTAGGTTCTATGAAGTCATAAAAATGCTACATATGGCCAAATGTTTGTCATGCTGTTTGCTGCTACATCCCTTTATGCCACCCTCACATTTTCACGGGGGGAAAAAAAGTTTTATCAAAGACTTACATGGCTTTATTTTCTTCATGAACATTTAGTACATGCAAATTATTTGACATTGACTAGTTTGGAGTTCTTCAGCCAGGACTGTATTTTCCAAACCTGAAGAAGTGAATCGAGACTCGTGTTCCACATGGTGGTATCAACAGAACAGCATATTTGACATTTCAACATACGGCTAAGAAAAGGCTCTACTCTCTTCCTTTGTCCTAAATTCCTCCTTTTACTGCTCTTCTTATCTTCTCCTCCTTCTATCCCTATTTCCATAATCCTCCTCCAGTTTCTCCTGATTCCCAATCAAACACACACACACCCCCCACCCCACCCCACATTTTATCTCTTTTCTTTCCTTTTGAATTTTGCTTATTTCTCTACTCTTCCTCCCTTTTATTTCTTCTCCTTCTGTTCATCATTTTAAGACTGAACGGGGCTCTGAGGACTCATTAAGGATGGAAAACACAGATCAGCTTTTGTTGTCCTCCAAATTGGAGGACATTTCTAATGTTCCCCTTGAGGAAGAAAGGAAACTGAAAAGTCAACAATGTTAGCAAATTCTTAGTTTCCAGGAATTAAATTAAAAACTAGTTCTTGATATTTAAGACCTTAGAGACTAAGCCTCAGGACATAGCACCAATGGACACAGAATTTCAATAGATTTATGTATTAGTAAGTTTTATTCACAGTTGTCATTCTGGATAGTATAACAGGAAGAAAGTTTGTTATTTTTTTAAGTAAAAATTTTATTAAAATACACTATACATACAGAAAAGTGCATGAATCATAAATATACAGCAGATTGAATTTTCACAGTTAACCATCTTTATCACCAGATCAGGAAAAATAGGACATTACCAGACCCCTAAAACTCCCTGAACTGGCCCCTTCCCAGTCATTAAGTCCCATCAAAACTATCTATTCTCCGAAATCCCTTCACCATGGATTAGTTTGGTCAGTTTCTGAGCTTTATATAAGTAAAATTGCACAGTAAATATATATTTCCAACCATTTCTTTTGCCTAACATTATTTCATGACATTTGTTTCTATTGCCAAGGTATAGCCATGGTCTATCTCCTCACCACTTTATTGTAATTAATTGCATGCTCCTATTTATACATTCTATTGTTGATAAATATTGATTGGTTTCCAGTTTTCTGGCTATTATAAATAAAGCTGCTCTGAATGTTCTCATATATGTCTTTTGGTGTACACATATATGCCTAACAAAATTGCTAGGCATTTACCTAGGAATGGAGACGCTGGGTTATAGAATATGTGTAGTGTAGTTTTTTTTTTTTTTTTGCAGTATGTGGGCCTCTCACTGTTGTGGCCTCTCCCGTTGCGGAGCACAGGCTCCGGACGCGCAGGCCCAGCGGCCATGGCTCACGGGCCCAGCCGCTCTGCGGCATGTGGGATCCTCCCAGACCGGGGCACGAACCCGTTTCCCCTGCATCGGCAGGCGGACTCTCAACCACTGCGCCACCAGGGAAGCCCTAGTGTAGTTTTAATAAATACTGCCAGACAGGTATTTAAGGTGGTTGGACAGATTTATACTCTGGCCAGAAATATATGAGAATTCCAATTGTTCCACATTCTTGCCAATAGTTGGGGTATTCTGTCTTTTTATCATTAGCTATTCTGTCAGTTGTATAGAAGTATTTCATCATGGTTTTAATTTTTATTTCCCTCCTGACTAATGAGCATGTTTTCCTATGTTTATTGATAAGTTCAATATTTTCTTTTGTAAAGTGCTGTTCAATTCTTTGTCCATTTCTCTATTGTGCTGTTTGTCTCTCTTGTTGATTTGTAAGGTGTGGTAGGCAGCTCTAAAATGGCTTGCAATGGTTCTCACCTCCCGTATTCATGTCCCTCGAGTGTGGACTGAGCCTAGTGACTACATGGCAAAAGTAATGAGGGAAGAAGTAAACAGGGAAAAACAAATCTGACTCCATATCCAATGCTTCCTTTTACTTTAACCTTTGTATTCTATTGCTTTTGCTACAAGTTAATCACCAAAGAGATGTTGCCTATAGCTTAAAGTATACATAATGTCCCCTCTCTGGGAACCTTGACTCTTATGCCTGAGTGTTAAGCTAAAATACCTTTGTTTAAGCTCACAGGAAATATCCTGGCAAAGCCTACCTGTGAAATGTCTGAAGGAAGAAATTAACACATCCCCTCCCTCAGGAGTCTGGCCAGAACCAGGATAAGTTCCAACAACTTATTGCCTTTTTTACTTTACCTCCTCACCTCCCCTTCTTTGTTCTATAAAAGAAACTAGCATCCAAACCTGGGCAAGATGGCTCTTTAGGACACTAGTCCACCATCTTCTTTGTCTGCTGGCTTTCCAAATAAAGTTGCTACTCTTTGCCCCCAAAACTCATCTCTCAGTGTATTGACCAGTTGTGCAGCAAGCAGTAAGAGCTTGGAATCGGTAACAAGATACCACCTCTGATATTAGGTTATAAAATTATGGTGACTTATGTCTTGCTGGTTCTCTCTTCCTCTGTCTCTGTCTCCCTCTATCTCTCCCTCTTTCTCTATCTTTCTTTGCCTCTCAGAGTCTTTGCTTGGGAGAAGCCAGCTGCCATGTCATGAACTGCCCCATGTGATGCCTGCTACCTCCACGTAAGTGAATTTGCAAACAGATTGTCCCCTAGTCCAGCCTTGGGCTGGCCCAGCACTAGCTGACAGCTCCACTGAAATCCTGTGAGAGACCTTGAGCCAGAGGCACTCAGCTAAACCACATTTGGACTCCTGACCCACAGAAACTGTGGGAATCATGCATGTTTGTTGTTTTAAGCCACTAACCTTTGGGGTAATTTTTTTGCAGAAATAGATAAATAATATAAAGTGTTCTTTGTATAGTCTGGATATGAGTCCTTTGCCATTTATATGTATTGCAAATATCTTCTCCCACTCTTGGCTTTCCTTTTCATTATTAATTCATTTGATAAGCATAAGTTCTTAATTTTTCATGTATTTCAGTTTATTCTACTTATCTTTTCTGATGAGTGCTGATGTGTTTTATTTATGAAATTTTAAGAAATCTTTGCTTATCCAAAAGTCAAGAATATCACCTTCAATTGCTGCATTTTCAAAAGAAAAATTTATTCATCTGAACAGAACATTTCCAAATAATCATACTATAATATATAATATTTATTGAACAATTACTAAGGGAAAAGCTCCATGCCAGTTGCTTTAGGTACATAATATAATTCAAACTCACAAGCTACTATGTATCAGAGGTAGGATTTGAAACCAGAACTGTATGATCCTTTCAAAGACTTCACCATTTACTTACTTATTGATTCTTGACACAAGTTTGTCATTTTAGGGTTCTAGCTTGTCTAAAGTATTTTCTGTCTTAGTGAGGCAGGGTGCAGGGTGGGGGGAAAGGGTGATTTAATCAATGAATTAAGACACATTGATCTTCCTTTTTGTTCTTTTTGGTTTCTGTGTAGTAATTTCAAAGTAATGTCAAAGCTACAGTTAATAGAAGGTACACCCAGCTTCAGATGTTCTGTCTTCTAGTCCAGAGGTGAAACTTTTGTAGTCTTGTGAGCTTGGGCAATTCATTTCACGTCTTTGAGCATACTTTGGTGTTTCTGAAGCAGACACTTTTCCTTCCCTGAGTACCCAACATTTTGCCTCTTTAACAGTGTTCTGATTTTTTCCTGGGGAGTTCCCTCTTTACCATGGGGCACAGCCTTGGTGGCACAGATCAGGAGCAGTGTTTTTCTGCCAGGAAGACATCTATGTCCGTAGAGACTCCTTCTGCCAACTTCTCCCATCACAACAGAGCCAAGGACCAGGAACATAACCTGGGCTCAACTAACCACAAACTCATTCTGGTGATACAATGGGGTGATGATGCAAAATTGGAGATTAACTGGTTTCAGTTCATTCATTCCAGTGGAATTGACTGACATTCGAGTAGTTCCTGTCCTGTTTCCACCTCTACCACATAGGACCTGGTAAGAGCTGAATTATGTTAAGTAGTTGCAGCAACTAGCATAGCACTTTCCCTTAGTAATTGTTCAATAAATGTTATGCATCATATGGTGATAATGAGGAAATGTATGCTCTATTCTGGTTAATGAGATTTTCTTTTGAAAATACAATAAAACAAATGGTGTAGTTCAATTTTTATCTTCATAATGTTTTTATTTGAGTGTCTGATTTATGCTTTAAGTTCTTCATTAAGACTGAAGCCTTGTCTCTCTGAAAACCAAGTGGATACAATGTAGAAAAAATTTGGCATAACTAGAAACAGCTGTTAAGAAAGTGACTTTAAGGTCACTTGTGTGCACATAGGCTGTTTTGTCTCCTTGTAGATTATAGTACCTAGTGCCTGTTAACAATTTGATAGCTATGTTTAATTATTTAATGTTCTTGTTCCGAATATCCTGTTAGGTCTTAGGGGTTAACCTCTTTAACTTAAATCTTTATGTTCTTTGAATGAAGCATTCCAGGGGCAGGATGATTCCACAATTCGTTTATATGTCTGTTTCTATATAAATATATTGGGTTGGCCAAAATATTCATTCAGGTTTTCCCGTAACATCGTATGGAAAACCCGAACAAACTTTTTGGCCAGCCCAATATTTTGTCCAAATTCTCTCAGAGCAATCATCTATACCCTTACCTTTCTTTTCCAAAAGTATTCATTTGGGGTGGGGGGGGCAGTTGGTGAAGAAGATCCAGGGCCCTAGAGAGAGGATGAAAAAGAGAAATGGGGCCAGGACAAGAAGAAAGCCCCTGATTCTTATAGCTCGCAAGGGTCTGTGACAGCCCACAACCTGCTTCCTATAGCCCGACCCACTCAAGGGCCTCACCTAAGGCCAGGGCTGTTCACACAGTGCATCACATCCTCTGGACCTTCTGGTCCACCAGGGCTGGCTGCCACCCTCTTGGGGAGAGGTGGGGACAACCTGCAGACAGAACAGAGGAAGGGTCAGAGGCCATTCGGGGGCTTCGGGGAAAGGCAGCTCTCAGGGGTCCTTCAAAGCTCATGCTATACGTAGACCACTTAAGAATTAAAGTCTGTTTCTGGAAATTTAGGAAATAAAACACCAAAAGAACAGAACAAAAAGCAACCCTTTGCTGAAGCAATGATGGTCACTTACTCTTTGGTAGAAGCATGATGATAAAATCACAAGCCGCACCTCATATCTCTATAGAAAGCACCTCATTTGTGAACACTAATACCAAACATTTGGGGACTGCAGTCCTGGCTTTAGCCCAAGTTGAAGGAAATTCCAGGTTTTTCTTGTAATGAGGCAGCTCAGCTTTAGCAACACAGGGACTGTGTGAGAGCACCTCCGGGCAGCCAGAGGCTAGCTTAGAATTTTCCTGATTGTCTCACCACAGTCTCTTGCTACCTTCTTTGGCACTGTGGTCTCCCCAGACCTGACCCCTGGTACTCTTTCTATAGCTATTTCCATCTAGATTTGGACGTATTTTTTTCCCCACTAGAAGCAAAAGTTCATAAGATTCTTTAGAAGACAATAAAGGACAAAGTTGGGAGTTTCCCTTAGGAAACTGATGAAGACTCTAAAGCAAAGCTTCCCTAAAGAGTAAATGCTAACGTGTAGAAATCAGTGTTCTGTATCACAGGTTAATTACAATCTGATGGCACACTGGCTATGCAGGAATATTCCCCATCCTCTCTCCAGTCCCCCTCCCACCCACTCCTTGGGGTTGAAAGCTGAACTCAGGTATCTAAAGCCCAAGCCTCAGGAGGACAAAATGGTCCTGGTGGACTTTCATTTCCTCTTGGAACCTTCCTCCAAATCTCCTCTGCAGATACACCTCTAGGTGATCCCCTCTGGGTCTTTACTGTGCAATATGTTTGTGTTGCCCTGGTCACGATGAGTTCAGCTCTGATTCTTGACTCCTGAATCAGTTCCAGGAAATTTCTTTTCTTGGTTTTAATTCATGTGCATGGATCTTCAAGCCATTCATGTATCACAGGTATCTAAGGAGCTGAACACCTATAACCTTTACTCTTGGCTGACTTAATTCTTACTGTCCTGGTTAAGTAGTCTAAGTCAGAAGCCCTCTTGGAGGGTTTGTTAAAAAAAACACACAGATTTCTGGACCCCACCCCCAGAGTTTTGGATTCAGTAGATCTTAATAAGCAGCCAAGAGTCTGCATTTCTAGTAAGTTCCCAGAAGCTGCTGAAGGTGCTGGTCAGAGATCACTCTGTGCAATCTGCTTGTCTACAGCCTCGCTGCTCAAAATGCAGCTCCTGGACCAGCTGCATAGGAGAAACCTGGGAGTTTTTTAGATATGCAGAATCTGGGATCCCATCCTGGATGTACAGAATCAGAATCTAAATCTTAGCAAGTTTTCCAAGTGCTTTGTACAGGTCAGTATGTCCTCCACTTGGTGCTTATTAAGTTGAGGCACTTATACCCCATAGTATGCCAGGGACACACAAATGGCAATTTAAAACACTATTTTCTGTGTGTGTTACGCGGGCCTCTCACTGTTGTGGCCTCTTCCGTTGCGGAGCATAGGCTCTGGACGCGCAGGCCCAGCGTCCATGGCTCACGGGACCAGCCGTTCCGCGGCATGTGGGATCTTCCCGGACCGGGGCACGAATCCGCATCCCCTGCATCGGCAGGCGGTCTCCCAACCACTGCGCCACCAGGGAAGCCCAAAACACTATTTTTATATTAAAACACACACACGTATATCAGGGGGTAGAAAGCACAAATCACAGAGCTTTTTCTTATTTTTAAAGTGAAAACAAGAAATTATAAATAAATTTCTGGTTTACAGAAGGTATCAGACACTACCCCCAAGATCTTGGGCATGTACAATATGTACCACCCTCCCTTATGAATAATTACATTAGAAGGTTTGAGAAGCTGTAGTGTTTTACTGGTTTCTGAGCCTAATTCTATTCATCATGGTGTGGCTTTTTTTTTTTTTTAATGATGTGGTTTTAATAGTGGCTGTATCTTCCTTGAGGGACAGCACAGGAAATTTTCTTGTCATAACTAGCAGAAGACTTCTCTTTTAGTTGGAAGTTTGGTAATCTTGTTGGAATACTCCCTGTTCTCTATTTCTGGCCTGAGTTTCCAGTTACAGCATCTTCTGTGTAGAGAGAAAAACTATGTTTTAGTAGAAACTATAATACACACTTGTAGATATTAGGTTCTAGTTCTGTTCATTGTTTTTGAGGTTTTGTTTTCTACCTATAAACTGAAAAAGATCCTGAATTCTTCTAGATTCCTCCAATCTTTGGCTGCAACTCTCCAAACTAATGTTTCCAATTTTTCTCTCACTCTTTGACTTAGAATCATTGAGAACTAAAGCAGCCTTTTTCTCAAAGCCACAGAAGCTAAAGTTGGACAATTTGATATCAACTTTGGAGAGATCACCACAACAGCTCACGTGTGGACAATCTTCATGCCTGTTGCTATATGACCACTCAGGAAGACCACCTGAGACCTTCAATCTACAAACCCGGAAAATCTGTCAGACTGCCACTGCTACCCTCACTCCATCTAAAGACACTTCTAGTCCAGAGAAATCTTCTGGACCGGCTGCCTTCAAAACTCAGAAACTGGGGTTATAGTCTGCTCAGATCATTAACCATTGTTTTTCTTTTGTTTCTATAGAAATGTCGCTTGTTAAATACCTGATGGAGCTGCTCACACCAGATAGGACTAACTTTGGAGGTCCACCTACAACACCACCTCCTAAAATGAGACACAACAGTTTAGTTAAACCAACTTATTTTCCAGGCTAAGAGACCAGTTCAATAGAGCAATCTATGTACTCAGTTTCAAAGGCAGAGCTGAAGCGGAGCAAAATAAGCCACCCCAAAAGTACAGGTGCAGCAAGGGCACTCTGACCCTCCTTTGTCCCCCCTGAAAGCAGGAAACAAATCTCCCATGCGAAGGTACACTCCCTATACCAGGAGGATAAAAGGCATCCTTATCACTAGAAATAGGGAACTTAGTGCCCAGAAGGCTGCATAAACAAACCTTGTTAATTCTTCACTAATTTACTACCACAAGATCAAACCCCTCTGTTTTGTCAATTCCTCACAAATTTATTGTTTCCTTGTCCAAAAGGTATTAAAGTTGCCTGCTTTGGTCGCACTGGGGAGTCATATTTAATAGGTGCTCTTACATACAAAATTAAATTTGTTTTTCAACTGTTAATCTGTCTTATGTCAATTTAATTATTAGACTAGCCAAAGAACCCAGAAGAAGGGGAACGTTTTCCTCCCCAGCATCTGTAAGTTCTGATGAGATGTTTCCCTCTCCTCCCCCTCTCCACTCCGCTCCCACCAGAGAATTGATTTTCTTCAAAATCCTATTTTACTCAGTTACAATGTTAAGCATTTTTATGCATGCAGTAATGATAATAGACAACGCTATGAGAAAGGCTGTCCTCTGTTCTCACAATAACTCTGACATGTCTCATTCGAAAATTTGGTTGATTCTGCTTTGTTGAACATCTAAAGAGATATTGTAACTAGAAAAGAGGCTTTAGAGATGAAGCTAGAAGACAGAGGCTTATCAATTCCTTAGAAGACAATAAAGGATGCAGAGAGAAAATTGTGGAGTTATATATCTGGAGAAAGAGGTAAATGCATGGGAAATGTGAGAAGGTGTATTTGAACTTTGATAGTGAAATCATACCTAGTAAAATCCCTTGCCAACAACCACCATTGCTTTTGAACTTCTGGCTCTACAAGATGGGGGAGAGAAAAAAGACTCCAATTGCTATTTTGGTATTCTGGCACACCGATAAGATAACAGCCTTATTATTACTTCTCTTATAGATTAAGAATGCTGTTTAGGACGGTATAGGAACTTCTTTCTGAATGTAGCTCATGTTAGTGATGAAGTAGGGTCATAATAAAATAATCACAATGGACTCTGGCTGAAAACACTATACTTGTTCATTTTATCTGGTCTCGATACAAAATAATTCAAGTGATACAGCTCTCCTCGGTTACCAAGGAATAGTAGCTGTAGATAAGTAGCTGTGAATTTGAGATGGAAATGTTTTATAAAGAACAAAATTTCTTAGAATGCTCTGGATGATGGCCGTCTTAGGGCTCACTTAGTTACCCAGGCTCCAAGGAAGGTACTTACACGCCAATCTAAGTCACACTGCACAGAAAGGGCTAGAACACCAGAATTTCCTTCCTTGTTATCATACCTGCCCTCATCCTGCCTAAAAACTTCCAGCCCTTTTATCCTGATGTATATGAATTAAATTGGAATTTTATGGTAGCTTACATAGTACTTTACATTTTAAAAATTGTTAAAGAAACAGATGGTGGTAGATTATAAGGAATAGAGTGGAAATATATACTGATGGAATTTTCTTCTCTACTGTAGACCTTGCCCTAAAAAGGATGATGGTTTTCCAAGTTCTGGATTTTTCTCCATGAGAGCAACACTGGCCAGATTTTGGAACTCAAAACATGCTCACCCAATGTGATGCTTGTTTTGCAGCAAATAGCAGGTTTGATACAGTTTTTCCCTTTGCATCTTGCAAAGCAATTTTGAACCTGCTTTACTGGTGCCCCTCCTCAAAGTAGGGTGTGATTCCACAGAAAGAATCATGCCCAGGCCAATAATAGGTGCATAAAATCTGATATCCTTGGGATTTTCACATGACTGTCAGAAGGCAAAATATAGAAGATGATGTACGTTTTAGTAGTTATGAGTTTTTAGTCTAATTTCAATGTCCTCATTAATACATCAACTGTGTAACTTCATTATATTCTGCACTTATTATTTAGTAACAAAGAAGCAGAGAAAAGCTCTTAGAGGGAAAACTGTTCCATTTGAGTAATGAGCTACAGCTCAAAGGAAGCAACTGTGTTTCTTCTCTGCTCATACATGCCCTTGAGGGAAACAAGACCCCTGCAGGAGGTGAAGCTGGGTTACCCTGGGCTCAGAAGGCACCTGGGGTCCTGGAGGCTCAGGGGGATGCAGGGAAAACCCTTCTCTCGTGGACGGGGGCGGGGTGGGCGGTTATAAAGTGCCATCAGAGGACTTTGGGTACCACTTATTTATTAAAATAAGGGCATCAGGGTCCCCATGTTTCTTGTGGAAAGCCAAGAGGTCACACCCAGGAGGTCCTCCCAAGGAAATTAGAGCAATATAAAAACTGGTTGCCCTCATGCCCTCTGCATGGGTGGTTTGTGCCACCTCTCCTCTCAGGAAGTCTTGGATCAAAACTGCTGAGCACAAACAAAAGGGAGGCCCAGTTTCCTGGCGGCTTTCAGGTCTTCGTCTTTCTCTACTTGAGTACAAAATGGGGACTTTCTACTGAGTAGTATGCTTAGGTGAAGGACCCTGAGAGACTCCTTTTCAAATGCCAGGAAAGAATCCATAAGTCTTATGAATAGTCACTTTTATATAACATTTAAAAAAGGTAACCAAATAGTATTATATTAAATCCAACCAGGCTGAATGTATCCTAGACACTGACAACAATAGTATTTGAGTGAGAACATAGATTAAAAAAAAAAAAAAAGTGTTATGTGAAACCCAGACCACATTCAGTCCTTCTGATCCAATTCGAAACCTTGCAGCCTGGCTCTGTTGGTGTGGCTTTTCCATGCTTTCTGGAGAGTATTTCCACCAGGATGCTAGAGTTCTGGGAAGCCTGCGGCCAAGTCCGATGTGCAATAGGGAGCTGCCTAACGTGGTTCCCAGAAGAAGCAGTGACTATTCTCTCCGCGCTGCTGCTACTCCAACACGCCTCACGTCACTCAGCATCCTCCGGATAGATCTTAGTTAAAAGCCATTTCCCCGTCACCGAAGTGCAGCTATCACTTATGAGACTGTTATGAGATGGTGCGTGACCATCGTGTATTTGACAGAGACTTTAGATTTCGTTTGTGAATACTTTTTCATTAAAAATGAGTCATAACAATGTAAAAAAGATATTGAAAAATACCGTAATCATGTCGTCCCAGCTACCATTTTTTTTCTTACTGTGCATGTTTTACATAGTGGCAATCATAGTATCATTTTTAACTCTGATTTAAAAAAAAATTTTATTGACGTAGAGTTGATTTACAATGTTGTGTTAGTTTCAGGTGTATAGCAAAGTGAACCAGTTATACATATGCATATATCCACTCTTTGTTTAGATTCTTTTCCCATATAAGCCATTACAAAGTATTGAGTAGAATTCCCTGTGCTATACAGTAGGTCCTTATTTTTTTTAAAAAAAATAATGCTTCATCCTACTTTTCACATTGCCCATATATTTTTCTTAGCAATTTCTCTCGGTGACTGCATGTTAATTCACTGTATAATGTACCCACATGGTCCTATTGTTGAACATTCAGAGTGTGGCCTTTTTCCCCCTCATGTTGATAATGTTATAGAGAATACAATTCATAGAGCTTTTGCTTCTACTGAATTATTTTCTTAGGATAAAGTCTTAAGGATGAAATGACTGAGCCAAACTTTATGACCTTCTTTGTTGCTCTATTCTATGCCATATTTCTTTCCCCAAAAGTTTATACCAATTTACATTGCCAACAGTAAACATATTGCAGTAAATGTATAAGATCATTCTTTTCGTAAAGTTGGGGTCGAATTTTTTTACTAATTCAGATGAAAAACAATTCCCCAAGTTTGCTTTGGTATGCACTTCTTTGGTTATACTTCTGAAAATATGAATTATTTCCCTGTGTTTCTTATTTGTATTTCCTCTTGTACCAATTATCAGAATGTTTTATTTGTAATTTCTCTTATGTGCTGGAACCATCAATTTATAATGGGGGGGGCTAGAAAACCTGCACAGCTGATGACGTCTCAATAATCTACCTGTTTCTTCCAGTACCGTGAGGAATGGCTTCATAATGATGTTTTTGACTCATAGACATTAGTAAACAAATATTCAGGCTTACAATTCATTGGGCTTCATGCTTCACTCACTATCTCCTTGGAGTCCAGATTTCATCCTAGGGCAGAGAAAGTGGTCAGTATTAATAGCCTCAAACCAGTGATTCTAAGTGTAATGAAAACAATTTTACCAGGGAAGTAGAGCTTCAGAAGCACTGAGTTATTTAAGGTGCATATCTAAGCAGTAGAGACCATCTTTCCCAGCACAGGAGAGAATCTTATTTAAAGACTTCTTTAGGGCTTCCGTGGTGGTGCAGTGGTTAAGAATCTGCCTGCCAATGCAGGGGACATGGGTTCGAGCCCTTGTCTGGGAAGATCCCACATGCCGCAGAGCAACTAAGCCCGTGCACCACAACTACTGAGCCTGCGACCTAGAGCCCGAGAGCCACAACTACTGAAGCCTGCGCACCTAGAGCCCGTGCTCTGCAACAAGAGAAGCCACTACAATGAGAAGCCCGCACACCGCAATGAAGAGTAGCCCCTGCTCACTGCAACTAGAGAAAGCCTGTGCACAGCAATGAAGATCCATCCTACAGTTTCAGTGCAATCCCTATCAAACTACCAATGGCATTTTTCACAGAACTAGAACAAAAAATTTCACAATTTGTATGGAAACACAAAAGACCCCAAATAGCCAGACCAATCTTGAAAAAGAAACACAGAGCTGGAGGAATCAGGCTCCCTGACTTCAGACTATACTACAAAGCTACAGTAATCAAGACAGTATGATACTGGCAAAAAATCAGAAATATAGATCAATAGAATGGTATGGAAAGCCCACAGACAAACCCACGCACATGTGGTCACCTTATTTTTGATAAAGGAGGCAAGAATATACAATGGAGAAAAGACAGCATCTTCAATAAGTGGTGCTAGGAAAACTGGACAGCTACACGTAAAAGAATGAAATTAGAACAATCCCTAACACCATACACAAAAATAAACTCAAAATGGATTAAAGACCTAAATGTAAGACCAGACACTATCAAACTCTTAGAGGAAAACATAGGCAGAACACTCTATGACATAAATCACAGCAAGATCCTTTTTTACCCACCTCCTAGAGAAATGGAAATAAAAACAAAAATAAACAAATGGGACCTAATGAAACTTAAAAGCTTTTGCACAACAAAGGAAACCATAAGCAAGATGAAAAGACAATCCTCAGAATGGGAGAAAATATTTGTAAATGAAGGAATGGACAAGGGATTAATCTCCAAAATTTACAAGCAGCTCATGAAGCTCAATATCAAAAAAATAAACAACCCAATCCAAAAATGGACAGAAGACCTAAACAGACATTCCTCCAAAGAAGATTCACAGATTGCTAACAAATACATGAAAGAATGCACAACATCATTAATCATAAGAACAATGCAAATCAAAACTACAATGAGATATCACCTCACACCAGTCAGCATGGCCATCATTAAAATATCTACAAACAATGAATGCTGGAGAGGGTGTGGAGAAAAGGGAATCCTCCTGCACTGTTGGTGGGAATGTAAATTGATACAGCCACTATGGAGAACAGTATGGAGGTTCCTTAAAAAACTAAAAATAGAACTACCATACGACCCAACAATCCCACTATTGGGCATATACCCTGAGAAAACCATAATTCAAAAAGAGTCATGTACCACAATGTTCATTGCAGCTCTATTTACAATCACCAGGACATGGAAGCAACCTAAGTGTCCATTGACAAGTGAATGGATAAAGAAGATGTGGCATATATATGTAATGGAATATTACTCAGCCATAAAAAGAAGCAAAATTGAATTATTTCTAGTGAGGTGGATGGACCTAGAGTCTATCATACAGAATGAAGTAAGTCAGAAAGAGAAAGACAAATACCGTATGCTAACACATATATATGGAATCTAAAAAAAAAAAAGGTCATGAAGAACCTAGGGGCAGGACAGGAATAAAGATGCAGACCTACTAGAGAATGGACTTCAGGACACAGGGAGGGGGAAGGGTAAGCTGGGACAAAGTGAGAGAGTGGCATCGATATATATACACTACCAAATGTAAAACTGATAGCTAGTGGGAAGCAGCTGCATAGCACAGGGAGATCAGCTCGGTGCTTTGTGACCACCTAGAGCGGTGGGTAGGGAGACGCAAGAGGGAAGAGATATGGGGATATATGTATATGTATAGCTGATTCACTTTGTTATAAAGCAGAAACTAACACAGCATTGTAAAGCAATTATACTCCAATAAAGATGTAAATAAATAAATAAATAAAGACCTCTTTATTCTGATGGTCAGTCTAGACAGCCAGTGTTTCTTTCCCCTGGACCAAAAAAAATCTGTCATCTCTCCTGAGTTCAATCGCATCCTGAGTGTCCAGCACAATTCTCAGCATGGAGCAGGTGGTTAATAATTATTTGTTAAATAAATAAATGAAAAAATGAAATCATATGATCACAAAATTACTCTCACTACAACTGGGACATATCAAGATGTAGACCTTATCTTTCTTATGACCTGGGAGCCCGCCTGCTAGGTGGTAGAGAGATGAACTTTAGTTCAAATTTCAATCTTGGACAGAAACAAGAATTGACAGTCTCTTTTGAGCATTAACTCAATCTTTCTGGTAGAATTGCTCAGGCTTTCAGATTCTTCTCCTGTCTCCTGGCTCATCTCTGAGACGCTGTTCGGGGCACAGGGAGAGGCCAGCACGACTTGTGTCACTAGAGGAACAAAGCCCACGGCCTAGTAGTGATTCTGCTCTGGCTGGTGGTGAGGATCCATGTTTGAGCCAGAGTTCAGCATTGTGGATGATGAACTTGTAGCCTATTTGGAGCCCTGGAAATTTGGCTTTTTCCCAGAAAGTGATGGTGCACAGATGCCACTGAGTGTCTGACACATCTTCCATCTGTCTCTTGGCCCAACCTGCATGTCTCCCAGGCCCCTCGGCAGCCACCAGCTCTCAACTCAGTAGTAAGCTGGGAGCCTTGGAGCACCACCCAGGCACCTCTCCTAACCAGGATGCTTCCTCTTCCTACCTGAGCCCAGGTTACCTCATGTTGAAAGATTATACAGTAAAGCAAAGGAGAAAAGTAAAAATAGCGCCCTGCTACATGAAAGAGTGACTGTTGGGAGGTCTTCACAAAGAAGTATATCACATGATCCTGGATGTGAGAAAACTTACAAATTATTTTGGGAGGGAACTTGGAGGAGTGTCCTGAATTCTTTTTTTTAAGTTGACGTCCATTTTCATTCTTTTTTCTGCTTCTTTTTAAAATTTTTTAAAAATTTAAATATAGTTGATGTACAATATTGTGTTATTTTCAGGTGTACAGCAAAGTGATTCAGTTATTCATACGTATACATATATATATATGAAGATTCTTTTCCATTATAGGTTATTACAAGATATTGAGTATAGTTCCCTGTGCTCTACAGTAGGTCCTTATTGGTTAGCTATTTTACATATAGTAGTGCATATATCTTAATTCCAAACTCCTAATTTATCCAGTGAATTGTTAATCCAGTGCCCCACGCAACCTATAAAACTGGCATCCAGACATTCTTGTCTTGTTCTTGGTCATTCACCGGTCCTCTCTATGGAAGGATGAGTGGAGGGGTGGAAAGATGGAGGCCAAGTGTCTGGGGCGGATGAAGTCTGTCCACTGGGAAGGTGCGGGGATGCTCAGGTGCAGATGCTGTCCTCACACGGGGCTGGACAAGGACGCCAGACAGAGAGGAGTGTCTGTGCTTCCACAAGAGCTGGTCCCAAGCTGTTTTGCTTCTTTCTTACTGATTTTCTCTCCTTACTTCAGTCCAGCCTCCCACCCAAAGAAGCAAGAAAGCTTGAAGAAAGCTACCCATTCCTTTTTTTTTTTTGCTTCACATCGACCCTGCTACAGCTGAGAACAAACCCATCTCCATCACCTAAATGGGGTGGTCTGCAGCAGCCTGAGCTCCCTGAAAAATAAGGATGGTATTTATCAATACTTTCATAAGATGTTTTTGACTTCAAAATGCCATCATATATATGTTTATTTGTATTGTTGTTCTCTTTAGCAAAACAAACAAACGAAAAACAAAAACAAAGAGGACAACAATGAAAACTCCTTCTGTAATGATCTTTGTTGAACTCAGGCTGCTATTAAACGTGGTTGGCAGCTGCTGAGCCTGTGCCAGTGGGGCAGAGGGGGACCACGGGAGTGAACTGGGCGTTGGGGAAAGGGGCTGCCCAGGATCTGCCATCCTCCGGGGCAAGTCCTCCCCAGTGAGTCCTCCCCAGCGAGTCGGGAGTGGCCTGTTTCCCTGGCAGCTGTTGAAGAAAAGCACATTCTCTGTTTGACTCTCAGAGAGGCACATGCCCTTTGGACCATAGCAATGGCCTCCGGCTTGACAGTGAAATCAGGGTTCAGGAAAATGCTTCTGAATAAACTTCCACCGAGTGAAATGTGAGCAATAAACCCAGATGGTTGCCAAAGAGGGCAAACATCAACCCCGGGCGGCCAGGTGCAGGCTAACTGGCCCACTCACGGCAGAAAGGGGTGCTGTGCCCCGGGCAGGGCTAGGAAAACAGAGGGACTTCCCTGGAGTCCGAGAAGGTGGGGCCTGGTCCAGGGGCTGACACTTCACTTCGTTTGCGCAATGCCTCTCCTTATTTCATAATTTCCCTGTGAGCCTGCACAGTAGGCAAAATATGTGCTCAAGAGGCTTTCCTTTGCCTACATATCGTTTTCTGCACACATGATTGGTGAAGTCTTGTCTTCACACCCCAATCTATGACTGGCCTTGATTCCTCGACAACAGGAGGTCAGGGATGGGTACCCGGCTTCAATCCTCCTCGTCTCCTTCCTTTCCCATCCGGGGATAATCCCCATGATTCTCAAATTCTAAATTCGCTAAGGGCTGATTCGCCACACTTGCCGCTTATCCAACCAATTTAGCAGCAAGGCACTCTTGGGGCCTAATTTCTGATTTGAATCGTGTTCCTCCACATCTTAGAACAAATGAAGACTCATCTGATAGGAATGCGGTATTAGTTGTGTGGCCGGTTAAATCTCGGGTGAAGGATGGACGCGGTGGTGGCACAGAGGGATGCTGGAGGATGGTGACCCTTATTTACCTGCTTCCCTCTGGAGTGAGTGGCCGCCAGCCCTTGGAGGTAAACACTAAACTGGGGGGTAGTGCCACGGCACGCAGTGGAAACACAGCTGCAGGAGGCCGTGCCGGTTGCTCCTGCTTTGCAGATAACTGAGGAAGCTGGGACCCAGGGAGCTGAGTGTCCTTTACAGACTCAGTGGGTCTCATTGCCCCACTGCTGTTCTCACACCAGAAGCCACGTGGTCTGAATTCTTCTGGGGCTTGTGTGATAGGCACCAGGCTGCCCATTTTAGGAGCCATGACCTGGGGTCCAGGTCAGGATTTCACAAACTTACCAACAGGGTTTGTCTTCAGCCCCTTGTCACCCGTCTTAGACCCTCTTTCCTTTCTCAGGTTCTCTACCTTGAGTACTTATTGCTATGTCATCCATCGACTACCCGAACTATTTATGAATGTTTCCTAAAAGCATCTTAGCCAACAAGAGAATCATCACTTTTTTTCCTGGCAAACTCTATTCCTCCAATATTTACTTGTCTCAACTCAAAGTGGCCTGTTGGGCATTGATCTATCTGACTGACCATGACAAGGCAGTAGGTTTCTCTGCCTTGATTCTTTCCTGAATCTGCTTCGTACACTGAAATCTACCTCCCCTGTATCCCATCCCTTCAACCCACCTGTTCCCAGTCAACTGACTGTCTGGTTCAATGCAATGAAGTAAGATATTTAGAGACAATAAACAACCGTATGGGTCTGTTTTAACTGGTGACATGACACCTTAATCCAAAGAAGGGACTCCAATGCCAGGAATTTCGGACTCTCAGGAAGACAGTGGGTGGATGGGGCTGAATACATCAGGTTAGTCTTTTCAGAACCCCTCAGCTCCCACTTGCCAGCTCAGTGCCACCTACTCTGATCAGGCTTAGCATAGCTTATTCATCCATCACGTGCACTCTTGTCCCAAATCTATATGTAGGGCAATTTTTCAGAGTGGTCATATTTTCCAACCAGAAATTAAGATACATGATCTAAAAAAAGGGACTTCTTGGTTGTGAATTTATTGATAGAACAAAGAGAAATCTACAAAAACACACTATTCAGGTGAAGAACAAAAAGAACTCTTATTAGAAAGTAAAAAATCATAGGAAATTGGAAGTTTTTCAGGATATCGAAGGTACAAGGTTGTATGGTTGCCACATCAGGTCATAATGCTGCAGAGCTATAGCAGAATGAGAGCCTTGGGTCTGGAGACCTTTGTTTTTTATCACAGCAGTGCCAGTAATGTGCTGTGACATAGATCAAGTCCTTCAATACCTATAGACACCCTCCCTCATCCTTTAAAGAGGAGAAGAAATGTAGAGTAGGAGTGCACAGTGTGGTCTGTGGCATCAGACAGATCTCTGTGTTGATTCTGGCTCTGCCATGTTTCAAGCAGTGTGACCCTAAACATGTAACTTACCCCATCTCTGAGCTGCGGTTTCCTCATCTGTAAAACAGAGATAATGATAGTACTCAGCTCACCGGGGCACACGTATTATGTGTCCAGTGAATGGTAGCTATAATTATAAAATTAATACAATACTGTGATTAGATTCACTGCATACAAAGTTCCTTTCTAGTAAATCTATCAGGAGAGAAAGTAGAGGAAATAAAGGGAGAAGTTTATCGGTTATGACCATACTCTTGTTTTTCCCTCCATTTTTCTCTGGTGATCTAGAAGCAGCTTAATACAACTTCCAGATCTGGATGACTCAGCCAGTCCCCTTCCCACCCCCAGCCAAGAACATTTCCAGGGAAGAGGTAGACTGTACATTTTAAGTATAATCCCTCAGTTTCGTTTCCCCAGTGAGCTCTGTCGGGATCCAGAATCTCCTTCTCTTATAATGACCTTCCCCAGTGAAAATTAAAGACTCACTCATCTAGAGATGGGCAAATGTAAAATTGTGCCTGTAAAATAACACCAGCTAAATCATCATCCTTCAACTTTGTGGCAAATAGGAAACTTTTAACCTCAGAACAGTTAAGAATTTGGGTTTTAAGAAGCCATAACCCAGAGGTAATACATGAATCTTTTGCAGAGAAACTTCCTGCCATGCTCTTTTGCTGTAGTTTTCTTCCCAGCCACCTAAACCTCATGAAAATAAAAATAATGATCAATCACCCAAAGTAGTACTTGTCTAAAATAACTGAAGTGCGATAGAAAATGAGTGCCAGGAATGCACAGCAGCAGACACTGGCTATCAAGCCAGGAGATTACTCATTAATATTTGGCCCAGGTTGATAGGGGGTCATTCCCAGAGCCTCTGCACTGTGTCTTGACAGCCTGGTGTCCACTTTTGTTCTTCAATCGCCACATCAACTTGAGTAGACCAATTGTCCATGTGAGCTGGGAGCTTTAGCCAGCAAAGATGGTGAGCTGATTCTGTGCTTACAGGCCCAAGGAAATCAGGGTAATGAGCCTTAGAAAAAGTTAGCTCATTTTTAAATGATCATTTTAACCTTTTTCCTTAAACAAGAATTTTCTTTAAAAATTCACACATACCCTCCCAACTCGCTTTTAAAATAGTCTTTCAAGCTTGTTGAAGGATGATGCCCTTGTAGTCTACAAATAGGATGAAGCAGGGATAACTTTGAGGGTGAGGGATTTATCTGAACCACTTTGATTCTGGCAAATACGGTAATCCAAATGGGCACCTCTGTGTCAGGCGTGACATGCGATCCAGGAATGTGTTGAGTTTGCTTTCCTCTCCTCTCTAGGTGGCTTTGATACATTTGTTAAACTTACTGACTCATTCTAAAATTATTTTTTACCAGGTGCTAAGTGTCTGAAATAGAAAGATAAGAGATCACAGTCCTTGCCTTCAAGAAACTCACAGTCTCCTGGGGGAGGTAAAAGAGAAGACAAGGAATCACACTCCCGCAGTAGGGTGACCCCCAAGGAGCCATGGGGGCCCCAGGGAGAGCAACCAGCTTGGAGAAGGACACAGGCTCCTCGAAGAAGTGACATCCGCCAGCAGAGAGAATAGTGATCCAGAGTGGAGGGCCTAGTATTGATGTAGGAGTAGAAATCCAGATTGGAAATTTAATCTAAAACTCGAGCGATTGTTGGCAAAATCCATTTAATTTCAGAAATCTAATCTCTGAAGTTTAGTTCTTCAGAGGACTAAACTTCCATCCTAGTTCTTAGGATGGAAGAGATGATGTGTGTGGCGTCTGAGTGACGGTGCCAGGCCTCCCAGGAAGAAGAGACTGCATCCCTGCTGGGTTTCTGGACTGACGCTGGAAGTGGGTTTGTACACGGTGTCGTTGACCTTGGACACACCTGACAAGCAGACTCTCACTGTGGGAGGCAGTGGGAGGGACAGGGGGCAGGAGTGAGATCACATGGGAGCGGGGGATGGAGCTGGACCGTTCACAGCCTCTCTAGGGGAGTCATGATCCAGAAAGGCCTTCCCCCTGGGGCTGTGGCCATGAGCCGGGGAGCCCTAGTCCCAGCTCTTCCTTCACCAGCCCCAACCCTGCTCCTCAGTTCACCCAGCTGCTTGAGAAGCCGAAATACTGAGGCTGAGACCTACTCAGGCTGCTGACAGGGGACTCCAGCTCTCCGCCAGAAAGAACCGGCCACATGGACACGATTTGTCATCACTGCTAACAGTTACACCACCAATAAGCACAGTGCCCGGCTTTCTGTAGCGTGAGGCTCTCAACCCACAGTTATGTGTAGAATCTCCTATTACCCACCTCACTGGGTCGTTGTGAGGATTAAGTGAAACCGCTTTCTCTATAAACTGTACAGCACCATATAAACACGGATTATTCCTGTTATTTTATTATCATCAGTCTGCACAGAAAATCCCGAGAAGCCGGGAGGCAGGTATTATTCACTCACATTTTTGTGTGGAAGGAACACAGAGAATTGGGAAGCAAATGCAGTACATGGGCTTAGAAAAGCTGTGGATGGTTATTGTTCTGGAAGAAAGGAAATAAAACAGTAGATTTTACAAACTCTTTTCTCATCCAACAATTTCAAGTTTAAATAATATGGTTTGATTTCATTTTACTTTTTCTACGCCTCGAAGGGCTCCTCTGGGAGAATAGTCTGAAAGAGGTGTTTTTCCCTTCATTCTTCACTTTATGAACAGTAAGTTTGGTATGGTTATGCCTGAGAACAAAGAAGAACTACATCAAATGCTGGGTTTTTATTTTTCCAGTGAAGATCAACTTCAGAAAAAAAATGGGACGTGTGTTCAGGTGGGGCAGGTGGGCAGGTGTGGCAACTTCCGAGAACAAAATGTTGACTCGCGTTTCCCTGGAGGGCAGGGCAGTGCCTGAGCACTGGAGCATCTTTGTTCTTGCCTGAGCTCAGGGGGCTCTGTTCTAACGCCGTCCATCCCCTCTGTGAAGTGTCTCTGTCATTTGCAGCTTTAAGTGATGCAGCGGCTGCAGGCTGATGGAGTGGGGCTGGCGTGTTTGGGCGGCCAGAAGTGCTACTAGGGCTAGAATTCCCTGCTGGAGGGGGCCTTATCTTGATGAAAGGAGCCAGTGGCCAGACACCGTGAAGGGGCTTTGCCCTTTGCATCAGCTACAGGGCATTGCTTGCCGGAGTTGCTGGGCTTGCTTTGGTGGGGTCCAGGGGAGAGGGATAAGAGTGGATGGATCTCCATCAGGCTCATCTGCACCAAGAGAGGGGAGACCACACTAGAAGCAACCCTCATTTCCAAAGGGAGGCACTTCCAAAATCTCCAGGCAAGACCTCTGCTGAGGAAGTGGGACGTGATTTTTGTGAGGATGACTTAGGTCTGGGACTGTCCCAGTTCCTGCCTCTGTGCTGGTGTGATTATGAATAGTGCTCCCTCTCACTCTCCCAAGTGTCACTCTCATCTTAGGTATGTGCCTAAGATGTGACCCAGGTGGCCCAAGGACCCAATGCGGGCTGACACTTACCCAGCACTTAATCACGTGCCAGGCATGATTCTAAACGCTCTGATCATACTTTAAACTTTCCATCAGCCCTACCATTCCGGTATCATTCTCCCTAGGACACCACTCAGGACACAGGCTTAGAGTGATTGTATCCCTGGTCTAGAGCCACCCAGCAGGAAGCGGCAATGTTAGAAACCCAACCCAGCTCCACCCGAAACAGTCGGCTGGGACTGGGGCCCGTAATGGCTCTTCAAGGATTCTTTAGTGCAAGACAGAATCGGGGGTCCACTGTCCTTCTCACCTTGTTGGCTGACTTTCCCAGAAACAAGTTTCCCAGGGTTTTCACGCACATGATGAACCATAAGGTCTGTCTTCCCACCTAGTTTGGAAGTGACCAGAAATGACTTGCCTTCAAGTGGGATGCTAGGCTGGATAACAAAATGCAAACCCCTTTAACTCTGAGTGGGAAAGGTATCAAGTGACGCCTGTATTTGTACACTCGTATTTCCCACCATGCCACGGAAGTGTGTCTTTGTAGAGTAGCTACCCAATGTGTGTGACGATGAGTGAGTTTTTAACAAGACCAGAGAATTTAAAAATAATACTAATAAATCCTTGGGGTGCCCATTTCTTGCAGATTCGAAGCAAGTGTGATGTAAGTAGGTCTTTAATCACGTCAGAGAACTGGACTGGGAGAAGACATCAAGCCTTGATGTTGGGAATGTTTTGCATTAGGTGCTAGCCATTGAATCTGACCTCAGTGAGGACATTTGTTGCTGTCAGGGATTGACACTGGGGTGCTTTCACTCGCATCAGAAAAGCCCTCACTTAGAGGATTTCGTGTTAGGACCCCTTCAACCTAGGTTTGTAAATTTGAGTCTGCACTGGCCCCAAAGGTGTCCCTGCCACTTGCCCCAAAGGGATCCCTGCCACTTGGAGCTGTACGTTCCCCTCCTGGAATTTAGATGTGAGAGCCCTCAGAGAGGAGAGTGACTGAAATGGAAAACCCAGAGAGGCCTGGCTGTAATACACCTCTTTAGCCATTTGAAACCATTCTGAAATTCTTCACAGCCCAAGGGCAGGGAAATGGTCCTTCATTTCTGAGGTCTCCAGAGGGGAGCCTGACCTTCCACAGAGCTTCCAGCAGATTCAGGACTGAGGTCATGAGTGGTCTCTCAGAGAAAACTACTGTGGTCTCCAAAATGGTGGCAAGAAGCCATTCGGTCTTGAGGGGCTGGGATTCCCATCTGGGTGGGACTGGGGCAGAAGAGCACAGAATGGAAATTCAGTGAAAACAAAAAGCCATACTTCTTTGGATTTTTTATGACTACTATTTAAGGAAAGAGGAATATGCATCCACCACAATATATAATAGTCTCTATATACCAAGAAATTGTGTAAGGATACATTTACGGACATAATTAAAACACCACTTTAATGGTGGAAATGGTTGATGATTCTGTCTGAAAAAGAAGACAGCTTCCTTTTCCTGGTATCAAGATGGTGGATTAACTTACCTGTTGATGTTAAAAATCTCTCCCAACTCTTTTAAAGTCTATGTCAAGGGCCTGATCCTTCAACTCTTTATTTCAAACTCCCCAAAGGGTAAGCATTTTTCTTTAATACTTTATTTCACCCGCCATCAGCAATGTAGATGGTCTTTAAAATCTCCTAAGATGTCCGTATGAATTTTCCTTTGTATCTCTCAGGTTGAATTTTTTTGTTTCTTTTCCCCTTTGAGTCTCTGAAATCAGGACAGGCACTGGTGGGCCCCCCAGTCATCTCCTGTATTTCTGACTCAAGCGAGATCTTTTGGATACCCTGACCGTGGGGCAAGTCGATTCCATAAAACAAGGAAAGAAAAGAAAGCATATTCATTCCCTCTCCTCTGGCTTATCAAGAAGGTCCTTGCACTGCGATTCTTTATCCAATCTCGGCTTCTTTATGTCAAGATTACAAAATTTAAAGGACTATCTTAAACAACAACAAAAACCTCTACCTACATTAGCAATTATCATTAACTCCCTTTTACAATCATTCCATTTTCCCCTCCTGCTGTTCTAGGAAAATCTGAATTAGAAAGCCTGGTGCTGCTCAAGGGCAATTAAGAGCAATGAGATGACAAAAGATCTTAGAACAGCTGACAAAGTGGCCCTGGGAGGGAACTGGGCCCTGGCTCAAAGTCCCGGTGCGGAGCCTGTGCCCCGTGCAGCATGAGCTTTTATGCATGAAGAATGAAAAGATTTTCATCACCCAGGATAATGCAATTAAAAAGTACACCACCAGAACCCACCCCATGCCCACTTGTTCAAAATTGGGCCTCAGACCCAGGGGCCCGCATCGAAATTTGAAGCTTAAACATCTCCATCTGCAGGGAGGGAGGGGAAGGGCTTGGTCTGCTTCCTAGTGCAGACAGGGGCCTGTTAGAACGGGAGGGACATATGTTCATCGCCCGTGGTAAGAAATGATTACAGGACCTAGGACAGGTGGACAGAGGGAGACCCAACTAAGGTCAGAGAAGAAGCTCATTAAAGCGGGATCACGGGTCTCTTTTTCTCCTTTCCACGCGGTGTTTCTGCCGTACGCCGTACGCACCCAATTTAACGGGCATGGAGAGAGGAAAGCAACCATCTCTAATTGCCCGAAAATGACATCGTGTTTGTTGTCCTGGCTGCCGCTTTGCCTAGGTGGAAATTGTTTTCCTGATGAGTGCGCTCGCACAGACTCTGCGATGTCCACCTTGCGGCTGGGAAGTTTTTTTCTAATCTTATGGAGATGCGCACAATTCAGCGTCCTGATTACTGACACACCAGAGTAATCGGTCTAGGCAATTCCTCTGCCTCTGGCTTGCCAGGAGCACGGAGGAGAGGGAAAGGCCCATCCCTACCCGGGGCGCCTGAGATGAGCCCGAGCAGGGTTAAAGAGGGCCGCTTTCTGTCACGTGGCTGTAAAGGCGCCAGCAGCGATCTTGAAGCTGTACGCTGCTGCACGATGCTCACTCCGCAATATTTACGCTTCTTACTCTGACTCCTGATGTGTTTCCTGTCCCCGAGGTTACTGCTAACAGCACACATATCCCACGAGCGAGTCAGGCTCTCGGAGCTGAACTTAAATCAGCAGGCATCCTGCGGCTGTTGGCGGTGACGGACTCATATCGGCTTGTTCTGGTGAAGGCTTCAATGCAGAGGGGCAAGTTCACAGCACTCTTCTGTCCAATCAGGAAATTTCCCTGTGAGGTATGTGGTGGGAAAAGAGCGAAGGAACGTGAGAGAGCTGGGGGACATACACCCTCACGCACAACGAAGAAGGCAGACCGAGAGGTTTTGGCTACTTTAAGAACAACAGTTATACTTGACCGAGGGCTACCTCTGTAGCAGGGACTGCGCGGTCTTCACACGCATGCTCTTTTTTTTTTTTTAAGATGTTGGGGGTAGGAGTTTATTAATTTTATTATTATTTGTTTTTGCTGTGTTGGGTCTTCGTTTCTGTGCGAGGGCTTTCTCTAGTTGCGGCGAGCGGGGGCCACTCTTCATCGCGGTGCGCGGGCCTCTCACTATCGCGGCCTCTCTTGTTGCGGAACACAGGCTCCAGACGCGCAGGCTCAGTAGTTGTGGCTCATGGGCCTAGTTGCTCCGCGGCATGTGGGATCCTCCCAGACCAGGGCTCGAACCCGTGTCCCCTGCATTAGCAGGCAGATTCTCAACCACTGCGCCACCAGGGAAGCCCACGGATGCTCCTTTTTAACGTTCACACTAAGCCTTATCGGCAAGTCCTTTTATGGTGTCCATTTTACAGATGAGAAAGCTGAGGCTTAAAGAGGTTAAAGACACACAGAAGTGGCAGAATTCAAACTGGTCAGTCTGTCCTCAGACTCGACCCATATTCCTGACCAAGCTAAGTGCCCAATGTGCACAGAGACAATCAAAGATTCTCAAGGATAGACCCATTTCCAGTTAACAAAACTAGATGAAAAATGGCAACTTCTACAATGTATTATAAACGAGTTGTCTAGCCAAACTGAATAATGGGCACTCCTAACCAATCACCGTTTATATCTTCACCTCCCTTTGTGATGATCTTCTATGGAGCAGCCACTATGGGGCCTCTGGGCTGACAATGGTTCACATTTGGAGTATCTTGGGAAAGACACAGAGTTATAGCCTCCCGAAGCCTGGGGCACAGGGAGGTAATTGTTTCCAGGACGCACAACTCAAAGGGTGCTTAGGAAGGTGGAGAGGACAGGGAGGGGATGCAGTAGGAGGGTGGAGAAAAGCGTTATTTTAAAAGGTGCAATTTCTTTGGGAAGAGTCTGTGTATCTGTGTGGATGAATGGTAGTCAGGTGTAGAAAGCAGGGCCAGTCAAGTCTAAAAGCTAAAACCTCGCTCTCCTCGGAATGAGTAGTCCTCGTCTGTGCTCTATTGGTAATTAATGATACACCACCATGTAACGTCTCCTTTACTACTGTCTTGGATTATTGTCTGCAACCTTTATTGTTTACTTCCTCATGTATTATTGACCAGTCTTCCTACCTCAATGATAAGCTTTTGGAGAGGGGAAAAATGAAGTTTTAAAATTACTTTTCACCACTGTCATACCTAACAGAAACCTAGTCCATATCGATCAGCTGATAAAAGAAGATGCTTGTGCTCATTTTTTCCTCCTAGCTTGAAGTAACAAAAGGAATTTAATCTAAGACATATTGGAGGGGCTCAGAGGAGAATAGTAGTAACAGCTTTTTCACTACAACTCCAGATGCTTCATTCATGCATGCATCCATCCATTCATCTGTTGATCCATTTATTCAATGTTCCTAGAATTATGCCAGTGAGAAGGGTACAAAGAGGAAAAAGCACTTGGTCATGTCCTTCAGGACCTCACAGCACCATAAGCAGGAAGAGAGGGCTATGGCTGCTAACATTTGGGTAAATGGGAATACCTGAGGGTCTCAGGTTGCTGGTAAGTAGTCCTCACATGCGTATCTATTAACTCAGTTATTCACCCAATAAATATTTATTGAGTGTTTACTGGAAACTGGGATATATGTGTGAATAAGATAGGTAAAGACCTTATACTCATGAAGCTTGTAGTCTAGTGAGGGAGACAGACATCTACAAAATAATGCCAATGATTATTTAATTATAAACGCAATGAAAAAGAAGCACAAGCTTTTGTGGAAGGCTAATGAGTGAAGCAGGGACAGATCATGCAGGAGGTTTGAGTTACTTTTGTTTCAGTTTCACCATATAGCATCCACCCCTTCTTTCTGTTTGGGGGGCACCTCCCACTGTGCATGACATCAATCATATCTATAGCTATAGTCTCCTGTTATGGAGGATGAAGCAGAGAGATCCTCCTTCTCCCATCTCCTAGCATCCAAGGCATAGTCATGGGAACTATGTTTGCCCGCTTACTCACCCTGGATCACCCTGGTCTCTGGATCTGGAGCAGGAACTGCAGTCACAGGAAGAGTGCAGCATTTATTCGTGGCAGTGGCACCCTGTGGCATCCAGCAGTGGCAGCAGTGCTACCTGGTGCCCTGTCCTTCCATCTGGCCTCCAGAGACTCCCCCCCCTCCATTCTTCTCATTTCCCAAGCCATCCAGGGATTCTTTGAGCCTGCTACCATCTTCCAAAAACCTCCCTCTGTCTAAGTTCACCAGAACCCATTTCAGTTGCTTACAACCCAGAACCTTGACCAGTGAACAGTGATTAGGAGGTTGGTTTTGAACGTAAGGACAACAGAAGCTTTGAAGGGTCCCATTGAAGGTGTAAGTTGAATATGAACATCACTGAAAATCCTTTCGTTTTCAAACTACTTCCACGTCACTCATTTGGTTTTTATAGAAACCAGAGAGGAAAGTACTATCATCTCTCCATTTTGCACCAAAAAGAGAATGCCATGGAAGAATCCAATGTGAAACAGCTGGCTAATTAATGGCGGAACAAGTGTCAGAGACCAGGTCTTCTGATTCCTTGTACATTGCATCTTCTGTTTCACGGCTTCTGTGTCAGAAGCAGTAGAGAATTGTTTAAGCTTTGGACTTAAACTCAGCAATAGAAATTCTCGTAAACTCCGTGCTCATACCCACTTCTATTTATATTAGGTAGTAGATCCACATGAGAAAGAAGGTAGCATCCCTCAGAACACAGGCTGTCTGGAAACACTTCTAAAGCACAAAGGGGCAGTTAGGAATGTACAGGTTCGCAATTCTGTATAGCTACAGAGACACGCATTCTCACTAGAGAAAAGTTTGAAGCTTGGAATCACAAGATGTCAAACAACAAGAGAAAGTATATTAGTAAGAGGATGGAACAAGGTATTAGGTAGCCTGCTGGGAAGCAGCCAAGATTGAGGGTCCAATCATAAGCTTTGACGTGAGACACAAAGACAATACCTGCCTTGTAGGACTATTGTAAGGATTAAACAAAGTAGCCCATGGAATGTTCTTAGCACAAACCCCAATACAGAGAAAATACTCCATTAGATCTTCATTACCTTCCTTTGTTTCCAGAGACATTAGAAAGCAAGTGGGGATTTGTCTCCTAGAGCCCTGGATTGATATGATGGGTCAGAGAGGATCTTTAGCACAGAAAGCCATGGTCAAATCCAAAGGTGTCAGGCAGGGGCTATGGAGAGAGGCTGGAGGGAGAGCGAGCGGAGTCTCTCCCCTCCTTCTCCAGGCCAACCATGTTGCTGGGATTTTCTTTCATATAAGTTCTCTGGAATTTAGATGACCTGTTCAACCTTCAAGCATGTTAGAAGAAATTGGTGTGTTGCTTGAAATAAAACACACAAACATTAATCCAATTCTTTTGCATGTTTTTCTAAAAACCAATTGATAAGAAAAGTTTGGTTTTTTTTTTCTTTTTTGGGGAAAGAAACAAAAGAATCTTTTGATTAAAAAAGGAGTATTTTCTTTTCTATGAAAACCAAATATTTTTCTAAAAGCAATTTTTATTTTCCCAAATATTTGACAAAAGCAAGCTGTAAAATTCTGAAGGAGTTTAGTCAGCTGTGCAGATTGACTTTTGAAGTGTAAAATAAACCTTTACTTAACAGATGTCAGGACTGTGACTTTGAGAGATAATGACAGTTTTTATAGTAGGTTGGTGACAGAATTTCTAAGGAAAATGAATAAAGTTTTGGTGCCAAGTCTGGAAAAAAAATGACAACATGATTATTAACAATTGACTGAATTGAGGAAAGCAAAAATAAGTGTTCTAATTTGTTTGATTAGACAGCGTAAATTGTTCCATAAATACCAGGAAAATACATTTAACAAAAGGACAGGCTGTACCTTTAGGTAAGAATGAGAATAACTCAAAGGCCCTACCTCCCTCCAAAATCACCACGAATAAAGTTGATGGAAAATCATTTCAAAGGCTTTAGACAAGGAATCAAACAGCCACTGAAGACTTTTTAATGACTATATTCAGATTCTACCCCTAGAGCAGCAAATAGGAAGTCTGCAATGCTGACAAACACATTTCAACTGGATGATGTAAGGTCAACTGCCACTGCAATATTTAGTAGAGTTGAAATTTTAGGCAAAATCAAATACCCCTGGGCCCCATTCTGGTATCCTGCCATCTTCCCCTCAGTCCAACTTACATGCCACTGGGCAACTTCTGGATGCCACTTAAGTCCTATTGCTCTGCAAAACCCTCTTGGACTCCTCTGTTCTCCAGGCAGCTCTCTCTTCCTGAATAAAGAGGCCCCTGGTATAATCTGCACTGCAGGGTTGTGCATTGTCCCACAAGAGTCTGGTCAAGCCAGAATCTCCAAACCTTTAATTCCACTCTAGGTAACTGTCACTGCACTTGGCGGTGTTTCCTAGGAGATGATACACAGGGACACCAGCTTCACATAGGGATCCTGTTCTTTTCTGGAAAAGTGAGTTTGGGGAATAAAATAGATAACTCCAGAATATTTTACCTGAAGGCTCAAGCAAGAATCTGGTCTGAATGTCCACCTCCTCCCTTCACATTTAGTGATTTTTGAAATGGTTGGGTTAAATCAACCATCTTGATATTGGATTTCTATTTGTTCCATTTGTTCTTTACTTTTCTTCTTTTTCTGACTTCTCTAGGTTTAATTAAGCAATTATAATTCAATTTCATCTCCTCTGTTGAATGATCTAACTTCTTTAAGATAATTGCTAGTGGTTGTCTTAGGATTTACAATACAATTTTTACATAATTTGTGTCCAATTTCAAATAAATGTTACTTCCTTGTGTTGGATAAGCACCTTATAATGGTGTATTTCCAATTCCTCACTCCAATCTCTTGCAGCGTTGTCATAAATTTTACTTTTACATATTCTGTAAACATTCAGGACATTGTTACTACTCTTTAAAGTTATTTTTAGAGCAATTAATAAGAAAAAATTTTACCTCCATTTATTCCGTCTCTAGTGCTCTTCATTTCTTTGTGTAGATTCAAGTTTCTGACCTCTATCATACTCCTTTTGCCTGGAGAAGTTCCTTTAACATATAACATCTCTTATGAAGAAGTTCTGCCACCAACGCATCCATTCCCTCAGTTTTGGTTTGTTTGAAAATGTCTTTTTTTCAAGTTATCTTTTTTGTCCATTCATCTGTAATTGTTTTCATATCTTAACTATTGTGAATAATGCTGCAATGAATATAGGAGTGCAGATATCTCTTTGAGATAGTGATTTCATTTCCTTTGGATATACACCCAAATAGGGTTGCTGGGTCATATGGTAGTTCTATTTTTAATTTTTTGAGGAATGTCCATACTGTTTTCCATAGTGGCTGCACCAATTTACATGGTACATGACCATCGTGTATTTGACAGAGACCTTAGATTTCATTTGTGAATACTTTCTCATTAAAAAGGAGTCATAGGGCTTCCCTGGTGGCGCAGTGGTTGAGAGTCCGCCTGCTGATGCAGGGGACACGGGTTCATGCCCTGGTCCGGGAAGATCCCACATGCCGCGGAGCGTCTAGGCCCGTGAGCCATGGCTGCTGAGCCTGCTCGTCCGGAACGAGGCCACAACAGTGAGAGGCCTGCCTACCACAGAAAAAAAAAAAGGAGTCATAACAATGTAAAAAAGAGATTGAAAAATATCATAATCATGTCATCCCAGCACAATTGCTACCATTTTTACTTACTGTGCCTGTTTTACATAGTGACAATTTACATGTCCACCAACCGTGTACCAGGGTTCCCTTTTCTCCACATCTTCTCCAACACTTACTTATCTCTTGTCTGTTTGACAATAGCCATTCTAACAGGTGTGATGTGATGTATCATCATGGTTTTGTTTGCATTTCCCTGATGATTAGTGATGTTGAGAACCTTTTCATGTACCTGTTGGCCGCTTATATATCTTCTCTGGAAAAATGTCTGTTCAGGTCCTCTGCCCATATTGAGTGGACTATTGTTATTATTGCTATTGGGTTGCATGAGTTCTTTATATACTTTGGATATTAACCCTTTATCTTATGTGTGGTTTGCAAATATTTTCTCTCATTCTGTAGGTAACCTTTTCATTCTGTTGATTGCTTTCTTTGCTGTGCAGGAGCTTTTTAGTTTGATGTAGTCCCACTTGTTTATTTTTGCTTTTGTTGCTTGTGCTCTTGGTGTCATAGAAAAACCCTTGAGAACCTTCTTACTGTGGGGTGGTAATAAGGCTGCTTTTATTGTCATTTTCATTCAAAGTAATTAGTTTAAATACTGACATCCATCAGCTTTCCTTCCTTCCTTCTTTCTTTTCTCCTTCCCTCTCTTCTATTCCTTCTTCAACAAATATTTATAAACAACTTGCTAGGGACCAGCCCTCGAGGAAGCACAGATGCTTACTAGGTTCTTGGAAGCTCCAGATACCAAATATCAATATCTTTGGGGGTATCCCTAGCTTTTAAAATTCTCAGCTTTATCTTAACCACCAAGGCAGGACTAAAATTTCCCCGGAATTCTACCATCTTTTAGGAGCAAAAATAATGACAGAAGTATAATTGGAAGTCTTCTGGTCTCTGGCCTAACTGATCAAAAGAAAGTATTTTGGTGTCTTACTGACAAATCTCCGTGAACAATCAGATAAATTGTTTATATCAATGAAGAATACTCTTGGGATGTCTACCCAAGAGGAATGATAAGTTCAGAACTTTTCTGTTCGGTCAGGGATATCTTGTTTCGATATGCTCTGCAGTTCTATTTTACCTTTTTACAGCAGAGATTTCCAGATTTTATGTGTTTGTAAACACCTCAGGATGAATCTAATTGATTAAGAAATGAGGTAAAATTCTTAAGACAATATTACTTGTAGGGTTGGGGGAACACATGTGATTGTGTTCTTTTTTGTTATTCTGCTTCTGTATTTTTTGGTACTGATTATTAGCTCAAAGTAAGGTATTAAGCCAGAGGTACAGGTGTGTAAACATCTTAGTACTTTCTCATGTAAGAGAGTATATTCTTCATCTTAATAATGCTTTTTACCATATGAATTATACTTGAATATAGCCTCCCTGTAAAAAAAAAATACACACTCCATAATCAGAGTAAAAAATTTCTCTTGATTTCCTCTCTCAATTCCAATGGAATTCCTTTATTATATATATTTCATTTGAGTCCAGTTTAAATTTTTTAAATGTGTTGAAAACACCTCTAAGAATGTGAGAGACTTCTAAAAATTAAATAACAACACAGCTTATAGCTCCCAAGAACCTGGAGATCCCTGTCCTATCCTCTCAGAACTTGGTTCCTGTTGAATACTCCTTATAAGGTGTCATCATGACGTTCAGAAAAATAACATATAAAAGTCATATAAGCTACAGTGAAACTTTCCTTGTTCATAAAACATTTGAGCTATCTAGATCTTCTGATTACAAATTCAGTGTTTTTACTTTAAACCAAGGCTACTCATCTTCACTCCTATACTTTTTTCAAGATCTCTACAATTTTTTTGCTTTAAAATTCTATGATTATTGACTGATGGAATATAAAACTTAGGTGCTTTTTTTTAAAAGACACAGACTTTATTATTTTCTGTCCATTTTTTGGATGTTTTCTTTAGCACAGTAAGCTGTACCAGTTTTGAGACAATTTATCGTGCACACATTGAGACAGGGATGAATAATTTCTTTACCTCTTTACCCCACTGTGTGAACAAGAGATTGTGCTGAGTGGGTGCATGGGGCACACAGAGTAGTATTTCCAGCTGTCTCCCCTCATATGATGCATGAAAAGGAAAACAGACTCGCAGTGGCATTTGGAAATTAATTCATGGCTACATAGGAATGCAAGGTAGAAGCAACCCCTACCCCTGCAGTTAATAAATTTGTGTGCAGATGAGAGAGAAGAAGGCCAGGCTCTAAGGCCAAACCCACAAAAGCTGTTTCTGATTGTTACCAGGCTAATTTCTTCACAGTTTCACGATCATGAAGCATTTTCTAACAGCCGTCTATCTTATTGCTCTCTTCTAAGGGAACTCACTATGTAAAGGGGGCATGGACTGCCTTGCAGGTACAAGGGCAGTGTCTTTCGTGATTTGGTCTCCACTTGCTGTAGTACTAGGGCCTCTGAGACCATTTAAGCCACAGCAGATATTAAGTACAATGGTGATAACTTTTTTAAAGTTCTATTCAACTAAAGATTCTATACCATGATCCTTTCAGTGGATTTAGAAGCCAGGTGATGAGCAGAAATATTGGGTTTGTCACTGATGAATCGTTCCTCTAAAATGAAATATACAATCAGAGGTCAGGCTTGTATGGTTGATTACTGATTTTGCTCTCTTAATTGACAATATTTTCAATAACTAATGACCTAATTTGCATTATTTTGTGTAAGTAAGCAGAGAATCAAAATTAAAGAAATAGAGAAATTGACTTTTTCAGTTCTGTATTTCATGAAAAATATAAAACTCCTGTTAGTGAAACATGTGACTCTTCTAGACCTTGGTTCTCCATACACAAACCCATTCCAAATGTTCCAATTCAATCAGACCAGTTATTAGATGTCATGAAAATAATGAAAGGAAAAAGATGAGCTGGTTTAAATCATAAATAATGAAAGGAAAAATATCAGCTGACTTAAAATTCTTTTTCTTAACTAGTTTGTGTAATTAGAAACAGACATGGTCTCTCTCTCTACCAACTTTTTTGAAAGTCAGAATGTTTTGCATCTTCTAGAGGTTCCCTTTTTTTTTTTTTAATTTTGAGGAGTAAAAATCTATATAATTTCAACTTTTTATTGGTTAAATAAAGACCAGAGAAGCCATTTAGTTTAAACTAAATATACCCATTGATTAAAATATAAAGTTAAGGATTAACTCTGATTTGAAAATTGTGGGTTAACTGCCCCTTTGTCAGGACGTTTTTAAAAACCATCTTTATTGTGGAAATATACCATAAGATCCTGGGAAGAATGTATTTGGATGTCAAATAGATGGTTATTCCTACAACTTCCTCAGATTTATTTTTCTACTTGGAGAAATATGAAAACTAGAATATAAGATGTCAGCTCATGTGGGAGAAAGGAGAACTAAAACAAAAGAAAAAAGAGATAAAAACAAAAGCAGGAATAAGAAAAAGTATTCAATACTATACATATAAAAAAGACATCAGGTTGATTACAGAAAAAACTACTCATTTTTTTACACCAGGATTATATTACACTCATACAATTTTTATGATTAACAGCAACAATATAAAAGGCTTCTGGGATGCTAATTTTGTCAAGTGAGAGGTCAAATTCTACTCAGAAATAAACATAAAATGATAGTATTTTCAAGAAGGTCCATGCAATCTAGTCCCAGTGCTCTAGCCTTAGAAAGAAATGGTAAATTAGCAATGTTTGCCGTCGTTTCTAGCCTTGCAAATGGTTAAAAATGTTTCTGAAGGAAAACCACCCAGCAGAGCCAATAGGGTCCCCAGCCCGCGGCACTGTCTACCCCTGTTACCGTGGCCCTTGCATTTCCCCAGCTCTTTCACCTCCGCAAATGAGCATCCCGTTCTCCAGCCCCCTGTACATCTGTTATAGAAGCTTCAGATCAGAGCATGGAAGCAGGGACTAGTGCCACCCACTCCGAGGCACTGGCTGCTCCACCAACTGTCAGCAATAGAGCAACGTGTTTTGTCCTCTCCCAATCTCTCAGTTCAGGCATTTCTGGAAGGTAGCTGACAGGTAAAGAGGATGATTTTCCTGCTAAAATCCCCCCCACAGTGCACGAAGCTATTTGCCATTCTTTAGAAATAAACAGAGAACATAAAGAAAAATATAACATAGGAAAAATGTGTCATAGTGCTAGAAACCTGAAAATGAACTAGTGGCCACCTCATGTGTTCAGACAGACAGATAGAACATCAGACATTCATTGATTCATTCAACAGATATTTACTGACTCGACTGTGCAGAGCTGATGTTTAAATAGATAAGTATCAATAGAAATAATGAATATTAAGATACAGTTGAATAAGCAACAATAAATGATGAGTTTTTTTACATTATTGTACTTAAGGGCCTAAATCACATCTTGCTTTTGCAAATTTTATAGTCTCCTGTTGCTCGGTGGTGAGAGTTTCAGCATGAGAATGAAATAACGTTATACATCACTACCTCATGACATAGGGGTGAAAGGAGAAGTGGAGATAGGAAAGAAAGGTTTCGGGATGAAGCACTGCACTGGGTGGACTGAGATAAGGAGAGATCATTGGTCGAAGGGAAGACACAGCTTGGAGAAAGTAAAGCTGTCCCTACCTGTATTCGGGGTCAGTAAAATAGCCTCTCTCAGGGAGAGATCAAGGTCCTAGGAAGTCCCTGGGGAAGCATTGGAGACTTCCCACCTCCTACATGGTTAGTGACCCTTCATAGTTCAGTACCTACATGGCTATTGACATCCAGTTTGATGATCTGCACTGGAGTTGAGTTTGGACTAACTTGCTTATGGAGCAGCAGAAATGGAAGAGAACTTATGCCTTCCCGATATGCAATCTGTTTATTTTATGTATGACACCCAGCGAAAGGGAATGACTTGCCCATGGTCACACAGCAGATGAGGAACAGCTGATATTTAGAATGTAGATTTCCCGATTCCAGCCTTTTTCCAAAGGGCTCCTTCACAGGGGTGTTCTGAAAAAGTGACCCAATACCCTCTGCCAATTTGGGATGAAGGTTGGAAAAACATAAGCATTTAGGTGTGTCGTCTAAGAAATAAATGTCTTGGAGTTCCAATTACATGTAGGCCATCCTTTTCCTTATTCCTTAGCTTAGGTCACATCCAGAACTGTGCTGGAGCTGTTTGTTCCCACTCGCTAGAGCCGATTGTTGAATTTTCAGCAGTTGTGCAAGTCAGATGACCTCATATCGGTAGCTTGATATCCACCCACCCTGAGGGGAGGGTCTTCACCATGCTCTACACCATGAAATCCATGCTGAGAAGCCAGTTGTCAAGCATTTGCCAGCACATCATGGATTACATCAGTTGCTGAATTTGTAATTGGATGAAATACACACTACATCATTTTCGAACCTTCACTCTATGGACCAACTCTCTCCAGCAACAGCATAATAGTCTGAACATAATTACCACACTTAATGAATATTAAATAATATGAGCTGTGGTATTCTTTTCTCCCTATGACTCACTTCGAACATCCTGTGACCTGCCCACTTGTGTAATAAAAAACTGCACTTTCAAGTCAGCATTATCTGGAGGGCTTGTCTTTGAAAGCTTACGTGCCTGCTCAGTATCTACATGCTGTAAACTGCTAGAATCAGGATGTTTATGGTCATAAATGTTCATCTCAAAGCCAGTTCCTTGCCTTCCCACAAATCTGAACCTATGGACCATTCCAGGATTGAAAGAATTTCCTTAGAGGGAAGCAAAGACCACAGACTGCTTCCCGCACGCACCTGCCCCAGTACAGGGAAATAAACCACTCAAGAGAGGCTCATGCCCTGTTTACACAGAAGGTCTAGTCTTACCCGTTTTCTTAAAATTGCTGTGTGATGTAATTTTCGGTTCATGATTATATATGCTAAGTGATCTTGAATCACTATATCTGCTAAATCAGATGATCTGGTCATTTTCTTTTTCATAGAAGGAACAATTTGAATTCACCATGAAATAGTAGCTCGAAGGCAAATAGTAGGTAGTGGTGGGTGGCTTTTTAAGTCTAAACGTTTTTTCCTATTTGATTTACGTAATTGAGCTAATGGGTTCTATGATCGGCTGAATAGTCTGGTAGCTAAAGTCATCATTAGCTATTTTCTTGGCTAACCCAATAATGACCCTTAAATTGTCTCCAGTATTTCCAATTACCTTTGAAAAACATGTGGAATGTCAGAAGCCCTAATAGGAAACATATATGATATGATGTTTGTAGGAAATCTACTAGGAAAACTAGTAGTTTTCACAAAGTCCTTTTAAGTGTCAAGAGGAAATGGGGAAAAAAATTACAAAACAAAAACAGAGAAGGATCTGAAGAGAGGATTTTGTCTTGAGAAATACTGGAATCAACGGGTATTGGAATGATTTAGAAATCCTTTAGCCCAATCATTTCATTTTATGGTTGAGAAAACCAAGGCTGGAGATGATAATTGCCTTATAAAGATAACATAGCTAACGAGTCGCAGGCAAAATTAAAGCCCATTTTTTTTCTGTGGAAAAGTGTATTTCTTGTACTAGTCTATTAAAAATATGCTTTACTTAAGAGGCACTTAAACTTCAAATTCCAAGTGGCTTAAGCCTCTCTTTTCTCTCTCTGTCTCTCTTTCTTCCTCTCTCACTCTTTTCTTTCACATAAACATAAATTGCAATTCATTTGCAGGATCATTTTCAAAGCACTGAACTAGCTGCTGAGGATGGGGTGGAACAATAGAATACAAGCGTGCCTGAAGCTCAGTTCCTAGCTTCAGTTGCAGCCTGGTGAGGATGGCATGTTGTATTACAGATGGTATAATGTAGTAAACAAGGAGAAATCAGAGTTGGAATAAAATTGCTGAGTGTGGATTGAGGATAAATGTAACTTTGGGTTCTAAGGTGGATTATTAGTGTTGTGATACAGGCTGGAATCTCACAGGTGGGCAATTCCTCATTGGAATAATCGGTTTGGGCTCCCATCTTGGGGTTTTATAATATTTTTCTTAGTGTAGTAAAATTCGAGGAAATGGTTTTGGTCAAGCAAATTCACAAGAGAATGACTGACTGCATCTAACCTTATCTTGTTAAATCACAATGTGGAAAATCATTGCCACAGGGTCTGGACTACCTGTCAGCTGGCCATCACACTCTCTACCCTGCAGCAAAATCTATGAGCTGCTCGAAGCAGTGCATATGCATTAATTTATCTTTGTATGCCCAGCACCGAGTGTAATATTTGTCACAGTGATGGTGCTCGAGAAATGTATAGTGAATGAATGAATAAATGAGTGAACTACCAGAAGGCTGCTTGCTGAGCATGAATCTGGCAAAGGGAGTTGGATGATTCTAAGAAAGGATGTCAGCTCACAATTGTAAGGGTACATAGAGGCTATGAAGGATCTTCACTACACCCTCTGCGTCCAGTCACCTCGGAGGCAATGACGAGATCAAACCTCTGACCTCAAAAGTGTGAGCATCCATACTCTGTACGATTATGTATGATACTCATTAAGATTACACCATCTTGTTGGAAACTTGGCAGCTTGTCCTCCTTGACAACTTCCCACCCTCATCACCTACCTCCATTTGAAACATCTCCAGTCTCTATACCTGAGGAAGCCCTCTCTTCCGCAGGAATCCATACCCCAAGCCAGCAGAATACCCACGATAGCAGAACAAGATAGATTCCTCCTTCACAAGCTGTTAAGTTGATTGTTTCCAGCAGGAGACTGAATAGTTGTGGCAGTGACTGAATTCCAAAATGACTGAATTCTCATTGATGGATGTGTTTTGCCAAACTGCCTAAAGCAATATGACAATAAAAATGAATTGCACCTATATCATAATGCCAATCCTTAGTCGGTGGTTCTTTTAAATGTTCTCTTTTCATTTAGAAGCTAAATTTATTCTTAAGTAAATTATAGTTGATATTTAAATTTTAATTTAATTTTAAAATATGTACAATAAAATTGACATTTTGGTGTATAGTTCTATGAATTTGAGCACATGTAAGAATCATGTAAGCCCTAGTACAGAGGTTCCTTAAAAAACTAAAAATAGAGTTACCATATGATCCAGCAATCCCACTCTTGGGCATATATCTGGAAAAGATGAAAACTCTAATCGAGAAGATACATGCACCCCAATGTTCATAGCACACTATTTACAATAGCCAGGTCATGGAAGCAACCTAAGTGTCCATCAATGATGAATGGATAAAGAAGATACAGTGAAATATTACTCAGCCCTAAAAAAGAATGAAATAATGCCATTTGCAGCAACATGGATGAACCTAGAGATTATCATACTAAGTGAAGTAAGTCAGACAGAGAATGACAAATATCATTTGATATCACATATATGTGGAATCTAAACAAATGATACAAATGAATTTTTTGCAAAACAGAAATAGACTCACATAAAAAACAGTCTTATGGTTACTGAAGGGGAAAGCGGCGGAGGGATAAATTAGGAGTTTGGGATTAACAGATACATACTACTATATACAAAATAGATAAACAACAAGGACCTACTATATAGTACAGGGAATACTCAATAGTTTGTAATAACCTCTAAGGAAAAAGAATCTGAAAAAGAATATATATATTTATTTGAATCACTTTGCTGTACACTGGAAACTAACACACCATTGTAAATCAACTATGCTTCAACTAAAAACAAAAGAGGGCTTCCCTGGTGGCGCAGTGGTTGAGAGTCCGCCTGCCGATGCGGGGGATGTGGGTTCATGCCCCGGTCCGGGAGGATCCCGCATGCTGCGGAGCAGCTGGGCCCGTGAGACGTGGCCGCTGGGCCTGCACGTCCAGAGCCTGTGCTCTGCAGCAGGAGAGGCCACAGTGGTGAGAGGCCCGTGTACTGCAAAAAAAAAAAAAAAAAAAAAAGAATCATATAAGCCCCATGACAATCAGGAAACAGGGTAGTTCCCCATCTCCCTCGTACTGTCATTTGTAGTCACACTCTATGCTGCTCCAACTTCTGTCAACCACTGATGTAGTCTCTGTAACTAGTTTGTCTTTGCAAGAATATTATACCAAGGAAGTAATACTGTATGTAATCTTTTTTTTGTTTTTTTTTTGCGGTAAGCAGGCCCCTCACTGCTGTGGCCTCTCCCGCCGTGGAGCACAGGCTCTGGACGCGCAGGCCTAGTGGCCATGGCTTATGGGCCCAGCCGCTCCATGGCATGTGGGATCCTCCCAGACCGGGGCATGAACCCGTGTCCCCTGCATCGGCAGGCGGACTCCCAACCACTGAGCCACCAGGGAAGCCCCCTGTATGTAATCTTTAAGACTGGCTTCTTTCTCTCAGGGTAATGCCTTTAATATTCATAAAAGTGGTTGTATGTGTCAATACTTCATTCCTTCTATGTTGAGTAATATTCCATTGTATGGATGTACTGTAGTTTATCCACTAGCATGTTGAAGGAAATTTGAGTTGTTCCTGGCATATGGCAATTACGAACAGAAATGCTGTAAAATCTGTGTATAGGTCTTGTATGAACATGATTTCATTTCTCTTGGGTAAAATACTTAGAGGTGGATTGCTGGATTATATGGCAAATATACGTTTATTTTATAAAAATCACCAAAGTGTTTTCCAGAACAGCTGGACCATCTTCCCACCAGCAGTGTATGAGAGTTCCAGTAGCTCAGTATCCTTGCCAGTACTTGGTATTATTTTAGACATTCTAATCGGTATAGAATTCTAGTTTATTGTGCTTTTAATTTGCATTTCCCTAATGATTATTGATGTGGGGCACGTTTTTATGTGCTTATTTGCCCTCCCTATGTCTTCTTTGGTGAAGTGCCTAAGTACTTTTCTCATTCTTAATATTGGGTTGTTTGTTTTCTTATAGCTGAAATCTGTGCACAGAGTAAATATATTTAATTTTGACAAACTCCATTTATCAAGTTTTTATTGGATGGACCCAGTTTTGTGGCCTTGTGCAAAAACTCTTTGCCTAGCTTCAGATCATAAAGGTTTTCTCCTATGTTTTCTTCTAAATATTTTCTGGTTTTACATTTTACTTTTAGGTCTATCATCCATTTTGAACTCATTTTTTTTTTTCTTTTGTGGTACGTGGGCCTCTCACTGTTGCGGCCTCTCCCGTTGCGGAGCACAGGCTCCGGACACACAGGCTCAGCGGCCATAGCTCATGGGCCTAGCCACTCCGCAGCATGTGGGATCTTCCGAGACCGGGGCACGAACCCGTGTCCCCTGCATCGGCAGGCAGACTCAACCACTGCACCACCAGGGAAGCCCCCATTTTGAACTAATTTTTTATACAGTCTAAGAGTTAGGTCAAAGTTCACTTTATTTTTTGCAAATGAATACTCAATTGTTCTAAAGACATTTATTGAAAAGACTCTCTTTTTCCCATTGAATTGCCTTTGCACCTTTGTCAAAAATCAATAGGCCAAAAAAAAAAGAATAAATTCATTATGTATAATAAACAAACAAACAAACAAAAATCAATAGGCCATATGCATGTGTCTATTCTGGGCTCTCAATTCTGCTCAATCAATGTGTCTATCCTTTCATCAATACCACGCTGTCTTGATTACTGTGGCTTTATACAATCAGTCTTTTTCTTTTTTTTAAATTTTTAAATTTTATTTTATTTACTTTTTTATACAGTAGGTTCTTATTAGTCATCAATTTTATACACATCAGTGTATACATGTCAATCCCAATCACCCAATTCATCACACACCCATCCCCACCCCCCTGCAGCTTTCCCCCCTTGGTGTCAATACGTTTGTTCTCTACATCTGTGTCTCAGCTTCTGCCCTGCAAACCTGTTCATCTGTACCATTTTTCTAGGTTCCACATACATGAGTTAATATACGATATTTGTTTTTCTCTTTCTGACTTACTTCACTCTGTATGACAGTCTCTAGATCCATCCACGTCTCAACAAATGACCCAATTTCTTTCCTTTTTATGGCTGAGTAATATTCCATCGTATATATGTACCACATCTTCTTTATCCATTCATCTGTTGATGGGCATTTAGGTTGCTTCCATGACCCGGCTATTGTAAATAGTGCTGCAATGAACATTGGGGTGCAAGTGTCTTTTTGAATTTTGGTTTTCTCTGGGTATATGCCCAGCAGTAGGATTGCTGGATCATATGGTAATTCTATTTTTAGTTTTTTAAGGAACCTCCATACTGTTCTCCATAGTGGCTGTATCAATTTACATTCCCACCAACAGTGCAAGAGGGTTCCCTTTTCTACACACCCGCTCCAGCATTTGTTTTTTGTAGATTTTCTGATGATGCCCATTCTAACTGGTGTGAGATGATACCTCATTGTAGTTTTGATTTGCATTTCTCTAATAATTAGCGCTGTTGAGCGGGTTTTCATGTGCTTCTTGGCCATCTGTATTTCTTCTTTGGAGAAATGTCTATTTAGGTCTTCTGCCCAATTTTTTTTTTTTTTTTTTTTTTGCAGTACGCAGGCCTCTCACTGTTGTGGCCTCTCCCGTTGTGGAGCACAGGCTCCGGACGCACAGGCTCCGGACGCGCAGGCTCAGCGGCCATGGCTCACGGACCCAGCCGCTCCACGGCATGTGGGATCTTCCCGGACCGGTGCACAAACCCCTGTCCCCTGCATCGGCAGGCAGACTCTCAACCAGTGCGCCACCAGGGAAGCCCTTCTGCCCATGTTTGAATTGGGTTGTTTGTTTTTTTAATATTGAGCTGCATGAGCTGCTTGTGAATTTTGGAGATTAATCCTTTGTCCGTTGCTTCATTTGCAAATATTTTCTCCCATGCTGAGGGTTGTCTTTTCATCTTGTTTATGGTTTCCTTTGCTGTGCAAAAGCTTTGAAGTTTCATTAGGTCCCGTTTGTTTATTTTTGTTTTTATTTCCATTACTCTAGGAGGTGGATCACAAATGATCTTGCTGTGATTTATGTCAAAGAGTGTTCTTCCTATGCTTTCCTCTAAGAGTTTTATAGTGTCTGGCCTTACATTTAGGTCTCTAATCCATTTTGAGTTTATTTTTCTGTATGGTGTTAGGGAGTGCTCTAATTTCATTCTTTTACATGTAGCTGTCCAGTTTTCCCAGCACCACTTATTGAAGAGACTGTCTTTCCTCCATTGTATATCCTTACCTCCTTTGTCATAGATTAGTTGACCATAGGTGCATGGGTTTACCTCTGGGCTTTCTATCTTGTTCCATTGATCTATGTTTCTGTTTTTGTGCCAGTCACATATTGTCTTGATTACTGTAGCTTTGTAGTATAGTCTGAAGTCAGGGAGTCTGATTCCTCCAGCTCGGTTTTTTTCCCTCATGACTGCTTTGACTATTCAGGGTCTTTTGTGTTTCCATACAAATTGTGAAATTTTTTGTTCTAGTTCTGTAAAAATGCCATTGGTAATTTGATAGGGATTGCATTGAATCTGTAGATTGCTTTGGGTAGTATAGTCATTTTCACAATATTGATTCTTCCAATCCAAGAACATGGTATATCTCTGCATCTGTTGGTATCTTCTTTAATTTCTTTCATCAGTGTCTTATAGTTTTCTGCATACAGGTCTTTTGTCTCCCTAGGTAGGTTTATTCGTAGGTATTTTATTCTTTTTGTTGCAATGGTAAATGGGAGTGTCTCCTTAATTTCTCTTTCAGATTTTTCTTAATTAGTGTATAGGAATGCAAGAGATTTCTGTGCATTAATTTTGTATCCTGCAAACTTACCAAATTCATTGATTAGCTCTAGTAGTTTTCTGGTGGCATTTTTAGGATTCTCTATGTATAGTATCCTGTCATCTGCAAACAGTGACAGTTTTACTTCTTTTTTTTCCAATTTGGATTCCTTTTATTTCTTTTTCTTCTATGATTGCTGTGGCTAGGACTTCCAAAACTATGTTGAATAATAGTGGTGAGAGTGGACATCCTTGTCCTGTTCCTGATCTTAGAGGAAATGCTTTCAGTTTTTCACCATTGAAAATGATGTTTGCTATGGGTTTGTCATTTATGGCCTTTATTATGTAGAGGTAGGTTCCCTCTATGCCCACTTTCTGGAGAGTTTTTATCATAAATGGGTGTTGAATTTTGTTGAAAGCTTTTTCTGCATCTATTAAGATGATCATATGGTTTTTATTCTTCAATTTGTTAATATGGTGTATCACATTGATTGATTTGCGTATATTGAAGAATCCTTGCATCCCCGGGATAAATCCCACTTGATCATGGTGTATGATCCTTTTTATGTGTTGTTGGATTCTGTTTGCTAGTATTTTATACAAACAGTCTTAAATAAGGTAGTATGATTCTTTCAACTTTGCTTTTTCAAAAAACTAAATAGTGTTTTGACTATTCTTGTTCCTTTTAATTTCCATATCAATTTTAGGATCAGCTTGTCCATGTTTATAAAATATCCTGCTGAGATCTTGATAGGAATTACATTAAATCTGTACATCAATTTATCTTTACTATGTTGACCCTTCCAATTCATTATATATCCCTTAATTTATTTAGGTCTTTGATTTCTTTCCCTGGAGTTTCACATTTTCTGCATGCAGATTCTGCACATGATTTGTTAAATTTTATACCTAAGACTTCTTTTTTTCAGAGCTATTGTGATATATTTTATTTATTTCAGTTTCCAATTGTTTGTTGCTTTTATGTAGAAATACAATTAATTTTTATGTGTTGATGTTGTATCCTAAAATCTTGTCAAACATACTTAATAGTTCTAGGAGTAATTTTGTGAATCCCCCAGAAATGTCTATAAAGAAAATCATATTGGGACTTCCCTGGCAGTCCAGTGGTTAAGACTCCATGCTTCCACTGCAGGGGGCACAGGTTTGATCCCTGGTTGGCGAACTAAGTTCCCTTAGTTCAGGGAACTAAGATCCTGCATGCCATGTGGCATGGCCAAAAAAAAAATCATCTTATCAACTGTAAGAATAGTTTTATTTCTTCCTTTTTAATCTGGCCTCCAAGGTTTTTGATGACTACAGTCATATGCATTGGTGTCCCCCTATGAGCATTTTATTACTTTTCTCTGCTAAATTTCCTGTTTTGTTTTGGTTTTTTTCTTTGTCTTTAGTTCTCAGCAGTTTGAATATAATGTACGTGAGTGTAGAATTTTTTTGCTATATCTTGTTTGGGGCTCAGTAAGTTTCTTGAATCTATATGTTTATGTCTTTCACCAAATTTTGGAAGTTTTTATCCATTATTTCTTCAGATGCTTTTTCTGAATCTTGATTTTCTCCTTCTGGAATTCTGATGACATGCACATAAGACATTTTGGAATTGTTTCATGGTCCCTGATCATTTTTCAATTTTAATCTTTTTCTCTCTGTTGTTCAGGTGGGATAATATCTACTCTTCCATCATTGAATGCACTGAATTTTTACTCTGTCATGTCCATTCTGCTGTTGAGCCATCTAGTGAATTTTTTATTTTGGTTATTGTATTTGACAGTTCTAACATTTCCATGCAGTCCTTTATACCTTCTCTTTCTTTGATGATACTTTCTATTTTAACTTTGTTTCAAGAATATTTGTGATTGCTTGTTCAAGCACTTTTATAGTAGCTACTTTGAAGTCTTTGCCAGAGAAACCAGAATCTGTGTCATCTCATTTTTGGGGCATCTGTTGATTATCTTTTGCCATGTGAGTTGATATTTTCCTGGTTCTTTCTATGTCACATAATTTTGAATTTTATCCTGAGCATTATGAATAAGATAGGCCTGTGAATCTTGATAAAATTCTATGGAGAATTTTTGTGTTTTTGATTTAGCAGATAAAAAATTTGATCTGGTTAGTTATGACTATCCTTATTTGAGTTTTCATTCCAATATCAGTTTGGTTTTCCAAACCTCTGCAGGGCTACTCAGACTGTCACCCATGTGTACCACCTAGAGGCCAGTCTGGGTGGTGGTCTATCCTACAGTTCAGATCTCAAGGTCTACCTGCCTCTGCTGTGTAGGTGTAGATCCAGACGTGAGCTGCTCAAGTGGGAACCCAGGAGTTCACAGACAACTTTACAAGGCTGTTTTCCTAAGTTTCTTCCTCTCCATGACCACCTTGGGACTTTCCAGTTCCCTGGGGCTCTCCTTTTCAGTCTTCAAGCCAGAAAGTGGCAGCTCACTCTATCAGGAAGACAGAGAGATAAAAAATGCAATCAAGCTGGCCTACCCTCTTGGGATCACAGTCTCCTCCCTCAGAGTTTTATATTCTTGCACAAACCCATCACCACCACCACCAGTGCAAACACAGAACAGCTCTGAGGCTAGGTTGTGAGGAAACAGAGAAAAAAATAAAAACAAAGAAGAAAAAAAAAAATAACAGGATTTCCCTGCTTTCTCTGAGAGTTAAGAGCTCCCCTTCAGGTTCCTGGAGACAGAACTGGAGGTCTTCTTCTGGAGCTCTCTGTGTCTGGTCTGGAGGCCCACTTCCAGGTTTCGGGCTGCATGGAGTTCAGGTCAGAGAATATGCCAAAAGATGGACAAAATTGTGGACTCTCCACCAGTTCAGTGGTACTTCAATTTTAGACATATTCCCCAATCTGTCAGCTGCTTTTGACTTTTCAGAGTCCTCAAATAGCTGCTCCGTGCATTCTGCCACATGACAAGACAGGGTGGAGTGTGCTTCCTCCATCTCAGAGGAGCTGGAAACTTGATGGTGGATTTTTAAGTCTTATTCTTGAAGGAAAAGCTAATAATTATAGACCTGACACTGATAGATTCAATCCTGGGGACACTGTTTGGAAATTTTAACTTTTGCTATATTTTCAAACTTCTAGAAAACTTGCAAAAATATAGTACAAGATACTCCCTTATACTGTTGACCCAGACTTCCTAATTTTGTACATTTTGTCCCATCTGCTATCTTATTCTCTCTTTTTCTCTTCTCGCTCTCTACATAGGTAGATTTTTTTCCCCTGAATCATTGAAAATTAAGTTGAAGACATCATGCTTGCTCTGTTACTACTTCATTGTGTGTTCGCTAAGAACAGAGAACATTCTACATAATCATAGTACAATTATCAAAGTCAAGTCATTTATTCTTTTTTTTTTTTTTTTTTTGCGGTATGCGGGCCTCTCACTGCTGTGGCCTCTCCCATTGCGGAGCACAGGCTCCGGATGTGCAGGCTCAGCAGCCATGGCTCACGGGCCCAGCCGCTCCGCGGCATGTGGGATCTTCCCGGACCGGGGCACGAACCTGTGTCCCCTGTATCAGCAGGCGGACTCTCAACCACTGCGCCACCAGGGAAACCCAGTCAAGTCATTTAATATTGACATAATGCCACTGTCTCTTCCACAATCCATATTCCAATTTGCAATTCAAGATTATGCATTTCATTTATGTCTCTTTAGTATCTTTAATCAGTAACAGCTTCTAAGCCCTTTCTTTGTCTTCCTTGACCTTGACCTTTTGAAGAATGCAAGTCCATTATTTTGTAAAACATCCTCAATTTGAGTTTGCTGATATTTCCTCATGCTTGGATTCTGCTTATGAATTTTTGGCAGGAATACCACAAAAGTAATGTTGTGTCCTTCTCAAGGAATCATATCAGGGGTCTCTTGATGTCAATTTGTCCAAATACTGGTTTTTATAACTTGGTTAATGTGGCATCCAACAGGCTTACCCATACAAAACTAATAGAGTTTCTGCCCAAGAACAAGTCTGGGGGAATCAGTAGCTGCTTGCTCTTGTGAAACTTCTTTCTCTTGCTTTGTTTAGGTTGGTGGTTGTTTTGACCTAACATCTAGGGAATGCGTTATTTGCATTCTGCCTGGAATCAAAACAAGCTTGAGTTATTCTTTTACTGCTTGCTTGCTATTCCCGGCTGAGAGCTGTGTTGATGCCTGGGTGGCAGTGGGCCTCTCCCAGCCACCGTCTGGGCAACCACCATTATTCTGCATGCCTGTGGTGCCCAAATGAATGGAGGTTGACCAGCTCTGTGGGTGGGAAGGAAAATATTTGCAAGACAACAAGGCCCTAATTTTCATGGGAAAAAGTCTATCCTAAACCTTACTTCTGGTTCTCGAAATAATCTAGTGAGAAAATGCTTTTTGAAAATGAATTTCAGCCAAAGAGCCATTCAAGAGAGTTCAGTTCCTGAAAGCGCTGGCATCCTCCACCCCCTCGGTCTCTGCAGCTCTGTGGTGTGTGATCTCGCACAAGTTGTGGATGAGTTGAGACAAGTCATCAATATTTCATTTCTATATTTATAACTCCACTGAAATGCAAGTCTGACAAAGCAAATGTCCATTAAGGAAAAAGGAAAAAAAGAAAGAAATTTGCTCCAGGGCGTTTCCTGGATATATTCACACTGATGAATTGAGGCCACATTCTCAAAGAGCTCATTATATCCAGGTGGGTCCTGGTGAATGCTTCCGTCTCACTGCAAACTCAGCCATTAGTACCCAACTTCCAAAGTTGCTGGAGGGATCTGAGGAAACAAATACAGCCCTGAGCCCCTGCCAGGTGAAGAACTGTTGTCTGGAGTTTCATTTGCCCCAGTAGTTTAAGGCATTTAGAGGCTAAATTATGGATTCATCCTTCATCGTGATTTATTAGTCCCAATATTTTGATGCACCTTTTTCAGAGACTTGAGTGCTCCGACTCAGCACCATGAGAGCAAGAACCTTGAGTAGTTTGCATGCCTGGATTTTTCTAGGTTTCCCTCTCCACAGAATTCAGACATTAAAAAAAAAAAAAAATTACAGATATGACAAGTGGAGCAGAGAATGGCCCAGGGCTACAGAGGAAATTCTTCAGTTCTTGTTGCTCCAGTAGCCAGAAGTTTCTCAGGGCACATAGACAAAGTCTATGCAGACACACAACTCGTCTTCAACCCTGCTTGAGAAATGTAAGGATTGCCCTTGTCACAGGGGAGCAGTGCGTCACTGCGTTAGCATCACCCTGCTTTACCTCTGGCTCTCACTTCCAGCTCTCTCCACTTCCACAGTGAACAAATTGGTCATTTTTGACACATTTATCGAAGTTTATAGGTATCCTTTTTTGTTATTTTACACTTTGTCTGGGATTCCTGGGATGCTTTCTTTACTACACCCCTCTTTTCCTTATACGTTCAAGATTCACACGTCACTCTCTATTTCACACCTGTCTGTCCTCAATATGTCTCTCATTAGAATTGCTTATTCTTTCTAGTCGTCTTCTGGGGAGTGAAATATGCTTGAAACAAGGCCCTGGTGACCTCTGCCATGTCTGTTTGGAAGGCCGTTGAGTCCCACCAGTTCTGGGAGGCTGTGAGGTAGAGGTTGGCAGTAGACCCAGGCAGGCAAGAAAAGGTCTTCCTCTTGAGGCGATCCTGAGATGTTTACCCACCTTGTTTCTGGATGAGCCTTTATGGTTGATGGGGGCAGGCACTTCTCAGGTATCTCTCTCTGAGATACTTCTGACTGGCTTGGACTTCTCAGCCCCTACTTAGTTAGAGACAAGGACAAGGAAGGCGGCAAAGAAGAGAGTCTGAGTGAATTTATTGTGAGTCAGAATTCCTCAGCAACATTGTCTTCCAGACCTCCATGCAGCTCTCCATCTTCCCACTTTTCCCTGGAGTAACGTTTCTGCTTGCTTTTCCTTTCTCTCTCTCTCTCTCTCTCTCACTCTCTCTCTCTTTATTTATTTATTTGTAAGTGGTTTTTTTTTTATATGGACCATTTTTAAAGTCTTTATTGAATTTGTTATAATATTGCTTCTGTTTTACCTTTTTTTTTTTTTTTTTTTTTTCCACAAGGCATGTGGGATCTTAGCTCCCCAACCAGGGATTGAACCCACACCCCCTGCATTGGAAGGCAAAGTCTTAACCACTGGACCAGCAGGGAAGCCCTGCTTCTCTATTTAGAATGATGCTTATAGTCCTTTGAAGCTAAAATGCTCCTTAGAGCTTTTCTAGTCTAGTGCCCTATTTTGACAGATGAAACTGCACCTCTTTAGATATAGGAACATGGAAGAGAATAGTAGAAAAAGCTGGGGTTTGAAGTCAGAAGAACTGGGTTTCACTTCTGACTCCATTTACTTAAGGTTCAGTGCCTCTGAACCTTAGTGTCTCATCAGTAAAATGAGAGCAATGATTTTGGTCCTATGAACTTTCTGAGAATTAAAAGAGATAACATATGTAGAGTGCCTAGCACAGTGACTGGTATATTGTAGGTGCTTAATAAGTATTTATCTCCTTTCTCTTTTCTCAGTATCTTCTCCAATGTCATCTTTGAATGTCTCCTTATTCTCTCCCCAATACCTTTCTCTTAAGTGACTCTCCCAAGAAACCACCTTGCTTGTTCTCTTGCTTTCCACCTGCTTCTGTCTCTCTCGCTGTTTCTCTTCCTGGTGAGTCTAAAATCCTACTTACAGCTCCCTGCAGGCTTTCACTTTCATCCACCTACAAGGATCATTTCTTTCAAAGGCAATTTCTGGAAGCATTTCTTGATTCCTACAGGCTTCAAGCTCTTTCCCCCTTTGAGCTCCCAACTGCCTTCCCGTCTCCATCACTCCCATTGACTCGCCACACTTTGCCTGTATTACTGGTTCTACTGGTGTGCGTGTGTCCTACCTCCTGAGCTAGAATGGAAGATCCCATTTATTTTTATTCAGGTAAAATTGACATACAATATTATATTAGTTCCATATGTACAAAATAATGATTCAACATTTGTATACATTGAGAAATGATCACCACAATAAGTCTTGTAAACATTCATCACGATACACAGTTACAGGATATTTTTTCATGGGGAACTTTTAAGATATACTTCCTTAACAACTTTCAAATATGCAGTGCAGTCTCCATGCTGGATGTTACATCTCCATGACTTATTTATTTTATAACCGGAAGTCTGTACTCCTCAACCTTCTTCACCCATTTCGCCCAGCCCTCACTCCTGTCTCTGGTAACCACCAATTTGAATCTCTGAATCTGTGAACTTAGGGTTTTGTTCTTGTTTTGGCTTTTGTTTTTAGACTCTACATATAAGAGAGGATCATATGGTATTTGTCTTTCTCTGACTTATTCCATTTAGCACAATGCCCTCAAGGTCCATCCATGTTGTCACAAATGACAGGATTTAATTCTTTTATGGCTGAATAATATTCCACTGTATTTTTCTGCCACATTTTCTTTATCCATTCATCCATCAATGGACATTTAGCTTGTTTCCATATCTTGGCTATTGTAAATAATGCTGCAATAACCACGGGGGTGTATATATCTTTATGAGTTAGTGTTTTCATTTTCTTATGATAAATACCCAGGAGTGGAATTGCTGCATCATACAGTTGTTCTTTTTCTAGTTTTTTGAGGAACCACCATACTGTTTTCCACAGTGGCTGTACCAGCTTACATTCTTAACAACAGCACACAAAGGTTCTCTTTTCTCCACATCCTCACCAACACTTATTATTTCTTGTCTTTTTGATAATAGCCATTCTGACAGGTGTGAGGTGCTATCTTATTGTGGTTTTGATTTGCATTTTCCCAATGATTAATGATGTTGAGCATCTTTTCATGTTTCAGATAGCCATTAGTACATCTTCTTTGGAAAAACAGGTGGTATGTTAGATTCTCTGCCCATTTTTAATGGGATTGTTTGGCGTTTTTGGTACTGAGCTGTTTGAGTTCTTTATATATTTTGGATGTTAACTCCTTATCACATATATGATTTGCAAATATTTTCTCCCTCTTTCAGTAGGTTGCCTTTTCATTTTGTTCATGGTTTCCTTTGCTGTGCAAAAGCTTTTTAGCTTGATGAGTCCCATTTGTTTATTTTTACTTTCATTGCTTTTGTTTTGTTGTCAAATCCAAAAAACCATCACCAAACCAATGTCAAGGCGTTGCCTGCCTATGTTTTCTTCTAGGAGTTTCATGGTTTCAGGTCTTACATTCAAGTCTTTAATCCATTTTGAGTGAGTTTTTGTGTATGGTATAAGACTGTGGTCCAGTTTTTTGCTTTTGCATGTGGTTGTCCTTTTCCCATTGTATATTCTTGGCTGCTTTGTCAAAATTAATTGACCACATATATATGGGTTAATTTCTGAGCTCTCCACCCTGTTCCATTAACTTATGTGTCTATTTTTATGCCAACACTATACTGCTTTGGTTACTATGGCTTTGTAATATAATTTGGAATCTAGGAGCATGATGCTACCAGCTTTGTTCTTTCTCAAGATTACTTTGGCTTTTTAGGGTCTTTTATGGTTCCAGACAAATTTTAGGATTGTTTGTTCTACTTCTGTGAAAAATTGGAAGATTCCTGAGAGCTGGACCTACTCTATATAATTTTTAGTTATTATTTTTTACCAGGTCTCATAATAATCTCTCTCAAATGGTGGATACACTATAAATATTCATTGGTAGATTAATAGATTCCTATTGCCTTTTTCCCAAGATACCTTCTCCTTTATGAGAGGGGACAAATATACCATGCATTGAATATTAGGTTGCCTTTTTACAGCTAATGGAATGTCCACGAGTAATGGCACACTAAGTAAAAGGGTGCAGTCCTTACGTTCAGTGGCCTGCAAACACGCTGCCACAATGAGGGGTTATGAGCACACCACTGCGTCTGCACGTTGGTTTTTCTGTTTGCACTGGGAAAGCACAGAAGCCTGTGTCCATGGTGATGAACTCACCTTTTCCCTCTTGGAACACAAAACCATTTCCCATGTACCTGTGGGCCATCTCAGAGACCCATCCATCAGGGCTGGAGAGGCCCTATTAAGCCATCCAGGCTGTTCTACGGAGAGGCAGCCTGCTCCCCACTCTGCATTTGCCAGCCCTTCATTCTTTTCACTTGAAGCCCTTCAGACTGAATTTACAAATGGGTTTTAAACTGGATCACCTAAGATGAATTTCTGTGCTCAGTCAGATGCTAGCAGTGTATTACTTGGGTTATGTAAAATGGGAGTTTAGTGAGGTTAATTTCTCCCTCCTCCCCACCTTAGGCTAATTATTGAAGAAAGTGTTTGCAGACCTGGAACTTCTCATAATTCATCCTGCCTTCTGTTTCTTTAGAGTCGGGGCTCATAAATCTCTGTTTGTGATGACATAATCGGTTACAAGAGGAATGAGGTGGTATTGCCAGCCGAGAATTACAGCTACCGACAGATTCCAAGCAAACCAAAAGAGACTCATCCGGAGAGATATACCCCCGCCCTTTTCTTCCCTGACTTGCAGGAGTCGATGTGTTGAAACACTCTCATGAACAAGGGTAGCCACAACATATTAAACTAAGAGAATTTGATGCTTATTTGAAAACACAGACTCCCAAAACCTTATGAAGATAATAAACATACCCTAAGAGGAACCAGTCACTTCAGAATTTATTGTCTATTAACAAGTGTAATGTTAAAAAATATATCAAATCAACATCTTTCTCTTTAGAGATCACTTACCTTTGAAATATAGTCAAATATAATGTGATCTTCCATTTAAAATTTCTGCTTCCCTCCTCTCTTTATAGTGTCTATGAATTTACATCTCTTTGACATACGTATATATTATGCATTCAAAAAATTATATAAAGAAAGTGAGAATCGTGGTGCATTAGAGCTCTAAGAATATTTATAAGATTTAGTCCAACCCCTAATTTTAGAGATGCAGACGCTGAGATCCAAACGTATGTCTGAGAGCTGTTTGCTGAAAGCAGGGTTAGTGTCATAGATGAGGTGGGGTCCAGGCTTCTATCCCCAGCCAAACAGTCTGGGGGCCACACTGCCCATTAGCGAGATGTCAGACGGACAGACATTTCCATTCATCTTGGCACACTCCCATCAATGGTTATGAGAATTCTATTATTAGAAAAAAGCTAATGTAAGTATTCTCATTTCACACTCAGGAAATGGAAATGAAATGGAAAAATATTGAAGTTCACTACATAGAACATTGAAGTGGTTCTACCATCACTGTCTTCATCTTTATTGTTTTGGTTTTTTATTTTTTGGCCACACCACGCAGCTTGCAGGATCTTAGTTCCCTGACCAGGGATTGAACCCACACCCTCGGCAGTGAAAGCGTGGAGTCCTAACCACTGGACCGCCAGGGAATTCCCTGTCTTCATCTTTAAAATGATGGGGTTGAGTAGTTGATCCTTGAGTCTTCTCCAACTGAAATACTCAAGAATTCTAAATCTTGCTGAATATTCTCTGTGAGGTTTGTGCTTTTCCTCTCTTGAAATATTGCTCCTTAACAATCCTAAACCTTCGTTTTCCCCAAATACAAAATAGAGCTAATTATATTTACCAGGGCAGTGGTGACAGTAAACAAGATGATACACATAAAGCACATTTAATTCCTTGAATGAAAAGCAATGAACAGTAAACCACTTAGAGCAGCTCAAAAATAGCAGTAACTGTAGAATATAATCATCTCTAAATCCATGTATGGATTACTCTTTGGTGGATTATTTCTAGGAAATGTTCCATTTCAGGTTGACTCTCCTGCCACTCAGGATGTATCAGGACAAGTCGGGATGAACTCAAGGAAACACTAACTGCTTTTAATATTTAATAAAACCATCTATTATTAGAAGGTAATTTGCTATTGCTTTGAAAATATAAATCCCAATACACTTCAGACCTAGGGTTTAATGGCATTTTGCTTGCCATTTGAGATTACGTATATACATTCCCTCCCTTAGCAGAGCTATGTGAGGGCCGATTATAATGCCTTTTATAAAATTCAAAACATGTTTTTTGTGTATTATGATTATTTTCTCCTTTATCATCTCACTTGCAAGTATATCTGTCAAGATACTTAAAGTTCGTTCCTGCTCTCAAATGAACTTTCTGTGGCTTGATCTTGGCATCTATTACATGGACAGGATAGCTGCCATCATGGATGTGGCTTGAGCAGAGTGATCTAAATCTGACTCAACATAGCTCTGTAGTCAGCTGATTATTTGTTTCAAATGTATAAATCCTTCTGCATATAGTTAATGGCAAAAAGTAAAGGCTTGCCTTAGGAAGGAACACAAAGCCACCGACCGGGGTTACTTTGGTGTCAGAAATTCCTTTTAAGAAACAGAAGGGAATACACCTGAAACTAACACAACATTGTAAATCAACTATACTCTGATAAAAAAATTTTTAAGAAAAGGTTGCACACAGCATGATTCTATTTATATATTATTTTTGAAATAACAAAATTATAGAAATGGATAACATATCAATGGTTGTCAAGAGTTAAGGAGTGAACTGGGGCAAGAGAAAAGTGAGGGTGGCTATCAAAGGGCTCAGTTCCTTTGGTGATGGAACTGTTCTTTACCTTGACTGTATCAATGTCAATAATCTGGTTGTGATGGTGTGCTATAGTTTTGAAAGATGTTATCATTGGGGGGAAAATGGTAAAATGCACATGAATTGTTCCCTGCATTATTTCTTACAGGTTCATGTGAATCTCTTAAGTATCTCAAAATTTTTTTAAATGAATGCAAAAAAAAAAAGAAAGAAAGAAAGAGAAGAAACAGAGGGGAAAGGTGGGCATGAAGATTTGACTGTGTGGGTGAACCCAGCCTGTAGATAATAGTATCTCCACATTATTTCTCTTGCCTATCAATCTTCACCCAACTTGAAGGAGTTAAGAAGATATTGTGTAAAGAGTGGAAGTTTCAAAGAAGACTTAATGAACAAATTAAAATATTATTGAAGTATTATGTGCAATTCGCCACTCGAATCATCAAAGGGAATATAAACAAACTGACACCTTTCTGAAGCAGGGCAACCAGACTTGAAAGAATCCATGTAGTCTGAGGAACAGACATGGAAATGGAGATGTTGTACCTGGAGATGACAGACCCAGTGGGTACATGTTAGGTGTCTTCAAATATCTGAAGTGTTGTCATGTGGAAAAATGACTTTAATTCTTCTACTTGGCTCCTAGGGATATGGGAGGGCAGATTTTAGCTTCTTATAAGGAAATGTCTTCTAAGGACTGGAAAGATGGGGCGATTCTGTAGACCATGAGCTCTCAGTAACAGAGGCTTGGGGCCCAGTGTGGGTGAACATAATTTAGGGGAGGCCAATGCTGGCAGAAGTTTGGACTGGATGACCCTCAAAGGTGCTTCTATCTCAGAGATGCTATAATTTTAACAGAGTGGCTTTGGCTAAATGACTGTTTAGCTCTCTGTCTTTTCACCTATAAAATGAAAGATTGTCACAATCACTAGCTCAGCGATTGTCTGTCACTCATTTTTTTCAGAACGGTAAATCTCTTATTTCCCCCTAACTGAAATCTTGTGTAGAACTCTAATGTGAAAAAGGAGAGGGAAGTTTTTGTGTTTGGAAAAGGGGATTGAAAATCTGGAGCTCTGGCTCTCGGCGTTCCCATCTCCTCCATCCCTTCCTCCCCTTGGGCAGCTCTGAGTACCTCTAAGCAATCTGGAAACTAGTCTGAAAACCACAAGATTAAATGCTTTCTGATATTCCTAGCATAGCTACGATTTTATGATTGTCATATAATTCTACAACTACTCTCTAACTAGATTAATAAACACTAAAATTTATTTTTCAACCTGTTTCAGGCTTGAGGCTTCCAGAAGGGAAACTATGTAGAGGAGTGGTTAAAAAGATTAGCTCCAGGATCAGCAAAGCTTGGGTTCAAATCTCAGCTCTGTGTCTTAGTTTCGTGACACTAGGTGAATTGCTTTGCCTCTCCAAGACTCGGGTGATGAATGTAGAGAAAAGACCCATTTTATGGAATTTGGGGGAGGATTAAAAAGATCATTTATGAAAAACTCATGTTATGTTTGAAATGTGAAATAAGTGCTCAGCTAGGTGGCTACTTTATTAATAAAAAGTCCAAATTAGACCGAGCAAAACATTTTCTTCCATATAGATTTAATTTATTTTTAAAAAAATTTTATTGGGGTAGAGTTAATTTACAATGTTGTGTTAGTTTCAGGTGTACAGCAAAGTGAATCTGTTATGCATAGACATATATGCACTCTTTTTTAGATTCTTGTCCCATATAGGCCATTACAGAGTATTGAGTAGAGTTCTCTTTGCTGTACAGTGCATCCTTATTAGCTTAGATTTAATTTCTTATACCGGTAATAAGAATTAGAAGCCAACAACCTTATCATTACCTTCTGAAGCTTAGAATAAGATAGGTCCATCTAGAGGAGGAAATACAATGACATTGACATCAGGCTCCAGCACCACCACTCACCCTTCTGTATGACCTTCATCAAAGTTCTCGGCCACCTTAGGACTCTTCTCTGTTAATAAATGAAGCTTACATTTTCAATGTAAAGAGATGCTTTTAAGAAGGATTGAGGTTCAGTTTATCCAAAAGAGCCTAACTTTTTTTTCCCATTTATTTCATTATTTATTTATTTGTTGAGAGATATACTTGATGTGCAACGTTTATATTGTATACATACAATATTTATATTTATTTTCAGATGTACAACATAGGGATCCACAGTTTTAAGTGTTGTATTCCATTTATAGTTATTATAAAATATCGGCTATATTCCCTATGTGTGTATACTTGTAGCTTATTTACAAGACAGCCTAATTTTGGAGACAACTTTCCCAAAAGCCAAAAGCTTTCTTAGGAAAATCCCAGAGCTGCCTCTAAATAACCCTAAGACAGTCCCTAAGAATAACCCCAAACATTCTTGTTAGTCCTTTTTTTCTGTCTAAAGATTGCCTCTTCTTTTTTGCCTAAAGTGGAAGTATATTTGTGCAGCAAACATTGCCTGCACGCTTACTCTGCATAGAGTTTTGAAGAAAACAGGAACCAGAATAAATCCTACCTTTATAGAACTGATGGTTTTATTCAGAGACTTGCAACCACACGGTAGAGGTTCTTCTAAGATGATTTGCAGTAGCCCTTTATATCCCTGGGTTCCAAGCTCCAGCACTAACTCTCTTGTTTTCCTCCATATTCCTGAGAACTCCCATCCTTAAAGATTGGAGGAAACGGTGAGAATACGGTTAATATGCTTAATTCTCCTCCTTCTTACCTGTCATTTAGGGAGAGCTGATGTTTTCCATAACCTTAACAAATTTAAGATTCAATCTTTAGTTGATGGGGTGCATAAGAAAGATACTTTTCTGCAACTTTCTATTCCGATATTTTGCCGATCCTTGCCGACCTTTGCTCTGAATTATGGAACCAAGTATCAGTACGTAGAGGAACGTTCCTGTTAACAAAAAAGAATACATAGTAAACACTGCTTCAAAACAACATAACAAGCAACATACAGAAAAGCAAATCAAGGGCAAGGAGCTCTTGCCCTTGGGGAAAGGACTCTCTGGGTAGGTATGCTTCATTGGGGTTTGGAAGGAGGTGGTAAGCATATGTATACTGGATCCCATGTTTTTCTGTTTTCTTGGAAGTTTTGAAAGAAGGCTGAGAGCACAAATATAGATTAGAACTGCCTGTCTAAAGATGATACCAAAGGTAAGTGTACTTTGGGGTTTAACAGTTTAACATGCATGCTGGAAGCTCTTTACTGACTGGTTACTAGGAGACAGCATGATTCATTCCTTCCTTCTCCTCTGTGGCCAACCTCCTGTCATTTATCACCCCGCACATTGGATCAAGACTGATAGGATCTTCAGAAAAAATTATGGAATGCTCTATTCTCGTAAGGAGGCACTAAACTGTGGAAATAAAATGATCCCTGAAGATGAGGTCTACTCAGAAAGCATCCCCACATATGTCCTGTATGCATTGACAGCCTAGGGCTTTACTGCTGGTAGAGAAACACAAGATAAAATAGAAACAATATATTTTTTAAAAAGCTCCACACACGGCAATATTGAAACCAATATGGACAGTAAATACTGTATCTTCCCTAGAGATTTTCTCCCCAACTTTCTGAATAACTATATTTAATTATAGCCCAGTGTTCCTAATTTCCATAAAATGAGACACTTAAGTATTCCTTTAATAATCTTTCTAAAGATTTGAATAACTGGAATAGCTTAATTGCGAATTCCAAACAATCAGATCTTCCAAGATAATTATAAATTAAAATACAGGGCTTCCCTGGTGGCGCAGTGGTTGGGAGTCTGTCTGCCGATGCAGGGGTCACGGGTTCGTGCCCAGGTCCGGGAAGATCCCACATGCCGCGGAGTGGCTGGGCCCGTGAGCCATGGCCGCTGAGCCTGCGCGTCCGGAGCCTGTGCTCCACAACGGGAGAGGCCACAACAGTGAGAGGCCCGTGTACCGCAAAAAAAAAAAAAAAAAAAAAAAGATGCTCCAGACTCCAGGCCTGGGGGTACACGTGCCCTGCCCACTTGCCTCTGCACGGTTCTCATGCTCTTCAGTCAAGGAAAATGTATTCAGAGAAGTCCTGTCCCTCAGGGTGTGAAGCTGGTCCAGGACCCTTGGAGGATACAGAGGTTCTTTCTTCCTCCATGGGGTTATGCCCTCACAGGAAGATGGCTACAGAACCGGATATCTCTGGGGCAAATGGCACAGAAGGGTTAAAATAGATACAGGTTATTTGAAGGGGGAGGAGGCTCCTGGGTAGGAGCCTCAAGGAAGACCCTCGGGTCTGGAAAGGGAAGGAGAACTGTGGCCGTGTGGGTCGGGGTAACAGGGTGATGAGAGGCTTAGGCTTATAAAAAGAGTATTTGGGAGGCTTTGAACCTGGGTCTGAGGTTCCCTCAGAAAACTGTAGCAGGAAGACAGCAGCTGAGTGGGAATCAAGACATTTTACTCTTCTGAGTTCTTTGAAAATAGAGTATTATCTAGAAATAACTCCATAATGTAACCTTGAAGAATAGTCATGGGACATGGCGGGGGACAGGGGGCTCAAAGACCAGAAGCCCCAAACCCACTGGGACTTGGATCCATCTCCTGAGGCCACTGTAACAAGTTACCACAAAATGGAAGGCATAAAACAACAGAAAAGTATTCTCTCACAGTCTTGAAGGCCAGAAGTCCAAAGTCAGTATCACTGGGTCGAAATCCAGCTCCTTCCTGAGGCTCTGGGGGTGAATTGCTTCCTTGTTCCTCCAGCTTTTAGAGGCCTCGGGCGCCCCTGGGCTGCTTGTGGCTGCATCATGGCAATCTCTGCTGTGTGGTAACATCGCCTCCTCTGTGTGTGTGTGTGTGTGTGTGTGTGTGTGTGTGTAGACCCTCCCTCTTATAAGGAAATGTGATTGCATCTAGGGCCCACCGGACAATCCAGAATAATCTCTCTATCTCAAGATCCCTAACTTATTCACAGCTGCAAAGACTCTTTTTTTGCCGTGTAGGGTAACATTCGCAGGTTTCAGGAATTAAGGCGTGGATGTTTTGCGGGGGCTATTTTTCAGGCTACCACAGAGCTCATCGTTATACAGACTGTCTTGAATCTCTCAGCAGTTACTCAGTTGTGCTTTACTGACCCAAAGGGGTCTGTCCTCCACAAGTGCCTCGGTCCCGTTCAGACCTCCGGCCTAAGTCTATAAACGAATGCAGACCCCACTGGCAAAGTCCTCTTCTCAAACAAGACCTTTCCAGATCTTACCAACTTCATTAAGAAATGTAGAGAAACAGGTCAGAAGCTCTTTGTAGACAGTCGGTCTCATTGTGCATGAGAAAGCGGTGCAGCTTTGTAAAGGGATGACCATTTGGAAATGCCTTTAGAAATCCAAATACAAAGACTTATGATGGTTTGACATTGATTTCATACCCCCATCTACCAATTTCCACTTATGTCTTTGTTCCTTATTTTCATTATTTTAATGTATTCCGTCTCACAATTGTAAAAAGGAGCCCAACTGTGCATTTCAGGGTCATGATTGCACATCTTAGGAAGTTCAAGCCCCCGTCTTTGACTGTATGCTTTCTAATACCACCCAAGGTGTGCCAAAATTGCCCACAAATGCACAGTCTGTCAGGTCTTATTGCTCACATGAAACCCACTTCCACAGTAGCCCGAGGAGGGAGGGGGTAGCTCTCCTGCTATTTGCATCAGCACTTGTCCTTGGGAAATGCTGAATCTTGGCACTGAAAGAAAGCGTAAAAATGATCAGTTTGTCACCTAATATGGACCACTGCACTCACAAGACTGCAACTCCTTATATTAATAGAGATTAGGATATAACTTTTTAAATTTGGAGCCTCATTACACAGTATAAATAAAAATAGAGCCCCGGGCTTCCCTGGTGGCGCAGTGGTTGAGAATCTGCCTGCTAATGCAGGGGACACGGGTTCGAGCCCTGGTCTGGGAAGATCCCACATGCTGCGGCGCAACCAGGCCCGTGAACCACAACTACTGAGCCTGCGCGTCTGGAGCCTGTGCTCCACAACAAGAGAGGCCGCGATAGTGAGAGGCCCGCGCACCGCGATGAAGAGTGGCCCCCACTAGCCACAACTAGAGAAAGCCCTCGCACAGAAGCGAAGACCCAACACAGCCAAAATTAAATAAATAAATAAATGAATAAATAAAAAGCTAAGCATTTGAAAAAAAAAATTGAGCCCCAACTATATCATCTTTAATTGCCTCTGGACAGAATGCTGACCGTCGACTGAGGGCTTGGCTGTGTGTTTCTGGGGAGCCAGCAGAGCTTGTGCCTTGGTTTGAAAGCAAAGGCAGAAAAGGTATGTGTGTATCATTGAGAGGGCAGAGCTGGATGCCTGTAGTCATTCCAACTAACATCACAGTTGAACAAAATGTGTGAACAAAAATATGATGGGATTGTCAAAGTGATGCCTTCCTGTGTGTGGCGTTGGAAGGAGGAAGTACATTCACCCATGTGAGTGTATGGAGCCATCCAGCCACTTCTACTCAGTGTTCTTGTTACCAAGAGCTTGAAAATAGCCACAGTTTTCACTCTTAGTCTGGCAGAGACCCAGAGAGAGACGTTGGTACTCAAGCTGCGATTGCTGAGTCTTTTAGCATCCCTCTGGACAACTGATTAAAGCAATTGATCAATACTGAAGTTTGAGAAAAACCAGTGTGGGTATGTTACAGACAACGTCGCATGAATAAATAACTCAGATAATGGCATTTGTCTTACTATCAAGCTCATCCATAATTTAGCAAGAATATTACCCATTAAAAGAACACCTAGGATGACCTGTGCCAAAATAAAGAGTTAATTGGTTTCTATCTTCTGGGAAGTCTCTCAAACAAGATAGGGAAGGGAAAGTGGCTACCTACTATAATAACAAATGTAAAGCAGCTCCTAAGCCATACCCTCATCTGCTGGAGACGTTCCTTGAATTGCCCTTCAAGGAGCATCTTTGGGATCCACCTTCTACAACTCAATAGAAGCTTTTAGAAAGGTCTTTTACTTTTCCGAGTAGGGATCAAATCTGTATCATAGAAAAATAGAATTCACTGCTTTAAAATTAATTCACTGAGCACTAGCTATGGAGTGTATAAGTAAATTCCTCCTGGGATTGAAATGTTTCTGTAGTATAAATGAAACATTACACGAGGCATTCCTCTCCGTTCTGGCCGGTACGGGCTTCAGTTATAAATGGCTAATGGTGCCTCATTTGCATGCTCCAAGAGTTGGGGATGGTCAAAAGGGCACGAGAAATCAGGCCCCACTCTGGGATGAGAGTAGTTACAAGATGACACCCCAAAAGGCCAGCAGATAGAAATGGTGTGATCAAGGTCCAAACTATCCATTGAAACAGATGGTTCTTGCTTCACCACTGAAGAAATTAGGTACAAGGAAATCAAAGCGATTCCATCAAGGTTCAAGTTGGGAGCCCAGTCAGCAAGTTTATACTGAGGTGAATGACTTGGTAGCTTCTAAATTTTAATGGGATGATGCTAGTCATAGACCATGCATTCGAGGCTGGGGTCTTGGTTATTACAGGGTAAAAAAAAAAAAAATGACATCCTTGTCACAGTGTTGATGGGCATCAGCTTTTGCGTCACCAGTTGACCTGTCATTGGATTTCTCTGAGCCCTTTAGAGGCACACGGCTAAGGCTGGAGTGTGTGAAAATCATTGTTGAGCCCTATCATCTCCAAAGGGGTATTGGGGAGAAATCATGTCTTTCAAATAATGTCCATGCTTATACTGAATCAGTAATTGCTGTGTAAAATAAACTTGAGTATGTTCTTAATGTCCTCTAGAGATGCTATAAGTACCGTTTGCTAGTATTTATGGTCTGCAATCAAACAGGAGTTGAGCCATAAATCATTACCCTGAATATAATATTTTTGTTTCATGAAAGTCTGAGCTTTCAACCCCAAAGCAACAAATCAGTCCACTTCTTATTGAGCCTGTCACAGCCCCATCCTTGAGTGCAGCCACATTTATTACCATTGTCAACTGCTGCGTGTGAAGGAACAGGAGAGGAGGGAAGAAGAATATCAATATAAATTGAAAAGCAGTGCTGGGAGGGTAGTGGCCTGGCTGAGGGGAGAGGTAACATGACATGGAGGCTTCACCTCAGGGTCACATTTTTGATGGCCTGTGTGCTGATGTGGTGATCAAGTTTCCACGTCACCAAGAATCCGGCTGTTAGCTGTCACCATCGCTGAGAAGCTTGACATGAGGGCAAAGTGCTCAGAGGAGTTGGAGGCTGAACTTTCAGCCTTTTGACTGACCCCTGAAGCACTGTGGTCTCCTCTGAGGACAAGCCTGCTTCTCAAGGAACTACATTCTCTTATCTCCAAGGGAAGTTGAAGGGATCAGAGATGGGTAGGTATTAGCTTGTTTGTGGAGGAAAGATTTTACCTCTAGGGATTTATCTTTGACAGATTTGATGAAACCTTAAAAATGCTTCTTCTAGAACAAGAAACTGCTGCTTTCACTCTCATGGGGAGATCACGGTGTGGGCACAGCCTTCCGGGGAGTAATGCCACCAAAAGAGGGGAAAAGCCAGATTTCCAAAGGCAGAGGTAAATCTATAACTGGAGTAACCACCCGGAAGAGGCCGAACAAAATTTGCTGGAGACACAGAAGAAATCTGGCCACAATGTGGAACTTTCCTCTGGTGTCTCAATAAAACCATCACCCTTTGGAGTGGTTTTCCATATGTACAATACTTGTAAAAGCAGGCTTCTGCTGATGTCTTAGGTGCGGATGCAGTGAGATGCCTTTCATTTTCATCTTCCTCATTCAAAAACAAACTCTAACTTGAGCGTAGGGTTTTACTAGGTAAATCATTGCATTAGGGGACATTATATGCCAACACATACAAAACTGGAACATGAAAGATAGACACAAGATGTCAGTAAGGAATTGCATTCAGATGCTTCCAGGATCCTTTACCCTACTCACATTTGTCTTTCTTTACTTCACCTAAATGGTCCCCAATATAACATGACTAAGGAATTAATTTTCTTTTATTCTGTTTTAAGTTGTTCTGATGATACTGGTTTAAAAATCTTCAAGGAGGGACTTCCCTGGTGGTCCAGTGGTAAAGAATCTGCCTTACAATGCAGGGGACATGGGTTCAATCCCTGGTCAGGGAACTAAGATGCCACATGCCGTGGGGCAACTTAGCCGGCGCGCCACAACTACTGAGCTCGCGTGCCTCAACTAGAGCCCTCGAACCACTACTACAGAGCCCACGTGCCCTGGAGCCCACGTGCCCTGGAGCCTGTGCGCCACAACTAGAGAAGAGAAAAAAAAAAACCGCAGGCCACAACTAGAGAGAAGCCTGCACACCACAACGAAAGATTCCACATGCCTCAGAGAAGGTCCCACATGCCACAACTGATACCTGACGGAGCCAAAAAATAAATAAATCTTTTAAAAATAAATAAACAAAAGTCTCCAAGGAATCAGAAACCAGTCCTTGCCAAAACACTTGAAATGAGTAGTTTTGCTTGCAAAATACCACGTGTACTTTATTTCTACTTCAATGTGGTTCTAATCATGACACTTCCAGCACGTTGCCCCAGGCCGATCTACCCTTAGCGACGCAAAAATTCAAACACTATGGACGTCTCTATAAAACAAAAAGCCAACATCTGAGTCTAACGTTACAAAGAGCGTGGTGCTGTCGTTTTGTCAAGGGAGCAAGCAGAGACAGAGTGTTGGTGTTCAATGAACATCAGGTCGGAGGAAGGCCAAACTGCTGCTGGGTCCACGTGATGTGAGGGCGAGGTGTTTCTTTTCTCTGTGTCTCAGCTCCTCCGTTTGAAACAGAGGGCAACTCTTTCCCGGGGCTGTACTGGGTGTTAGAGTGCTGATGCGCTGCACACAAGAAACCCACGCCCATCCCTCCCTTTAATTCAACTTCAGACAGGCCTGGGTTACGGAGCTGTATTTCTCTTGGAACGGAACTAAAATGAATTATGGAGAATTTGGACATAATTCAGAAGAACAGTGAAGATAATTTGATGCCTCCGAAATGAATTCCATGAGAAAACCAAAGAAACTGGGGGATTTGGGGGATAGAAAGATGATTGTGAAATCTAAGGCACACAGCCCTCACATGTAGTAAAATGTGATCCATAGAAATTCAGCACACACAAATGCGCATTTATTTATTTATTTATTTTTAAGAAATGTTGGGAGTAGGAGTTTATTAATTAATTTATTTTTTGCTGTGTTGGGTCTTCGTTTCTGTGCGAGGGCTTTCTCTAGTTGTGGCAAGCGGGGGCCACTCTTCATCATGGCGCACGGGCCTCTCACAATCGTGGCCTCTCTTGTTGCGGAGCACAGGCTCCAGATGCGCAGCCTCAGTAGTTGTGGCTCACGGGCCTAGTTGCTCCGTGGCATGTGGGATCTTCCCAGACCAGGGCTCGAACCCGTGTCCCCTGCATTAGCAGGCAGATTCTCAACCACTGCGCCACCAGGGAAGCCCCACAAATGCGCATTTATAAAGCTTTCTTCAGAAATGGTCAACGTTCTGTACCTGATTACAGGTGAACAAACAACGGTTTGGAGAGACTGAACTAACTTTTCCATGTTCACGCTGCTAGTTCAATGCCACAGCTAAGATATGGATGCGAGTTCTTTCTGACCCCAAAATCCATGCTCTATGGAAAATCATAAGGTCGAATACATAAAGCACTTGCTCTGGGGTCTGGCACACTAAAACAGGTGTGTATTAACTTCTTGAGTTTGTGCCACTATTTTTGCTAGATATCCATCTACTTTGCCACCATTCCAAAGCTTCCATCAAACTAGTAGTTACAAAAGCCAACAAATCAGACACAGGAACTGAATGGCCCAAGACACTTCCTGTAGAATACTGGGGAGACAGTTTGCCACAAGGCTTTTCACACGTGTATGTTCTGTGTGGCTGTTGTCACTCCCCCACCGGCCCCCCATCCTGTTCCCATTATTTCTTTGAGTTATTGTGCCTGTGCCAAATACAGTAGGTTTCTGAGTATTTTAATGTGCTGTGAATATGATTGTGTTATAACACACTGTGCACTTTTTATTTATACAGATAATTTTTTAAAGGTTGTTGTGTGTATATATATATGTGTATGCACGTATATATGTATATTTTATATTTCCTGGAGTATTCCTCAGGAAGCGTAGATTAGATCACTCTAATTACAAATTACAAAAAAAACAAACAAAATACAAGATCTTCAGAGGACCGGGGCCCCTGTACGGGCTCCCTGCGTGCTCTGTCATTCCGAGCACGTTTAGCTGGATGAGATTTTAGTGATTCAGCAGATGAAGTCAGACAGCGAGAGTAATTGTTCTCAACTTGAAGACTATTTAGTAAGTGAAGAGAAGACAGTTTCTTCTTTAACCAAGATCCACACAACTAAGAGTCTTCCAGATTCAAACTGCAATACCCAGTCAGTCTGAGTGCCAAAGAGAAGATGCTGAAAGATCATGAGACAGTCTGTTATTCCAAGACTGCCAGCGACAAAGAAGTCTAGAGGAACTTGTCGGGGAGGATTGAATGTGTTCCTCTTAAACTCAACACTTCCACAACTCCATTTTAAGTCCACTTTAGTGAATTACATTCCGTGGAGAACTGCCAAATATACCAGCAACAAATATGAAGAATTACAGAGAATAACACAACACTTAACTACTATATTTTTTAAATTTCAGTTTTATTAAAGTATAATTGATATGCAAAACTGTAAGATATTTATTTATTTTTCTCTGTCAGAATTGTGTTTCCTGTTTTTATCATGGATCATAAGCTTTTAGCTGGATATGAAGTGAAATTTGAATATTACTTTCACACGCTTTTGAAGATAGATATATATATATGTATATATATAACCATAAAGATTATCCGAGAGTATGCTGATAAGATACTCACATCTCTATGCTGGAAATATTTCTAAAATGGGTAGCATGTGGTTCTAGAAGGTATTTCACCAATGCCTAGTGTTTGCTGGATTTCTTTATTGTTCATGGAGGTACTTTTGGACACTCAGCTACTTTAGATTGTCTCCTGTTTCATGTCCCATCTTCCCACAGCCAACTCCTCACTTCCAGATCTGTGCAGAGGCTAAGTCTACAAGGTGACCATACAACAAGTCAACTTGCCCAATCAATTTAGTCAATCATCTTGTAAGTTCAGTGGGAACTGACACATTGATTGTATTCACCTGGAAATTAAGTCAAAATGTTCAAGCATGTATATGCCTTCTGTTGAGGCTCTGACTCTTAATAGGCTAATGCCAAGGCTGGATTCCAATTTTAGTTCACTTGTAAATGAAAGTTGGTGTTCTTTGAACATTAAGGGCTAATAATTATTGAGATTGCTGTAATTATGATTCACACAGCTTAAAAGTTAGGAGTATCATTTTATTTGCTAAATGGTGTTTTATTCTGCATGTTTACAGTTACCAAGCAAATAGAGCTTTGAAGGTACCTGTCTCTCTTGGGACCCCCATGGAAAATGAGGTGCTGTGTCGCATAAGACATTCTTGGCAAATGCTGTATGTAAACCAAAAAAAAAAAAAAAAAAAAGAAAAGAAAATCCATATGGTTCACAATATCTCTCAAATGAAAATAAGGCTTCCCAAGGAAGGAGCCTTGGGGGATTCTGAAGTCAAATTGCAAGGAACAAATGTGCTATTTTAATTTTGGCCTTAAAACTTCCTCTCCTGGAATGGTCTCAATCTCACAATCTCTGTTCAACAGCACACTTTAAAGTAGAAACTCGTTTTCTGGTTTACTTTCTTCAGAAAAAAAAATCATCAGGGCTCTGGATGAGATTTGCAACCCCTCCTATACCAATCTGAGAAGCTCAAGAAGATTCTATAACTTAATCCTTAAGCAAGCTGCAAAAAAGGGAATTCTCCAGGAGAAAAGACATTTTTTTCTTTCCTTCCTCCTCCTTTGTTTGAATTTCTGAGGCTTTTTCATGAGCTTCCCGCTGTTCAGATGGGTTTTGCCCCTTCCTCTTCCCATTATTGAGAGGCTGCCCCCCCACCCCCTGCATGGAGGGAGCCCTGGTGCAGCAGCTCGCACTGGATCTCTGTAGTTTCCCTGCACCTGGGAATGTGCATCTCCTTCCTGATGCTCCTCAGTGTGGCTAAGGCGGTCAGGGGAGATCCTGTAGGGCCACATGCAGCTATGACAATTTGTCCATCTTCATTATCACAAGCTGTGTGGCAGCACCGCTGGAGTGAGGGGTCAGTGTGGCTTCCAATTAAAACTCCCTATTGAAGATGGATTTATGTTTGGTCTATTTCAAAACACATTGGGCTGCAACTTATCACTTAAGTTGTCAAGCTGGGAGCACTTTCCTTTTTTAGTGCAAAGGGTTTAAAAGCCATTAATTCATTTTGTTTAAGATGTAAAGACATAAACGAATGAGTGGGTGGTGGTTGTTGTTGTTGTTTCTAAAGAGAGAAAAAAAAAAAACTTAGGTCCAGATGTTTTCTGGATACACTGAAACATTTAGAATGTGAGTCAAATTTTCAGGGTTTTTGTCCTATTTACCGGGCATTTCTGCTTTTAATGTGTTTACTATGGGAACGTTTTGGTGGGAAAAAAAAAAAAAAAAGAACAGACTCTTTCAGATGATCCTCAAAATCATATGCTGGGAATTTCAAACAGAGTCCAACTCTTTTAGGGATGAGGTCCATTTCTAAAGGAGAAACATGATTTCCTGTTTTTAAGGATAAGAAATATGCATTTTTAATCATCCTGAACACAAAGTCGAATTCATGTCGTGACATTTTGATGATGTCAGCACAAATAAATCATTTTCAGGAATGAAGATTCTATTACATACCTGTGATTTAAAAAAATTAAAGAGAAGGGAAAAAATGGAAAGGGACAAAATGTTTTCAGGGCACATCCTGGCAAATCAGATTCAAATCAGGTCTGGGGATGATCTCTGTCTTTGAAAAATGAGAGCTAAAAGGAGAAGGAGACAATAGCAAGATGGGAGCATGTCTCTCGCCAAGAAAGACCCAAACATATCAAACCCAATATGTCTCTGTTCATTTATCTTTGGTAAGAGCCATCTCTTGGCCTTCCTCTAATCTTGTTTCGTTGTTTGCTTAGAGGGTGTCCTCGCTGAGGTCTTCTTTAGTGAACAATGAAATTCTTTAGATTTCTCATCTCTTTTTTAAAAAAAATTATTTTATTGAAGTACTGTTGATTTACAGTGTTGTGTTAATTTCCACCGTACAGCAAAGTGATTCAGTTATACCTATGTATACCTTCTTTTGCATGTTCTTTTTCGTTATGGGTTATCACAGGATATTGAATAGAATTCCCTGTGCTATACAGTAGGACCTTGCTGTGTATCCATTCTCTATAAAATAGGTTGCCTCATCTCTTTTTGATAACCTTAAGCTTACTCCTCTCTAGAACCCATTCTTGCCCCGGCCCCACGCCCCATAACTTGGGCAAAATCAATTAAGCTCACTCACTCCATCTACTTAGCTAGATCCATTAACCGTGAAACCCAGAGTCCTGACGTTCACAATCCCCATCAGGCAACCTTGGGATGGAAGCAAGTTAATGTAGCTGATGATGTTGTCATCATCCGGCTCTACTTTGCAGCCAGGGAGGAACCCTCAGCAGGTCAAGAAAAGCCCAGAAACACAAGAACTGGAGGGTGTGGAGAGCCTACGCCTGCCCTTCATCTCAGCTCAGACCCTTGACACTACCCAGGCTGATTCTGGGATCATAAGGTAATAAAGAACCCCCGTTTTTACCCTCTAGCTACACTGGTGTCAGAGGGAGTCTGAAAAGGATCTCCTTTATGTTAGGAAAACTGGGAGATCTTCCTAAAACCTCAGAGAAGCAACCTTAAATGTCATCAGGAGAATTATTGAGAAGTGTCCTTTTTAAAATCTGGTTGAATCCAGGAAATGCTACTGAGTTGTGTAGCATCCCATCAAGATTAAAGACATATAATGATAATAAAATGATAATCCTAGCTCCTATTTATTGAGCCATACTTACCCCTTGCCACACACAGGATGCTAAGAACCCGACAGACTTGATCTCACCTAATCCTCACAGCAGGGACGATTTTATAATTATTTTTAAAATGAAGTAACTAAGGTTTTGAGAGGTTAAGTAATTTGCCCCCTGGACATAAAATAGTGAAGCTGGGATTTGAACGTTGAGATCTGCCTCCTGAATCTTCAGGCTTAGTTCTCCCCAAAGTGTGGCAGATAGAATGCCTGGTTGTCCCAAACGTGTCCGCTGAGTTACAATTCAGCGACCCCAGTGGCAATCTCTGGTTGGATTTTCCTGTCCCCAAGGGTTGTCATCCACACTGACTCAAGTAAAAATGATGTATTGCCAGTTCTTAAAGGAAGAGAGAGCGTTACGTGTGGGTGACTGGCGTGCAAGTTTACAGGGTGGAGTGTGCATTTAGAAAAGAGGAAAAGCCATTAAAAGAGGCACTTGGGATCAATTCCATCACAATTAAACCCAATATATGAATTCATAGCCAGAGAAGTGTTACTGGTTCAGAGTTCCCTGTGTGCCAGGAGTGACCACTGGGGACTTCCAGTAACTGGGCAGTTGGGTGACTCAGAGGAAGAACATCTCCTAGCTGAAGTAAGGGATTGGGTAGGTCCAGTTTCTTTCTACAGAATTCTGCTCAGCTTTTCTATCTGCTTTGCCAAGTGTGTCAATGTTATCAAGCAAAGCCTGCTCATAAATATTGAATAAAATGGGTTTGACTCTGTTCTGCCATGGGTGGGCCACCTTGGCCTCTTGCCTGGGCTCAGTTTGTACCTATAGAGTCATAGGGCAGAGGAAGGAACAGGAGATCTTGGTGGAGGGTTGCATTTGTTTGTTTGTTTTTATTCCCAAATTATTTCAGCTCCTTTTTACATCTAAGGCATTGAATTAGCCAAAACACTGAAATGAAACTCAGACTGGACCCAGAGCTAATAGTGAAAGAACTTCATCTGAGAACAGGTTTGGAGGAGTTTGTCCCCCAAAATTCTCAGAATCTGAAGAATTACTGGCTTCATTGGCTGTGAAGGCCCAGGCTTTGTCCAAGGAGTCCTTGTTTCTCCTCTGGGTAGAGGAAGTGAGTCAGACTAGCAGAGGTGCCAAAATGGGGTTGGGTGTGTTGTCCAAGTTACCCTGCAAGATACAAGGGCCCAGGAGAGCGATTGTGTTTCTGTCTTATCAGCCCCCAGATTGCTCATCAGTCCAGGCTTTCTTAGGAATCCAGTGGAGAAATTGCAGGATTTGAGTTGTCATCCAGCTTCCCTCCCTCCCTCTGCCCTCCATCCAACCCCAGCTATGGGAGTCAGGAAAGCCAAGCAGCCTCAGGGGGCTGGAAAAAAGCTTTTCCTTCCGGGAGTGCACGTTTGGTGCACATTTGCTTTGTCCCGTGACTCAGAACTTGCCTGTGTTTGCTGTCACCTGAGAGAGTTGCTCAGAAGGTAAACAGTCACTTTGCCAACTGCAGTGTGATTTTTAATGTCTTCAATCAATCCATGAGAACTGCTGGTATTTCCCATCCAAGACACCAAATACAAGTCCCATCTGTGGTCTGTGTGTGTTTCACAAAAAAATGTTGTTTAGACGGATGGGGTGTAACCTCTGACTAGGAGGCTCAGTCCGAATGGGAGAGGTTCATCCGTATCCAGACCGTTTGGCCAAGCTTCTCAGATCCAGAAATCAGGCTGGAAATTTTGCAGAATTCTGTGGGAAAGGACGTTTGAAATACATTTTGAATTATTCCTTATTTTAATCAGGCTAAAAATACCCAAACATAGTCTTTCGGTCTTCTATCATTGGTCTCTGTCCCCTCTGTCAGCACAAACATATCAACAATAAGGAAGAATTAATCTCCCTCTAAATATCTGGCCTCTTACATATTTATCATGGCTTGGACTTGGGTTGGCTCCAGTTTGGGGGAAAGATCCAGATTAATGATTTAGTTACTTTGATCCAAACCAGATTTCTCTAGTTGGAATTCGATTTTCTAAGATTTATCTTTGCCAGGGAGAATCTAGAGGCATTTCTTTTTTATTCCAAGTTGGAGCAACACAGTTCAGGAGATTACACTGCAGGAAAAGTACAACGAAAGACTGTTATCCAAAGTTAAAGATGTGATCACAACATAGTGTTGAACGTTAAGGGGTTAATAAATATTCTGCCTGCATATTGACTGTTGTATAGGTTTCTAACCTACACAGAAGCCCTTATCCTATCCACTTTGAAATACAACAAATCTTCACAGTAATAAAATAAGCAGAGTGCAAGTGAATGCCAACTTATATTTGAAATCAGTGGGTAATTATTCTAAGGGTTTTTTGTTTTTTGTTTTAAAGATAGGGCAGTTATTCCTAAGCCTGGATGCACATCAGAACTAGTTGGGGATTTTTTTTAAGTGCCAATAGATAGATCCCTTCCCAGTAAACTCTGATATCGTTGGTCTGGTATGAGGTGCTGATGTCACGTAATGAAAATGGGATTAGGAGTTAGACAGAGCTGGATTCAAATCCCAGATATACTCCTTACTAGCGTAAGACTTTGACCAAGGTACTAAAACTCTTTAAGTATCAGTTTCCTAGTCTGTAAAATGACAGTGTAATAGTGCCAGCCTTGCAAGACTGCCATGGAAATATATGTGCAAATATCTTAGAAGAGTGTCAAGAACATCAAGTGCTCCAGAACTCTTTCTGAATGAATAAACAGAAGACCTCAAAAACGCCTGACTGCCCTTTGTGTTTAGTTACTAAATCAGATACCTCTTCAATAACACTTCAGAGCTCGTCTTTATCTGTCTCTTTTTCTAGCCATCAAAAGGAGGATCATCCTTTTCTGCACAGTTTTGGACTATTTTGCACAACCTGGATGTCACCTTCCCTCATTCCCATGCCATGTGCCTCTCACCTTCCATCCAAGGGAAACCCTGCCCAGAGTCCACATAAGTATAACCTGAAGAGTGGAAGGGTTTATGCACCCTGGGCAGAGCATTGAGTGGTGAGAGATGGAGATGGAGGATAAATATTCTCATTTTCTCCCCAAGACCTACTGACCAGATACAGTCTATGCAGCTTCTTGAAGGATGGACCTAGCAATCAGTCACAGTCAGTAGAGACAATTGTAGGCTCACCCTCTTCCCTTTTCCCTTTTCCCTCCCTCTGCAACTTGGGATTGCAATTCCTAATGAAGAAATCAGGCTCTGATTTCTGACAAGCTTAGTCTAAACAGTTATCCTCTTGACAACAGGGCTGCACATTGTAATACATTTATTATCTTGCTTTCCCTAATGTCCATTTTTCAACCTGTTTGAAATTGGAGTTAATTATGAAATAGTGGAGCTTATAGTTACTGTTATGGACTGAATGTTTGTGCACTCCCCCAAATTTGTAATTTGAAACTCTACCCACAGTGTGATGATGTTGGGGCCTCTGGGAGGTAATTGGGATTAGATGAGGTCAGGAAGGTGGAGCCCTCTTGAATGGGATTAGTGCCCTTATAAGTGTCATGAGAGAGCTTGCTTTCTCTCTCTCTCTGCCATGTGATGGAGCAACGAGAAGGAGACAGCTTCCACCCTGAATACGGCTCTCATCAGAGCTCGTCCACGCTGGCACCCTGATCTTGGACTTCCAGCCTCCGGGACTGTGAGAAAGAACTTTTTGTTGTTTTTAAGCCACTCAGTCCATGGTATTTTGTTACAGCAGGCCAAGCTGTCTCCTCAGGCTCTCATCCTCCATCAGCCTGGATGGAGGTGCCCAGGAATCTCTCTGTGGTGCTCTTATTTTCACTGAAAACGTCCGATGTATGTTTGCATAGGTATATGCATGTTTTATTGTCTCTTACTTTTTCTCTGCTTTCATATTGTTAAAACTCTATCTCCAATACCAGCCACTTCTTGTTTTTGAGATCTGTCTCACCCTCTTCCTCTCTAGATTCTCTCTTCTAGACAGGAATGAGTATTACGATCCTGGTCATTACCAGGCAAAGCTCTAGAGAAGAAATAGCCTTTTTTAAGATAATGATACTGTCAAACCATCCAACATTGTTCACAATAGAGTAGTGCCTGTCAAGAGCCACTATTAAGTCTCTTTCAGACACCCAAGAACTGGAAAGTTACTGAAGACTGCAAGTCTATTCTCCGAAAAACCACATCCTATAGAGACACAGCCAGCCCAGGTACTTCAGTGGACCAGAATAGACATAAACCCACCCCCTTTTCCAGCACCTTGCCCTCTGAAGCCCAGTAAAAGACTTAACACCCTCCCTTCGGTGCCGATGCCACTCTATGCATCTGGCCCCTTTCTTCCCTCGGAAAGTGAATAAAAACTTTCCCTTCTGAATTTTTCTTTGAAGTGTTTCACAACCAGTGTCGGCTCACCTAACAGATACAGTATTGGAAATATCCTGTACCTTGAAGCCCAGAAGGAGCTGAAGAAACCCAGCAGCAGAACTTAACGTGTTGATATGGATGATGTGCTTTAAGATTAGATATGACTTATAGCCAAGTTTTCCAGATGGTTTTAAAGATCACTGAAAGTTGGAAATCCTGCAGTAATGTATTCTGAGCATTCATAATTTTATATATATATATATATATATATATATATATATATATATATATATATATACACACAAACACACACATATATACACACACATACATATATACACTCACACACATACACATAATCATGACATTGTACAACCTAAATATACACCATTTTGTCAACTATACCTCAATAAAGCCAGAGGATAAATGAACAAATAACAAGAAGAGGGTCTATATTAGGTCATGGATATCATCACAAATATACTTGCCCAGTAGAGCCATTTAAATATGTCTTTAAATAGCCATTTAAATATGGCAGGATATACAACCAGAATGTCTCCTGCCCCAGGAAAAACCATACAAAGGGTCTGCACCAGAGGTAGAGCTGCAAGCCTTGTCACCCATGCATCACGAATGGAGTTTCTAGATGTCGACAGGTTTCTGATCTTAAAGCCTGGGCGTGGGACTCTGGAAGTTTTTCCTAGCTGCTGAGCCTCTGTCTTATTGTACCTGCTACCCTCCATTCTGACTCCTGACTTCTCACCTGTGAGGATTCCACTGCTTTCTAAAGGCCTGGATTCTGCAGATTTCAGGTTCTAACTTCCTCCCTGGCCTGTGAAGCATCAAAGGTTCATGACAAAAATGGCAAAGAGAACTACACCTCACTGCCTGGGAGCTAGAGTCTGCTCTTGCTCTAGACTTTGTTGGGAGGGAATAAATGAAAGAGATTCAACTGTCTTTTCTATTATTTTTGGTATTTTTTTACCTTCTCCAAGAGGATGAGCTTCATGTTGTTCTTAGCTGAGACTTAGTAAATGTTTTCTTTTACCCACTTCCTAAGTTAGCCAGACTCTGAGAAAATGGGGATCATAAAACAAGATACAGTGCTTCCAGAGAGTATAAAAAGATTTCTTAATTGATTACCCAGATCTGCCACCAATGGATTGAAACTTGGGAGATTTTTGAAGCCTTAAGAGAATGATTATATACCCGGTGCAGGAATCCCAAGGAGATTAGTCAAAATGAATAGGGATTGGATAAGTCTTAGGAAAAAATGGTAAGTATAGTTAAGGCTATTTAAACTAGAGAACAGAGGTAGAGAATTGTTTGGTAAGGAAATGGGTGGGCTTCCCACTTACGTTGCCCTGCACTCCTGGAAACTCCATTATCCCAGCAGAAAGTCATAGACGAACAGCCTGTCCATACACATCTCTACACTGAACCTTGAAAATGCCCAGCATCATTGGTAGAAACCATTGCATGAGTAGACAAATGCGTGAGAAACAAAGTATTGGTATTCACGAGGCTGCACTGACTGAGTCAAGAAAAACATCTTTGAAGCAACAATAAATTAATAAGTCAGTGAGGATTGCCATGATGACCCTGGGTCATGGCATCTGTTTTTTTCTTCTAGTAACAATACCAATGGCATTAATACCTTGATTGTTGTACTTCAGTAATAATTTTTGTGACCACCCTGAGCTCTATGGCTCTCCTCTGATCTTAGATGAATGACCTATCTTTTTCAAAGAAAAATATGATACTGAATGTGTCCTGAGCAGAAACTGGAGAGCAGCAATGCAAACAAATACATAAAAACAAGCTGGTCCTTAAAACGGGAGCAGTGGCTTAGAAGCCAGCATTTTGGTTAATGCTTTGGCCTTGGTCCTTACACCAGACCCCAATGAGTCCTTTCTAAAGCACTCTGACGCTTGTGTATTTGAACTCAGATTCTCTAGATCACATTCTAAAAGGCATGTTTTAAGGTACAAGGCTAGAATGGTCTATGTTGTATGTGGCTAGACCTGCCAAGTGTCCAGGATACAATTACTGCTCGCCCCAAAGAGTCCTGTACAGCTGTATCCAAGAGGCTACTTTAGGGAACAGTGTCTTGTGTAGGTTTTTGTTTCTTGTGTTTTTTGTTTGTTTGTTTGACCCTCTCAACTGGAACGTCAGCAGCTAATGCATGGACTGGCCCTATGCTTGTGTAGCTACAATGCTCTTTGAGAAGGGCTCTGTGTCAATTACCCTGATGGCTCATGGACTAGTTGCATACTCTTTCCTTAATGAAAATATATGGGCCACTGTTTTCCTGAGCCCGTGTGCTTCCCTGGGAGTCCAAGTGACACAGCTGCCCCTGACACAAGCCAAAGGACATTGCCACCTCTGTTTCTCCTATCTGCCATGTTGGCTTCAGTCTAACATAGCTTGGGAAGGTGGAAAATGAAGAGTGTGCTTCCAATGGATATCATTCCTGCCCCCCTCCAAAATCTTGCAGCCACTAGACTTCAATAAACATATCTAGCAAACCATTTTATAATACAGGGTCTTGAGCTCTCAGGCAGCAGCACTTAATTCTCATTCAGATTAAACAAAGAGAATAAGTCTGTTGTTGGCTTTGTTAGAAGTCTAATCACTCAGGCATGGCATGAAGCTTGGGTCCAAAATGAGCTTTCTCCAATGGAGTGGCTGGCGTTAGCGCTGTAAACAATGACCACCGGCTATTCTCTCGAATGCATCCAGAAGATAAGCAGCACTTTATTATTTTAACTAGCATGCAGCCTCTGGAGGCTATCCTATAGCCATCAATCACCAAATTTATGACTTGTAGTAATATCTAGGAGGGGACGAGACTGCAATATCTTTAAGAATCCCTTTCATAAAATAGGAAGTCAAATTGAACTTTAATCTTTAGAGCAAAGAAAGTACATCCTTTTCCACTGGGAATTTTAAAAAAATGTGAGCAAATTGTAAGTGACTTTTAAAGCATACAATAAGACTGCCAGCCCTATTCAAGGGCAAAAAATAATTGGCACTTTATGTCAGTATTTTCCATGAATTATTTGAAAAACACATAAAATGTGTCATTTATTTGAAACCATGTCCCACTGTTCTTCAAAGCTCCTCTCTCCTGAATAAGTAATCACTTTTCATTGGTGATTGGCAGGTGTGTATAATGCCAGCTTGGGCAAAATATGTCAGAAAAGCCAAGGGTTGGTTTTATATGTAATGCATCCAGAGTCTGTGGGGGGAAAGAAAGGAATTGGAGAAACAAAAGAAGATGCTCAACTCTGTCACCCTGGGGTGACAAACTCAGATGTCTATTCTTCCTCTGGACACTGAATCCTGGGGACTGGGAGAGCGTTCTATGCAGATAAATCTTAATGCTCACTGGAGTTACAAACCACATTTTTGTCTCCGTTTGAAATTTCAGCTCTTAGTGAAACGTTTCTCTGACACTTACCCTTAAATTAAGTGAAAAATCATCTCAAGACAAGCTAATTTGTTGGAGAACAGTGTGTGTTCCTGGTGTTTCTCATCTTTGTGACAAAAGCTGAAAACCTAAGCAAAAAGATTTCCATCGTCTATAGGAGAGAGTGATGCGTAAAGCTTGCCAGCGCAATGTGTTGTAGATTGTGCGTGGAGGGGAGGTTAGCTATCTCAGAGACAAATATTTTGTTATTTCTTGGCAGGAGCATTGGGAGTGGGCGTTTGAAGTTAAAACCCTGAGTCCTGCTTCTAAACGTTTCCATGTCCTTCTTCTAGCAGCCACGTGACGTTGAAATCTCCAGCAAATTAAGCAAATGAGTAAAACATGTAGCACATTGAGATGTAGGCAAGCTTAACGTATTAGTCCTTCTGTGTATGAAAAATACCATGAGGTAATATATATAAGAGCAACTCTGGAAGTTATTTCATGAAATCTTTCTTTAAAAATCTTTATAAACACCCTAAGCCTACATCTATTCAAAGCGTTAGGTTAGAAGGTATATACCGGTTGTGTTCGTTCATTTTCAGAGAACACACATTTTCAACACATCTCTCTTTATTTTGGCTCAGACGTTATATGTGACTGGAGCTGTTACCCTTTTCTCCTCTCAGGAATCACTCACCCTATCAGGAAGGGTTAAGAGAGAGACCACCACTGAGCAGGGGTCACAGGGATGGCACGTCCCCACAAATGCCATCCAGAGCAAGTGGAAGTTCTGAGGACCCTTCTCGTTCTGTCAGCCCTGCTGTTTCCTGCAGGTTCCCCTGGGCCCCTAGTCAGAAAGCCACCTGAACTGCTCAGCCGGGTCTCGAGGCCCGGGTCAGCAGCCCATGGGACTAACTATCCCAGGGACAGTCCCTTCCCCTAATCTCGAGCTCTAGACTAAGAGCTAGGCTTCTGTCTTGTCCAATCCATGTTTATTTCAAGGCCACTTCCTGGTTCCCACTTCTTCCGAGGTAGGGCCCTTCCTTATGCTTGTGCCAAGGACCTGGAGCTCAGCCAGAAGTGGGGACCCAGGAACATGCTCCCCAAGCTCCCTGTGCTGTCTGCCTGCTTCCTCATGGTGCCCAGGTTCCCACTGCCATGCAGGTCTGGGGTCTTAGACACCACCTAGTCCTGTGGACTCAGGTGGTGAACAGCAGTGCCTTTGCTGCCTGGACCCCTGGCCGTCCTGGATTGCATGTCTGTGCTCATATGTCCGGCCTGGTTACCTGTATTTCCTGTAACTCAGTTGGTCTCCAAGCTCCGGTCCCATTCCAGTTTGTGTGTGTCTCCACCTCCAGTGTATTATTTCAGTGGTTTTCTAACTGCTGGGTGACCTGACCAGCTCTTCTTCTCTGGGCCCTGACCCCTAACCCACAGCAGCCAGGTGTCTACTCCATGACCCTGTGACCCCCTTCCTCCCTGCATACCCCCCCACCCCATCGCAGGTGGAGGCCCTAACCAGACTGGATCCATCCTGATCTTTGCACATGGGATTCAGAAGTGTGTATGTGTGTTTAAAGGGAGAGACAGAGACAGAGAGAGACAGAGAGATCTGATGACCTACCGTCCCAGTTCTAGGTCCTCCCCCGAACCCAGCTGCGTGAGTGACTCCTCTGGGTCTAGGAGGTAATTGTTATCATCGTCATTATGACTTTGCTTGACCTCATCCTTACTCAGGTTGAGTTCTTTCCTTTGCAACTAGAAAAGTCCTAACTCATACAGTTCCCCAGAGATCTAAGGGTCTGATAACTTCCCACAGGAAAACTTCGTGGGACTATGGCGCAGAGCCTGGTGGGGGGATGGCTATCCTCCACTCCCTCTGCCTTCAACCCAGCCCCTCTATCTTACATGTTTCATATATTGGGATGTCACACATTATTTTACTTCAAACGTGGTCTGTTGACTTTCTGTTGCTAAAAAGTGAAAACCACTCCCTGAGGACCTGGGGGGCTCCCCACTCTCCTACCCTTTTCTATACTGGGGCAATGGGGTTCCTCAGCTTCAGGCCTCACCTCATCTCTGACTGAGAGAATGGTCTGTTCTAGATAATTCCTGAGGTCACTGCAAACATTGAGATGCTGTGATTGACTGAGCCCAAATCCACATTTTCTCATTTTCAGTCTCTCTTTTCTGTCTCAGATCTGCATAGACCTCTGACATTTCAAGTGTCTGGAACCAAGCGTTAGGTCTAGGAAGGACCATCTCTTTTCTGTCTCAGATCTGCATAGACCTCTGACATTTCAAGTGTCTGGAACCAAGCGTTAGGTCTAGGAAGGACCATCTCGTCTTATAATCGTTCAGACTCCCTGCAGAAAAGATTATGTCACTACTATCACCATTTATCTCACAATTCTGTAGTTTGACAAGTCCAATGGTAAAAGGCAATACACGTGATAAATCCTCTTATAATAACATATAAAGTCTTGTTAGAATGATTTTTGTAAGGATATTTTGTTCTAACACTTGAGATTTTAAAAAGGAACAATCTATTGCCTGTTGTAGAAAGTAATTTTTTATGTGTATAAAGATTTCCATAATGGAAATTGTTGCTAAAAAAATTAATGGGCAAGTAAGAAATAGCCTCCAGTGTTCTGGAAGATGAGAAAGATCCCTGATTTTGTTTACCTGCTCTTATCCTTGCAAAAGTCTAGGACTAAATTGACATTCACAGAGTGCTGCTCGAATCCTACAATCTCATTTACACCATTTGGAGCTTTCCCATTAGCCTTGGAATTTGGAAAAGTTCATTATAATTGGGGTTGGGGGTTACTTCATGTACTTCATTAACTCCTGTGCCAAAAAATCTCTTCACATTAATGATATCTCCACCCAAGTTATTACCATTTTTCTCTGAAAATTATTGGGCAATAAATGTTTGAACATAACTCACGTGATATAATAATGGAATTAATGTAAGTAGAGATATAATGGCTTCTTTGATTAATGGATTCTTGGACAACACAGCCAACTGAGACTATAACATCTTTTAATTATAAGTGAGAACAATTTTCTCTTTCAAATATTGGTACTGCTTACCTGGTTTATACCTAACCATGGGTGAGATTATTTACAATCTAAATGAAAGTACTTATCTGGCAAACTGAAAGCTGAGTTGTGATCCATTCCCCATGGCATGATTTGCCTGCTTTTTCTTGTCTATTTAAAGGAAAGCTCCTGCACCCACTCCCTACGCCCCAAGTCCTTGGCTCTCTGTACTGACACAGCGAACTCCACCTCTGACTTTTTAGATGCCCCACCCTGGGCTTCCCTGGTGGCGCAGTGGTTGAGAGTCCGCCTGCTGTTGCAGGGGACGCAGGTTCATGCCCCGGTCGGGTAAGATCCCACATGCCGCAGAGCGGCTGGGCCTGTGAGCCATGACAGCTGAGCCTGCGTGTCTGGAGCCTGTGCTCCGCAACGGGAGAGGCCACAACAGTGAGAGGCCCGCGTACCGCAAAAAAAAAAAAAAAAAAAGAAGAAGATGCCCCACTCCACCACTTTTAATCTTGTTTTCACATTTTTGTCAGCACTAGAACCACAGCTCTTATCCTGATAAAGTTTTTATAGACAGTCCTCATGGAATTTGGCTAATTTTAAAGTCACTCATTTCCTTTTCTCAACTTAACAAGAGATATTTGTAAATGCTTCAGATTTTTGTCTTTCTTATTTTCCAGACCATTTCATTGAAGAAAATTGGCATTTTGATCTGTTTTATAGAAGTGGAACCAGAGGAACATGGAAGTAATAATCTTATCCAAGGAACGTAGGGCTCAATTGCAAAGAATTGATTAAAACTATCATGTCATTTCTTTAGTCATTCAGCTGCAAATGTGTTTAAAGACCTGGTGTCTGCCATTGGCCACGGTCCTGGAAACACGTTCAGAGAACAGGAATATTCTCAGTGTCAGGCTATGAAACGAGGTGTCTGGGGAGACCAGGAGGTGGTGCTGGATGGCAGTGGACTGGGAGTGGCCAGGGTTGGAAACTGTTAAAGTTTTCCTGCATGAGTGTTGTTTCTGGGCAAGAAGTGTTGGTAAAGCTTAATTAACTGAACCCTGCAGCAAAAGTGGACAAAACCTCTGGTTGGGAACTCAATAGCCAACGCACACACATGGATGGCAGAGGACCATTTGTGCTCATTTCTCCAAGTCTAACACTGACTTGGTATGATCACCGCCATTTGCTCTGCAGAACTTCTCCTCTGCCCTGGGACTGAGGGGCTGGGAATAGCCTAGTCTACTGTACCCAAGAGAATCCAACAAGCTCCCACAAGGACATTCCAAAGTCTAATGGCCTTTTTCACTGATCACCCTGGAATTAAAATTCCATAGCTCTTAGTAACAGTAGTGATAACAGTCATTGCAGATTCTCTGTTGCTATAACCTTGGATAATTTAACTGGTGATGGTGGTGGTGCAGCATCTCAGGGAAGGTGGCCCATTGGCATTGAAGCCATTCCAAGGACAGTGCCCTTGGACTATTCTCTATCCTGCCTTTTAGGTAAGTTGGAGAAATTCAGTACTCAAATCAAAGCCAGCTGAAAAATTTAAAAAGTCATTTTTCATGCCACCTGAGGTCTTTTCATGGGCACGTGAAAAAATTAGGAAAGCAGGGACAGGAAGATAATAAGTACTCAACTTAAGTAAACAGGAACATTAGAGCTCAGTTTCATTCTGCTCTTCATTTTTCTCTGAACCAGGTCACCTCTTCCTAATTATGACTGAAAACTACTCAAGCATAGAATTATCACGGCATTTAAAGACTGCTGTGTTTAGGGGCTGCCATTGTCCTATAAAAATCTGCATGTAGAATTGAGCTCTAATCCAAGGATATTTGACCTCTGCTGTACCAAGGGCTCCATTTGCAACCTCCCAGAAGCCCAGTGGCTGTGCCTGATTTGCATGGATATTTACATAAATCTACATATGCTTGGTTTGCAGGTTTGGACCATGAGCTGATTACATCTTGTTTGCTCTAAAGTTCAGAATTGAAAGCAAAGGTGAAGGGTATAACTATCCAAGAGAAAAACATTTGTTGCCCATGAAATTTCTTTTAGGAGTCTCTTCCTGAATATCTGAATATGTCTTTTACAAATGAGGATGTAACTAAAACTCAAGTTCTTTGGGAACTGAAAAGCCCTTTAAAAGTAATTGTGGGGCCTCCCTGGTGGCGCAAGTGGTTGAGAGTCCGCCTGCCGATGCAGGGGATGCGGGTTCGTGCCCCGGTCTGGGAGGATCCCATATGCCGCGGAGCGGCTGGGCCCGTGAGCCATGGCCGCTGGGCCTGCGCATCCGGAGCCTGTGCACCGCAACGGGAGAGGCCACAACAGTGAGAGGCCCACATACCGCAAAAAGAAAAAAAAAAAAAAAAAAAAAAAGTAATTGTGGTCAGTCCTCCGACTTTCATTTCCATGGGGCCATAATGAAACTTCTCATCTATCAATTAAATGTTAAGCATTCTTAAATAATATTATAAGAGACTGAGTTCTCACCTTGAAAATGATACATGCCACATGTTAAATGATTAGAGAAAAATATAAGGGGAACCTTTGTTTTACAGGCCACCTCTGTTACTGGGAAATCCTAGGCTGGGCCATTCTAACTAAGGTCACCCCTCCAGATTCTTATGTCTTAACCCCATCAGTCTCCCATCCCACCCCACCTCACTGCAGCCGTCAGGTGGCCAGTTTTAGGATTCCTTTTATGAGGCAGATTTACATGGGCTTTGTTCTTTGATACAAGAACATTCCTCTGCCTTGTACCATCGTGTAGAAGACATAGAACCTAGGGATTAAGAATAGGAGCTATGAAATCACGCAAGTGTAAACTTGAATTCTGACCCTGCCACTTATGCCCTATGTGATTCTTGGTAAATTGCTTCAATTCTCTATGCCTCAGTTTCCTGCTCTGTAAGATGACTTAATGATACTACCTCAAACAGTAGTTGTAAGGATTAGATGAGATAATGTACGTAGTGTTGACCCATAAAGAGAACTCACTCTATCAAGGATGAGTATTATCATTATTACCTTTAATAATTGTTACTCTGTCTTTTAGCCAATTCAGTACTTATGCAGAATTGGTCAGTTTTCTCCCAGTTCTGAGATTTCCATCTCCCACTACTCATCATATCTCTTACCAACAATTGTAACAGCTTGCTTGACCTCTGAACAATGCTCTTACTTTTTTAATACATTAGAGATAATTTTTGAAGGATTTAGGCTAAATGTTCATAGAGCTGGACTGTGGAAATTCCTATGGCACGATCCCACTTTTCCTGCCCTAACACCACTTCTTCCCTGCCATTTCTCCATGACTTAAAGTAGAACCCATTCCTACTGGCTGTCTCTGGGATCAGAGCTGGGATCCTTCTTCATACTGTAGTATGAGGGCAAGTTCAATGTCATTTTCATAAAATCACTGGACTGTGCTAGGTTCAGTATGGCCATTGCATACTGAACCTAAATTCTCCAAAACAGTTTTTTTTTCCCCCAGATGTTTTGTATAACTTACCAGGAACTGTGAAAAGGAAGTTTAAACTCATTTCTCACCAGCTGAAATGATTTTATATGTAAATCAAAGAACAAGAGGCATGCCATCATATTGCAGAATTCCTAGGGGAGGTGTACTCAGATTAGACCCTTTCTGGACCCCTAGTTATATTCTATGATACAGACTTTAGGTACAGTAGATCATACCTCAATCTGGGATTTGCCAGAAATAAAAGCTAAAGATTCCAAATTTCATGTTCAAGAGTTACTGCATGACAAAGATAGGTAGAGAACTACAGGATTTCATTAAGTTGAAGATGCTCAGCGGTAGACTAGATTCCCACACTGGTCAGTGATTTCTTACTGTACACCATGATTCTAATACCCAATGAAAGTAATAAGAATTGGAATCCTTTGCAATAGTTGAAAGTACAAATGGTATATCTATAAATTCCAAAGGTCTGCTTTGTTGCAGAGGTTTATAGAAGGTGAAAATCACCATTGTGGTATTTGAACTATGCCTTGAAATAAGTTATGGCTTGAAAACAGAAGAAAAAGGAAAGAGTGCATGGGATGATATATTCAATGATAGAAAGAAGGAAGTGACTGGGAGAGAGAATAGACTGAAATGGACCTCAGAGGAATAGAGTTTACTTTTTAAAGCCCTCACTTGGTGTAAATCATGCTAGTGTTCAACAGTTGCTTTATTTCCCAGAAGTTTGAGTTATAACTAACCAGAAATTCTCATAATGAAGTTTCAAGCCATTCTTGTTGTGTTCATTGTGAAACTAGATCAGCATCCTTGCACCAAAGATGAGGAGACGGTGGAGGCATCTTTGAGCTCCTCGAGTAGACATCATGAGCAAAGCTCACCCTCCTGAGTTGAAGAAATTTATGGACAAGAAGTTATCATTGAAATTAAATGGTGGCAGACATGTCCAAGGAATATTGAGGGGATTTGATCCCTTTATGAATCTTGTGATAGATGAATGTGTGGAGATGGCAACTAGTGGGCAACAGAACAATATTGGAATGGTGGTAATACGAGGAAATAATATCATCATGTTAGAAGCTTTGGAACGAGTATGAACAATGGCTGTCTTCACCAGAGAAATCAACTGCTTCCACATGTCCCTTCTCCACATTTTACTACGATGAAAATTGGGTCGTGTACATTTTCTTACTGAACATTTTTGTTAAATAAACTTCTGTAATAGTCAAAAAAAAAAAACACACACAAAGATGAGGAGACGTTCAATTATGCAACACTGGTAGCAATTGGTCACCAACCTCTGCGTAAGTTGTTTTGTTTGTAAATTGCTATGGAATTATTTTTCAGCCTCTGTCCTTCAGAATTAAGCTTTTCGATCCATTTTGATCTTTTTTCCCTGCGCTTCACTTTCTACTTCTTAACTTATTTGATTCTTCACTGAACTACACGAACAGTAGATCTTCTCATGACTAGAAGTAGAAAAAGTATGATAAAAATGTATTGCTTCGGGGCTTCCCTGGTGGCGCAGTGGTTGAGAGTCCGCCTGCTGATGCAGGGGACACAGGTTTGTGCCCCGGTCCAGGAAGATCCCACATGCCGCGGAGCAGCTAGGCCTGTGAGCCATGGCTGCTGAGCCTGTGTGTCTGGAGCCTGTGCTCCACAACGGGAGAGGCCACAACAGTGAGAGGCCCACATACCAAAAAAAAAAAAAATATATATATATATATAGCTTCTAAAGGATGAATGATGTGTGTGTGTGTGTGTGTGTGTGTGTGTGACATATATGCTGTTTTACAGCTTCTTTTTCTTTTGGCAAATAAGCATTTTTTCCTTTTGTTCCACTTTCCCTGCCAGGGAAACTCATTCCTCTACTAAGTGAAACAACATGAAAGAAAAGAAAGGATGCAGTGACTTACAGACCATTGTTAAGTGACCAGACTAGAGTAGCCAGAGTAGTGGATGAGGAGATGCATGTGGAGTTTCTAGGTTGGATCTGATCTTCATGGAATTGAAAGCAATTCTTCTCACCTCTCTGTGTTCCATTTTCCTGCTTAGAGAATGGAGACAAAATTCCCTTCTCTCACTTCACCAAGATTATATCTGGTAGACGGAAATCTACTTTTAAAAAGAGCACTCTATAGATCATATGTCTGTCTATCCCCAACTTTCTTCAATGGTCTCAAATTAAACAATAAGGCTCCTTTGTCTACATAAAACCAGGAACATTTCCTGGCAATTCTAACATTTGAATAGTCAAGATACATTTCCTACATTGCCAAAGATGTACAGAAATGCTACAAAAATCCTTTTCTCTGGCCATGCTCTTTAGATTTTTGGTATTGAAAATGTAATAAATCAGTATCCAGTTCAATGGAATATTTTATTTTGTGTGTGTTTCTTGTGCTCAACCGTCTACATCTTTACAGGGAGTGTTGAGGATTGGTTGGTGTGTTGAAATCCCAACATCACCGCCTTTCCTCCTAGGCCACGATTACCTTTCTTCGCTTGAATCCCTCTTGTTATCACGTGTCTCCATTTGTCTCACATAATTTGCCTCATTTTCTTCATTTTGGGAGCTTCCATAAATATCCTTGCAGTCTAACTAGGCTTAGCAAGAAGGGAAAATGTGTTTGACACCCAACTGTAGGAGACATGGTTGCAGAATGCTTTTGTTCAGGATTCTTATTTCTGAGATGAAGAGGGCGTGACGCTGAGACAGAGATTATGAAAGAATACCCACGCCAAGCAAACCCAGAGGAAGATTTCTAATGACGTTACGCGTTGGCACTTTGATATTTTCACCATCATTTCTCGCTTGCCTGGGCTGCTGAAAAAGCCTCCTACCAGCTCCCAGCTTCCTCTTTTTCCCCATGAAATAGCCAAAGTGATCTTTTAAAGTAAAAATCAGATTGCATCACTCGCCATCCAAGTCTTCAATTCCTTACCATTACACTGAGGATGAAGTTCTAACTTCAACTTGGCTTAAAGACCCACTTCACTGGGGCCCTGTCCTCTTCGGCTCCCAGCTCCACACCCACCTCCTTCCTTGCTTTTCAGCACCTTCTGGTCTCACACCTCCACTGGGCGTTTATGTCTGACGTTTCTCTTGATGTCATTCAGGTCTACCTGTGGATGTTACCTCTCAGACAAATGCACATCTGTCCCCTCTGCTTTACCTGCTTTTCTTTTCTTCATAGAATCACCTGAAATTATGTTAAACTATTAGTTTGTTTTTTAAATGTCTCTCTTTTGAGAACAGGGATTTTTGGGAATTATTCACCATTGTCTTCCCAGGAACTAGAACCACACCAGGCACATATTCAGTGCTTAATAAACCTTTGTCAGATAAATGAATATATTCTTATATACACATTATACAAGCTTCTTAGAGCCAGTGTTATTCTTCTTCAGAGGGGAAACTAGACGTTAGTCTCATTTTTTATGAATGAGCTGTTTTTGGAAGATAAAATGATTTTGTTATCGATTTATATGAAACCTGTTCATTCACTTCACAGGAAGTTCCTACATTATTTTCTCCCCAATAAAGCTGAGGATCCTCAAGCCTGAAAATGAAAGAGTTCATCATCCACCTGGCAATTCTTCACTAACTTTTGACACAACAAAGAGGAACTAAGGTAGAGATGATGACTGCTTGGGTACATGGGAACAAGAGGGAGAAAGAGCAAAGGCAGTGGTAGCATATAAATAGATCACCTTTGTCCCTCTTCTGTCTGGCCCTAGAAGAAATATCAAGATGCTGGCAGAACTCCTAGTAATTGAACCCAAGACTGCCAAAGCTGTGACTGGACATAGCTGAGGGGGAAAAGAGGTAACTTTCCTTTTTTTTTCTTTTTTTTGTGGTACGCGGGCCTCTCACTGCTGTGTCCTCTCCCGTTGCAGAGCACAGGCTCCGGACGTGCAGGCTCAGCGGCCATGGCTCACAGGCCCAACTGCTCCACGGCACGTGGGATCTTCCTGGACCGGGGCACGAACCCGTGTCCCCTGCATTGGCAGGCAGATTCTCAACCACTGCGCCACCAGGGAAGCCCCAGTAGCTTTCCTTTGATTCCATGTTTACTTATTGCAAAGTTGATGGGGCTCCCGTAATATTTATCACTCCAGAAGACCTTATTGAAAGACACTGAGAGAAAAGTCTAAACTTAAACTTTCTTAGAAATGACCCTGGGAGAGTGGGGTGTTCTTTCATTATAACAGATTATTCTAGGAAGAATCAAAGGAAAAAAAAAATGCTGTTCTCATTTTCAGTGGACCTAACAGAGAACATTTTTCTCCAGGCATTGTTTTGCTGGCATTTGATGAGAATTTACCATACCAGGAATTCACAGATTCAGGTCTGCCAGGACCAATCTGAATTGGTAAAGAGAATGTCCTTGATTTTCGATGGAATTTATAATTATCCAGTAGAATTATGCTGGGGAGCCAGTCTCTGAATGGAATCAACCAATCCAAACTTACAGCATTTTACAAAGGATCATAATGCACCACAAAGATATTTGCAAGTTCCATATACTCACATGTTGTTAGGACCCTAAATTCTTGACTCTCCCATTACTTCATTAATTTAGTAACTTTATTCAATAAACATTTAGTAAACACCTACTGGCACCAGGGACCACACCAGGTCGGGGGATGCCAACGTATATTCTTTTTCTTGTATAGTTTAGAATCTAGTTTATTTTGAACTTTTCTATCATGTGGCAGAAAATTTGTCTGGGAAAAAAATAGGAATTTTCCTCATGGAGAGAAAACAAGTGCATTTAGCACTCTTGGTGGAAATCAAATGGAAAATGACAGCTAAGACACAGAATGAGATTTCTTAGATTTAATTTTGGTCTCAGTGTAGTACGGATTGAACAAGACTAAACTATGGACCCAAGATTTAAGTTTATCAGTTAGTTTTCTTTTCTTCCAATGCTACATACTTCACCTCTGAATTCAAGCCAGCAGTTTCCCAAATGTTTGTGTACTCAGGACATAGGTGACGTGCAAGAGGAAAAGTTTTACCCAAATATTGCATTATTATTAAAAATGACACACAACAAGGGCACCGGAAGCCCTTCTCTTTAATTTGGTAAATTGTTAATTCCATAATATTGTAAATGTTGGATACATTTGTTAGACTTCTTGACCTTCCCCAAGTTGGGAAGCTATATTTGCTTCTTCCTATTGCAAAGTAAGAGAGCACAGAGTCCTATGGTCAGCAGTGGACAGGATGTGGGATTGCAGGCATCAGAGGTATAGAATTTCTGACTTGCAAACTCCTGAGGATAATTGCTGACTCTCTCAAAGTTGACCAGAGTGTATGGATTTTTGTCCCTTTATTGGACAGAGTTGAGAAACTGTTGCCAAGCACACTGCTTGAACTTATTATACAATCATATAATTTATTAATGTGATTCCCATGAATGAGTCTATTTTTGCATACACACTCTAAACACTGAGTGTCCAGAGGAAATACTGTCTTTGGCTTACAGAGATCTGTGTGCATTGCATTCTGAAATACAGACACCCAAAGCTGAGTTTTCCCTCAATGCAGGTGTTTCATTTTGCCCACTTAAATCTAGAATATTTGAACTGGAAGGATCTTTAAAAGAGACAATTTAACCCAACTCCTCTAAATGCCCCAAGGCCACTCAGTGAATTAGCAGAGGGTCTAAGGCTAGAACTCAGAGCATTTGGGTCCCAAACCATTGTTTACCTTAGGATGAGGCCTGGTTAAGATGCTCTTGGAGCCCCTCTAAACACCTATTGGACAGCCCAACGTCACGGACGTAAAAAATTCACATACGGTCTTTATTTTCTGCAGCTCATCTGAGACCCTGGAGAAAGGTTTGCATTACTTTGAGTCATGGTGGAATCTAATACTTTAATTTGTTTAAGCCCCATGAAGTTCAAAGGTTACAAATGGAAGAGGGATGAAAGGTTATAAGGGGTTCTTTTCTCAGTCCTTTTAAGCAGGTAAAGTTTACATAGGGAAGACACTCATTGATGGTCAATGGTAACAAGCTGCCAGTCACCACCTCTGACACTTTGTTAGGAATCTGTGTGCCCAGGAGAAGCCAAAAAGTAGTGCTGGGAACCAAGAATGAAGACGCCCTTTCACGCTGAGGTAAATCTTTACATTTGGAGAACACTGAGATACAAGGTGCTCTTTTTCTAGGCTTCCAACACTAGTTGGGTTTCTCTAAGAGCAAATGGGTTTTTTTTTTTGCATTTGAAAGGTTCCCTGACAATAAGATGGGGGAACAGTGTCTCCATACCCAGGAAGCCCGGGAGAATCTTTGTCAATTATTTGGGATTCTGGAATATATCTTATGCCTGCTTTTTCAGTTTAAAAAATAAAATGGTTGGGGGGCATGGCTGGGGTCTCAGTTTCTGAGATGGCTACTGATACTTGATCTGATAAGGAAGACTTGATACGTCATTGTGAGGCCTTGTGTCCATCTGGGCCCAGGCTCACACTGAGTAACAAAGGCAGAACAAGTTCAAACATGTAGGCCTGGGTGAGAGTGAATATTAGGAATCCTCCCCAGGTCTTCTTGTGAGGAAAGAATGAGTCTAGAAGACTTTTTTCTCCTGACACTTCTGTCTCCTCTTTCATCCATATCTTTTTCATTCCTGTCTCGGAGAAAGAGATATCCGATTTTTATTTATTTATTTATTTATTTATTTAGCCAAGGTCAACTCACTCACTCTCCTGGCAAACTTGATTTGATCTTACCTAGTTATATCAATTAATTCTCACTCTTTCCCTATTTCATTAATCCCTTCTTTTCTGCCTACATTCTCGTTTAAGCCTGATTTGAAAGATCCTGTGAGGCTAGAGTCATGTAAACCCGAGTCTGAATCCTCTGTCATTTGACCACTGTATGTCCTTGAACAAATCACTCCTCTCTTAGTTTCCTCATTGTATAATGAGAATAATAATAGAATCTATGTTTTCAGGGTTTTTTAACAAGATAAATGATAATGTATATGTAGTACCTGCCATATAATATAGACTTAATAAACAGTAGTAATTGTTTTTTTTTGCTGTTATTATTATATAAGTAATATAACAGTATATTATTATCACTAATATATTATATCTCATCTCCTGCTGGACAAAAATATCCTTCAATATATGGGAGCATTTCTTCTTCATTACTTGAGAGTATCTGTCATAATGTTGTGATATAACATATCTTCACTAAGTGTTTATTGGGTAAATGCGGCCAACAATTTGCTACAATGATTTGAGAAGTGTGAAAGTTTGGTTTGGATGTCCAAGGCTTTAGCTATTTGTCCTTTTTGAGCTTTCTGACATTTGTTTCATAATTGAGTAAGGCTTAAGCTATTGTGGTAATTTGCTAGTGGTTCAGAAGTCTCAGTGGCATAAAAAGTTGTGGTCCAGGGCATGCATAAAATGTATGACTTTTGGTGTTCATGGATACTAAAAAAGTGGGACTAGTAAGATATCATTAGGAAGAATAACAAGATTTCAATGCACAGACAGATTCCAATTTTTGCTCTTGAAAGAAGAGTGAGACTCAGCTTTTCATTGTCTTGCCTTGAATTACATAAGAAGACAGCACCATGTGGGATCTGGAGCACACCCTTCAGATCATATGGCCAGAGTTTCTCAAAGTGCTTCCAAGTATGTTAATTGTTATGCAAAGAAAACAGAGGAAGAAGTCTGTGGCCAAATCACTTTGGGGAATTTTGGCAAAAACAAAGATAAGCAAGTTCCTTTACTACAGGACTGTGAATATCCTACTGGAGATACAGTGTATAGTGATTTCCAAATTCATTTGCCCAAGGCACATTGTTTTTCAGAGTATATCTCAGGATAATTGTCAGGAGTGATCTGCTTCTAGCCTCTTTATTTAATAGATGTGGAAATCAAGTTCCAGAAAATTAATTTGCCAAAGATTGCTCAGCAGTAGAGCACAAAGAATCTAGACGTCTTTATCCTTATCTGAAATTAGTCTTACTCTTTATTTCTGCTTTCTTGGAGAAATAATAAAACTCACATATGAATGTCTTACAAGCTCACACTAAAAATATCACAACTAACTTTTGAGAATTAAACACATTAATAATAATGAAATTATTTTCCCGTGAAATTGGGAATACAATTACTTCCAAAGTTCTATTAGGAAAATTGGTAACTGTTTTTTTTTTTTTTTACTAGAATTCCCCAAACAAATTTCTCTGATATTTTACTCATTATTTTTATAATTAGGCATAAAATGATTCATGCTTTATCCATAATTTAACAGATCCTTTTGGTTATTTCCAAATAAGATTAGTCTTCCTGCATATTATAGATAAGCAGCCAGTCATTTGTGACATAACGCTCTTCTTAAAAATAATTAGGTTTGCAACGTGATATTTAGAATTTCTCAGACTGTCTGATAAAAATAATCAAAAATTCATAAGAAATGTAAAAATCTGCTGTCAATGTGATGAAACTAAAAGAGTGTGAAAGTCAAGTTATAGCATTTCACTCACTGCAAGACTGTTTCTCTAGCTGCATGGTTTTCAAACTTTTAACCAAGCGTAGCTAATGTCCACTAGTTTCTCACTCGATTAAAAAAAAAAAACAGTTTAGGACCCTGAGTCCAAGATAATCTTTAAAGAAAATCATTGTGTGTTGTTATTGGTGATGTTCTAAGTGCGCTGACCACAGGCCACTGGAGCAGGTGATAAGTATCTTTACACGTATTGGCTTCTCCACACGTAAAAACCAATGACTAGAAAACCATCAATTGAACCAACAAGGTTCAGTTGATAAAGGTTACTTGGGCCTTTGTTACTGCAACAGGAAGTAGACTTTCAGTACCTTCTCCTCTTTTGATTATGGGAGACAATCTTCATCCATATAGTTGGAAGCGCATAGGTCACCTTTCCAAGCAATAATGCTAAAGACCACAGCACGGAGGGGCCAGGGACTGCCCTCAGACACGGTGCAGGGAATATGGACACTCGGTTACCCCGGGAAGCTTTTGTTTTTCCTTGGAAAGTTGTGCCATTACTTGTAAATGAGGGACACCCAGATACCTAAACTAAAGAATATCTCTTAAATTTTAAAACAAGTATTTGACAGTAAGAGGGATGTTGTTATATCTGTGCTGTTGGCTGGGAAAAATTACTAAGACATTCTTGGGTTTCTGAGAGTGTTTAGAATTGGTATTTGTTTAGAGACTTCTTGAAATGAATGTGCCAGAAAATGTGTGTCTAAGAACAGAACTTGAGATCTGAGGTATGAGAAGGTTATGAGCCTTGTGAGTTAAAACACTGACCACTAACCAACACATTACTTCATCTATCTTTATGGCATCCTCTGAATGTGCAGCCGAGTGCCCCAGGTGGATGTTTTCTATGTAGTAGCCCTGATTGGGCAGTTCCTGAATCTCCAAATGAACTAGAGGCAGCATCCAGTGCAAGTCCTGCACTTCTCAGCATCTCTAGTTGCTATGGTATCAGGTGTCTTGTACATTCTCAATAAATACTTGTTAATTGGTTGATTGATTAGCTTCTGACTTCACCCTTTAGCCTCAGTAGCTAAGTTTCTCTCTCAAGTCCCAGGACTCTCTCTAAACTCTATATTTTCCTCATATTTAGCATTCATCTGGTGTCCCCTCAAGCCATTCTGTTATTTCAGATACTGCCTTAGCAGAATTTCTAAATGCCAAAGACTCTTTTTTTTTTTTAACAACATAGAAGGGAGATTGAGAATCATAAGTATGCTGCCAGCCCTGGAACGTTTGCCTAGTGACCTAATTTCATGGGAATTTGCCAGGCCAGCTCCGTGGAAGAAATCCAGTCCTATTCTTCCAGTTTCCTTGGATTATTCAGCTGACACGCTCCACGGCCATCTTCTTCACATTGTTGTGACCTTCAGGATACTATCCTCTGAATACTGCTCTATTTTAATTTTGCTATATAAAAAACCAATAAGAAATAAAGGTGTACAAATTTATGTGGCTTAGGCAAATTTACACAATATAAGGAGCTTAACTCAAATGGTATTTCTTACACTGAATTATGACAGACACTTGTTTCTTATTACTCTAGACTTCTGTCACATGTATTTTGGATAATTTCAGAAGTTTATCAGTGTAATTTATCTGGTACATTATCTAGACCTGTTCCATAAGATGTAAGTTACTTATTGTCCATCACAGACTTTCATGTACCTTCTTGTCTCTTTTTTGCCCACTAGTTCCTTCTAAAGCCAGATCTACAGTTATTTTAGACATCACAGTCCATTTGACATGGTAGTATATTGATCTGACATTCTCTTCAGAAAACCAATACCAAAGTACTGTGTGTTAGTACACTAAGAATTGTACGCTAATTCTGTTCTGTCTACAAGCATGTAACCTTTTCTGAAGAACACCCTACCTATTTTATCCCTCCATCTGAAGTACTGCAATGGCCTTTGGCCAAAAGCAATGAAGTTGTGACTTTCTTACTTCTCTATAGCCTGCCCAGGGACATTAATGAAAGAAAAGTAAACCTACTCTATTATCCCAAATGGCTTTTCAAATAATTAGGAGATTTTAATAATAGTGTCCCACTGATGCTCTCAGGTTTCCCACAGGCACTGCAGCATTTCTGAAGTGAATAAGATTGCACCGATGCTTCAGGAGAAAAGACCTCACTCTCACTACCCATGACCTTCAATACATACAAATGCTGAAAACAGCACCAGGCATCCCATTACTGAAATGGATTGTCTGGCATCAACTTTGCAGTTTTGGAGTCTAACACCAATTTGTGGTGATATCTTTGAGAAAAGAAGTGATTCAAATTTTTAAAGAGGCAGAGACTTTTGAGAAGGTTGGATTTTTGACATTTTGTTTTTTTCCAAGCTCGTCCCCAAAATCACTGAGTCACCTCCAACTTCTCTATATAGAAGGTGATGAAAATAGATGGCAAGACCTTAGGTATTTCAGAGGAGTAAAGGAATTATGTTAAAGTGACCTCAAAATGAATCCACAGCCTTGAAAAGTACAAACTCATAACTAGCAACTCCACCACTAAAAGTTCATCCTCAGTAAGTAGAATCAATAATACATACACGGGACTTCCCTGGTGGCGCAGTGGTTAAGAATCCGCCTGCCAATGCTGGGGACACAGGTTCGAGCCCTGGACCGGGAAGATGCCACATGCCACGGAGCAACTAAGGCCGTGAGCCACAACTACTGAGCCTGCACTCTAGAGCCCATGAGCCACAACTACTGAGCCCACGTGCTGCAACTACTGAGCCCGTGTGCTGAAACTACTGAAGCCCGCGTGCCTAGAGCCTGTGCTCCGCAACAAGAGAAGCCACCACCAGGGCTTCCCTGGTGGCGCAGTGGTTGAGAGTCCGCCTGCCAATGCAGGGGACACGGGTTCGTGCCCCGGTCCAGGAGGATCCCACATGCCACGGAGCACCTGGGCCTGTGAGCCATGGCCGCTGAGCCTGCGCGTCCGGAGCCTGTGCTCCGCAGCGGGAGAGGCCACGGCAGTGAGAGGCCTGCATACCACAAAAAAAAAAAAAAAAAAAAAAAGAGAAGCCACCATAATGAGAAGCCTGAGCACCACAAGGAAGAGTAGCCTCTGAGTAGCCCCTGCTCGCCACAACTAGAGAAAGCCCACGTGCAGCGACAAAGACCCAATGCAGCCAAAAATAATAAAGTAAAAAGAATAAAAAATTTTAAAACCTGAAAAAAGAATAATGCATACACACATTTAAATACAAGGATAATCATCACAGTGTTCTTTATAATATTGACATTTTGGAAGCAAATATCCAGCAATAGGAAAATGGTTAAACAATGGAACACACTATAGCTATAAAACATTTTGTTGTAAAATATGTTTATTGACCTTCACAATATTTTACTTGAAATAAAAAAGCAGATTATAAAATAGATCCTATCATGAATTTTTTTAAGAAACAATGACATATTAACGTGGTTGATGTATTAAAGATGGTATTTTTTAAAATTTTGTCTGCATTTTCTGATTATTCTATAGGAAATATGTAGTATTTATCAAAAAAAAGGAAAGGAGAAAATAGGATGTATTATAATTCATATTAAAATATGTTCCCCTCTTTCTTTTAAATAAGACTTTAAAGGGGAGTGGAGTGCAGTTGTCACAAAGGTGGATAAGAATGCCCTGATCAGCCTCTGGCACCAAACATAAGGGGAGAGGAAGAGGGGTTGCTTTGAGGAGGAAGAATGGGGCAAGTAAGCAATTTCTTAGTTTGAACAGAGAGGTGCAGTACTTCTGTGCATCTGTTCATATCCAACCCCACAGGGTGTGATGTCCCTAGATGTCAGGGGATGGGAAAGAGGCAACGGTTTCCAAACACCATCAGTGGAGAACATTTTCAAGGTGTTGGCTTTTAAGAAAGTTTCCAGAAGGAATGTCATGCCTTTTCAAGAACACATGTATGCGTGCACACACACACACACACACACACACAGAGGCACACAAAGAGGTGACAGCATTTCAATTTCTACTTCTTAGAGTAAGTAGATACCATTAGTTGGGAATTTTACCCACTTACTTCTTCACCTGTTCTTTTGTCCTTTTCTCTTGTACAGAAGAATGAGTTTCCTTTTGAAGAATAGTCCCTTCCCCTCTGCTCTTTACCCTGACACCTCCCACCTCCTAAAGAACCTTGTTCTTTAGACCATTTCGGCCCTTAAGAAATCTAGTACCTACAGACATGTTTGTGTCCAGAAAAAAAGTTTGAATTCAAAATATAAATAGTGAAAATCAAATGTAATAAATAACAGAATGTATATAAAATGTAACATTATGTCAGCATTGTGAACTTAATATTCATGAACATTTCACTCCATTTGAAAACAATTTGTGAGTTGGATGTTCTCCATTTTCCAAAATCCCGACTATGCACATTAAGTGTTGATCAAGAGACTGAATTATAAATTGAGTTATCTAGAGCCAACTCATTTTGAAAGCAAAATTATAAACATCCTTTTACTTTTTTTCTTTGTGAAAAATGTACTTAACGTGAGCGACTTGGTGTATTTTAATAAGTTTGATCTGAGGTCAGGAAGGACCTCAGTATTAAGAGTGCCGGGGCTAGTAGCCCTGCTGCTCCATAAGCTACGTGCTCGTCACCCTGTACCTTTTTTCTCACTTTGTCCTAGCTCCTTTCTCTAAGCAGTTACATATGCTCTCACATTGTAACATTACCATCTATGTACCATCCTCACCTTTCAGCAGTTGCCTTATTCCTCTACGCCTCTTCCCAATTTCTCAAATGTGGTCTACAGAGATGGTCTATATTTTCTCACTTCGTATTCACTCTTTAGCTCACAGAAATATTCTTTCTATCATAACCATTCCACCAAAATGGGATGTCCTCACCAAAGACACCAACAATCTTGTTCCTCAATCCAATTCATCGATTTCAGTTCCTTATTTACTCACTTTATCTTCCTTTTTCTTGAAACACAGTTGCCTTGGCTTCTGTGATATTTTTCTCTCTTGGTATTCTTCTTACTTCTCTGGCTGCTTCTTGATCTTCCTTCAAGAGTCCTCTTTATCCCTTGGATGATGGTGTTTGGGGATTTTACCCAAGGCTTTCTCTCTTCTTCCTCTACATACTCTCCCTGGGCAAGTCCCCTGATACGTCTACCATCTATGTGGCAATGATTCTCAAACCTGTAGCCCAGTCTATCTCTCTCTCCTAGAGTTCAGACCAATATGAGAGCCAGCTGTCTACCGGTCATCTCCAATAGTGTTTAGACCATGGTACTAAACAACATTTCTATTCCTCATCCTCATGCCCCACTCCCATCTTTTCTTCTCTGTGCTCATGCTATCAACAAATGGTACCAACATCAAACGTCGCCAGAAGCTGGGAGCCAGCTTGCACTCCTCAGCCTCCCCTGCCTGCCATCTTCAACGATCTACAAGTCTTAACTCTTGTATCTTCTATAAATCCATCCCCTCTCCTCCATCCCCAATGCTGACTTCCTAATCCAGGCCGCCAGCATTCTGTGTCTGAATTACTACAGCAGCCTCTGCCATCCGCCATTTTCCCACTCTGCTCCACAAGTGATAGTTTTTAAAATATGAAACCAATTATGATATGTCATGGCTTAAATCCTTCAACATTTTCCCCAGTACTCTCAGGAAAAAAGTCCAAAGTCCTTCACATGGTTTACAAAACTAGCAAAACCTGGTTCCAATATGTCCACAGCCACATCTGCTTCCCCTCTTCCTACCCTCTCCTGTGAGAGTGAAAATCTTGTCCTCCCCAATCACTCCACATCCTTGCTTGCTTCCAGGCTCTCATGCACGCCATTGCCATGGCTGGGAACACTCTTACCTCTGTTCCCCCATCTAACTGACCCCTGCCTGCTTTTCAGATTTCAGTGTAGAAGTCAGTTACCGCCCTATGCTTTCCCTGATGCACCAAACAAGAAATAGATAACTCTCTTAAGGGTCACCAAGGTAGTTTTCTTTTCTAATGGGGCTTTTGCATTGTTTATAATAGCTACTTGGCTATCTCATATTCTCACTAGGCTGTAAACTCTGGGAGGCCAGGGTTTATGTCTATACTGTCTAATATAATACTATAACAAACTTGATAAATATTTGTCAAACGTGTAAATGAACAAGCACCAGGCACATATCTGATTGGCTGCTAATTGTTCTGACTTCAGTAGGAGACTTCCTGAGTTAGATTTCCCATCTAATAACTTTGTTCTTAACCATTGTTATAATGCTTTCCAAAACCATTGAGAAAGTGCACTAATATTTACCAAGCACTTTGAAATAGTGAGATAAATGCTCCTAGTGAAGGTGGCCTATTTTAAGTAAGACCTGGGTCTGACTACACAGCACAAAATGGGCTGCCTTTACTGCAATGATGCCATTCAAGGTTATTTGTTGCAAGCATCAAAATTTACTGCTGGTGGGGAAGGAAGCCACCGAGTACATCCAGAGCCAGATTCAGACAAATGCTTTCTGCTGTTCACAGCAATCGGTGAAAGCCTCTGTTCCACATGCTTTATTCTCAATAACGTGGGGCACAGTTGTTGCTACATTTAGGAAAGTAAGCAAAGAGGTTGTCTGATTTCCTTCCCAGTTATAACTTACAGTCATGACTGAACCAGTTAGCAAATATTCTTTGCTGATAATTAAGCAGTATTATTTGTGAAATTTTGCACAGGGGCTGCAGCAATATTAGCTTTTCACCTGTGATTGCCAGGTTAATTCATAAAGGAAGCAGCAAAAGTGAAAGACATTCCATATTATTAGGGTGAGTTAATTTGAGGGCAGGGGAATATGAAATTTAGGCTTAACAAATAAAGGGACTTTTGGCAGAGTTTGATCAGGCATCCAGAGAGCCTCCATTTCTTACTGTGAAAATGGTCTGAGTCCAAAGGGACAAGAAGTGCCTGCAGCTAGACATTTGGAGACACCATTATTTTTATGTGCTTCCTGTACTGACATAATTATGGCTATGCGTCTGTACTCTTGCTTTGGCATAAGCACCAGGAGAAGCTTCTTTAAAATATGAGGTTAATACTACCTATGTGTGACTCAAGATCTGTAGGTTAATTCTTTAGGTAGAGGGAATATCCGTGCATAAAAAGAAATCCTAGCACTTTAAAGTAACAGCATTTATAATACACATCCTTGCAAAAGAAAAGAACTAGAATTTGTGATTTTGCTGAAGTCCTCTGGTGGAGGTATGTCCCCAAACCCACATAACTGGAGCAGGTTCTAGGTTTAACTCCCACACTTTTGCTTCAAGCTAATGAACTATAAACTTCAGTTTTTTTCCTTCTTTACATCTCATTTAAAAAATGGTGCCGTTGTATTTTCTTGAGGACTGGAGGGCTAGTTAGTTAACGTTTGCCAAGCACGTTGAAGATGAAAGGGACTACATTCAATCCAGAATTACAACTATTATCATCACAAAGCTCAGATTAGCTCAGAAATTTAGGAATGATGATTCAGGAACCCACATTCCAGATTCTAGTGAGATTATGTCTGAAAATAGTCAAACCAATTCCTGCAATGATTCAGATGCTAAGGATTTATGGGGTTCAGCATGACTGTATCCCAAATCATGCATGACAATAAAAATTAGACTGCATTCCGACTGATAATTTAGGAAACAAGTTATTGAAGGAATCCCAAGGAGTTTTGTGTCTGTGTTCTCTCCAAGGCCAGATCCGTGCACGGTTAGACTGAAGAGACAGCAATCAGCCAGCCAAGAGAAGGGTGGTGCAGGCTGAAGGCAGAAATTGCCAAATGCACCAGATAAAGTATTTCATAAGTCACAATGCTAGAAACTAAAAAATTTAGTAGGGACAAATCCACATCAGGCAACTGTCCTTAGCCCTTCTTTCTTGAAGACCCTTTCCTGGGCAACATTGCTCACAGTAATCTCTCATTAATTTAAAAAAACATTTTTGGAAGAAAATGTTAACTACAGGTAAAATGCCCTTAATTGGGTTGAGGAAGTCCCATTTTAGTTTGCTCCTAGTTTGCTGAGAGGTTTTTTTTTTTTTTTTTTTTTTTTTTTTTTCTAATCAAGGATGGATGCCGGATTTTTGTCAAGTGCTTTTTCTGTGTCCATTGAGATGATTATTTGTTTTATCTTTCTTAGATTAATATGATGAAGCATATTGATTTTTTTAAATGTTAAATCAGCATTCCTGAGATAAACCCCATTTGGTCATAATATATCATGACTTTTACATATTTTGGAGTTTCATTTGGTTAAACTCTACTTAGAATTTTGCATGTATGTTTTTAAGGCTATTGTGCTCTAATGGCCTTTTTTTTTGTAATGTCTTTGTTTGCTTTTGATGTTAGGGTAATGCTGGCCTCATACAACAGGTTAAGAAGTATCCTCTCCTTTCCTGAAAGACTTTGTGTAGGCTTGGTATTATTTCTTCCTTAAATATTTGGTAGAATTCACAAATGAAACCATCTGAGCCTAGTGTTTTCTTTATGGGAAGGTTTTAAACAACAGATCCAATTTAATAGCTATATTTAATTTCCACTTATCTATTTTCCAAGCATCTTTCTGTTATGTTTTCTAATTTCTTTGAATGGTGGTCAGAGAGCATATGTTGTATTACTTGGATCCTTTTAAATTGTGTACTGAGACTTTCTAATGACAGAATATGGTATATCTTGGTAAAATACCATGGGTACTTGAAAAGATGGTTTATTCTAAGTCTTTGGCTGAAGTTTCCTATAGATGTCAGTTAGATCAGTTGGTTGCAGTGTTGTTCAGATCTTCTATATCCTAACTGATTTCCTGTCTGCTTGTTCTACCAATTATTAACAGAAGAGTATAAAAACCTCTGATTATAAATGTAGATTTATCTATTTCTCCTTGTATCTCTGTCAGTTTTTGCTTCATAAATTATAAAGTTCCTTCATTACATGCATAAATGTTTAAAATTATTATGTCCTCTTGATTAACTGACCACTTTATCATTATGACCTTTTTCTATCCCTATTAATATCTTTGCCTTGAGATCTACTTTGTCTAATATTAGTATAGCCACTCTAACTTTTAAAAAATTAGTTTTTGCATAGTATATTTTTGCAATTCTTTCACTTTTAAACTATCTGTGCCTTTATATTTAAAATCTGTTTCTTGTAGATAGCATTTAGTTGGGTCTTGCTTTTTTGTAATTTAAGGGCCTCTGCCTTTTAATCAGGATATTTAAACCATTTCTATTTAATAAGTTATATATGTGGATAAATATAAATCTACTATCTTTCTATTTGTTTTCTATTTGTCCTATCTATTCCTTGTTCCTCTTTTCCCTCTTTTTAGGTTATGTTTTTAATCAACTGCATAATTTTTTATAATTCCATTGCATATCTTCTAATCATTTCAAATACTTTTTCCCCCTGGCTTCAGGTAGTCTCCTCACATGCACAATCTGGTCCATACTCAGGTAAAAACCAGAGGAGACCCTCTGCACACCTGCAGAGTTCGCTCTCCTCTCTCTCTCTCTCTGTCCCTGTCTCTCTGTAGATATCTCCTAACAGTATGGTATCCTGTGAATTCTACCTGCATTGGTTCCCTTAACGCTCAGCTCCTTCTCCACAAGCGAATGAGACCACCAGACTCTGCCTGGGTTCCACTTCCCTACACAGTGGCTTGTAAGTAGCTGAGGCAATAGCTGGGGCAATTGTCATTAGTCTACCATCCCTCAGGGATCATGGTCCTTTGTTGTCTAATGTCCAACATCTTGAAAACTGTTGCTTCACATGTTTTGTTTATTTGGGGGTTTTGTTTTTGTTTTCTTTGGTTGTTTCAGGAAAAAGGGTAAATCCAGTTCCTTTTACTCAGTCTTAGCTTGAAGTGATTCTGGATGGAAGGTGATACTGTTGACAATCACGAGTTATTCTGATGCAAATTGGACATGTTTTGAAACATGAGTCTGAAGATTTTCTGAAACTGTTCATTGAATGTCCTAGAATATTTAAGAAAACTGGTTGGAATTTTTTATTATGTTAATTAGCTCCAAAATTTATAGTGTCATTAAAATATTAAAGCAAGGTAACCCAGAAACAAATAGCTAATTCTTGCTCCAGAGTAACAATCTCTGAAAACACTAATGTAACGGCTCTCTCAAGGGCTTAGTTAAAAGGAATGCCTGTTAGATTTATTTCGTTTTCAGAAAAGAGAGAGGTCATTATGGCTTAACAATTATCCAGTTCCCTCCTAGATTTAATCTTAATCTATAAACACAGGCCTATGTTTTGAAGACCATTATACTGAATGAAGCAAACTAATTATTGACATTGGTGGCTAAATGTTTACCCCCAGTGCCTGGAAGATACATACACAAAGCTAATTTAACACCATGTGTGATTATCTGAAAAATATATATCTTCCATGTAGTGTAGTCTAAAAATATTACCTTAGGGCTCTGAAAAAAAATGGTTTTTAAGAACAAAATGAATAAAACCATGTAAATACTTGTACATTTTCCATATGTCAATTTTTTTTAAGGGCAGCATTTTTTTCTTGGTTGTATTTCTCTCTGATTCTATGATATCTTTATGATGTATCAGCTATTTTCCCTTATTCTTTCCCAAACCCTTCAGTTTTCAAGAGCACCTGATATGAACAGTGCCAGTGCCCTAGATTTCTGTGTTAATGGCAATGCCTGAACTTTCTCTGGATCAGATTGCTTGACCATCTATCTTGTATTTTTCTGGACAGTCCTCACTTTTGAATCATCTCATTTTCTTTTATGAATTCCCCCAATTCTAATATATATATATCTATATTTATGTAGATATAGTATATTTATATATTATATATTGCACATACATATATTCGATTTTAAGAGTATATGTTCACATATATATAGTTTCTTTTTTGCGGTACGTGGGCCTCTCACTGTTGTGGCCTCTCCCGTTGCGGAGCACAGGCTCTGGACGCGCAGGCTCAGCGGCCATGGCTCACGGGCCCAGCCACTCCGCGGCATGTGGGATCTTCCTGGACCAGGGCACAAACCCGCGTCCCCTGCATTGGCAGGCGGACTCTCAACCACTGCACCACCAGGGAAGCCCTATAGTTTCATTTTTACCTAGAGTTAATTTCCTTGATATTAAGAAGAGGAAAAATAATAATATCCTTAAGTTTGGAGGAACAAAGAACTGTCCTGGGAGGAAGGGAAACACATAGCTTTGTCAGCTTGAATTCTTTCTGCCTTCCATCCCTTTGAAGCCAAAGCAGGTAATGAAGATGAGAGGCTTCCTGAGCCACTGACCCTCTCCATCTTCTTCTTTCTGCAAACCTGAATAGCATATAGTCCTCCAGTTTAGTCCTGTAAGTTTCAATTCACAAAACCCTAACTGACCTCAGGACTCTTACGATGCCTCTCTGATTCTGGAACATTCTCAGGGTTAGCCGCCCCAGTCTCTCAACTGGCTTCCACAGCGCTTCGCATCCTTCATGTCCCTCTCCTGTGACTGGCTCTGATCAATCTGTCCACTTCAGCTTCTGAGGACTTGTTTTTACTCTGACCTTCCTGTGTGTGTGTTGATGCTGGGAGGGGCAAATCACCATCACGACAATTTGTCCCTCAGTTTCCTGAATTCCTTCACCTAATTTATCTTCAAGTTGACATTTCCTGTTGGTACCGTGAGGCACGGGCACGCCAAGTGTGCCTTTTTTTCCTCTGTGCATCACCACCCCTCCTGGGAGACACACTGCTATATGAATGTAAGCAAATGGCTGAGGTGGTGGGGAGGCTTAGAGATGAGAAAACCTGAAGCACGTCCAGGTAGAAGCTGCTCCCTCACCTGTTTGGCCTCTACTGTGACTTTCTGCCATTAAATGAGATGAGAGAGGGCTGTGAGGAGAGGGAAGTGGGTGTGGAATTTGGATTGGAGCAGGGATTAGGAGAAGCAAGAAAAATAGATTCTAAACATTTAGCAGAGAAATGGTAGAATATTGAAAGTTGAGTCAGTTGAAGGGGAGGAGATTGGGGTATTGGTGGGGAAGGAAAGAAGAAACATCATACAAGGAGCTGGATGGGACAGGATTTTTTTCACAGAAAGAATCATGTTTTGCTGGGACCAGATTTTGTCCATGTTAGGGATATTTCCACACTTAGTTCTGTGAAATGCCTGGAGGTACTTTTTCTTTTTTCTTACAAATGTTTCTGTAGATGTGTAGGTTTGCTATAAACTGCTTTCACCATGCAAGGGATTTTTCCTATAAAACTTTCCAAGGTGCCACATTTCAAAACTCTACATATGAGAAGATGGTACATATGAGGACATTGTTATAAGATATTTTAACTGAGCAGAGAGAAGAAGCTGAGACAGGTGCCGGAAGTTAGGCGTAGATGTTGCCCACATTTGATGTCAGGCAGAGTCTAAATGTAACATCTTTCACAGTGTCGCATGCCAGCAAAAGGCAGATTCTTATACTGATGATCGTAAGAAGTCACACATATCAAGCTTGATCTTACAGTCCATATGTATGCAAAACACCAATCAAAATGATGGGAGTTTGCTTGTGTAGACTTGGCAATATCGTACACAAGTGATGTTTATTTACCTCTGTAGCTGCCTCATAAATAGGACACACTATAAAGTCAGTTGTGGCTTCCTAAAACGTTCTCTCTGACTTCCTATGTTTAAATCTTCTACTGTCTCCTCTACTTTGCCAACCCATTTATGAGAAAATGGGTGAGCTCTGCTTACGTCACTTCAGAGAACCCTGCCTTTATTTAGGAATCAGTCAGCTAAACTGCCAAGATTTTAAGAGTTCATACCATCTATCTATATTAATTTCAAGTTCCTTTGTAAGGAAAGAAGCATTTTTTATTTCTCTATCTTTACCAGGACAGTAATAGAGCTACTTACCAATTTTTTTTTTTCTCAGAACCAATGAACTAGGCCTATTCTGCCGGGAGGAAGAGGGTCAATGAGAAATGGGAGAGTTTACTGGCCATTAGCAAGGTCACAAGTCAGGTAGTTAAATCCTAAAGAAAGTTTCATAGGCCTGGGACTGCCTATTTCTATGTTGTAGATACAATAGGGAAAAAGGTAAATATAGTCAGTGATAATTCCCTCTTTTCTTGTCATCCACCATCATTGATTCAGCTGAACTCAAATGTGTAAGAGACAACAAGTTTTGGAGACAGGAGTGGGTGGGAGTGGGTAGGAGGGGAATCAGGTAAAACAGCTAAGTCTTTCTGGTTTTAAAAGTCCAGGTCTGAGGACAAGGGAGTGTACACACTGTTAGCGTATTTTAAATAAGGGTCTCTCAAACACTCTCTCCTCTGTACATATGCCTTTCACAAGTATTTAAAGCAGAGATGAAGATTTTCCGTACCTTTCATAGCATGTCCAAAGCTCTTTAAGAAAACTAGTTGAAAGTTTTTCTAAAGTCGGTCCAATTAAATAGGGTAGGTTATTAGACCCTTAGTTCTCAATTTCATAGTGTGATTAAAATTTCATAGATAGACTTTTGGTGGTATGTATGCACTCATGCACAGACATACACATTTTCCATTGGCAGAATAGTGAATTAAAATAACATTTTAGTGTTGGGAAGCATGAACACAAGGCCTGACTTTGGCATCAGCATGTAGCCTTGTGCCATCACTGAATTTATCTGGGCCTTGGTCTCCTAGGCTGTACAATGGTGGTAGAGAGAAGTCCAGCCCAGGAGGGGCAGTTAGTAATGTTGGACCAAATGAGACCGTTCCCTTCAAGGTCCCTTATGGGAAACTTGCTTATAAATTCCTCCAGGTTCCTCTCACTCCCTACCATTCCATGAGAGGAGGGGGCGACCTCTAGAATTATTTGATTTTATTTGTACTTATCTTCCCAGGAAATGTTTGTCCAGGTCCCAAACATAACTTGTCTCCAATCAGACTTAAAATAACGCATATCTACCTACAATATATATCTGCTGAACAATGAGACCCTGCAGAAAAAAAATTAATTTCTGAATTTCATAAAATTTTGTTTTCCAAGACATTTATCTTTCATGTGGTAGATAAATACTTTTTCAGTATTTGACCATTGACATAAAGAATTCAAGTATATTTCGTTTTTTTCCTCTTGATCTTGCTGTCTCTGTCTTGAGTCTAAATGCAAATTAATTTGCACACCAATTTACAGTACTAAAACTGACTGCACCTTTTAAAAAACTATATCTGGAGAACACTGACTCTTACCTGTAATTGTGTTGTTGACATAGTGTCTCTCATTCTTCACTTTCTATAGTGTAGTGTCTTTAGTGGAGTTTGTATTTATCTCTGTATGAAGCTGGATTTCACTTTACTTTCTCTTTATGGTCTTATCAGATCGTTTACAAACACTTTATCTCTGTTACACAAAATAAATGGAATTCCAGGCTTTCGATGAAATGTCATGCTGAAATGGATGGTCCAAAAATCTATATTTAGATGACTGACTCCTGCTTGAGGAAGACATGATAGATGTTTCCTGCACATACACTGAAGGATGGATGATGGATTTAATGACCATCCCCTAACCGGGGAATGCTATTTTGGAATAATTAAATGTTCCATCATTTGCAAGTCTAAATAGTCCATTGTTAGTTCCTGTTTTTGTCTGTCAACAGATCGTTCCATTTTCTAAAGGAAATTTATCATTAAAACAATTGAACACCTAGCAACAACCCACCAGAGTGTGTTAGCAATAGCACATTTCCTGGGACTCCGATTCATAGCTACAGTTTAGGAAGACTTAATTTATGTATAAGTCTGCTTCATATATGACAAACATAGCAAGCACTATTTAAAGGCTACTGGTAGATATTTATCTTCAGGTATTGAAGTGATCTTCTGCTTGAAGAGGTGGCTAAGCCTTTCGTCAGATGAAAAACTCTCATGGAGTAAAAGAGCATTAACAAAGTATTTTGTAATTAAATAATAATAATTTTACAATCTATTTTCTTGCTGATCCTTCTATTTTAGAGGTTTTTACATCCTAAGTTCCTTTTTAACTCTTAATTGTTGAGGAATTTCAAAATAATTGTAAATAATTGTATTTAGTTATCTATATGTATATATGTTAATATAAATTTTAATATTTAATTCTCCTAGGTCTTGGTCTTTTAGCTTCAAAGGGCAGTGGAGAGAAGGCGTGGGACTGGAGAATATTTATTTATATCTGCATAATATATTATATATATATATATATACTTATATCTGAATAAATATAACATCTTTCTCATGAAAACTTTTTCTTATTTATAAAACATAGATATAGAAAAATTTCCCCAAACTCTATCAAAATGTTTACCCTTGTGCTCAAGATCTTTATATACCTCTCCAGATAGACAGATAGATAGAACAACTATATAATGGGAATGACATAGTTAATACATTAGTAATACATATGAATAGCAAATCACTTAATTGTTGAGTTAATGCTTCTCACCCTTATCACAGTAATTCTCATATGAATTATTTCCATCAAGCTGCATTGCATGAATGTTTTTGAGAACCTAGTCAAGACTTCACAATTTCTGTGACTAAGTCCTGGAAATCAAAACAACTAGACCAATTATCAGGAAAGCCTGGCCACATTGCTGACCAACTTGGATCATGGAATTATTGATTCAGATGTTACCCAATTAATTATTAAGATGGCTGAAAATACCAGACGGATCATCCCATGGCTAACAGATTTTGATTGCCTTGCCTGTGCTGTGTGGTCCATATGTGGAAGTCAGAACATTTGTAGATAGTAGGACTGGCTGAGCATGACCAGATGGGTTTTGCCCAAGTTGGGAAATCATGGAAGCCATTCAGAACTTCCTATTTATCAATGCAGTGGAGAGACATGTTGGTGAAGTTGATGATGGAATTGATTCAAGCAGCAGCAGTCATGGAGCAAGTAATTCATTAGAAACTATGGTCTGCTTTTAAGAACTCTATGTTGAAGGTTTCCAAACTCTACTTGGACAGGGTTTATTGCAATCCTTATTGATTATTTTACTTAATTCAAGCATAACCAGCTGCCTTATTGATTATGAATGGCTTAAAGCAGTTCCCCACATTGGAGCAAGGCTGTTTGAGGATGCATAAGTTTCTGTGTATAGGCTGTAATGAAACACAGTGATCCAAGACCATCAAATCTGACCTGGTCAATTTGGTATTTTCAGACTCCCTAAAGACCAAATGTACTGCAATCCTCAAAACTATTCTTGGAAATTTTAAACCCAATTTATATGTGATTTCTATCATTAAAGATATAATGATGCTAAATCATCTGCAATTTAGGAGATTTCATGAAGAGAAGTACCAATGAGTCAACAGTCTGTCCCCGAAAAGGTAAAGTCTTATAATAAAAATAAGCTTGTATTAGTGGACATAAATGGATTTTTATGTTTCCCTGAAAGAAAAAAATCTTTAAGGCATGTTTCAGTAAATGTTTTGAAAATAATTTAAAGAAGAGAAAAGAAAATGCTAGTCATTAGAAATCAGAAAGATAAAGCATTGTTTAGCTACAGAAAGGTCGATTTCTGATTTGTTATGAGTTCTATCTTAAGTATTTTTCAATATATTTTATTAATTAAGGTGGTATTATAAACACTAAAATGTTGGTAAAGCTATAAATATCAAAATCATGCCTTGACTCAAAATATTGTAAAGAAAAAGTCAATCCAGTGTTATCAACAGTGATTCACATGGATTTATTGCAGTATTTGTTTGATTAACCAGAAGTTGGTTATTAGAGAAGTAATAAAAGTAAAATGTACCCTCAAAATTTTTGATTTAGTGAATCAGTGTAGACATCAGAAGTTAATTGCACTTTAATCATAATCCTAATAATAAACGAACATTAAACCATACTTCAAATTTATGGGATGCTCACAGAGAAAGTTGATTTAAAGTGGAATGGAAAGACATGGCTGCCTTCATGCAGCAAAGCTTTGGTTTGGATTGCAGGAAATATGGTGCAAGCTAACATGAGTTCCTAGAGGAGAGAAAACATGTCTTATTCATCTTTTTATTCTCTCATAGTACCCTCCTCAATACCTTCTTATAGAACGAATGATCTTTAAGCAATTACTTAACTGTTGAAACATTGCACAGGAAAAACAGAAAAGAGAAACCACTAACCAATTGTTTTAAAAAATGTGTTTTATGGTTGTTTCTGTCCTTTGCTTGTTGCTTTTTGTTGCCAAGTGATTTAACCTCTTACTCTTGTATAAAATTAGAACTAGATCTTTCTGTCTACTTCTCAAGATTGTTGAAATGATCAAACAAAAGATGCATATGATGCAAGTGCTTGGAATATGGTGAGATACTAAAAGAATGGATTGATGATTTCACTATTTATATCTGTAATTCAAATCAGGCAAGTTTGATTGGACATGTTAGTAGATTGAATGCTGACACTGGCCACCCAGGAAGCATGTGGTTGGAATCACCATTCCAGTTGTCTTTCACATAGAGTTTCATCTCTATAGGATGGTATCGATTGAGAAGGAAACTGGATAAGAAATGTTTTAGGGTTTTTGTCAATAGTATAGATTCAAGAGTCTAACTCTTATTTTCAACAGAAAATAGAGGATTTTAAAAATTAAGCTAAGGAATTCCCTGGCAGTCCAGTGGTTAGGACTCCATGCTTCCACTGCCGGGGGCCCAGGTTCGATCCCTGGACAGGGAACAAACATCTTGCAAGCCCCAAGGCACAGCCTAAAATAAAATAAAAAATAAAATAAAATAAAATATTAAGCTATGATCTGTGAATGTTATTTTAAAACTAAAACAAACAAAACTTTTAAAAAATTGGGAGTCGATATAAACTGAATTGTGTTCCCCCAAAATTCATGTGTTGAAGCCCTAATCCCTAAAATGATTGTAGAGGGCCTTTCCAGAATTAATTAAGGTTAAGTGAGGACATAAAGGTTGAACCTCAATCTGATAAGATTAGTGTCCTTCTAGGAAGAGGAAGAGAAGCCAGAGCTCTCATCCGCTTCTTGTCCACACCAATGAAAGACATGTGAGCAGGAGGACAGAGGGCTGCCATGTGCAGGCCGAAAAGAGGGCCCTCACCAAAACCTGACCATGCTGGCGTAAGCCGATCTCATAAGCCATTTGACTTTCCACTTCTATTTGGTTCAATTCTTTTTGTTTAGATTTGCAGAGTTGCATGTACAACCTATATGCTAGTCCTTTAGAAGTAAAGTAAAATGGAAGCATCTTCTCTCAGACTATGCCTTATCTATCACCTTTGTTGAATAGAAATCTTTCATATTTATACAATAAATCCCATCAATTTCCCTTTATGATTTATAGCTTTGCATGTTATTAAATAAATCATTCTTCAAAAGAATGTCACAAAATACCCCTTACATTGTTTTCTAATAGAGGTGTGTTTTGCCTTTCATGCTTGAAACTTGAGACCATCTGAAATTTATTGCGGTGTATGGTGTGAGAGAGGGATATAATCTGATTTCTGTACATATGGCAAACTAATTTCCTCAGCACAATATATGTAAATATTGATATTTCCTAATGATTTGTAACTTCTCTACTATCATACACTAGGTTTCCATAGTGTATGTATCTGTGTATAAGTACACATAGTGTAGCGTGTCTGTTTATGATTCACTGCTCTAGTTGTCTGATCATTTCTTGGCACTAAAAAATGTAAATGTTCTCTCTAATTTGACTATTAAAATATTCTACGTTGTGTTTTAAGTGTGTGACACTTTTTCTATCATTTGCCCTACACTGCATTCTATATACCTTTTAGTATGAGTTCTGATATTTCCCTTTAAATCTGAGAGTTCTCAGTCTTTTTAATTGCTAAACTTTGTTCATTAATTCCATTTATCATCTTTATTTTAAAAAAACATGAACTTCATAGTTGTCTTGGATACATTTTGTGGCCATCTTCCTCACCTTGGGGCTGTCATCTGCCTCTGTTTATGACATCTTCCCAGGGTATCATGGGTTTATTTTATACATTTATCTGTTTGTTATTTTATGCCTCCTCATTAGAATGTAAACCCCTTGAGAGCAATGAATATAACTGTCTATCCCAGTTACATTAATTGTTCCACTAATAATGTCTGATATATACTATACCCAAGATATATGTATTTTACAAACAAATGTATAAATGATTCCCTGTACTAGCTAAAACAGGCTAGGTTATGCTATAGAAATAAACAATCTCAAATCTTAGTAGCTTAAAATACCTGAAGGCTTTCCTCCACTCTATTTTTCCTCAAGTACTCAGGCTGATGGAGTGATGGATTGTGGCTGCACAGAGTCAAGGAAGGGGGTTCAAGATGGGTTCAGAAAGGTAGACAGGGGCCAAATCAGGTGGCCTTTAGAGCCAAGGTATGGATTTGGGGTTTTATTTTTACTGTGAGGGAATGCAGTGAAGAATTTTCAAAAGAGGGTGAGACAGTATGATTTACCAGGTTACTCTGGCTGCTGTGTAGGAAATACATTGAAGGGGACAAGACCAGAATCTGGGACACCACTCAAGAGGTGTCAGCAGCGTTTCAGGCAAGAAGTGATAGTAGTTTAGAGGCAGTGTGGGAGTGGGAGGTAAACAGAAATCGATGGGTCTGGCACATGTTCTGGAAGCAGAGTTAATAGATCTTGTGATGGGTTGAAAATAGGGAGTAGGGGAATAAAAGAAGTCAAGGATGACACCTAGGGTCTTGGCTTGGGCGACTGGTAGATGCTGGAATATTTTGCTGGCAAGAGGCAGACTGGGAATATGTTTGTGGTAAGAAATCAAGAATTCTGTTTTGAACAGGAAGTTGAGAGCCTCTGAGTCATTTAAATGTAGACGTCAAATAACCAGAGGAGGTCAGGATGGAAGTAATAGATTTGTGATTCATTATCATATAGATGATAGCTATAGCAATGGGACTTGATAAGATTACCTGGGGAAGGAGCAAAGATACAGAAGAGAAGGGGGCTGGGATTATAACTTGGATATTGAACAGAGGAAGAAGAGCTAGTGGAGGAGACTAGCAAATATCAAAGGAGGGGAAGAGCATGATGTTAAGGAAACCAAGAGCAGTGTTTTACCAAGAAGGAAATGTTCAAGTGTTTTTGAAAGGTCCTAAGAAGTCAAGTAAAAAAAGGAAAAGGAAATGACCAGTGGTGACTTTTAAAAGAGCAATTTCAGAGGAAGATGGGAATAGAAGCCTGATTGGAGAGGGGTGAGTGCTGAAATAAGGTAAGAAGTAGAGACCCACTACAGAAAATTCTCTCCAGGAGAGAAGGTGAGTGGGGGATTTAGACAGAAAAGCAGAATGCATCTTTGTTTTCTCCTTTTGTCACAGAGGAAATCAAGAGTTTGACTCAAGTGAAAAAAAAAAATGAGGAAAAGAAAAAAAAAAATCAGTTCCAAGTGAAATTTTCACAAAATCAAATGGAAGTAATAAAATAGTTGGTTTTCTTAGATTAAACTTTTCAGGTATAAATTAGTGATTTATTGAAGAATTTTTATCTGTTTTGCAAAAGAGCTGGAAAACTATGTAACCAATCAGATTTGCGCATTTGTTCATTATTTTATATTGCTACTAAAATGCCAAAGGTAATTTTCAGTTGTATATGAAGTACTAGTAACATGACAATATTCTTGTAATTTAAAATTTATCACATGTCGGGGCTTCCCTGGTGGTGCAGTGGTTGAGAGTCCGCCTGCCAATGCAGGGGACGTGGGTTCATGCCCCGGTCCAGGAAGATCCCACACGCCGCGGAACGACTGGGCCCGTGAGCCATGGCCGCTGAGCCTGCGCGTCCGGAGCCTGTGCTCCGCAGCGGGAGAGGCCACAACAGTGAGAGGCCCGCGTACCACAAAAAAAAAAAAAAAAAAAATTATCGCATGCCAATAAAACTATTAAATTATAATTTGAAGCCATGAAAGTGAATAATTTAAAGGGTATGAGGAAAGCTTTCACTTTAATAAGTTCATAAGGTGTCAAACTTTGTAATTTATTACAATTTATTATTCTCTAGCCAAGTTGCTGTAATTAATGCGAATGAAAAATATTTCTTTGTCGAAATATTCTGTTTATGTATTACTTTCTAATGATGAAACAAAAGAACTAATCCGTTAAAGGTGTTCTTTAATTGATTCCAAGGGGAATACTTAGAATATAATTTGCTGACTGGTTCTGTGCAATTCCTGATTTCTACCACTCAATGACATCCATAATTTTATGATGACAAACAGTATAATCATATAGGAATGGGATTCCTAAGCACTAAAGTTCCCAGTTAATTTTCACTATCAACTGTGTGGTTTACTAGAAAGAACACTGGCATTAAGACCCACATACTCTAGGCCTTCCTCAGCTATTGAGCAGTTGTACAATCTTGGTTTTTTAGCTTGGTTAAAAACAATTTTTCATTTTTAAAGATGGAGAAAAACAGGTTCTTCTGGTGAAGTAGGACTTTTCAACCAAGACTACAGACCCAGGAGTAGGTAGGCAGACAGATGGATAGACAGATGTACTGCCTTTTATTGCCAGACACTTGCCCATCTGGGGAGAAAGGAAGGTCCCCTACTTCAAGAGAGAGTCGGCTTATAGATCTGTTCACTCAATTCCAATTGTGATGGGTGTCATCAGGTATTAAAGGATTCCACCACCTAAGAGGAAGGTGGTGGTTTTGTCTTGCCAGGGGAAAAAATACCAGTTCTGCCCGGCACCTTCTTTTAGGGTCCTAGCTGAGCAGCATCGTGGTCTTACTGACAGTGGTCAGGGACACACCAGCTGGGCTGCATGGGCCCCAAAACAACTCACCAATCCTCTCAGCCACACCCTAATCATTCAATTATCACATCTGAATTTTAGCTACTACAATACAACTTAAGGAAGTTGCATGTTCTTATCAGTGATTTAGGGCATATATGCTTTGACAAGTTAGGGGAGACTCGAGGCAGAGTGTTTGCTTGAAGAGGCAAGTCTCGTGAGGGTTTGTTTGATTTCAATTCGATTTTTAGGAGTTCACCATTTAGGATCTACTTACATAAATAAATTACCATATTCTAAACCTTAGTTTGCTCGATAGCAAAACAATGATAGAATTAGGAACCATTCAACATCCACAGTCGGATGTTTGTGAGACCCTCAAAGATGCCTGTGAAGGTTCTTAGGTGAGTTTGTGCTACTTTACCAATAGAAGGCTGCTTTAGTTTCAGTGTTCTAGTATTAAAATTCTAATCACATTGGATATTCGTTACAATATAGCTCATGTGAAGGGTAATAATTCCTAAATCCTATGACCCCGCAGAAAAGTGTAGTGATCTGTTCATACAGCCAAAACTTCTCTTAGCTCTGGAAGTCATGATGGGCAGAACAAATGTGGGCCCATGACATGGTCCTGACATTAGGAAGTAAACACCACGTGATGTCATGTGCATGGAATATGAAATGTGAAAGCCAAGTCATTCTTTAACCCCATCTGTCATACGTAAGGCCCTTTATTAATGGATTCTGCCAAGATGGGGTCTTTACTTCTAAAGAGACATAGAGAATTTGGACTAGGTCCAGAGGAGAGCATGACAATTATTAATGACTTAGAAGAAGGACCTATGAAGAAAGGTCAAAGAAACTCAGAACTTTTCAGAGAGGAGTTAAGTATCTTCACAGTTTGAAAGTGGGTAGTTAACCAACAGGGAACACAAAATCAAGAAGAGTAGTCTGGCTGTGAAAGTTGTCAAAAGTTAGGAGAAGTTTCCTAGAGACCATGTGAAATCTTGTCTGGAGGTGATTATGGGTTTCATGGTCTTTGGCTTGGATGGCTTCAATCTCCTCTTATCTCAAGTTATAGGCTTCAACTCGTCCTGAGGTCATTTAGAAAGGGGTGGTGAGGCTTATCTGAAGGGAGATGTTTGTTCTCTGTGTCAGACTTAGAGATGAAATCAAAAGGATAGAAACTGAGACTGCATTTTCATTCTGGTAGCCAAATTGTCATGCCCTTGATGTAATTTGTTGAAATAAAAATCCACCCAGTTAGGGCTTCCCTGGTGGCGCAGTGGTTGAAAGTCCGTCTGCTGATGCAGGTGACAAGGGTTCATGCCCCAGTCCGGGAAGATCCCACGTGCCGCAGAGCGGCTAGGCCCGTGAGCCATGGCCGCTGAGCCTGCGCGTCCAGAGCCTGTGCTCCGCAACGGGAGAGGCCACAGCAGTGAGAGGCCCGCGTACCGAAAAAAAAAAAAAATCCACCCAGTTCATAAAAAATCACTTGAATATTCAGTTTCAGTTTTAGTTCTTTCTGAGAGGCACCCTGTTTAATGTCCCACACATACTTACTGAAGACACCCTGAATTCATCCCATATTTCCTTATATCTGAACGTTTTCTTACACTTTCCTTTCCTCCAGGAATGCTTTTGTTCATCCCTTCCATCTGTTAAAATACTACTATTTTATTTCCTATTCCTCAAGGCCAATTCAATTGGTATTTCCTCCAAGTAAACTTCCTTAGTTCTCTCCTTCCATTCTGTTGGAACTAATCTGTCCCATATGCACATATGGAAGTATAGCTTCTATAGCATTTTGTATCTTTATTTTACTTCTGCTTTTGAAAATAGATGCTCAATTATTTGTTCATTTCTCTTCTAGAGACAAAGTGTCTTGAGGACAAGAGATATTATTCATTCTTCTACTCCCATAGTGCCATGTATAGAATAAACAATAACATTTCTCAGGAAGTATTCTCTGCAATGATGGGCCTATGAGTCCTTGTACATTCTTTTCTTCATGACTGGGATATACTTTCTTATCCTAAGAAAAGTAATCTTGTTTTCTCCTTTAAAACTCTGCCTAAGACTTACATTCTCAATTATAAGTTTTAAAACTAATCCCACTAAGACGTTGGTTCATATTAGTCTAGACTCGAGACCGTCATCTGTATTAGTTACCTATTGCTGCATAATAAATTACCCCCAACTTTTAGTGGCTTAAAATTCTTATTATCTCAGTTTCTGTAGGTCAGGAATGGAGGCATGACCCAGCTGGTCTTCTGCTTCCTATCTCTCCCAGGCTGCAATTGAGGGTCCAGGGTCTGCAGCTTTATCTGAAGCATCAACTGGGGAAGGATCCCCCATGTGGCTGTTGGCAGGATTCAGTCTCTAAAGGGCTGTGAGCTTGAGGTTCCTTGCTGGCTGTTGGGGGGAAGTTGCTCTCAGTGTCTTGCTACACCAGCCTCTCCAATATAACCGCTGGCATCATCAAAGCCAGTAAGAGAGAGAATCTCTAGAAGGTAGAGCTTTTGCCATCCCACTCCCATACTGTGTATTTATTGGTTCTCAAGCCACCTTAGACCACACAAGCTATTCGAGGCTGAAAAAAAATCAGTCCTTCTCCCTCTGTGACTCCTACTGGTGCCTCGCAGTGCACAAAGCATGTCTGACAAAAGGGGTTCCTTGGCAAAAGTTGAGTAAGTTTGAGAAATGCAACAAACAATATAACTCTCCAGAAGTTTCACAAAACAAATAAATCTACTAAAAGCTTTATAGTATGTTAAATTTCCATCATAAAGAAAACTGTTTAACTTTATTTTTCCAGGGTTTCCCAAATTTGTTTGGCAAGGGACCCCTTTAACAACCTACAAAACTAGCACTCTGCAGAATGCACTTGTAAGAATATGGTATCATTGATTAATATAATGAAAAGTAATCACTTTTGAGAATATACCCAAAACATGGAGAAACTGAAAGCACTTGAGGGACATTTCGTTTCATGTGACCTACCCAGGAGAGTGGGACAGAGGCTGAGTGGCACAGTTAGAAGCAGGCAGTATTGGGCAAATTCCATGAAGGAGTTTGATAAGCAGTGGTTGGGTGAGTTTAGCACACAGGTGTGTACAGGCAGGTACACATCCAGCCAAGAAGCCAAATGATGGGTCTTGCTTGTGAAACCTACTTCAAATAGGTAAATTATTAACTTGCCCCTTGCAAACCTGGGGCCACGGCCCCATCACCCTCCTGCCCCCCCTGTCCCTCCTACCCACACTCCTCCTCGTTTCCAGTCTTAAGGTCAGGGATATTGAGGGAAGGGATGGAAAAGAGGGAGAGGTCACATGGTAGTTCACTGCTATTGCTTGGGCTGTCATTTACAGACAATTGAAAACCAGGACTGTGTCTCCCTGATGTAAACAATGCCCAGATAAAACGGGGGTGCAGTGGCAGGAAATTGTGCCGAGAGGCACTTCTAGCCGAGGATGGAAGCGTGTTCCAGACAATGGGGAGTCTGCTGAGCCATGACCAACTGCTCAACCACTGGTGATTTTATCCTCTAGTGAGACTTCACCCTTTATTCCTCCAAAGCATGGTATTAATAAACTGTTCTGGAAAACATCAAAGTTATTTGAAAAGGTCCATTATAGCATATTATTTCTTTATGCAAAATGGCTGTTTAACAAGATTGCCTCCTTGAACTTCTCACATGAATAGGAGAGCCAATCTCATTTGCTAATGGAGGCTTTACAGCAGATCCTTTTCCTGCCCTTGTCTCTCTTTCCCATTATTTTATGGATAATAATTTACAATTTGCGTAAGCTATGGGGGAAATGCCCTGGGGCATAGCGTGACAGTCGTAATGCTGCCATATGGCCTGAGCATCCCTGAGGTCCATTTTAAGGAAGCCAGCCCTGTCTTGGTTGGCAGCTTGAAGGGAAGTGAGGCAGGTAACGCTTGCCACTAAGGTGAGACCAGGACTCACTGAAAAGCTCCCAGCCTTTGCTCAGAGATTCTATGCATGATACACTGTTTGCATCATTTATCAAGAAGGCGATGAATTCATAAGGAAGGAACAGCATCCCTCTTACCCGTGATCTGAGCACAGAGAGGATGATGTGGATAATGAGGCTTCTGCTGCTGCTAGTGATTATTCAAGTGAATAAAAGGATAGACAAGAGCAAACAGTGGGAATATCTTAGCAAGAAAACATGTACTGGATGAAGGGCTTACACAGCATTCAGATCCCTCGGTGACCGCCCACCTGAGTTTGGGCACTGGTCAACTGGTTGTTATTTCCTGAACTTGCCATCTGTAGAAACTACTCCCTTGACATCATAGGAGACGTTTATGTTCTCCATTTGGGGAATTCCTGAGTAATTTTATGTTAAATGGATGAATTCCCTCTGAGTAGCAAGCAAAGATGTTTTCAATTGCTTTTCAGAAGGGGAAAAACAGGAGCTGTAAGGGGCAGCCCAGTTTCCCTGGATAGAAGGAGGGGGAAAAAAAAAGACTGAATCAACTATGAAGAGTATAATAAGACAGAAAGAATAGGAAAATGAAGTTAAGAAGTTATGGAATTTAATTTTTTCAGAGGTGATGTTATGAGTATTTAAATGACCCATGGGAGTAATTGGGGGGAAAGTGTATATAATACAAAAGTTAAGTAATTTAGGTTTTATTTTGGTTTTGGTTCTTCTAGTCACAAGTACAGACTAACTGAAAACAACATTTTGGGAAGGAGGGAGGGAGGGGTTGGGAAATTACTAGTATGTCAAGATTTTCATTAGGATGAGAAAGAATGGTTAGTTCTTTTACAATACTGGCCTTTATTCATGGATGAGCAGAAACTACCGAAAAAACAATGGTAAGTCTGTTGGCTCTGATTTTGCCCACATTATGACCATTCTTATATAACCTCTCTGGATGTCAGTTTCTTTGATTCAATGTAAAATATACAGTCCTTTTCAAGAGGCCACCCTGATAATGTAAGGAATAGCAGGCATTCTGAGGCTATGAGCTTTGGGAAGGTGCCAAAGAGAGGGGAGATGTTTCTTTACTGCAATTTATTTTGGAGGATTTGGTACTTCTTCAAGATTAGCATGATGTAAGAATGCGAAATCAAAAAATCAGAGAGCAAAATATGTCTTTCCTTCTACAATCAACCTTTATCCTGTGTAGAATCCCTTGAATTATGAGTTAAAATTGAAAATGGGCAGGCTTGAGAAATTTTGTGTGTGTTGTGTGTGTGTGTGTGTGTGTGTGTGTGTTTAGCCAAAATATCTTTTCTAGCTGACAGAAAAAATGGGATTAGGAAATGTACCCTTAGAAGACTAGAGATAAAGAAACGCAGTACCTAATGGTGATGCCAAAACCCCATCAAAATGCCCATGCATGTCAGGTACCATCAGGTGGATGATGAAGATGATTATACATCTGCATCAAAAAGGCCATGTGATTAATCAGATAGATGAATATTTACTCAGCAAAACAACAAAATCACCAGGCCATCATATAATTGTTTTGCATTATGTTTATATATTATTATAATTAAGAAGTACCAATCACCCATCATATTGGTCAATCCCATAGTCCAAGTTAATTCAAATATTTGTTGAGTACCTCCTATGTGTAAAGCTTTGTACTAACCACTGTGGAGAATGCAAAAAAAAAAAAAAAAAAACTGAGTGAGACTAAATCTTGCTTCTAGTTGCTTAATATACATGGATATTCCTATCAGATGAGAAGTTTACAGTATTATTCCCACTGTGGGCGTAGCACTTTGAATTACATAATAGGGGTAACCCTAAAGACTTTGTATGTAAATATTCACAAACAAGATTGTATTTGAAATGCTCGAGGAAAGTTGGCTAATTTTGGAAAATCATAAATTGTCTTTATAAAGCAGAGAAAAGGAAAAGCAGAGAAAGAAGGAAAAAGAAGAAAAACTTGTTAGTTCCAATAGTCTATGTTACTCATAATTTTTGAATTTAATACTTATTTTTCTAAGGGCACATCAGTTATCTTGCCATGAAATTCTGTTTTTTAAACAAACAGAATGAAGTATACAAACCTTTTTCCAAAAACAATGTAACATAAACATTGTCTTTTCACAAATGGCAAAAAGTGTTTTCTTACAGTGTTTACTACAAAGACGCCTCATAAGGAGCAAAAAAGGTTCCTTCCACATGAAAGACAATTTCTAGTGCGTGGTGTCATAGCGAACATTTCCACTACTTTGCCCATTTAAAGAAAATGTCTTTGTTTGTTCTGTCCCATGGTACTTTTATCCTGTACTGTTAAAAAGATAAAGGCATAAGTATACACTGAGAATCCTGTCTTAAGAAAGGATACTTGTTTTTAAAATAATATTTTTTTCTTTCTTCAATGAACGTGGAAACATTAAAAATGTAATTTAAATGTCCTTTCTTTGCAGTAATCTAATATATTTCCTGACATAATGCTAATATATACTACCACAGGTTTAAAAAAAACACACATAAAGAACAAGCAAACACTTGCTGGTTGCTGTTTGATATATATATGCAGTCTACAGATCTGAAGGCTCATGTAGAAGTTTTAATGTGTAAAAATATTAGAATGCTTTCTTTTCATTTATTCTGATGGGCTGTGAAGGTCAAGAGGGGTCAATCCACAGAGGCCAGTAAAGTTAGGAGTAATTTAATTAGGGTTGTCTAGATCTGAAATATCATCTAATCCACTTATTGCTAGTAGGGAAATACGTGTATCTATATTTGTCAAAAGGGATTATGTACTTTTATAACCTGCGAAGAATTATACCACAAACCCCATGCAGAAGACAGCCCCATAGAAAAACAATTTAACTGGCAATACTTAATGTCACGCTCGATTTTTATTAAATTACAGTGGCATTTTTTTCCTTTCTATATGAAAACTCTGCCTCATAACAACAGTCAAGGGTCAGTTAAGAAGTGTTTATGCCCAGTCTCTTGCCAGCTTGTCACACTCACAAGGATGACATTGCATGGTCTTGGGGTCCCTCCCAGCAGGTTACATTTCAATGTCATGTTACTTGCTGGTGTCATAGAACCTACCATGTTGGAAAGAGGCCAGCAGGATCCATCAGCCTGCCCAGGGCAGTTCAAGAGATGGGACTTTCCCATCACCAGTCAAATGGATAAAGAAGATGTGGTGTATATATATATATATATATATATATATATATATATATATACATATATACTAGTCAGCCATAAAAAAGAATGGAATTCTGCCATTTGCAGCAATATGGATGGACTTGGAGGACAGTATGTTAAGTGAAGTAAGTCAGACACAGAAAGACAAATACTGTATGATATCACTTATGTGGAATCTAAAAAATACAACAAACTAGTGAATATAACAAAAAAGAAGCAGGCTCACAGATACAGAAAACAAACTAGTGGTTACCAGTGGGAAGGAGGGAGGGGCAAGATAAGGGTAAGGGATTAAGAAGTACAAACTATTAGGTATAAAATAAGCTACAGAATATATTGTACAACACAGGGAATATAACCAATATTTTATACTAACTATAAATGGAGTATATTGTATGAATCACTATATCATGATAATATTGTACATCAGATATATTTCAATTTAAAAAAAAAGACAGAAAACAGAGACAGGACTTTCAGATGAAATGTAATAGCCTGAGAGGCAAAATGCAGACCCTGGGGCTCCAGAGAAGCATTCAGGTATTCTAGAATCCTCCTTCACCATCTCCACAGCACCCCGTGGGGGAGGCAGCTTCAAAGCCCCATGTGATACACCAGGGGGTCCCATCCAGGAGGTGCTGAGCAAACACGGTGGACAAAACACACCTGCTCTGTTTCTCCACCTGAATCTCCCGAATGCTACTACCAACAGGGCACTGTCACCTGGTGGGACGTTCGTTCCCTTATAATTTTTTTCCCACAGTCTGTGGACACCGAATCCACAGAGAAGCTGATAAGAGAAATTATAATTATACTGTTAATAAATAAGGCTCCTCAGCAAGAAAGTCCCTTATTCCCCAAGGCTTCTAGATGCATTTGGTGACTAATTGCATAAGCAATTCTCTTACCTGTGACCTTGCATTAAGACCTCTCATTATGAAGAATGCCCCACAAAGTTAGTCCATTTGTTCCAGGAAAATGGAGTTGATGTAAAATGTCAATCCTTCCTGTAAGAGTTTTCAAAGTGCATATATGTGTGTATATATATATATATATATATATATATATATATATATATATATATATATATATATAGCCTAGAGTTCAGCTCCAAGGAGGCTTGAGGTTCTTATTAAATTACCCCCGTTTCATCGAGCATTTCCCTCAGTCCTGCAAACCTCTAAATGGGTATGATGTTGGCCTTACCTTTTTGTCCAGGGCTGTGTGGAGCAGCAGAGTGAGTTTGGGTTTCCTGGGCCTTCTGAGTGGGCCTCACCGTGGGGAGAGACTTTGCATCCCTGGCAGAATGGTCAGAGTGTCTAACTTCTTCAGATTTTCATCTCTCCTGCAGTCCTGAGACCTAAGCAAGGTTTGTAAAGCCTTAGAACTTTTTTTAATGAACCAAGAAGACAACATTTAAATGGCAAGGAAGAAGGAAAGCTGTTAAGCCTTTCCCGTGCTTGGCTTCCAACGGAGCAATGGCAGGACAACAGAACTTGAGGGGTTCCTTTGAGTTCCAGGCCATATCGATTCACATGAAAGTGAAAGTCGATGAGTTGGCTTCTTTTCAAATCAGATACATGAAAATTTGGTAGGAACCCAGAGGTGGATTTAAAAAACAGACTCTAATTAAAGATCACACATTCTATATAGCTTTTCTGAATTTAGGATTGGCAAGCCCCCCATGAGTCCACAGTAATGACCCTGGACAGAAAGAAATATACTTGTTTCTCATGTTTTCATAACACCATTTATAGACGTCTCCCGTGGCACTTATAAATTGATGGTAAAAAGATCTTGAACAGTGGCAACAAACAGACCTGACCTGCTTACTTACTATGTGACATTAGCCAAGATATTTAACTTCTAAGTGTCCCTAGTGTTCTGGTTACCTATCCCAGCAAAACAAACCACCCAAAAAGTTAGGGATAAGACAACAACAATTTTATTATGCTCATGGAGTCTGTAGATCAGGAATTCGGTCAAGCCATGGAGAAGATGGCTTGTCTCTGCTTCACAGGGTCTGGGACCTCAGCTGGGAAGATGGAATCTACTTCAGGGATCACCTGGAAGATTGACATCTCAAGTATCTGGCACCTGACTTGCTGGCACCGTCACTAGGAGCACCTAGACATGCCTTGGGCTTCCTCACAGCATGGCGGCCCCAGGGTGTCCAACCTCTAACATGATGGCTGTAGGCTCGAAGGGCAATTGTTCTAGAGACCAAGGCAGAAGGTGCATGGCCTTTTAAGACACCTTGGAAGTCACTTAGTGTCATTTATGCTGTGTTCTACTGATCAATGCAGTCACAAGCATGCCCAGACTCTAAGGGAGAAGATATAGACCCCACCTCTCAAAGGGAGTGTCAAAGAAATTGTGGCCATGTTTTAACCACCAGCATGACAGCCTTATAGGAATGCTGTGAGGATTCAGCAAGAAGGTGTATCTAAAACGCTGTCATAGGCCAGGAAATTAGCCAGTGATTCATAAATGGAGTTCTGTTTAGTATCCTATTATGGTTATTAAGGTACGAATCTTACCTGCCCAGCTGTGAGCTCCCTCAAGACAAGACAGGTGGGATTTCCATGGAGTTACCCTGTGCTCGTGCAGCTCCCTGGAACATTCTATGCACAGTTAGCTAAATATTCACGGGTCTGCTCTTGGTTATAGGCCTGAGATGATGAATTAATTAATGCACTTTTGGGAATCTTGTAGGAGGCAATGATACTTAAGACAGTTCGTTAAGGAATATTGTTTATTCCCCAGAGCACTTAAAGAAGGTGCTTTGGAATTATCGACAAATTATAATTTGAACATTGATATTGATAAATGTGCCAGAGCAATGATTTAATTTCATGAATATAAAGTGCATAGTTCTTTTCAAAAGCACCAGGGTCCCTATTGTCACCTATCAATAGCATTTATTTATTTACTTGGAGTCTTGAGAACACAACACAACTTTCCCTTAAGGGTTTTCTTTTTTTTTTTTTTTTTTAAATCCACACTGCCTGAGATTGTACAAACCAAAACCAATGAAAGGAGAGGTTAGACAGGAGAATTTTGCTGGCCAAAATGAGTTTGCACAGCTGTGAGCAATAAAATACAGCCGCCATGGCAACCCTCTCCAGTGTCCCGATAACACATCTGAAATGAGGTTGTTAGAATTATTCATTCACATTAGTGGCTATTAAAATTACTACCTGCAGATTTGCTGCCTGAAAATCCTTTTCGTGTGTGTCAGAAGAAGGCTTTGTTTCCAAAGGGATCTGTATACTTAAATAGATGCAATCTATTGTGTGTAAGGGTTAGAGGAAGACCAGTGGATAATAAAGCTCGCAGTGAGATGGGGAAAGCCGCCTTGCAAGGCAAGGAAAGCAGATGTAACGCTTTGTTCTTCCGAGGATGGCAAAGGACCAACCGGGCTCTGAAGGCAGGAATGATAACCAGAGGCTCCTGGATTCCTTGCAAGGTATTACTTAAAATCCAACCCACTGTGGGCTGTTTCATGAAATTCTGACTGGCATATAAAAGATTCCACCTTGGTGTGGCATAAACAAAATCAAGAGAAATCACCTGAAAATGGAAGCCGTTTGTAAGGGGGTTTGGGGGATTCTCGGAGAGCCCATGGAGACTGGGCGAACTCCCTTCCATTCCCCATTAACTCAATTCAAAAAGCAGAAACCTTGGGCTTCCCTGGTGGTGCAGTGGTTGAGAGTCTGCCTGCCGACGCAGGTGACGCGGGTTCGTGCCGCGGTCCGGGAAGATCCCACATGCAGCGGAGCGGCTGGTCCCGTGAGCCATGGCCGCTGAGCCTGCGCGTCCGGAGCCTAAGCTCCGCAACAGGAGAGGCCACAACAGTGAGAGGCCCGCGTATCGTAAAAAAAATAAATAAATAAAATAAAAATAAATGGCAATTGTTCTTTGCATTTTGAAGTCACCTTGCCTTAAAGTTCTCACCTACTGGCAAAAACACCCTTACTGCTTATGGAACGACATTAAAAGAGATTTTTTCAAGGATTAACTGCTTACATACTAGGGCATTAAGATGGCTTAATCCTTCATTTGGCTTGATTTTCAAAGTTAGCTGGCTTTCTTAATGATAAAAAGAAATATATATTTTTTCTGATTACAAAGTAATTCATATTTAAAATAATGCAAAAGCACAAAAGTAGAAAGTGAATACTATTCAAGAAATCACTACCTACAGGTACCCATCTTCTAATTTTTTCCATGTGCACACGCGTACGTGTGTGTGTGTGTGTGTGTGTGTGTGCATGTGCACGCATGCGTGCGCTGGTGTTCTTTAAAACTTGCTTCTCTGTCTCTGGATCAGTAGCTATGGCATCTACTTGGATTCCAGGTTTCCCAAGCCCACACCATGAGTCCCATATGGTTCTTTTCTTCAATCTTAAAAACTTTGGATGCAGCTTCAGCAGTAGCTTGGTGCATCTTTGGCTCTTCAAGCCGTATATTGTGTTCGCTTCTAGGTTATTGATTACTTCATTTGTCAGTTCCCTGCCCATCTTAACCTCTAACCCTAGTGCACAAATTAGCATCAGAAACTTCCCTTCTTGTGGGATCTTCACGCACTGATTTTGCCTTTAACTGTTGAAAAGAATAGGGTTGGGGCTGCCTTTGTTTCTCTAGGAAAAGGAGAGGTGGCCCGGGCCATCTGGGTGTCATTTATCCCAAGCATTTGCCTCTGATTCCCTGGACATTTCTCCCAGTTTCTTCCGGAACACTTGTCTTTTCCTCTGTCCTTTCCCAGCCCTCAATCCCCCGCTCTCTTTCCATTACCTCACATCCTGGCCCCGTCACAGTGTTTTTGCTACTTCCTCTGTATTTTCAAAATCAGTCTTGTGTTCATCTTGTCAAAATCTAATCTGCCCTCTATTCTCCCTTCCTTCTAGTTATTTATAAAGTTTCATTCACTTTGATACATAAGAATTCTGACGTTTATCCTTTGCTTTATTCAAGAGCTTTCCCCATCCCCCCTCCCAAATCCTCTCTTTACCATAATCACCAAAAGTTCATTCTTTCAATCTATAAAAAGCAGATTCTACATGCTTCGTGATTCAGACAAATGCACGGAAAGATATACAGGTGTAGATGCGCAGGGAACAATAAAGTCAGGACAGTGAATCCATCTCATAAACTCTCAGGCAATCGTGCTCACGTTCTTCAGGTTTTCACCTCCTGCTAAATTCGGCCCTTAAGACATCTCTTCTCCTTGAGTGGAGTAAGTGGAGTCGTCCCCTGGGTGTCTCGATCCCCTCTGCCCTCTATTTCCTAGACACATCCTCCCTCAGGTCTTGACTTTTAAATGTTTCTCCTCATACATCAAATAACCAATCTAAAAATGAACCCTGTTTGTTTCCTTTTTAAGACGCCTTGGTCTCCTTCTTGACTGTCAATAACACCTCCTCGCCTCCCCAGCTCCAGGGCCTGGAATCATCTATCATTTCTCCATTTCCTCCTCGGCCTCGGTCGTTCCCATGGGGCCCTGGCTCCACTTCCTGAACAGAAACCTTACAAATTGAGTGCTTTCTTTTTCACTTCCACTCTGACTTTAGTTTAGGCTGAAATAATTTCCTGCTCCACCTGTATACAACCCCGACTTCCTACCCTCCTTCTCTGCTTATCTCTTCTCGTTCCTAGGAATCTAAAATTTTACTGTGAAAATATTTTATTTTCTTGGTCCCCTCCCTCGGATGTACTTCATTTGTGTGGGTTTCTTTTTCTCTTAGGTTTTTGTCTTAGATTGACTTTTCATTTTTCAGTACAGAAGTCCCATGATATTTGCATGACCTTTCTTTTTATCTTTTCTTCTTCCCCTCACCACAGCATCCTTTAACTTACAGATTTATTTTATTTTAACACATTGGACTTAAAGCTCAAGCATTATGTTATACATAGCCTATGTACTATGTCCCCTTCCAGAAAGGTCTGATTACAGATAGCAAGGATGCATTAGATTTTATTACTACATCACAAATGATTTCTAAATACTACTTCTTTTGAATCACAACAAACAGTGGCACAAGCATCACTGTTACTATTTCTTTAAGAACATGACCTTACACAGGAAATGGGAAGTGGACAGCCCTAGAATAGCCTTGAAGAAATGTTGTGTTATGGAAACTGCTGTGGGGATAACATGGGACATTTCCTAAGACCCAGGTAAAAGCAGAAGCAAGAGAAAAACTGTCTCAGCTGCTTCCCAGGGAGTTTTCATGCACTGAAAACTGTGAGAGTATCTCCATGGCTCACTTAGTGGAGAAGGTACTTGGGGCCAATTTTCCTAAATTTGGTGGTGTTGGACCAGTGCTTAATATAAGCACAAGGACAGTGGCCCCAGCAACCTGCTTTCTGAAGTCTTTCCGTTGGTCCTGGACTCCTTCTCTGTGGTGTTCACACCACCTCTTCAGCTGGAAGATCCTTTTGAAGCCTATAGCTATGAAGACCCATATTTCCTCCAGTCCAACTTAAACCCATTCATCCATAATAACCAATATGATGCATTCACTTTCTTCCTCTGACTTTGAACTCTTAGGTATCACCTTCAGAGTCCTTCAATACGAAGATGTACTGAAATGGCTGAGGCTGTACAACGGTCACAACTTAAAACTTGGTTTTAATATTACTTCCGGGAAGAGTTAGTTATTGTCCTAATGTTGCCCCAAACTGGTCCCCTCAGATCACTCCTGGGAACTCTGTCATAGTTGCTTGCACTGTTTCACCTCTACGATTTTAGTACATATTAGCAAAAACTAAATGAGATTTTCCATGGAGGTAATTTCAATTCCTTCCCAAAGATCCGCAGAGAAAGCAGCATGACACTCTGCCAGCTGCAGCTTTAGAGCTTTGATGGAAGGATGAAAACTCATTCTTTATCTCTTTATGGATCACAAAGGCCTGAACTAATTAGTACTTATTAGAAAGCCAATTAGAAATACATTTTATTTCTCCGTGTGGTGTAAATGGAATATACCAAGGTGGATTGTGGGCTAAGATACCCTCTACAGCACTAATGCCGAGATGCAGACGCAGGGTCTGGAGAGCACTGCACACAGAGTGAGGGGTTTTCACCCCATAGATCTGGGAGCATGAGAGTCTCTTTCTCAGATGCTGTGTGGATCCAGTGCTATGCAAATGCTGGGTCTACTGCTAGGATCCATATGCTTTGAGTAATGAATATACTTCCCCAGTTTTGGTCTAACGTCCTAGCATTGCAACAGGCCCCTCTTCTATAGCATTTCCTTTTCATTCTCATTCTCCTCATGCTCAATCTTGCACATCCTGGATTTTGTTTAACTGACTTTAGACACCGACAGTTAAACATATGTCATCTATTTTTGAGAACCTTCCATCTTCCTCTCTGACAACCCTCTTATTCAGTTACCCAAAGCTGCACAATCAAGGCTGGTGTGTCACCCCCGCTCCCTTTAACCACTCTATCCTGGGCTGACCTACGTGTGCTCCTGATTTTTCTCTAAGGGATCTTTACCAATTATCCAGCTGATGAATCCAAAGGATGCAGAGCCATATTCTTCCACAAATTTCCCATTCACTCAGTTGATATTAGAATGTTAATGACTATTCATTAACTATAAAATTCATGTATATCATATGTATGTATGTATATATCCATCCATCCATCCATCCATCCATCCATCCATCTATCCATTCATGCTTCTATATCTCTCTATCTACCTACCTATTATCTATCTATCTTCTTCTCATATGTACAAACTTTAATAGCAACCTATATACTTATATGGCTTGGGAGGTTGGACGGGGGATGACTTTTCCTATCATAGGCTTCTTTTGATTCAGACTCAGTAAGTAAGTTATTTCTGGCCCTCCACTCAACATTTAGGTTAGGTGTCACCTCTCCCCTCATTAGACTAAATTTTTCTTACTAGACAACACTGTGTCCATTTAGAAATGGATGTCATAAGCTCAGGAACCTCCATGCAGAAAAAGGTATTTGCTAGTTCTCAGAAGTACTTGCTCAGGACCCCAGCTCTGTCCCACTGTCACTGCTGAGCTGACTAAGCCATCTGCCAGCCTGCTTTCTTTTCTTGTACACTTTGGGGCCTCCTGTGTGTCGTTCTGAAAGCTGCCACTGCTGCTCCCTAAATTGCTTTCCACTGCTCATATATTTTTTTTTAAGATGTTGGGGGTAGGAGTTTATTAATTTATTTATTTACTTTTGCTGTGTTGGGTCTTCATTTCTGTGCAAGGGCTTTCTCTAGTGGTGGCAAGTGGGGGCCACTCTTCATCGCAGCACACGGACCTCTCACTCTTGCGGCCTCTCTTGTTGCAGAGCACAGGCTCCAGACGCGCAGGCTCAGTAGTTGTGGCTCACGGGCCTAGTTGCTCCGTGGCATGTGGGATGCTCCCAGACCAGGGCTCGAACCCGTGTCCCCTGCATTAGGAGGCAGATCCTCAACCACTGCACCACCAGGGAAGCCCTCCACTGCTCATATTTTTATTGCCTTTGTCTTATTTTAGAATCTTACATTATTCTCATCCTTCACCTGCCTTTGAGCTTAAATGAAATGGGTCCAGTTGTATGGGTCACTCTTTATGGTTATTCAAAACGAAATGAAAGCTTTAGCACAGAAAGGTCTAATAAAGACATGTGCTTATTTCCTCCTGTAATATCAATGTGTTTTGGGGGGATGGGGGACGGTGGTGGTAGTAGGGACAGAGTTTCAAGGTTTGTGATTCTAAACAAAAATGTTCAAGAAGTCCCATTACCCATAAAGTACAAAATAAACAGGCATCCACAGAAAGGGCACTTCCTTATGCCCCCAATATTGCTTTCAGGGCATTGGCTGCTTGGCTGACATTTACAGTGGTATTTTCTTCTAGTTTTTCCATGAGATTTGCTTCCTCTTATGGGCATCTCCCTCCTGTCAATTTGTTATAAGTAGAAATCAGTCACATGTTTCTTCTTCTATCAGGTGCCAAATAATATATAGAACCTCATCGGTTCCTAAAATCAACCTTTTCTTTTCATTCCAGAGCATTATAATATGCTTTTTTATCCCCTCTCATATATCTTCATTTTAGACAATCAAAGTTTTGTGCCCACCTTGTGTCAATTAATGAGCACAAGTGTATTAATGATTTTTGAACAAAAAAGCTGGGACTAGATTTTGAGTCATTCCTGACCCAGGGATGCCTCCAGCATTCCCTGATCCTCAAAACCTTCTCTAATATGAAGAAGATTCCAACAGAATCTGGGTTCACTTGCCACAAATTAGAAGTGTAATTGTTTCTCTCTTCAAAGACTCTTAGGTGTTGGACCATTGGAATCTCAACCAGGAGGTTCCCCAACTGTACAAAAACTTTCACATCATCCTTCTGTATTACGTATTATTCATCCTTTTGGATTTTATCGCCAGCCAAGTTCCCTGTTGCTGTATAGTTCGCCAACGCTACATTTTCTATACATATCTCCAGCCCTCTCCTCAGCGTCTCTCTGATCGTTCCTTCAGGCTTCAAGAAGGATCTGTAAGTATAATGTCTGTTCTCTCCCCACGTTTCTCTGCTGGGTTATGGGAAGGGTATTCCTGGGTTTGTTATGCAGCTCCCCCTCATCCTCTTGGATCCAAGCCCCTTCTGCTATGGGAATCAGAGCTAGCTCATGAGATAAACATAGCCCTTGGATTTGCAGAGTTTTTCTGAAAGTAGGGGTGGATTGTCAAAGCAGGGGTGGATTGTCTCATCTCCTGGGAAATGAGACTGCCGGTGTACTCTCATATTCTGAGTAGCTAAAAATGCATTTTTGTGATCAATCAGGACATGATTTAACTATAACTGATCTTCAGTTATAGTTTTGATATCTAGAAATTATGCATACTTGGTCATACCTTTTTTGAGATTGAACTGAATTAATAAATTGACTTGGGAAAACATTACATTCTTATGATAGTGAATCATACATTCAACAAAGAGAGGATTTAAAAAAATATATCCTTGTACTTTATTTACTTTATACACAGTCGTTTGTACCTCTTAATCCCTTACTCCTCTCTTACCTCTCCCTTCTTTGCTCTCCCCAGTGGTAACCACTAGTTTGTTTCTGTTTTGTTATATTCATTCATTTGTTTTATTTTTTAGATTCCACATATAAGTTACAGCATACAGTATTTGTCTTTCTCTGTCTTATTTCACTAAGTATAATACCCTCCAGGTCTATCCATGTTGTTGCAAAGGGCAGAATTTCATTCTTTTTATGGCTGAGTAGTATTCCATTGTATTTATACACCACATCTTCTTTATCCATTCATCTGTTGATGGACATTTAGGTTGCTTCCATATCTTGGCTATTGTAAATAGTGATGCTATGAACACTGGGGCACATGTATCTTTTCAAATTAGTGTATGGTCATACATTTTCATAATCTTTGCCATGATGTGCACTGTTTAGAATTTGGCAATCCTGAGGAAGCAAGGTTAAATCTCAGAAAGATACTTTTCATTGTTTCTCCTGTCTCTGGTTTCTTCCTCCCAGGCCTATCCTTTACTGACTATGAGCCACAGAAGTAAATGCAGCTTTCCCTGCCACGTGAGGTCACAAAGCACCACTTCCACTGGGCCCGGGGTCATATGTGAGTCTGAGAAAATTATTAATGAGAAAATGGTCTCTGAAGACCCACAGTGTGGGTGTGCAGCTACACAGCCTACCTAGAGATATTTCTCACTCCTTCCCAGAGAAGGGTTTCAGAACAAAGCATAACTCCCTCTTCACTTTGGCGTGCACTCCCACGATTCCACCCCAGGTCAGGTCAGGCGTCTACGACAGACCCTTGCTTCTGTCCATCCAGCTGTGTCCCCTCTAGTAAATGTGATCAAATAACATGCTTTGTCCTTGGTCTACTTATCAGTATGGCTGCCAAGTCAATGCTCATCTCAGCTCCAGAATCAGTCAGAAACTGCCCCATAGCTAAAGGTTACTTTATACTCTATACTCTCTCAACTCTGGAATCTGAATCATGACTGAAATGTGAGTGAGTCAAGGCCAGTGTTCGAATAATGAAAGTTCCCAGGATGGATGCCCCAGTGTGGACAGTCACTGACTTCTCTTTCCAACCTCATCCTGATGATGAATCAGCTTTTGTCTGTCTCGTGATTTGCCCTCTTCCTCCTGGTTGACCCTTCACAGATCTGCTCTCTTCACTGTCAGCCAGTTTTTGCCTCCTGAAACTTTAGAGGAATTAACTGAGTAATTCTACCCATGCCAGAAACATCAACTTTTTAAACCAAGCATTTTCCCATCCTTGTTATTTCTCCTTCTTTCTTTTTCCTTCAAACAGCAATTTCCCTCATGAGGTCGTTTGTACATCTCTTTCCTGGCTTTTACTAGACACCCATTCTGTAGGCGGCTGCCATCTTCCAGGACATTCCTTTCAAGCCCTGATCCTCTCTGAAGCTCTCACATCGTCTCCTCCCTCCCCACACCATCACCCTCTGTGGTTGCTGTGGAAGCGGTCCTCCCCTCACCCCACTTTGCATTAAAGTGCCCATCCAGACTGAGCTCATGCATCTCTCAGACTTTCAGGAACTTGCACAGAAGTATAAAACCTCAATTTCATGACTGTACTTTGGGGGGAGTGTTTCTCATCCATCCAAAACTATCACTTCCAGAATGGACAGAGAAACTAAATAAATAGTAAATCTGGGTAACAAAAATATTCAGAACCCCCAAATCTTATGACTATGTTTTAAATGACAATGAGAGGTAGAGTAGCAGTGAACTGAAACGAGCAACCCTCTTTCTTCAGGTCAATGGGCCAACAGGCGCTATGGTCAGCTTTCTCCCTTCACCCTCCCAGATGCTAGAATTTCTGCAGTAAAAAGCCACAGGCTGTTGGAAGTCCTGTCCTAACCCCACTTCTTTCCTAACCCACCTTTTCTGCTCTCATTCTTTAAGTGGAGGTGGATGAGAATTTCTGCCTCTCCAGAGCATCGGGGGACACCCTACAGACAGGAGGCGACGGCAGCAAAGGAACAACCAGCTTGGCTTTCTGAGTCCCTTCACCAGCACAGTGGGCCAGTTCTGGTGGATGAACATTACCTAAAACTCAATAAGTTAAAAATCATATCACCTTTCCCCTAAAGCTGGCTCACCCTCTCACTATCCTTTCCCCCCACCATGGAGTTAAGAAGCTCAGTGCATTTGCCTGTCCTGGAATTGGAATGCCCTCTCTTTGCCTTTGTAAGTCCTTTAAGCCTTAACCCAACTCCCTCCTCCAGGGCGAAGGCTTTGCCAAATTCTCTAACCCTCACACCTTCAATTCTTCTCTGAATTTACCAAGCACCCTAGATCTCAGGGAAATGGAAATTCAATATTCATAGCTTAGTCATTTTATGAACTATTTAGAAGATCCATGCTTTACAGTAACTTGTGACTTGGTAGAAGCATAACTAAACTAGTTAGTAAAACTAGATGACCTCTAATAATGCTGATTTTCTTGGGCTTTGTTTGTCATTTACTACCAAAAAGTGATCCAAAACTCCCTCTTTCAGATTTAGATGAGTTCATAAGTGTTGCTACTGTGCACTTATATACATAATATTGTAAAGAGTTCATTTTAGTTGTAGGATTAATTTTAATAACGTCGTATAGTTTTTAGTTCTGCACTTTTAAGTTTTGAGTGAGACCGCAGTATTCTTCAATTAAATTTTATTGAATTTTAGAAAGGAGAGGAAATAGATCCTATAAAAATTATTTCCAAATTTGGAAGATTTACAAAGATCTAGAGGACATCTTTCATCAATGTTAAGAGTCTACCCATAAAATGTTTCATTCAGTAGTGTGGCTTAGCTTCTCATTTTACTTAATAGTCTCACTCATATTTTCAGTCCTTCTGGCTGGATTAAACCTCCTTGGTGGCAGAGAATGTCCTGCAGGGCCTTGAAGACAGAGACCCGGCTCTGTTTATCCATGCAAACCAGGGTTATCACAGGGCTTGGTTTACAGAAAAGCTCAGTAATAAATGGTTGGTTGGTTGGTTTTGCTCCAGTGCTCAACCAGTTCGCTTTTATTTTCTTCAATCTTATCTATAGTAGATAATGTTCAACAATTGGGCAATAAACTACCTGTTATAAGTGAATGGCTTTGTTCAATTCAGTGCATAAACTAAAAGCAGGAGTAGCCTCTGAGGACACAGAGACCAAGATGATATTATGAGCCACTCTGTTTTGGACTATTTCAGGGAGCTTTGGGTGTATCTGAAAGCCCTTTAGGGACAGGGTTCTGTCTTCCACTTTTTTTTTTTTAATTTATTTTTGGCTGCATTTGGTCTTTGTTGCTGCGCGTGGGCTTTCCCTAGTTGCAGCGAGCGGGGGCTCCTCTTCGTTGTGGTGCACGGGCTTCTCACTGTGGTGGCTTCTCTTGTTGGGAGCACGGGCTCTAGGCGTGCAGCCTTCAGTAGTTGTGGCTCCCGGGCTTAGTAGCTCCACGGCATGTGGGATCTTCCCGGACCAGGGCTCGAACCCGTGTCCCCTGCATTGGCAGGTGGATTCTTAACCACTGCACCACCAGGGAAGTCCCTTCCTTCCACTTATTTTTATATCTCCCTTAGTGTCTGATGTGGTAACACCTACCTACCTAGATGGTCAACAAATTCTTGTTGCATGAATGCCTCCTTCCCAGACTCCTATATGGTGTATTTGAGGGCTCAAATAACTCCCCAGAGAAGTCAGTGTAAAATGGGATTGGGGAAACTCTGGCATCCGTGTAAGGTGATAATTTATTATCAGGTGTTGGACTCTGACATGTGCTACTTTTGCCAGTTGGATCAGCTGTGTGTCAAACTCCTTTCCAGTGTTAATATTAAATTCTCTGTCTCTATGTGCCTCCCTCCCCTGGTCCCCTAGGTCTGATGGCTTGACAGTTTCGGTTAATGCAAAGCAATGGTAGTGCTCGGTTTTTGCCTGATTTGTGATTAGTTTTTCTTGGCTGTTTTTGTACTTTAGTATGTCATCTACCTCCAGAGACTTGGATGCTGGGCACATATTTTATTTATCTGAATTTTAAAATGCTGTCATCCTTTCTGAGAAAAGATAAGTAAGGATGCTTTTTTTTTTGGTCCCCTGTGGAGCTGTTCTTTGTTTTATCAGCAATGCATGTGCTAGAGAACAACTTTAAAGGGATCTGTCCTGAGTGTCTGTAGGACATATACGAATTGGAATTCATTCCTTCAGAGAAGATTTCACCATCTTCACTGTGTCCATGTGTTAGCCTGTTCGGGCAGCAATAGGCTGAATAATAGCCTCCCAGAGATGTTTATGTCCTAATTCCCACAACCCGTGAATGTTAGTTACCTTATGTGACAAAGGGGCATGTATTTGCAGATGGGATCAAGTTAAGGATCTTGAGATGGGAAGATTAGTCTGAATTAACCAGGTGGGCCCAATGAAATAACAAGAGTCCTTATAAGAGGAAAGCAGAGGGAAATGTGACTACAGAAGAGCAAGAGGCGTTGTGATGATGCAAGGAGAGATTAGAGTGATACACTTTGCAGATGGAAGAAGAAACCACAAGCCAAGGAATACTGGAGGCCACTAGAAGTGGACAAAGGCAAGGAGAAAGAGCTCAGAGTTGCCAGGAGGAGCCAGCCCCGCCAACACCTTGACTTTAGCCCAGTGAAGGTGGGCTCTGAGCTCCAGAACTGTAAGAGGAAAAAAAATTGTGGTTTTAAGCCACTGATTCTATGGCAATTTGTTACAGCAGCAATAGGAAACTAATACCCATGTCATATAGTATAAGTATCCAACTTGCTTACAAAATGGCACAGAATCCTAGAAGCTCTCATTTAAACAGGGCTTTAAAGGCCACATAGTCCAACAGCCCAAGGGATGTTTGAATCCCCATTACAATATCCATGGCAGTGATCACTGGGTGGATTGGAAACTATCTACCTGGCACGTGGTCCATTTCACCTCAGATAGCTCCACTCAGGGGGGAATAAAACATTACAGAATAGTTCTTCCCAAGAGAATCTTGAAGTATCAGAAAAAGAGAGTCAGACAGATAGGTTTGCGTCTCAAATTCACCTGAGGCCCCTCAGCTGCACAAGGAGGAAGAAAACATTTATCTTACAAGGTCGTTGAAAGGATTGGAGATCCTAGCGTAATATCTGGTGTGTATTAGTCACTCACCAAATGATAAGCATCATAATTTTTATTGTGCACTAAATCAAGTTTTCCTATAGCTTCACCCAATTGTACAATCTACAGCTGTACAGCAAAAGTCAAATCCCTCCTCCTACATGGAAAGCACTTTTAGTACTTAAAAATAGCAATGTCTCCTGTGAGACTTCATCTATCCCAATAAAACCTTCCCGTATACTTCAGCTGTGGCTCCTATGTCATGATTTAAATCTCCTTCATAATTTTCCAATCTCAAACTCTATCCCACCCCTAGTGGAGAAATAACACACATCGATGAGGACAGGATTCATCTGAGGGGTTCCCAGCACCTGTGAATGGGGAGGACAAGATATCAGCACCCATAATCTCCATCAGCTTCCCCACCCAGCTGTGATGACTCAGTGTACAGACCTATGTACAGACCCTGCCAGGTGATAACCTCTGTCCACTGGCATTTAAGGGAGAGTCTCTTTGTAGCCCAGTGTCCAGAGAATAGGCTGGGCTCCGGAGGAGCAATTTGATGGTAAAATACGTATATTAACACTCTGAACCACAAGGTATTGGCTTCCTGATTTCACTTTCTCTGGGCAGCAAGCAAATGCTCTGAGCATGCAGCAAATCTTTCCCCTAGTTATGCATTCTCCTCGTGTCATTGGCCTACATCAAACCCGTCAATAACTGTCTTTCCTTGGCTCTTTCCCACCTTTGCAGCCCTCACCCCTGCCCCCTTCCACACACCCTGCCACAGCAAACTCCCAGCAGTTGGGCAGAGAGTCGCTCATTCTCCCCCCACACTTCCATCTGCCTGGCACAATCTTCTCTCCCCCCTGTGTCTGCTGAGCACATTCTTATTTCACCCTCAAGACCCATCTCAGTGCTCACCTCCTCCAGGACATCGTCCCTTACCCATCCTACCCCATCACCACCACAGGGATGAATCAGAGCTCCTCTGTCACTAATACCACGTGCTTGCTGCCATCCTAACACTTATTATATCCCTTTCTATTAGAAGATCATTTGCCTCTCTCCCATGTGAGTTTCTGAACTTTTTGAGAGCTGGGATTTTTTAATTTGTGGATTGCAGGTACTTAGCACAGAACTAGACTATGGAAGGAGCTTGATGAAGACATGCTGGATGCAAAGATAAATGCTCCGGAGTTCTCTGGAGCACCTATGTGTGCACCTCTACCTAACCTTTCTAGCTCTGGTATTGTCATTATGCCACCAGTAGGGCCTGCCACACATCCACCCACATGGAGAGATGGCGTGTTAGAGTACCATCCTGCTTCAGATGCCTGGATCTGTTCCAGGATGGCTCCTCCAAGGAACAAATGCTCAATAGAGCCAGCAATCCCAGAACTTCCAAAATGGAAATGATTATTCTTCCATGTATATTTTTTTGATTATTTTTTTTCATTAAATTGTAAGGTCTTACAGAATTCTTTTGGTTCTATTCTATGCTAGAGAGAAAATCTGTACAAATGGATATGCTTGTAAGTTTGTTGGAGAAGGTGGAGAAAATTTTCACTTACACTTTCCAGCAAGGGTCTTTGATAATTCTCCCTATTCCTCTAAATTAACTACTTACATATGCTTGATCTTAATTTTGTTTAGAAAATTTGTATAAATACTGATCCAGCAGTTATGACTTATTTAAGAGAGATAAAAGGTATGTCCGTCTTCTTGAACTCATTGTGTAAAAAACACAAATAGTAAATCTAGGACACATTTCACAGGATACACCAGAGGAGGGGAAGAGCATCAGATGCTGAAAGGTGGTCCTTTCTATCAATAAGTGAGAAAATCTTGCCAGTTTCCAATCAAACACAGACCACTGTACGATGATCTGCTGCTCCTTACCTGGCGTGCCACCTGAGTGCCTGGCCAACAGTATCCTTTAGAGATGCACAAATAACAAGCTTTAGTTGGGCCTCAAGCCAGACTTTTTTGCTTCAACACAAGTCCCATAATACCAGTCTAAGTAATGTCACCCTTCAGCAGCTGTTTGCAACACAGGATACTAGGAAACATCCAGTGGCTTTGAGGGAAAACTAGTCTGCAGGACCAGTCCCATTTGTTTCAACAATAAAATAACTTATACTAAGTAAGCCATCTAAATAGAATGTTTGGAGATTTAATGGGACTTTTGATTCTTTCCCATGGAAAATCGCTTTAGTGAAAACATAAAGGTAAAATTCAGACTATTGGGGCTTCCCTGGTGACACAGTGGTTGAGAGTCCGCCTGCCGATGCAGGGGACATGGGTTCGTGACCCGGTCTGGGAAGATCCCACATGCCGCAGAGCGGCTGGGCCCGTGGGCCATGGCCGCTGAACCTGCGCGTCCAGAGCCTGTGCTCCGCAACGGGAGAGGCCACAACAGTGAGAGGTCCTCATACCGCAAAAAAAAAAAAAAAAATGCAGACTATTTTCTGGTTAGACAAATGCACAAGAAGCTAAGAGTAAAAAAAAAAAAAAAAAAAAACAGCTAGAATATAATGATCAAATTAGCAAATGGGCAAAAGATGTAAACAGACACTTCACTGAAGAGGATATACAGATGACAAATAAACACATTAAAGAATATTCCACATCAGTAGCCATTAGGGAAATGCAAATTAAAACCACAGTAAGACATCACCACACAACTATTAAAATGACTAAAATTAAAAATACCAAATGCTTTCAAGGATGCTGAGAAACTGGATTCCTCAAGCATTACTGGTGGGAAGATAAAATGGTATAGCCACTCTGGAAAAGAATATAGCTGTTTCTTATAAAACTAAACCCATGCTTTACCATAAGACCAAACAATTGTACTACTAGAAGTTCATTACAGAGAAAGCAAAACTTATGTTCACATAAAAATCTGTACACAAATATCTGTGGCAGCTTTATTCCTAACAGCCAAAACCTGAAAACAACCCACAGTCTTTCTGTGGGTGAATGGATGAATAAACTGTGGTCCATCTGTGCCATGGAATACCACTCAGCAATAAAAAGGAACTTGGAACAATTGATACACAGATCTCAAGAAAATTATGCAAATTTATTTATTTATTTTTTTTTTTTTGCGGTATGCGGGCCTCTCACTGTTGTGGCCTCCCCCGTTGCGGAGCACAGGCTCCGGACGCGCAGGCTCCGGACGCGCAGGCTCAGCGGCCATGGCTCACGGGCCCAGCCGCTCCGCGGCATATGGGATCCTCCCAGACCGGGGCACGAACCCGTATCCCCTGCATCGGCAGGCGGACTCTCAACCACTTGCGCCACCAGGGAGGCCCCAAGAAAATTATGCAAATTTTAAAGTCAATATTGAAAGGTTCGATATTATATGATTCATTTACATAACATTCTTGAAATAATAAAATTACAGAAATGAGGAACATATTAGTAGTTGCCAGAGACCAAGGAGCAGGAAAGAGAGGGAAGTAGCTGTGCTATAAAGGGTAACGGGGGTAAACCTGGGCTGAACTCTTCTGTATCTTGACTGTGGTGGCGGTCACACAAATCTACACATGGGATAAAACTGTATAAAACTAAATACATACACAGATAAATAAATGCATGTAACCGGTGAAATCCGAATACGGTTGGCAGAGAGCATCAATGTGGTCTAGTTACCATGAGGGGGACACTGGATAAAAAAGTACACAGGAGCTCTTGTGTTATTTCTTACAACTGCCTGTGAACCTACAGTTATCTCAAAACAAAAAGCATGAACACTGTTAATGTTTGAAGAATATTTGTAGGCTATTGATTGATAGGATTGAGGTTTTAGGTTGATGAGCTGCTCCTCCGAAAGATGATCACCTTAGGGCCATGTGGCCAGTGAGTAAGAAGTTGGAGCCTTAATTCCGGGTACCAAGGCAATGGATAGTAGACCTGGATATCATTCACACTTTTTCCTTTTCTTCATCCTCCTCCACACTAAATCATCAAGTCCTGCTTCCTATGCCTCCCTTAAATCTTATCTCCTCCTTTGTTTCCACCGCCATTGTCTTGGTACATCTTCGTTCCCTCAATGGACTGGACTATTCCAATAGCCTCTTGACTAGCCTCTACTTTTCTCTGCAGTCCATTCATTATCAAAAGTACCAAAAGCTAGGTGCCTTTCTTAAAAGAAATGTTGCCCCTCATCTGCTTCACCAGCTCCCAGTTACATCCAGGATAATAAATAATTCTTAAGCATTAGAGAGAAGCCCCAGCAGCTCACACCATTACCTCATCATCTACCTCCATCACTTATCTCCTGTTTCCTCCTTCCCAGAACCTGATACTTCAAGGATTCTGAACTACTTGGAATCCCTATTCTCACCACAAGCACTTATGCCTCTAAACCTTTGTCCATACTCTTCCCTCTCCTTTGACGGATCCATGTCACCCCTGTGTCTCCCAGGAAACCTCCTGTTCTCCTGCAAAGACCCAAGTTAGTTATGATCTTCTCTAGGATACTCCCTTAACCCCCAGCAGAATGTATCACTTCATTTTCTTTCTTGAACATACTGCTGAATTTATAACATTGCCTTGTACATGCTGGTTCACATGTCTAGTTCCCTTTTTAGACTATGAACTCCTTGAGGACAGATTCCAAGTCCTTTCACCGTTATCTCCTCAAGATCACACATAGTGTTTATCAAACGACAGGCACTTGATAAATATTGGCTGAATTGAATTGGGGAAAAACTATGGAACCCCAGCTGTCCGATTGAACTGGCTGTGGCTAGTTGGTGTCCGTGATGAAATAACAGCTGGGATTGAGGGCAATGATGGCCTCAATTAATGGTCTCCCTTTATGATGTAACTTTTCAGCCCCTCCCATCAAGAGGGGGAGTCTATTTCCCGACCCCTTGATTCTGAGCTGGCCTTGTGATTTGCTTTTTCAAATAGAACACAACAGAAGTGTCTGTGTGCCGGTTCTGAGCCCAGACTTTCAGAGACCTCATGTGATTCTGCTCTCTTTCCTGGAACCTTGCCCAGTCACTATGTGAAGGGGCCAGGCTGGCCTGCTGGAGGACAAGAGCCCACATGAAAGAGAGCCCAGTGGCCCTAGCCAGGCCATGCCAGACAAGCCCATAGTGAGCCAGCCCCCAAGAGAGACCAACAGAGCTCTCTGACCTACAGCTGACAGCAGGTACATAAGTGAGCCAGCTGAGACCAGAAGGACCATCCAACTGACCTGCAGATTCATGAACAAACTAAATGATTATTATTGCATGCCACTGGTGTTTGATGTCTTTGATACAACATTATTTTGGTAATAAATAATGATGTGGAAATTGGTACCAGAAGTAGGATGTTGATGTAACCAAAATCTAAAATGTGCAGCATTGATTTTGGAACCAATGGGTGAGTGGAAGATGGAAAAGCAGTAAGCACACTGTTAGCAAAGGCTGGAGAAGTGGTGAGGAGATTGTTTTCAAAGCTAGGAAAAATGCTGACCTGTGTTAGGTAGTAAGGGGCAAAACTATTATTTGTAAAAGTAGTGCCCATGATTATTATGCCCAGAGAAAGAAGCCGGTCTCAAAAAGCCCCCTGTTGGGGCTTCCCTGGTGGCGCAGTTGTTGAGAGTCCACCTGCCAATGCAGGGGACACGGGTTCTTGCCCCCGTCTGGGAGGATCCCACGTGCCACGGGATGGCCGTGAGCCATGGCCGCTGGGCCTGCGCGTCCGGAGCCTGTGCTCTGCAGCGGGAGAGGCCACAACAGTGAGAGGCCCACGTACTGCAAAAAAAAAAAAAAAAGCCCCCTGCTGTATAACTCCATTAGTGTGGAGTGGCCTGAATAAGCTAATCAATAGAAGTAGAAATTAGATTAATGTTTGAACTTAGAAAATTGAAATATTAGAAATAGAATGAGAATAATGTGCAGGGGCTGAGGTAGGGGAGTAATGGGGGTGACTCCTGATGGATACAGGGTTTCTTTCGGAATGACAAAAATGTTCTAAAAGTAGATACTGTACAGTTGTAGCATTCAAAAGAGTGAAGTTTAGAGTATGTGAATTTCTTAATAAAGCTATTATTGAAAAAACTGTCACCTGCAGCAAAATCAAAGATACTCGATTGATCAACTGATCAATAACGTTCTTTTATATCAATCATATATATAACTGTATTTATAGATATGTGTTTATCACTGTATATGTATATAAACTGAGCCTTGAACAACACGGGTTTGAACTTCATGGATCCACTTTGGATCCATGGATCAGGGCAGCAAGCAGATGCTCTCTCGGCATCCAGCAAAACTTTCCCCTAGTTCTGCTGTTCTCCTCGGGTCACTGGCTACAACAAACCCTTCAGTAACTGTCTTTCCTTGGCTCTTGCCCACCTCTGCCCCTCCCCATCCCCTTCCGCACATCCCGCTGCAGCAACCTACCAGCATCTGGACAGAGGGTCACTTGTGCTCTCCCACATCTCCACCTGCCTGGCACGATCTTCTCTGCCACCTATGTCGGCAGCTAGAAGTGTCCAAATGCAGCTCCGAACCTGGACTGTCTGCCTCCAAAACCTCTCTCACACTGTCCGTCCCAGACTGGACTCAGCCCCAGAAAGTCCTGATTCGCATGGGTGATTCCTATTCACTCCGTAAACCAGTTAATTGTGCCACTGAAATTTTATCTTTGGGAATTATAAAGAAGAATTATTTTTTGTCCTGTTCGCCAAGATTTTCTGGGTGGATTCCTTCGGCTTTCTTCTGAAAATTCCCTCCTCTCTCGGCATCACGTTCGAGTCCCCTCTCTGCTCGCCCTCTCTCTCCCCTTTAAAGGCAGGCATCCCACGAGCACACTCTCTGACGTGTGCTGGCCCCTCCTGGACCGTCCCCCCACCGAGACTCCATCGAGAGCCTTCCAGGAAACCCCGCTCTGGGCAAGTTCCTCCTGAGCCTTCCTCTCAGCCCCACCTTGTCCCCAGCTCGCCTGGTGGGTGGCCACCTGCTTGTGGACACTTCCTCCCAGGAACTTGCTCTCAGCCTCAGGCTGTGATGTCCGAAATGATACCTCTTACCTTTGCCGCCCCTCACCCAAAACTAAAAAGAAAACTTAAATAAACTGACTCTGGCTTATTTTCCTTTTTATAGCAGAGTGTCATTACCTTCTGTATTATCCAAGCTCTAAACCCAATAGTTGCCCTGACTTTTATTCTCCTTGGTCCGCAGTCCCCTCCCCGCTTTCTCCCTCTATTGTTACCCCTGTGTCAGACCCCAGCCTCCCCCGTCAGGGCACTGGCCTCTCCCAGGCCTCACCGTGTGCGAGCAGCGTGCCCTGGGACTTGGAGCCTATCTCCCTGCAGCTTTCTGTCTCCCTTATGGGTTCCCAGAGCCCTGCACGCTGGCTCCCTGGGGCCCACCCGGGACTTAGGCACAGGGCAGGATCCTAGAGTGGACCATGGCCGTGGCCCTCTCTGCTCCGGGCTGGCAGCGCCACAGGGCACTCGATGGGCAGGTCTGCAGAGGCAAGCCTCTCACCCAGCTGCAACCAGGATCCCAGCACATCCAGGTGTGAGGACGTGCGGTCACCCACCTGCCCTGGGCTGGAGCCGCGGGCCGTGCGCCACGGGAAGGGACGATGCCTGGCTCCACTTCGTCACTAAGGCACGCTGATCCAGCGGCTGGCAGGAGGGAGCACTTGGTCGCTAGAGGTTACCACCCCTCACCACACCCCGAGTAGTGGGGTGGGCTTCTCAGGCCCCCAAGGAAGCACTGCACTTTCCCTGAGAGTATCCTGTGCCTAGGGAAGCATGATATTAAACAGCAAACCAAACACCCATAAAAGGTAAAGACCACAGGGGGAAAAAATTAGCTTTCTATTTTAGGAATTTAAAGGAACTCTCCCCCCACCCACGTTTTTAACAAGGCACTTCGCGTTTTCATTGTGCACTGGGTCCTGCATATTATCCCTGAAACTTCCCGTCACTCTAGTATCTTCATCTCACTTACTGGGTAACGTAGCCAAATGCAAACCTGTACAAGCTTTGGCCTCGCACGTTCAGTGGCTCCCTTCTCTGGACACCTGACCCTGTCCATCTCCACCCCTCCCTGTCTCTCTCTCTCCTTCATCCTGCTTGCTGGCCTTTACTGCAGCTGAGCCCTGGTGGGAATTGCCAGCCCACGCCCCAGCCCATCGAAGTCTACCTGTCTGAACACTACTTGTCCTCCAGTGCTCAGTTAAAGGGTTAAGTGCCCTCCGTGATGTCCCATGACTTCCCAGGGGATGAGCGCTCTCTGCATTTCTACAGCACTCCCACGCCTTGGGCTATTTTATTGCCTTATGTTTCTAGTTATCTGTTATACATTTGTTTCTTTTCATTCTGAGGAGATTTTAAACCCCTTGAGGGAAGTGCCTGGGTCTTGAAAATCTGAATTCCATACACTTCAAGCAGAGCAAGGACTCCCACACAGCCAGGCTGCAGTGAATCCGGGTTGCTTGTTAGGAGACACACAAAAGCCTGTGGAGCAGGCAATCTGGGTAGAGCAAAGGCAGGGAGGTGGGAAAGGGAGGAAGGGACAGGAGGGAACTGGGAAGGGTGTGGAAGCTTCAGGAGGTGACTTCCTGACACGAGCTGGGGCTTCTGGTGGAGCAGTGGCGGCAATGCACAAAAGAGTCACCTTTCACCGCATCTAACAGCTGCGTCAGAAGAGTTGTTGAATCCTCAGCACAGTTTTGCATTCCCACGGCAGTAGCCCCAGGTACTGTTTTCATACACTGATCTCCCTAATTGTTTCTCACTGCTCGTTTGAAACGTGATTTGCAAATCCAGCCCACTGTTTCGGAGCCCAAGCCCTGGCCGCTGCCTGTCACCCGATTCAGACGTCCTGCCCCGACCTTGCCCAAGTTTGCTGCAGGACTTGTCTCTTGGAAAGAGGCTTTGTGCCACTGTTTTACAATAATATTTTGGGTAAAATGTTCAGTTTCCTCTTTGTGATTCCAGGCAGACAGAGACGATCCATGAGCTCCGTGTGCAAGAAAGGGTAGAGGATGTGTAATTTTCCTTAAAACGGTTCTTGGCCAGAGCTCTGGTCTAATTTGTATGACGCATAGCTCGACAATGTTATGAAACACCATGCTAGCCTGCAAGGCTAATTTATGGAAATTACAAACATGCATGGATTGGATTCTTTTTTATATTAGAAAATGGTTTGATGGTTTGAATTTTTGTTGGGTTTTTAGTCTCCCAGGGATGAGTGGACCCAGAACTTCCTAATGTTCCCCCCTGCACATCAGAATCTTGCTGACCTTTGGGTGGTCTGTGAGTCCAAAGGCAGAAAAGCTTTTGAAAACGGCTCCCGCATTCTCTTTGGCGTTGCATTTCTAAGTTTCTTTGAGATGATTTTATTTTCGTGAGACCTGCAGAATACTGCATGTGAGCTGCCTGTTTTGTTCACCTTGCTTAATGTTTCACTAACATCTCAACAGACAGGAGTTCAGCCAAAAGGACCCTAGGCTCATACATCAATGAAATCCTTAATGAAAGTACATTAAAATCAGCCTTCAGGGTCTCACTTAAATCACTAGAAACACATTTACACTGTAGAAAAAGATTTAATTGAAAGGATTTTCTTTTTTCCAAAAATATGTGTAGTCATCTGATCCTGAGCATATGCAACACCATCAAATCCAAGGTTATCTTTATAATGTAGCAAATAGCTACTGATTTGTTTAGCTTTGATGATAAATTCCAATTTTTTCTAGGCACAATATAAACTACCAAGGATTTGTTTTTTAGGAATAAGGATGATGCAGTGGGTTTGCCTCAATTTAATGTGTAATTGCTATTTGAGATAATGTTTAAATAGGTCCTAGATACTCCTTTTATACCAAGAAAGGTAGCCTAGCATCAGTTTTTGTCTAAATGAAGAAGGTTACTAAATAATAAAAATACAGTTTTTACCTCTTTAATCCCATCTTCAATCCTATAGACCAAAACAAAAGCAAACCTGTTTCTTAAAGTCATAAATTGCTCTATCTTCTTAAAAACTTCAGTCAATTTCTTTCCTAAAATCTTCCTGTAATTAAGTGTGGAATATCTTACTTTTGATTCATTCATTCATACAACAGACATTTTCCCCAAGAATTCTCATTTCTCCATTCCAATTTTAGCTTTGCAAGCAAGCCTGCTATTTATTTCTGGAACTGATCAATGTCTTTCAGTTTAATCCTCAAATAATTATATCCAAACACCCAGAGAGCACAAGTGTAGCAACCTAACTCTTTAACTCAAATTCTAAATCACTAGTTATTCATGTTAATGGTTATAATGAGTTTTTCAAGCATATATTATCATTATTTAACATGCCAGAAAAGGAGTTTAGTGTTTCTTTCCCTTGATAAATTTCAAAAAATCTCTGGGATTAAAATAAGGCCAAACCCTTTTGGTTGACCTGTGGGTATCACAGGGCAGCTGTCATCCTTTTCCATGCCTTTTTACCTCCTTTTGTTACCAAGTCCAAGCTCATACTGCTAGCCGCACGACAGGCTGATAAATCGAGAGATGAGGTATTGGGACAAGGAATAGTGACTTTATTCAGAAACCCAGCAGACCGAGAAGATGGTGGACTAGTGTCCTAAAGAACCATCTTACCGAAGTTAGGATTCAGGCTTCTTTTAGACTAAAAGGGGAGGGGCTGTGGCTGGTTGTTGCCAACTTCTTGGTTTTGAAATCCTTTGTTCTTGCAGCTGTTCACACAGGTCTGGTCACAATGTTTCTGTAAAACTCCAGCAAGACAAAGGGTATTCTCTTTTCTGCAACTTTTTATCTCTATATGAATGGAAAAGTGTTACACCTTTAAAGATCAGAGCCTTGAGAATGGGCTATCCTGTGTACCAGCGGTCCCCAACCTTTCTGGCACCAGGGACAGGTTTTGTAGAAGACAATTTTTCCATGGACGGGGTCAGGGTCGGGGGAGGGATGGTTCAGGCAGTAACGTGAGTGATGGGGGGGCAGCAGATGAAGCTTCGCTCGCTCGCCCACCACTCACCTCATGCTGTCCGGCCTGGTTCCTAACAGGCCGTGGACCACTACTGGTCTACAGCCCGGGGATTGGGGACCCCTGCTGTATATTTCAGGCTATAGACAACATTCTTTCACAAAAGATGCAGAGCCAGCATGACTAAGCTCAGGCAACAGAGCACAGGGTTAGAGCTAAAGGAATAGATCCAATATGGAGTCAGGTTTTGTTCTCCGTAACACTTTCTCCTTCTATAGGTAGAGAGTGAACAGCAACAGTGGATCAAATGAACTGTATCTTTTCTGTGTTTCCATATCTCGACCACACACTTACACAGGTCTAACTGGCAAGATAATAAACATGATGGTGGTTTTCTGACAGGAGAGTTTGTGACACCATGGGTGCCCTCCATGCCCTCTTCACACACACACACACGCGCACACACACACACACAGAGGCACTCTTACTGCTCCCTGAACTCAAGCCCTTGGGAAACTGCTCCAGCTGTTTGTGCTGGGAAACTCGGCATATCTGTGGGTTTACTCTGCAGCAAGTCAGCTCGTTCAGACAATGAGAGCCTAGAAGTTAGAGCTCTGTGTTTGGCTTTGAGCTCCTCCACAAAAGGAGGCAAATGCCGGGCCTCCCTGGTGGCGCAGTGGTTAAGAGTCCGCCTGCCGATGCGGGGGATATGGGTTCGTGCCCCGGTCTGGGAGGATCCCATATGCCGCGGAGCGGCTGGGCCCGTGAGCCATGGCCGCTGGGCCTGCGCATCCGGAGCCTGTGCTCCGCAACGAGAGAGGCCACAACAGTGAGAGGCCCGCATACCGCAAAAAGAAAAAAAAAAAAAAAAAAAGGAGGCAAATGCCAACGCTGTCACCAGGCTCTGTACCGTCCCCACTCTTCTCTCCCACTTTCCCTGCCTCATCCAGGTCACTGCCAAACCAAGCCATGGGGACGGAGTAGGACCCCAGAGACTGCGGGACAGGCTTAGACCAGTGGGGAAGCGGCAGGTGTAAAGAACCCAAGTCTCGATTCCAGAAGGACTCCATGCCTTGACACTGCTCTCCCCTTTTCTCTCCTGTTTCCAGCCACATACAGCCTTCTAGGGCCAAACTTCTGATTTTCTTTAACCTCTCTTACTCAAGCCTTCATTTACCTGCCATCTCTCCCCACCTACTACTCCAAGGATCTCTCTCACTTCCTTCCCAGAAGAAAGCCTGGAATATGCTATTGAAGTCTACCCTGCAGATTCTCCCTAATTCAGTATCCTATCCTGAATTGTTGGTCTGCAGGGTGGTAACTATACCTATGACTCTAGAAAGAACTTCCTTGTCAAGTGGATCATCAACCCTCAGCTGGAGACAATAGCAGTGATGGCTAGTTAGTCTATGGATGGGCTTTTGTGGGGTTCATCTAGCTGTGATACTTTATACGCCACCTATCTGGCCCCGTGGATGTCCCCTGCTGTCTGACTCTAGCCCAACATTGGAAGTAATTCAAAAAGGTAATCTTCTTAATACTGATTCTTCCATCAAAGGCTGCCTGAGTAACAGGCAAACATTCAGGCCTTGATCATACCGAGGCTTTCCTTTTCACTTAGGTCGTCTTCCAAAACATACTGTCTAAGCCAAATACGACAACTGCAATTTCTACTTATTCAAAAGTAGCTGCCCAGCCTGCCTGCCTAACCACCAATGACACCGTGGGAAGTTCTCTCCGTCAACATCAGAATGTCTTCACGATGTTCTTTTGGCTGTCTCCAATGTCATTCCAAAAAGCATTCCTCCAGCTCTGTAAGAGAGGCCAACTTTGGTATTCAACAGCACAAAGACTTCCCTTCCCCTCCTGCCAACTTGAGGCATCTCTATAGCTGCAAAGGACAAGAAAAATTCAGTAAGTGCCAAGACTAAATGAATCAGTCCCCAAAAGCCATAGTGAAGATTATGTAGGAAAGAACAGGCCAAGAACACCCAGTGCAAAACAATGGTCATTTTGAGTGTAAATTTCATGGCCTTTATGTTACAGTAGAAACAGACAAATTAGTCAAGATCTTAGCCTCAAAGAAATTAGTCTGGAATTGAGAAAGAAAGTGTGACAAATAAATTTAAGGATTTTAAGAGAAATTGGCATTTTTATCCAAAGCACACGTCTTGTAGTTCTTCAGACTTCCCTTAGAAGATCATAAAATGCTCCATTATGAGTGTAGTGGAAACTTGATGAACTATTGTTTTTGGCTCGTTTGCAAGAAAGCAATAAAGTTGCCTTCTCTTGGCTGTTACTAGATTGTTGTCATTACCCAGGACATAGCATGAACCTATGTTATCTTCAATTTTGTTTTTGCAAGCTAACAGTCACAAGAAAATATCCTCTTTCCCACTTGGTAAGTTACTTTATTTTCAGTCTCTCCTTTGGTATGATCTCAACTCAGAGGGAAAAGAAGTGGAGAAACTCATAGAAGATCTCAGTGGGCAGATAGAGCTGTGATAGAGCCCTGGAGAATCGATAAACATTTTTGGTTAAGTATCGTAAGCACCACTGTCATGCAAAATTGGCCCCAATATAATGCTAGTAAGGAAATGATTCCAAAATGTGAGACACTTTAGTGGATATTCTCCTTTCTCTGGTCACCCAGCGCTGCAGGGCAGCCATGCTTTGGAAGCTGAGCTATTGTATCTGACTGATGTGTGAGGGCAGGTCTGTCGCCTGGAGAGAAAGGTTTGGTCAGGTGGTTCAATTTGTCCTCATTAAGATGGAAATGTTAGGTAGTTAGCTAGAAATGAGCAGCTTGGGAACGGAAGGGTGAAAAACTCAAGGCCAGGGGCCTTCCTCAGCCAGTCTTGACAAGAGAGGCTGAGGTACAGGCTGTGGTCAGCACAGCCTGAGAAGACAGGAAGAACCCAACCAAAGAGGAACTCCCCGAGGTGTGCAGCCGCAGCAGAAGCCTGGCAATAACTTGAAATAACCTGACCCTCATTATATCATCATTATAATAAACTTACATTGCGGCTTAGCCGTCCCACCCCCGCCCAGTGGGCTTTTCGAATGGATTAGGGGTGATAAGAAGGAAGTTACAACTGGGGCATGTGCAATGTCACCCGTCACTCAAATGACAAAGCCTGACCACCAGACCTCAACCCAACCCCTCCCCTCCTTATAAACTTCACACGACCTGTGCAGCGGGGCTGGTTTCACTTCACAGAAGCCACTCCACTCTCCCTCCGAGAGTGTACCTATGCTTTAAATAAACTTTGCTTTGAGCTTATACCTGAAGCGTTAGTCTGCAGTTCTTTCCTTACTATCACAAGGACCGAGATTGCTGGTCCAGATTCATCTGTTGACCTCCTCGGCTGAAACTCTCCAACCAGAATGCATGCCAGCCCAGTAACAGAAACACAGATTATGAGACAATCCCTCCAGTGTTCAAATTTTTACCTTGGAGTCCCAGGGCCGGCCCCTCCAGAGTCTCGATTTACTGCTCGGGGATGTCATTCACAGAACAAGGTGGGGATTGTGATGGCAACTAAAAGAAAAAAATGATTATTAAAAACATTTCAACATTGGAATGTGAAGCAAGCAAAAGGAGAAAGCTTCGTGTCTGTCATACAAAGGCATCCTGATCTAGAAGAAACATGGAACGCTTAACATCATGGTAAGGCAAAAACAACCAGGGCCAGTGATGTTGCCAGTCAAGGAAGGACACGGGGGAAAAAAATGTGGGCAAACACTAACAGCACATAGAGGGGGGGCGGAGTGCTTTAGACCTTCCAGCTCAAAGAGCTGCGCTCCCCACACCCCATCTTCCCTCTGTCTGTTGGGAGCCTCTTTTCTTTAAAAAGCTCATTCAGTTGAAATGCTAAAACATCTACAAAGAACTGACAGACCCATAGTGAGAAAAGCCACCTACAAACAAGACCCCACACCTTCAGGTCCTGGAGGTTGCCTGGGGAGGGAGTGAGAGGAACATGGAAAGAGATACTAGTGCAGGCGGAGAGGTGGGAGCATCCCAGAAATCACGCAATGGGCTCTAATCTTATGAATAAGGAAGGAGTGAGATTTGCTCAAGATCATGGTCACCAGTAGGACCCGAGTCTTCTGACTTCACCCATTCTGCAGCACTACCTAACCAGGACTCAGACTTCTGAGGACTAATGAGGCTAATGGAATTAGATAACGCATAACCCAATTTCTCATTTCTCCGTGAGATCAGGAAGGGAAATACAAAGTCAGGATGTGTGTGACAACAAGATAGGGCAGCTCAGAGGAGACCACGGGCAGACAGGGGCTTGCGCTGATGTTATCAGGGAGGTGACTCCTGTCCAGGGTCTGGGACGGCCGCAGTGGTGGGCAGGAAAGGCTGCAAATTACAGGCAGGTGTGCGGGGATGACCACAAATGTCAACAGCAGCCGGCAAGACCCACCTGTTCAGAGGTGGGGCTGAGAATGGATTGTTTACTCATCCCAGGTCAAAGGCTCTTCATCTCCCAGGTTTATGGGGTCCCTGCTGTGTAGAAACACAGAAGATTGTCCCAGAGACAGTTGGTGATTCACAGGTCCTGATAAATGCTGCTCACAGCAGATACTGGGCACGAGCTTCTCTGAATGAGGATTCAACTAATCTAGTCAACGTCCAATTAAACAAACTTTCATTATTGAGAAGAATGTATGTGTATATTTAGCTGGGCCTCTGAATACAAGTAACAAACTAATTAGAGCTACTTTTCATCCTAAAAAGGGGGAAAGGGGAAATTTACTATCAGTACCCAAGCCAACCTAAGGCACCTGCAGTTAGAAGGCTGCAGGCTTCAGGGAGAAACTGGGAATTGCCGGAACTCTCCGCCTGGCAAGCCTGCTCTGCTCTGTAGACTGCTTCTTTCTTCTCGCTACTTTCTGACTCTGCCTGTCTGTCCATGCTGGGCAGGAGGTGGCCACCCCAAAGTCTCCAGATCCACAGGTCACAGCATAGCCAAAAGCAGACTCCGGTTGGCAGGTGTCCAGGCCTAAAGCCACATACCTAGAGAAGAGAATGGGATCGTCCCGGCTAGGTTCCAGATCCATCCCTGGACTGATGGCTACATCCAGGGAAGGTGGTGCAGCAGGTGAGAGGTAGCTGGGGGCTGAGCCTATGGTTCCCAGAGAAAGAGGTGATGGCAGGGCCCTGAGGCATCCACCATGGCTTCAGTTAAGGAATTTAAGGCTGGGGACCTTGGAGAACTTCCTGGCCGAACGAGCCACTTTATAAATAAAGAATCTGAGGCTCCTAGAATTGAAATGCTTGCCCAAATTTACAACTTATAAATTGCAGAGCCAGAATTAATCTGATTCTATCATTCATTCATTCATCAACTCTTGTCAACTTACTATATGTCTGGCTCTTCTTGACCTGGGACTGTTAATAAGACTGGGTACAAACCAAACAGGATGTCCAGCTTCCTGGAGAGTACAGACATGTGGAGAAAAGATCACACAGATAAATAAAATGATAACCCTAATCAGTGCTAAGAAAGCTAGACAGTGCCAACTCCCATTTTGCTGGGTGGGGTCATCAGCCAGGTCAAAAGAGTAGGTCTCAGCATGGGAACTCAGAAGAGGAGTTACATCTAAAATAAACTTTGACATGAGTGACATCACCAAGATGGTGACATAGGAGGCTCCTGACTTTTCCTCCTGCCACAGATACACTGAATATACAGCTGCACATGGACCATTCCTTCTGAAAGAGATCCAGAAGTAGAGTGACTCCTACACATTGGATGACAGAGAAATTATCCACATCAAACTGAGGAGGAAACGCTGAGACATGCCCTTGCCATAAACCACTCCCTAGTCTCAGCGACATACAATCCAAAGAAACCCCCAAATCCCAGCTTCTCCCTGATGAGCAAAGGGCTAGGACCACACGTACAGCACTCCAACTTTAAAGCATCCAACCAAGGGGCAGACCCCCAAATCACCTACTCTGAGAGCCTACAGGGCTTGCATTCATAAGCCCCACAGGACTATTTACAGCGCAGAGGGAGAAGGCAAAAAGCCCATCTCCCAGTTTCTCCCTGGAAGAGGATTGACTGCATATTTTTCTAGCTGTTGCCTGAGGGTCCAGCTTCTAATCAGCCTGCATTGAGGTGCTGAGTGCAATTCTCCCAGCAGCCCAAAAGACCTGCCCTACCTTATCCCTGCAGCTCACTCCATCAGAAAAAGCAAGTCTTCAGCTTCTCCCTGGAAGGAGCTTGCCCTCACACCTAGCACTCCACCTTTTGTGGCCTGCACCCAAGGAATGGGCCCTCAAATCACTTAGCGATGATAGCCAATCCAGGTTGGCATTTACAGAACCATACTAATCAAAACAAACAAATAAACAAAAAGCAGTTTTCAAATGAGTATGCAAACACTTCCCACAGCTATGCCCCCTGGGCTCAGTGCAAGTCCCAAACAGAAATAAAGAAAACAATCTCATTTACAATAGCATCAAAGAATAAAAATTAAGAATAAATTTAACCAAGGAGGTGAAAGATCTGTACATGGAAAACTCCAAAACGTTGTTGAAAGAAACTGAAGAAGACATAAATAGAAAGATATTCCACATTCATGGATCAGAATAATTCATATTTTTTAAATGTCCATACTACCCAAATGATCTACAGATTCAATGCAATCCCTATCAAAATTCCAGTGGCATTTTTCCTAGAAATAGAAAAAATAACCTTAAAATATGTATGAAACCACAATAGACCCTGGAGAGTCAAAGAAATCTTGAGAAAACAGAACAAAGTTGAAGGCATCATGCTTCCTGATTTCAAACTATATTACAAAGCCATAGTAATCAAAACAGTATGATACTGACATAAAAACAGACACATAATTGATGGAAAAGAATAAAGAGCTCAGAAATAAACCCATACATATATGGTCACTTAATTTTCATAAGGGTGCCAAGAATACACTGTACAGAAAAGATAGTCTCTTCAATAAATGGTGTTGGGAAAATTGGATATCCACATGCAAAAATATGAAATTGAACCCCTCTTTTACATCATACACAAAAAATCAGCTCAAAATGGATTAAACACTTGAATATAAGACCTGAAAATGTAAAACTCTTAGAAGAAAACATAGGTGATAAGTTCCTTGACTTTGGTCTTGGCAATGATTTTTTGGAATTGACACCAAAAGCAAAGGCAGCAAAAGCAAAAATTTTAAATGGGACCAAATCAAATGGGACTAGAAAACTTCTACACAGAAAAGGAAATCATTAACAAAATGAAAAGGCAAGCTACTGAATGGGAGAAAATATTTGCAAACTACATATCCAATAAGGGTTAACATCCAAAATATACAACAAACTCATACAACTCAATAGCAAAAAACAAACAACAATTAAACAACAACAATTAAAAAATGGGCAAAGAAATAGAAAGGGCATTTTTCCAAGGAAGCATACAAGTGGCCAACAAGCACATGAAAAGGTGGTCAACATCACTAATCATCAGGAAAATACAAATCAAAACCACAATGAGATATCACCTCACTCCTGTTAGGATGTCTGTCATCAAAAAGATGAGAGCTATCAAATGCTGGTGAGGACACAGAGAAAAGGAATCTTCATGCATTGCTGGTGGGAATGTCAAATGGTGCAGCCACTGTGCAAAACAGTATGGAGGTTCCTCAAGAAGTTAAAAATAGAACTCCTATGTGATCTAGCAATCCCACTTCTGGGTGTATACCCAAAGGAAACAAAACCATTATCTCGAGACGATTATCTGCACTCTTATGTTCATTGTAGCATTATTCACAGTACCCAATGTATAGAGACAACCTAAGTGTCTGTCAGTGGATGAATAGGTAAATAAAATGTGATATATATATATATATATATGTATACAATGGAATATTATTCAGCCTTAAGAAGGAAATCCTGAGAATATAGATGAACCTGTAGAACATTCTGCTAAGTGAAATAGGTCAGACAAAGACAAATACTACATGGTATCACTTATATAAACAGATAATAGAATAGTGGTTGCCAGGGGCTGGGGATAGGGAAATGAGGAGAGGTTGGTTAAATTGTGCAAATCTTTGGTTATAAGGTAAATGAGATCTGAGGATCTGATGTAGAACATGGTGACCATGGTTGATAATATGGTATTGTATAACTGAAATTTGCTAAGAGAGTAGAACTTAAGGGTTCTCACCACAAAATAAAAATAAAAAGGTAAATATGTGAGGTGATGGGTGGGTTAATTAACTCAATTGTTGGAATTCTTTTACAATGTATACATATATCAAATCATCACATTTTACGCACTAAATATCTTACAATTTTACTTGTCAGTCATACCCCAATAAAGCTAAAGAAATAAATATAATAAACATTGACACTTTATACTTTTGTCAATCAATATCACTTATATAGGTACCATATGCCACTTTAGAATCTTGAGAAGCAGTTTAAAAGCACCTGTAACTGTGGCCCAGTCCTCACACCGTATGATTGCTCACCAGCAAACAGCATTTTCTCAAAAAATCTTTATTTTGTTTAATTGGTACTAGCTGAACATTTGGAACTAATGGAGCTATTTTGTCAGTTCAAAATATACTGTCTTTTTCAAAGGTTCTTACAGTACAACCATCCTAAATATTTCCTTTTCAGACATTTGTGACTCTTCCACTTAGATGTTGTCATCAAAAATGTAAAGGCCTATGAAAAATTAAAATGACTTTGTCTTGGCTATGGCCCTCAGCTAAAATAATAGATCACATGTCTTCACTTCGCTCGTATTTATGAAATTGTACTTGGGGGGGATTTTTTTTTCTTTTCTTTTCTTTTTCTTTTTAACTAAAACCAAGTCAATTTTAAAGTAGCTAGCTGCCTTTCTTCTTAAGGAAGTACCCTTGATTTTCGTGTATCATTTTTCTGTCCTATTATAATGCAGCTGATCCCATTCTCTAAAAAAGTGACATTCCTAATCTTCTCTTCCATTCCATAAAACACAAACTGAGTTGGAAAAAAATAACTCCAAAATAGCATCCTTCTATATCTGCAGTCTTATATGATCATAGCATGCTAGAAATGTCACTATAATTATAGTAACAAATTATTTCAACAATCCTCACAAGTGATGCTATTTATAGACAATCAGAAGAGTTTATACAGGATGAATCCATCCTGGTAGGAGAGCTGGCAATGGCTGTGCTTGAGCCTCAGGCTGCAACTACCTGGCACCAGGTGACTCGAGGTGTCCTGTGAAAGCAAGAGATTCTATTCCAATGCAGACCATGAGAAATGGGATAAATAAAAGAGGATTTTAAATGATTATAGCTTGGCACTTACTCTGCATTCCTAGTGCCTTAGGTACTATTTTTAAAATTACAATCACTGCTTAACTCTTTCAAGACTTAAAACTAATTGCTCTATCAGAGAGACCTCAGGTTCAGAAGAGGTAAATGACAAGAGATCAACGCAAACAAACAAACAACAAAAAACCCAGGATATCCACATGTTCTTTATCTATGCTCATTTATAGACTATTAAAGCTGGAAAAAAATACAAATAGTTATTTGTGCCACGCTTACTTTCTTCATTTCATCTTGGGCAAGGGAAAAGAGCTGGCTGGAATTGCTTGTTTGTTATTGGTTTTTCCCTTTTTATTTTTAGTCTCTTTCATTTTATGGTTTTTATGTAGTTTTGCTTAACAAAGCTGTAAATTCAGGGATGAAATAAATTTCGCAGTGGCTCTTTAACCTCCACTGCTCGGATGCATTTACAGAAACTTCCATTTAGCTCAGAGATTCGGCTTGGGATAGAGTTTAGAGAGGAGGGAAAACCACTTAACCAAAAGTAATCCCTCAGTAAATCACAATTTGCTCCAAATTTTCTGTGTCTTTGTATATTGGGTAATGCAGCTCTCTCCCTGGGGCTCTGAGTAGAGCTGACAGTGAGGCCATTCTGAGGGTTTTGGGTAAGGAGCTTCCCATGTCTACCCCCAAATCGGACCATGGGGCTCTGGGATATCTCCTGCGTAGGTGAGTACCAGCAGGAGTAGCTGATGAGGCAATCCTGTGTTTGACCTGTTTTAGCTGACATAAACAATGTCCCTAGTTTTCCTAACCTCTTTGAGAATGGCTGCCTTTTTGTCATTAAGTGTTCACCTACCATATTTTAGACTCTATCAAAGACGGTTTTTTCCCATCTCTACTTCTCTGCTGTGCGTTATTGCCTAGAGACTGTGAGGGTAAATTTGCCACTAGTTGTCTGTCATTACGTTGTGGGAGCACATGTCCACAGTGAAGCTTAATGCATGAAGTTGAACTTCAGTGACTATTGCATGGCACCCGGAAGGTGATCTGGGGACGCACCTTACAGGTAAGTGGCAAGTGCAGAAAGGTGCCTCAAAGACAAAGGACAAAGATTTCTGGAGTTAATTGCTGGTTGCTTCTTCTAAACGTTGGGCGGAATCAACCTAGGGAGGAAAAATAATAACAACAACAAAACAAACCCAATAACATGTGTGTAGCAGGGACTGTAGCCGTAGCTCCATTTGGAATGACTAAACACGTGTTAATCATTAGAGTTTGAAACTGATCCCAGAGTATGTTGCATTATAGGTACAGTCATGAAAAAAATGAATCTCTGCACAGACAATAGCCATGAAGGCTTAGATGGCAACCAAGCCACCCCTCAGAGTGTGGAGCACAGGATGGGGTGGGGGAGACTACATGATGTCTCTGGGTCACCCTTAAGGAAGAAGGAGATGAATTTTCTGCGGATGCAGCAGGATGTCCTCTGGCATGCAACCTACCAGCTTTGTAAAAGAGCTCCAGATGGATGCTGAGAGTAAAATACCAAACACAGCAACACCATGCTAGTTGGACAGCTACCTGACAGCACTGGAAGGAGTCTGCAGAAAGGGTCCCTTCATTCAGCTAATAATACACCAGCTTATGTGGTGAACTGAAGCCAAGGGCTGGGGATAATTTTACAAAAAGGAAAAAATTTAGCTGCCATGGTAACCTGGACAACGACAGATCTTCTGGATGTGACAAGATTCCAGTCTGAATTACACAAAGTCACCATAAGCCCAGAAAGCAAAATGGATTTAATTAGTCGGTTAAATCTGCAGCACAGAAAGAATGGTAACATTTGTCCTTTATTTTCTTTCCAAACTAACAATGCATCACTAGTATGTACGTTCCTGGCAAAGGAGCAGTTTTAGCTAAGCACTTGATGGCAGAACGATGCTTCACATGGGAAATCCCCAAATTTAAATTCCCTCAAACCTCCAGATCCAAATTAGCTGTGACTGCTTGAAGGATGCTCAGAGAACAGGCTTCATTATATGTCATTTCTAAACATGGAGTCTTCAACGGCCCCTTCCCATGGCCACAGTTGCCAAGATTACCACTTTCTAATTTTAAGTCTATTAAGATAACTTTAGCATAGGAACCTTCTTCATCTTATTAATCAAAATATATTTGGTAAGTACATATGGCATTGTATTGAGCATTAGGTAAATCAACTTTCAACAGAGCAGAACTCGGAGTTTACTATGCAAAATTACATCTGTGTTATCATAGAGAGATCTGTGGAGGCATTAAAGGGCACTGAAAACTTTTCTAAAATGGAATGATTTATAGGACTGTTCTTCCTTTCTATAATCTTCATTTCCTTGCTGTCTTGGCTGTGCTTCATAGACTATTAACATTAAACTATTAATAACTGTTACTACTTTTGGTAGCAATTACTATTACTATTATATTTGCTTTTTAAAACTTTCTCCTTTGGTTTCCATGACCCCCATCTTTGGCCACTCTTGGTCTCACCCGGAGCCTCTCTCATGTTAATGAAGGACCTGATCTCTCCTTTCTCAAATTTACCATTTGATATTTATATTTAGTTTCCCCAAGTCTCCTCACATACCTAAAGTTGAATTCTTCTCCCTTTTTCCTTTGTTTCCCTTGCTTTATATCAATGTTGCCATCATTCTTCTAGAACTTCAGAATTGGTGATCTGTGTGTCCCATGTGTACTCAGTCACCAAGCCCTGCAGGTGCTTCCTTTAGATTTTCCTTCAACCCACATATTTTACACTCAGAATAGCAAGCGAGTTAAAGCTCTGTAAGCAGATTATGGTCTCTTAGGTCTGCATGCCTTGGAGCACATGCTTTAAGCAATCATCATTAGGCAGTTATAATAGAAACTCAAAGTTGTTCATCATAAGGGAATGTTGACTGTGAAGATTCAGAAGAGACCTCACACCACTCGAGGTAGGAAGCAAAGTCAAACTTGCAGACCTGGAGCTGAGGATGGAAAACTGCTGGGAAGCAAGGTGGCATTTCTGTCCACCCAAGAGGGGCACCATTCCCTCATTTGCTGAAGCCCACTCTCTTTGTTTATTCATCAACATGCAAGTGACCACCAGGCAACAAGACCTAACAGCTCCCTTTTCTATCACCACCTGGCAACATGCCTGGGTTTCTTAGGTCAAATGTCAAGGGAAAGAATAGACTGGACCAAATTAGTCATTTAACCAAGACCACACATGTTTGGTTGCTGGACCATGGGTAGGTTTCCTCTGTGTCCAGTACCAGGTACCCACTCCTTAGACAAGCAGTCCTGGCTCAGGAAGTGGGAGAGGTAAACACCGCTGCTGTTTGGAGAGCCTGTGGGTGGAGGATGATCTTTGGAAGAGGCCATGGGGGAGGGCAGGCAATGAAACAACTCTTTTCAAAAGTGCTGTTTTGTAGAATACCCTTTCCCCACCCAACCACTCAGAACACTCCTCCTCCTCATTCTTTGAAACCTAGGAAGGGTCACTGTTTTGTTCCACATTTCACTCATTTTGTGCCGAGCTCTGAGCAGAAACAATCACACCCTGCTCTTTCTTGAGCTCATATCTATTTCTGCACATAATTCACTAAACTGTAATTATCTATTTGCATGATTGGGTCCCCTACTGGACCAGGCATCTCTCAAGGATAGCTTTAGAATTTTATTCAGTATTCCCAATGTGGAGCACAGTGTCTGGTAGTAAGTGCTCAACAAATGTTTTTTCGACTGAATTGCTTTTAATATGTTAATTAATTAATATTTATGAATGTTGTCTCCCAAGTCTGCCCCTTGCTTTAGGGAATTAATTGTATGTAATTGAAAGGGCAGAAGTTGCAGTTAGAAGCAATAAATTAGAAGCATCCGTAGAAATATGGATGAATCTTAAAATATATATATATAGTCCTTAGTGGAAAACAGGAAGGGAAGCTATATAATTAATATCATTTCTATAAATTAAAAATATATGCACACAAAATAATACTGCTGATTTTTCAAGAACACATAAAAAATACATATCAAACACACTGTAATTTTTGATTATGGAAATAGAGTAATGGAAACAGGGTATAGGGATTTTAAAAGGGAGAAAAATAAAATAAGAATGAGGCCTTGCTCGGATGGAAGAGGATGATGTGCCTTGAACCGAGGAGAAGGGTTAACTCAACCGCCTGCTTTGACTTCAAAATAAAGAATGACAAACGGGATCAGCCACCAGTTTGATTGAACAGTGGTGGTAAAGTCAAGGTATTAGAAATGACTTAGATCTTGTTACCCCTGAGTTTGATACAGTGGGGGATTGAGGTCACTGGCAGAGATGGCATGAGAGGACAGAGAAGAATTGCCCCATTTCCATGAAGTTGCCCCTGGACACCCATCCCTCTTCTGTAAGATGAGGAATGGCCTCAGCTGTCACCCGCTGACCCACAAGTCAATGCTTAGCCACTCAAGGCTGTTCTATCCACTTTCTTTCATAAATCTTCATCTCTTGGTAAACTGATTTTGTTACCATCTTCAATGCAGGAGCCATGAGATTTCCTAGATCTATGACTTTACTGAAGATATTCCACACTTGCTTTCTGGTGTCAGACGTGTGTTCTTGTTTATGCTTCTGTCCGCTCAGGGCCCATCAATCACGACAGGAAGGACACTGATGTTGCCTAGATTACAAGATGAAGCGAGTTGCCCAAGATCATGCAGACAGTAACAAATTCAGTTTCCAAACCCTAAATCAGGCTGCCCCTCCACGGCATAGCTTTTGGACAAAACATTAAAAATTGGCCTGCATATGACTATTGGCTTCTGATCCCATTAGTGACGTACAGACTGTGTGAAATACTGTGTTTTCCTCCTCAGGAAGCCAGTTGATTCTTGTATAATCAGACACTGCAAATGTTGTGTTTCACGATCTCTATGGCTGGTGATAGGAATGCAGCATGTCAACCTGTTTCATTCTAAGAAATCTCTACTCAAGGGTGAAAGGGAGCAGGTATTGGCGTTTACTCATTTCTTTGACCTTTCAGTTTCTTTTCTTTTGCAAGTTCTTGTTTAAATAATTAATCAGCCCCAATGAATGAAGCTTTCTTTTCTCTTTCCTAATCTCTTCTCCTTCCATAACCCCCTCTAGATCCCAAAGACTTCTATTCAGAGAAGAGAACCTCGGAGGGGGCCATGCTTTGGGGAAGGCCCTCAATACAGGCCACCTCTTAGGGTTCCACATAGTTCAGTAGCTTTACTTCCAGGAAGTACTGACACAAGAATTCAAACCCAGGACAGAGAGTCCAAAGCCTCTGCTTTCAACCTCTGCTCTACTATGGTCAGTGTCTGAGTCTTCCACCCAAGGGTTCATTGTTGGCCTCAATACGTCAAAAATAGATGTGTTTTTAACATAATTCACAAAAGCCAGTTACATTTGGTACATTATTAGTAAAACCAAATAGCTAAACCAAAATAGTTCAACAAAATTTGAAACTAATATCAATGAGGCAATTTCCATTTAGAATTTCTATTACATGTTCTGATTTAGTCTAAAATTTGTACAAAATATACTTACAATTCACCAAATCTTAAATCTCATATTTCAATGAGGTAAGAGAAACAGGGAATGAAGAAATAAGATTATTGCAGTCCTAAATTTCTAAAAACATTCAACACTAGTTTTGGGTTTTTTTTACTTGGTTTTCATCTCATTCAAATTAGTGTAGGCACTGCAAATAAAATTTTAGAATGTAGACAGAAGGTCTGTGAAGCATAAATTATAGGTGTTTTCCCAACTGGTTTGTATGAAGGATTTGCTAAGATCATAAAAGTTTAATTCACTAAAACTCAATTCTTCTGAAAAATAAACTAACTTGGCTTAAAAAAATCACATTCAATCCCTTAAGGAATTTATACTGGGTGCCTAGGATTTGCCAAGCATTGTGCTTAGCACCATAGGAGACACAGAAATACATATATATGTATACAGTGTGTGTGTATATAAAATAATCTCGAACATTAATTGATTGGTACAGAATCTAGAAGTTTGGTTGGAGTTATTTGAAAAAGAGGAGAAGGACAGAAAGTACACCTATTATACTGGAAATGTCTGGAAATCCAGTTGTTATAAACATGATATGTGTTGAATTTCCTCTGCTCCACTTTGGTTTCATATACCTTATTTACAAAACATATATTTATCCAGTATTTAAGCACTAATGAAGATACAGTGATGAATAATCTGTAATCCCTGCCCTCAAGGAGTTGACAGACTTGTAGTCATTTTGATAACTAGGTGGTTTTAAGGAAGAGAGGGAGATCTCTCTGTCCTCCCAAAGCAGGAATAGATAGCTCTGAATAGAGGAATTAGCAGACAAAAGAACCACGCAACTTCTGGGTTGGATTTTGCAGAGAGAGGATAATTAAAAAAAAAAAATTGACCATTGACTTCTGAGAGACAAGCTCAACATAGAAGAAAAATAGACTTTAGGGAGCCAGCTGGGTCAAGAATTGACTGTGCCTTGGACAGATGATCCAAGCCCAGGGGACACTGTAAGAATGGTCTCCTTATCTGGACAAAGCTAGATACTTATATATACTCTATGCCTACATGTTCTTAGCAGTAAGAAACTGGTGCTCCTATCTGGCTAGAATAAGCGGTGACTCCTGCCCCCAGCCCCGCAAACGTGGTTCAGAGATGGAAGACTGAATCTCAGAAGCTGGAAGATACACATGCATGCTGCCTCCGCACCCCTGCTGCTCCCCCCACCTCGAGCAGAGCCCAGTAGCCCTAGTCCCCCCTCTCATCATCGAGAGGCAAAGCGAGGTCACTGAAAGGACTGTGTCATCATTGGCAGTAACTGCAACAACCAATTTAGACCCTTAATGACTGTCCTCCTGCACTTTTTCCCTCTGCAGAATAGAGGTGAAATAACAAACGCATCAGAGATGAGGTAAGTGAGAAATTGAAGTCGTAACTTGGATTTTAAGACTGAACCTTGTATAACATTTAAGCTTTAGCATTAGAGATTGTATATCTATTCATAATGTAGAGAATAGGACACCAGTAAACCTTTTAAAAATCTGGATCAGAAACTTTTTCATGAATTAGCAGATTTGAAATAGAATCTATGACAAAGAGCTCTCCTGAAAACCCATGAATCACGTAGACAAGAATCTCATAGAACCATAGAAACTTAAGGTATGGATAATACCTGAGGATATAATAGCCATAATTAATTATGGATTCTCCTGGGAATTCTCTATTTGGGAATACCCACTGTATTGGTGATTCTGCCCTGGGGCTAAGGGTTACCTGTGCTTCAGTATTTCCCCCAACATCATGCTTGACAATATCTGCCTGTGTGAGAGGCTTAAACTAATTTGCAAATGGGATTCTATGCTTGCCTCCAAGAGACAGGATAAGGTAATATTAACCAAGAAAAAAAAATTGAATTTCAACAAGGAAACACATGAGGGAATCTAGCCATTCAAAGCAGAAAAAGGAATGATAGAAAAGGAAACTTCTCTTCTCCCTCACTTTTCTCAAAAACTTGAACTCCTGGCATATCCTGTACATTCTTTCAATTCTCAAACCCCACATTCTCTGTTCCCAGCTTCTACATTTTTCCTTAATGTCCTAGTCTCCTCATTTAAAGCCAAATGTGGAATTACCCCAAAAGTCATGTTTTTTAAAGAGAAATAAAATATGGAGGGTATGCAAAAAACAAAAAAAACCCTACATATTATAAATTATACATCTGAGGCATAAGAAATTTAGGACTTGCTTGAAGTCATATAGCCAACAAATCAAAAAAACCAGGGACCCAACTTCTAGGAAGATTATGGTCAGATAGACCTTGACTCTGGGGGCAGAATAATAATGAGATAATTCTTATATAGTAAATAACTAATAAAAATCATCATCACATTTCCATCCTCAAAGATCTCAGGGTGATAAGTGCTATGGAGAAAATAAAATAAGATGGATGAGGAGAGTGCTGAGTCAAGGAGCGCTGCTCATTTCATAGGGGGGGGTCTTGATTAATTCACAGTATGCCTGCCTCCTGCCCCTCGAGGCAGCCCCTTTTTCATCCTGGCTCTTCGCTTTCTTTCTTTTTTTTTTTTTTTTTTGCCGAGTCACGTGGTGTGTGGGATCTTAGTTCCCCAACTAGGGATCGAACCCATGCCCCCTGCAGTGGAAGCACAGAGTCTTAACCACTGGACCACCAGGGAAGTCCTGGCTCTTTGCTTTAAGACAGTCTGTGGCCTTATATCTTTGGTTTCCTCTACTTCTCTGATCAGTAAACTTTGAACTCCCATCAACATCAAAAATAGCAGCTTTGCACTCAGTAAAGGGGGACATAAATGCCATGGATACGAAAAGTTTCTTCAGCAGACTGCATAGGAATTAGCTTGACTTTTTGTCAAATGTAAAAAAGAATGTGTTCAAGCTTTACACTTTACACAAAACTAGTAAGCATTGGCCTATTCGGATTCTCTTGAGTGTCCGTCAAATGTGATTCTCCAAACACTAATAAGAAAAGGGAATTACAGGCAGGGTATTCAGATAACATACTGAGAATTTCTACATCTGACATCTGTTAAACTAATTCATGTAGGATAAAACTAAAATATTTCGTGGGCATCTACCATATTAAAAAACCTTGATTTCCTTTTTAAAATCGCAGAGTAAATGTTTTCCTTACCACAGTCTACAAAGGCCTCCATGGTGTGGTCCTGACTGTCTCACCGACTATGCCCACACTCTCCCTTTGCTCAATCCCTCCAGCCATACTGACCCTCTCGTGGCTCCCACTCAGGGCCTTTGCACATGCTGCCCGTGTGGCTGGAACCCTCTCCCCTCCCATCCACCTGGCCTTTACCCTCCTGCACAGGATCTACTGTCAGCCCTTTGCAGAGAATCATGCTGACTTTCACACCTGAAATAACCACGCTATCACTCTCGATGGATCCCCTACCACCTGCCTTTTTTTTCTTACTACCTCTTATCACCAACGTGTTAGAATGTATCCATAATGGTCCACAATGCATCATGGCTCCTGGTAGCTATTCCATATGTATCTGTCCCTCTGACCTTGGCCCTGAGCCCATAAAACATGAGCATATATGATGCACAGGGTAAATGCTTTCTCTTCGGTGCTTGTTCCCATAGAACTCTAAGTCCACATGGACAGAGGGGCCTGGCCAGCCCAGCTCTGCCAACGGAGCCCAGCCTCAGCGGACCCTCCAGTTCAAGGCAGCCCCACAAGTGAGCCCAGGGGAGGCCAGCAGGAGAACCCGCAGCTCCTCCACAGAATCGTGGGGATAATAAACTATTGTGCTTTTAAGCCACTCAGTTTGAGGTGGGTTTTTGTGGGGTTTTTTTAATTGGAGCATAGTTGATTAACAATGTTGTGTTAGTTTCAGGTGTACAGCAAAGTGATTCAGTTGTACATATACATGTATCTATTCTTTTTCAAATTCTTTTCCCATTTAGGTTATTAAAGAATACTGAGCAGAGTTCCCTGTGCTCTACCGTAGATCCTTGTTGTTTATCTATTTGAAATATAGCAGCGTGTACATGTCAATCCCAAACTCCCAATCTGTCCCTCCCCCCACCACCGTTCCCCCCGGTAACCATAAGTTCGTTCTCTAAGTCTGTGAGTCTATTTCTGTTTTGTAAATAAGTTCATTTGTATCATTTATTTTTAGATTCCATCTTTATACACCAAAATATAACCAGTACAGCTCAGGTGGCACATTATTTCTCCCACTGTGAACTTCCCATTGGGATGTACATTCCGTGTACAGGGAGGGGTTTGGAGACGGAGCAAGCCGTGATGGAGAAGTACCAGTGAGGACAGGAACAGCATCTGAGAAGGTGACCCAGCCAGAAGGAGTTCAGGGCAGTCAGAGACGCCTTACAACGTTTCCGTTCATTTATAGTCTGCAACCGTGACCCAAAGCACCAGTGTCTTCCCATCCTATCTTCCCACTAGATCAGAATTCCTTTGAGCCAAAAGCGTGGCTCACTAACTGATTTCTAAACAGGGCCATCGCTGAGCTTCTAGACCCAAGTACAAAGAACAATACACCTTTTAAGTAACAGTTATCATCTGTGAGGTATAATTACAGTTACAAACCCGCCATTCCTCCCAATGTATTCGAAAGATGACTTCCCTCCCCCCCTCGTAGCCTCGGGCCCCGAGGAGTCAAAAAGGCCATGTCCACAGAAGAGTTCAGTCTGTCTACTGAGGATGTGCATGCAGATTAGGAGGCCAGACCTAACACCCTGTCCCCTGCAGAGTGGGCTGGGGGACCGAGACTCTGGGAACCAACAGGCACAGAAGCCTTAAATAGAGCGTTAAATTGAGCCTGCAAGTGAGCTGAATCGGAGCAGACAGGAGAAGGCGGATGTCACTTGCTTTCTGCAGCTGCTCTCGGTAGGGATAGCCTGGTGTCAGGGAAGCCAGATCTGGTCACTGGGACTGGGCTTGCTTGGGAGCTCCTTTGAGTCTGTCACACAGGCTGCATGGTCTGGAGCAAGTTCATCCAGCTGTCTGGGTGGCAGTTTTCTTACCTGCAAGATGAGGAAATTGCTCTAGATGAGCTCTCAGGCCTTTTTAAGCTTAGACCGTTGTGAGCATAAATCAGTAATACCAGAAGCCTGCTGTTTTACCCCACCTGAAGAGGTGAACCATGAAATCACTATTTTCACCAATTGTTAAGCACAGATTAATAGTCCTATGTAGCAAAATCATTTTTATGAAACTGCTTCCTAGAGGTTGTGTTATGTTGCTTCTAAAGTAACAGCACGCATTGGTTCACCCCACACGTATGCACTGAACACTATGCATGTCAGTCTGTGCACCAGAGCTGGAGTTGGAGGTGGGGAGGGATGAAGACCAGCCTCGTGGAAGGAGTGGCCCTGTAGTAAATGATGTTGAGTTCCTGACGGCTTCAAGGTAGGGAGTCACCATCAGGGTGGTGCAGAGGACGCTTCTGGGGTCAGGGCTATGGGAAGGGGAAGAAACAGGTGGCAGGAGGCCAGCAAGGGGGCGGCTACAAAAGTGTGGGTAAAGGATGAGGGGACCCAGCTTCCTCTGTGATGCAGGCTGACAGCTGTAACAAAGCCACCACACGGACCACAGCCCAACACAAGAAGCATTGCTCTGGGCAGTGGGTCAGTTCCACACAGTCATTCGGAGACCCAGGCTCGGCATCTGTGGCCCCTCCACCCCCATGGGCCTCGCTGTCAGCAGGACTCAGCCAGCAGACGACGAAGAGCACAGAGGTTCTTGGTGATCAAGCCTGGAAGGGACATATGCCATTTCTGTTCTCTGTCCATTATCGTGGCCACGCCTGGAGCATGGGAAAACTGTGTGCTCCTAATGTGCCCAAGGAGACAAAAAGAAAGTATTTTGGAGAACAGTTGGAAGTTTCTGCTAAGACAGCTCTGAAAGTAACAATTATGATAAAGATGGGGGCATAGAATTAGGACATTTCAGAAGAATCATCACAGAATGTGGTGTCAGTTTGGAAGGAGGCTAAAAAATGAAGGCAAGCAGTTGGATGATGACCCTGATGTTCTATTTTGGAAAACTGAAATTTAAAATACTAACAATAAAAATATTGGCAATTTTAAAAGTTGCCAATCTTGGAGAATAGAGTGGTAGTTGCCAGGGTCTGGGTGGAGGGGGAAGTTATTATTCTCCAATGAGTATAAGGTTTCTGTTATGCCAGATGAAGTTCTTGAGATCTGCTGTACCATCTGATGTACAGCTGTGTAGAGGCAACACAGTACCTATAGTTAGGGATGTGGAATTGCATTTTTAAAAATATTTTTATTTTTGTTGCACCACATGGCTTGTGGGATCTCAGTTCCCTGACCAGAGATTGAACCTGGGCCACTGCAGTGAAAGCAAGGAATCCTAACCACTAGACCACCAGGGAACCCCCTGGAATTGCATATTTTTAAATGGTAAGAAGATAGATCGCATGTTAAGTGTTCTTACCAAATACACACACACATATACAAAAAAGAACACAAGGGAAACTTGAAGGTGATGGGTATGTTTAGTACCTTGTTAGTGATTGTATCATGGGTGTATGCATATGTCCAAACCCACCGAGATGTATACATTAGACGTGTGCATCTTTTGTATATCAATTATACTTTGATAAGGCTAAGTATAAAGGGAAAAAATTTGTAGTCTTTTTAGAGGGAAGCTGGTGTTATCAAAATCTCAAATGCACCATACCTGTCACACAAACATTCTACTCTAGGACCTATCCTACAGAAAAATTGATATTATATATCTATATCTATATCTATATATATGCAAAAACATCAAGAAGATTCACTATAATAAATTATAACATAGCCATGTAAGAGACAACCGTTAAAATTTTCAAGATTGATCTAGTATATGTACTAACATGAAAAGGAGTCTGAATTGTACTGTCACCTTCAAGAAGCAATTTGCAGAATGATATATACATCTGTGTTTGGGAATAAAAATACATGTATGCATATTCATTGAAGAAAAACTCCAAAAGAATATACCAGAATAAGGCAGTAAGTGACTATTTTGAGAGTTATATATTATTTAAATTTCTCTCTACAGAGTGACTTGTCTTCCCTTGGGTAATCAAAAAATATATGATTCAGGGAGTTTTATTATTTATTTATGTGTTTATTTTTTAGACTCTATAAGGCCACACCTGTTTAGTTTTAGGGGAAGGGCAGGATGTGAGTGTGTGCATGTGTGGACATGTGTGTTATTTTTGTTGTTCCTCCAAAACGCTTTCTAACATCAGCAGTTTTCTCATTTTAGAAACAAGAAAACAGGCTCAGAGAAGCTAATGTGCTTCCCTAAGATCACAAACATCTGAAGGATCTTTACTTGGGTGTCATGGAAACCGTGGGGAGGTCCCCTGCCACCCTTCCTCTGGGCACAGGTACCCACAGGCAGATGCTGGGGTCAGGGTGGGACAGGACTGGGCAGAGTGGGCAAGGCAAGAAAGGCCGTGAGCAAAATAAGGAGGGCCCTGTCTTTTCCAAAGAGCATGGGTAGTGGCAGCTAAAACAGCCCCTTTGTCTGTTTTCACTTTGCCCAGTTCCTCTTACTGCCCTTTCAGTCTTTCTTGCTCCTTCCTTCTCTTTTTTTTTTTTTTTTTTTTTTTTTTTTTTTTTGCGGTACGCGGGCCTCTCACTGCTGTGGCCTCTCCCGTTGCGGAGCACAGGCTCCGGACGCGCAGGCTCAGTGCCATGGCTCACAGGCCCAGCCGCTCCACGGCATGTGGGATCTTCCCGGACCGGGGCACGAACCCGTGTCCCCTGCAACAGCAGGCGGACTCTCAACCACTGCGCCACCAGGGAAGCCCCTTTGTTCTCTATTTGATTCTCCCACTTTTTTTTCTTCCTCTGCTTCCCAACAAAAGAAATAAGACTAGGCATCAGATGACAAAGAGATGTAAAAATCAGACCCTTCTGTCATTTTCTATAATTTGCAAATGTTGCCCTGGGATTTTTTTGGTTTGGTTTGACTTGGTTTGGTTTTGGTTTTGGTTTCTAATCACAAGCCCTTGAGAGACACGGGCAATGCAGTTTTGAGTATGTGGTACCCTGCTTCCCATCAGGACACAGTCATGACCGTAAAACTATTATTAAGCTCTTGATCACAGGGACCATTGGAGAAATAAATGGCAATTGTTGAGTTTTTTAATTACATATCAGTGCTACCAATTAAGTTATGTTTTTCTCTCCTTTCTTATCAATCCAATCACCTTTTTCAAATGTGTTGAGTGAAATAAATAACAAGGGTGTGTGTTTTGTTGTAAATTTTTGGTCTTGTTTTTGATGAATCATAAAAGGATTAATATTAAAGAATATAAAAGGTATTTTATGTGTTAAGATATTTCATACAGAGTGAAACTAAAAGATAAAATATCACATATATTTGTATAAGCTCACAGAAACCTGTTATTTTGGCATTCCATGAGCTACACCTGAAAGCTGTTTCTTAGATTTATAGTCACTACAGAGAGAGAGAGAGATTTGGCTTAGCAAATAACCAGTAATGTTGCAACTTCATCCCTGTTGCTTTACTTGTAAAAATAAATTTAAATATATATTTAAGTAAGTAAGAGGATGCTGTTTTGCAGTTAATGTAACAATGAGTTTGTTATAGTCATTAGCTTGCAGATGGTGACACTTTGTTTCTAAATAAAGTTAGAGATAATTACTGAACATGGTTTATTAGGTTCTTTTTTAACGGAAGAATATAATAAGAATATAATAAGGCTCAGTGTGTATAGGATGTGTCTGCATCATGCAGGCTTACTTAAAGCATAGGAATGCAAACTGCTTCAAAGTTATTGCAGTGTATTTGATAAGAAGAAAGAAGGTACAGTATTTTAATTTGTAATCCATGTAATAGGCTTTTCAAAAATATTATCATGTTTGAATACCTTAAATGGCTATCATTTCTAGGAATCTTCTTCGGCTTTCTCTGTCCTCAAGAAAATCAAATAAATTAGACTAGACCAACCATTAACTGGTTGCCAAGATTCATTTTTGTAAAAATCATTTCGGAGTTGTAGGCGTTCATAAAAAGACTAATTGCAAAGTTATTTAAATTCTTATTATTATGATTTAATTGTTCAAAACAATTTTCCCTTGGGAGTATTTTTTTTCCAAGTCATTTCTTTTACTTTACCAAATGACCTTTTAAGAAGTTCTATAATCAAGCCAAGATAGGGAATATTCAGATACATTGGCACTACTAGCTTTCTTTTCTTCTCTCTGTCTCTTCCTTTCTTTATGAAAGTCATGCATCTTATTATTAAAAGAATTCAAGTGAGGTAGAAACCTATGAAGTTAAAAATGAAAGTTCCACTTTAATTCCATCAGGCTAGTTTAGAAAAACAAAAACAATATTTTAAAATAGCATACTGAGCATCTAATATGAAAAATAACATGAAAAGATTTAAATATATATTATAGAATATTAACATATAAAATATAATATGTAATATATAAGTATAATAAGAATATATGTATGTTTCTTCTGCACAGATCTTAATTTGCAATGAAGTATAGCATTTTGATTTAAAGTCTCCCTTATGGGAAATCTTTGAAAGCCCTGAAAGATGTTCCTTTCCACAGAGTACAATTTAGTAACATTTCCTTGCTGTGCACTGACTAGTGGTACTCAGGTGTTTCAATCATCAAAATATATACAGAAGGGCCTCCCTGGTGGCGCAAGTGGTTAAGAGTCCGCCTGCCGATGCAGGGGATACGGGTTCGTGCCCCGGTCTGGGAGGATCCCATATGCCGCGGAGCGGCTGGGCCCGTGAGCCATGGCCGCTGGGCCTGCGCATCCGGAGCCTGTGCTCCGCAACGGGAGAGGCCACAACAGTGAGAGGCCCACATACCGCAAAAAGAAAAAAAGAAAAAAAATATATATATATACAGAAAAAGAAATTCTGCTCAGTATATTTGCATTTGCCTAGCGTCAAAAGTTGTATTACTTGGTGTCTGAGTCCCCAAGACAGAGATGAGGATCGGAGACTGAGAGCCAAGCTTGTAGCCCCCTCTTTATCTATCTACACTTCAAGGAAAGGATTCATAGAATGAAGAAGACAATGTGGACCATCTGATCTTCCAACCTTATGAAGAAGCTGAGAAAATTAATAAAGGTGGGAAACAATGGCATTCATCTACAAATGATCAAACTCAACATTCTTTAGTGGTTAAAAGTTGGGTGTATTTAAAATGAAATTCATGCTCAGTAATAGTTTGAGACTTTCTTCTACATAATATTAAACAAGAAAAACAGATTTCTTGAGATTCTCTTTTAAATCAAGTCTTATCTTGATCTCTGGTCTTCACATGGTACAAGAAGAGGTTGGTGGCCAGTGTCACATACGTACAAAAGAAGTCCTCTACCAAAGAAATAGAAATAAAAACATTAGCAGGTGTAGCATGCATTAACTGCTCTTTAAAAATGTGTGGTGAGGGGCTTCCCTGGTGGCGCAGTGGTCAAGAATTCCCCTGCCAATGCAGGGGACACGGGTTCGAGCCTGGTCTTTCGATTCCGGAAGATCCCACATATTGCAGAGCAACTAAGCCCATGCACCACAACTACTGAGCCCGCGTGCCACAACTACTGAAGCCCGTGCACCTAGAGCCTGTGCTCCGCAACAAGAGAAGCCACCGCAATGAGAAGTCCATGCACCGCAACGAAGAGTAGCCCCCGCTCGCTGCAACTAGAGGAAGCCTGCACGCACAGCAATGAAGACCCAATGCAACCAAAAATAAATAGATAAAATAATAAATTTAAAATATATATATGCGGCCAGGAATGTAGAGGAAAAACTGAAGATGAAAATGTATGCAAATGAAGGGATTTTGTTATGGAATAAATTGTGTCCCACCCCACCTCCTAAATTCATGTGTCAAAGCCCTAACTTCCAGTGTGACTATATTTGGAGACAGGACCTTTAGGTAAGTAGTTAGGGTTAAATGAGGTCATGAGGCTGGGGCCCTACTCTAATAGTGATGATGTCCTTTTAGGAAAAGGAAGAGGAACCAGAGATCTCTCTCTCTCTGCTAGTACACAGAGGAAAGGCCATGTGAAGACACAGTGAGAAGGTGGCCACCTGCAAGCCCAGAAGAGAAGTCTCACCAGAAACCAACCTTGATAGCACACTGATCTTGAACTTCCAGCCTCGAGAACCATGAGAAAATAAACCTCTTGTCGTTTAAGCCACTCAGCCTGTGGTATTGTTTTGGCAACCCAGGCACACTAATACAGGTTTAAAATGTGCTTCCATTCCTAAGCTAATGGAAAGGAAAAGATGGAGGACATTGGAGAGGAGTAACACCTGATTGAACAGGTCCCAGAGGAGACTAGAGGTGGTGGAATACAGAACACAGAACACTGATCACAGATCACAGATCACAGGTGACTTTCCTTTAGTAGACCAATCATTCCAGAATCTTTTAGACGGAACTTAGAGAACTTAATGAGTGTTCTGACTTTGGGTATGTACAGAACTTTTTTTAATGTTTCAAAGTCATACACTTTCCCCTTTATCTTAGAAAAAGGAATGGCCTCTTTTCCAAAACCAAGGCTTCCATTTGCGCTTAGGATTTCCACACTTCCCACACTGAAGATCTCCTTGACATTCTCTTTATTACCTTCCTGGCCATGCGTCTCTCTCTCCACCAGCACCTGGACCCACAAACCCTGTGCCTAGTCCTGAATTTTCCAACCTCTTGTGACTCTGAGCCCTTTACATAAATAATCTTGCAAATCACCTCCCTTAAAAGTTTTGCATGGTATAAAATGAAGTAATTTTAAGTTAATTTTAGATCAGAGTATTATTAGAAATCATATTACAAAATTAATTTAATATAGTCTTGTATAATATTAATCCTATGCATAAAATAATTTAGCTTTTTCTGATTTACTATATGACACATAGTATTTGATTTACTTTAATTATATACGAAAAAAGGATGGTTTAGTAACAAGCTGCAAAACGATACTGTATGTGATTTTGGGGGACTGATGTATATTAAAATGTAGATTAAAATTTAATTATATGTTATATCATCAAGATTTGACTACTTTAGTGGCTGATGTTTAGAATTCCTGAATTTTGCAGTTGAAAAATCAATTGACTCATTTTTATAATTGTTAAGTTCTAATAATGGTATGAAAGAAGTTTTCAGGCTGTTATTTGCAAGTACTTGCCAAATAACACATTTTTATTAGAAAAAAAGCCAAACTAGATATGATAACTGCTACGTTTTTTCTGTTTCTCTCTTTATTTTTTAAACATTAGAGACATCTTGATGAGCCTTATAAGAATTTTGATATTTGACTTGTGGATCTGGTGGTCATCTTGGGGCAAATTTGCAGCAATATTATTATCACATGCTTCTCAATAACTTATATTCTAACATCAATATTTTTTACTTTATGCCTTAAACCAAAGTCCCCTTTTTCAGCCCCAATATGTGGTTGAAAAAAAATCAATTAAAAGCTCTATGATGGTGTTCAGTGGTACCAGTCGTGTCTGACCAAGGCACAACTGTGTTTATTCTAATTCCTCCTAACTGCCATGCGTGCCTGTTTGGTGTGCATGGGACTCCTGAACTGTGCTGTCATTGCTCCCACATGAATCTCCTGAACACCTTTGTGAGTCTCTGGTGTTCACAGATCACCAGTTAGAACACATTGCTCTAGAACCATTGGTTTCAGACTTTAAAGTTCTCAAACATTAGTAAGCATCAGAATCAGCTGGAGGAAGTGTGAAAATGAAGATTTCGGGTCCTCCCATCCCCAGATTTTTCCAACTCAGTCAACCTAGGAGGCCCAATAACTTACATCTCTAACACGTTCTCTTGTGATACTGACCCTGCTGGTCCCAGGACCACACGGGAGAACCACTGCTCCACAGTTCTGGACTACTTGTGCCCATTTGCCTTCCCAGCTCCATGCCTTTGATTTTCCTTCCTGGAATGCCTTCCCCACCTCCTGGCACTCCCCAGCCCATCCTCTGAGCTCTCCCTGTTAAAACCCTCCCTGTCCTTCAAGGCAGAATTCGCTGCCATTTCCTCTTGCCAGCCTCTTCCAGCTCTCTCTGAGTGCCCATGCTCTCCTCTGTGAGACAGCTAGGTGGCTTCAAGCTCAGCACACACAAGGAGCACAAACTATGCACTAGGCTTGGGGGAAATGCTCAGGATACCAAGATGTGTAATCTGCAGATCTTCCCTCTGAGGACACCCTATTCGTGTATCTCCCTCTCAAGCGCTGACTCCTTGATTGTGAAAACTATGTCTCATTTATCTCTACATCCCCTAACGAGCCTAGTGCACATTTAGGCATTTAATAAGGTTACTTCTAATGTTAACTGACTCATGAAAGATATTATTTACTTATTCAACAAATACTTATTGGATGTGCCATGATGAATGAGGCAGACCTAACCCCAGCCCTCATAATAGTGATGACGATCATAATGATTTATTGAGTGCTTATTATCTGCCAGACACTACACTTAGTGCTTTATAATTATTAACTCATTTAAACCTCAGAACAAGTCTATATGGTAGGTACTGTACTTACTTTAACATTGAGAAAGTCTTAGTAATCTGCTCAAGGTCACACAGCTAGGAAGAAAAGGAACCAGGATTTAGAACCCAGGCCATCTGGCCCCAGAGCTCATGACACTTTGGCTGATGAAACATATTCTAGCAAGGGAGGTGGCAATAAAAATGAATGAATTAAATACAGTCCTAATATGTACTGCAAATGGGAATTACAGGATGCTACATGCTATATGACAGGAGGAGTAAAATCCAGTCTTGAGGGATGGTCAGGAAAAGTGATCCTGAGAAAATGATTTCTAAGCTAAGACTTGAAGGATGGGCAGGGGTTAAGAAGGCAAAAGGGAGATGGTGAAGTGGTGCCACGTATCAGGCAAAGGCTTGTGCTTAGTTGGAAAGGGTGTGAAATGGTTAAGAAATGAAAAGCATGCTTAGGTATGGAAAGGTACAGCTGAAGAGAAACGTTGGAGCCAGATCATTCAGAGACTTAGAGATCTTGTTAAGGATTCTGAAAGTCACCCTAAGAGCAATGGGAAGCCACCAAAGTTGTCCACATAAGGCAGTTGTGTGATTGGATGTGCACAGACTGGAAAGGAACAAGTACAAGTGTGAGTAAAGGCTGATAGGCTACTGCTATAGTCCAGGCAAGAGAGGAAGGTGGCTTATGAGGACAATGGCAATGGAAAAGGAGAGATATGAATGGACTTTAGCCAGACGGCAGAGAGAAAATAAAACTCATTGATTAACTGGATGTGAGGGCTGAGGGGAAAGTGCCAACAAGGACTCTGATTTCTGTCACAGAGGGATGTGACAGAAAGTGACTTGAGGGTGACTTTTTTTTTTTTTTTTTTTTTTGCGGTACGCGGGCCTCTCACTGCTGCGGCCTCGCCCGTTGCGGAGCACAGGCTCCGGACGCGCAGGCTTAGCGGCCATGGCTCACGGGCCCAGCTGCTCCGCGGCATGTGGGATCTTCCCGGATCAGGGCATGAACCCGTGTCCCCTGCATCAGCAGGCAGACTCTTAACCACTGCACCACCAGGGAAGCCCGAGGGTGACTTTTAAATTGAAGCCTGAGTGATAAAGAAGAACCAGAGCTGTAAAGATCTAGGAGGGGAAATTGCAGGCAGAGGTAGGAACGAGTTCCACAGCCCTGATGTAAGAAAGAGCTTGAAGTGTGGAGCAGGGGAGGAAGACAGTGTGGCTGGGAGAGAAGGGGAGTGTGGAGAGAGCAGCAAAGGAGACTAGGGCCCAGGGCTCCCCCGGAGCATCACAGCCTTGTGAGCCAGAGGCGGAGTTCAGAATTATTCTAAGTGAAATAGGAGCCACAGAGGAGTTCTAGGAAGGACAGAGACACGCACGAACATTTGGAGAAATTATTCTAGCTGCTCTGTAGAGAAGTGATTATAGAAAAGTAAAAGCATATGGGGAAGGCTTGTAAGAAGCTACTATAATAGCTCCGATGAGAGGTACTGGTGGTTTAAACTAGGGAAATGGAGGGAAGGAAACAGAATCAGGATGTGAACATGGGGGGACTTGCAGATGGATTGCTGAAGAGAATGAGGAGTTAGGTTTTTGTGTGAACAACTGCCAGATAGTGGTGTTTGTTTACTAAAATGGGGAGTCCTGGGGAAGAGTCTCACAGAGGGGGAAATACCAAGAACTCTGTGTCTGATGTGCTGTTTTACGTGCCCACTAGACTTTACAGGGGAGAGTTACACTGACAATTATCTATGTGGATCCAGGGTTCAAGACCAGGGCTACTAGGAGTGTAGGTTTGGAGTCTTATTTAAAGCCATTGGATTGGATAAGATCATCAAGTGAAAGAGGGCAGAGAAAAGGGCACAGTACTGAGCTTGGGGACACCCCAACTTGTAGAGGCTGGGCAGGCAGCAAAGGGTGCGAGAAGAAACAACTATGACTGTCAGGGAAAAAAACCAAGAGACTGTGTTGTCACAGAAGCAGAGAAAAGAAAGTGGCTCTAGGAGGGGAAAATCAAATGTGGGGCAATTGAAAGGTTAGGGTGAGGCTAGAGAGGGACCACTGCGTGTGGCCACTTGCAAGTCATGGGACTTTGTCAAGAGGGGTGTCCCAAGAGGGGTGTGGTGGCAACAGTTTGGGTGAGAAGAGAAAATCGAGCAAGTGATGCTGAGGATTTCTGTCCTAAATTGTATTGTGATGAAAACTGGAGGAGAACCACAATAGCTGGAGGGGAGACGGGAACTATTATGGCATATTCTGGTGCAAGTGTAAAAGAATCAGCAAATAAATTGATGGTACAGGGCTGGCAGGGGGTAGAGAGAGAGAGAGAAAGAGATAGAGAGAGACTATAACTGCAGAACTGAAGTCCCTGAGAAAAAGGTCAGAAGAGGTGGCAGAAGTGGAAGAGATGGCTTTAGATAGCAACAGTGATAGTTCATCTATTAAAATAGGAGGGAAGGAATACTCTATGAGGATGGCTGTTAGATCGACACAGGGTAGACAGGTACAGATAGCAGTTAGGTTGGGAGATTTGGTGGAGGGAAGATGAATTAATTTGTTTTCATTGTCTGCTTGTATTTTTTCAATGAGTGGAGGACATCAGCGGAGCAAGATGGGTCATTGAATACAGATATCTTAAAAGGGGGTAAAGAGGTGTAACAGTGTCATATAAGCAAGAGGAAAAGAGAAACTACCAGGGAAAGAAAGCAGAGCTGCAGGACTGTGTATGGTAGAGACTGTGGTGATGAATTTCAGTGAGAACGGTCAGCACAGTTATGTGACTTTTTTAACAATGTCCAGCTGCTTTGGTGAAGGCATGGATGGTTGGTTGAAACAAGAATGGAGATGAGCCACACAAGGAAGGGAGGTCAGTGGATTTCAGATGCGGATAACACTGAAGAATCGCTGGGGTGAGTTAGAGGGATAGGTTATGGTGTCTCAAGAGAGAGGTGTTTAAAATCAAGAGAGTTTCTCCTGCATTTCAGGTCTTAATCAGTAATTCAAAGCCCCTTTGGCTAGAGTTCAGAGTTTTTCAAATTTCACAAAGCAAATATGGTACAAATGTCATATCCTAATGGGATCCATACAGGTGGTACCCTTGAATCAAGCACATTAATATTTCTATAGCAAAACCATGAATTGTCACACTAAGTGGGATAAATAAAGACCATTAAGAGCCTAGCAACAAGTCAGATCAGGTCCTCTTGCCAAGTGAGTTGTCCAGTCTGGTCAGTTTTGGCCTTCAGATGAATAGTCAACAAATAAATAAATAAGTAAACAAAGGCATCAGAGCTATTTGGTTTGGATTGGGATTTCAGATAAAAGATTGTAAATATAACAATCCTCTGTGCCCCAAGTCGTTTGACTTTTTATTTTCTCTTTTTCTCCAAGAGACTTTACACACTCCTTGAGGAAGAGGGTCATAATGCTCAAACAATAGGGTAATAATTGATGTGCTGTTTCTCTGAATATCACATACGTCTACCACTGCTCATCTAGAGGAATAAAGTTTTACACACGACCCATGAAAAACTTAACCTCCTATAAAAATATAGGAACAAAAGTAGGCTCACTTCTGTAGGGTCGGGGAGGGGTGGAGGGAAATTATCCTGAAGTGTGCCAGCTCTGAGGTCAGCCCCCTCCTCTGGTTTACATTTGTGGGGAGGATCCGCCCAACAGCTGTGCTTCGATCATCTTTAGAGACACTGTCTCCCACCCCCTACCCTAAGTTAGTGAATTGTAATTAGGAAACACAGCGTTGAATGTGCTGGAAAATATACATTATGCTCCATTGTGTAACTGTGTAATTACCGTACTATACATGCCGGACCAGAGATTGACTGAAAATGGGAGAACTGAACAAAGTTTGGCTAATCCTGAACCAAATCCAACAGGCAGATGAATGGGGCCATCGGATCATTCACCAAGGCTGGGGCTATACGTAAGGGAACTGGGCATGGGGTAGGTGAAAGAACTGGTTGAGAGAAAGTTTAGATTAGGAGGTTAACAGATGTGGTAAGTTCATTCCGAATGGTTGTTAAAAAACAACAACAACAACGTTCTATATCCTTCAGTTTCAATCATCTTTCCATGTTTCAAGCAATGTTTCTGGCAATGTTTCATCATGTTGATGGAAGTACCAATTTCTTTTCCTCTCTTGTAATGTACTAAAGTGAATCGGTTTTTCTTTAGGGTATTTTTGTAGCGGGACATTCCTGAACTGCCATAGAGTTTGCAATGGTGGCCCATTAAGAATTTCATGTTTCCAAAAGCTTAAGAAAACCATATATTTAATTAGGATAAGGCTAAGTAAGCTAATGAGTACTGCAAGTATCTTTCTGACAAAGTGCCTTCCAGGGGGGAGAAAGAGTGACTAAAAGTCGGAAGGTAGAAGGATGCATAAGTCCTCGGAGTTCATTCCACCAGGACAGAGCGTGTAGGTAGAATTTGTGGCCGTGAGGAGTGGAAATGAATGTCGCCATCCAGCTTTTTGCTCCTAAACGCTAGGCTGAAGAATTGGAATTTAGTTAGTTTGTCTGCACAAACAATGCCATTGAAAGGGTTTGGAATAAGAAAGTGTCATTATCATATTTATATAGCTTTTATCCCTAGAACTCAGACCACTTCTCGTTTCTTCTGAGTCATTTAATATGTCTATGGCTTTAGGGGAACTCAAGATAATTTGAGTCCTTGTCGTAGTTTTTACTGACTTCCAAGACCTGGAATCTATACATTAGAGTCTGCCAGTGACTCAAACTCTCTGAACTTCATTTTACTTAAATGTAAGTGGGGATAATAATACTAATTTTATCACATCCCTAAGAGGATCAAATGAGCGAAGATGGAAACCACATTGTGTAGCACACGGCAAAAATTAGATGCTCATTACAAGTTAGTTCTCCTCCCAGGCCTCCCATGTCTTCTAATAATTAGGATGCTAACATCAGAAAGAAAATATCCCCTATGTCAACCTTTTTATTATTTCTCTATTCAATTTAACAGACTTTTATATGACACATTGTGAGGCCCTGGGAAAAAGATGAATAAAATAGAATCTCTCTTCTCAAGGATTCTGTAGTCCAGTAAAGGAAGCGAAGACCACATCAGTAACCAGAACACACCACGTAAGCAGGAGAATTAACAAAATACCAGGGGACATAGAGGGTAGGGAGTCTTGTAGCCAGTGGTTCTGGGAAGACATCACAAGAGAGCTGATACCTTAGGTCAGCTTTGAAGAATGAGGAGATAGATAGATGAGCAAATCAGAGACGTCAGACTGGGAGTTCCTAAACCAAGAGGGTGAACAGGGCAGACCAGCAGAACATGATTCCAGAAGGAATAGGAGACCAGGTTATTAAGGAATATATTTAACTTACTATGAGTGTGAATTTTATCCTATACACACGAGAAACCATAAAAGGTGTTCAAGCAGATTTGATATTTTTGAGAGTGGTATAATAGGGTGGATTGGAACACCAGAGCTGGGAAAACCCCAAGAGCCACAGAAACCTCCAAGCTCTTAGCTTTGGTATCTTGATGGATGATGTAACCAAGATGAAGAGCCTAAGAAGAAAAGTTGGGGGAATGGATTGAGGAGAGAGATGAAATTATTTGGGACCCTTTGGATTTGCACTGACTTTGGCTCATCCACATGGAAATCTGGGTTTGAAGTTCAGTAGAGAGATCACAGCGGATTCGAGGAATCACAGATTATAGGTGAGAGCTGAAGCCAAGGATGGGACCAGGTTCAACCAGGAAAATTTGGAGTGTGAGGGAAAGAGGGCTAAAGGTGGAATGATAGGAATCATGGTGTGGGACATAGTATGGAAAAAAGAAAGGAGCAATATCAATTATACAGATGGAAAAAGAACCAGGGAAAAGAACATCTAGGAAGTCAATGGAGAAAGCCAGAAAAGGCTAATTGTGCTTAAAGCAGAAAGAAGTCAAAACTATATATATATATATATATATATATATATATATATATATATATATATATGGACTAGCCATTCACAAACCAGGTGAACTGTTTGTCTGAATTTTTCCTTCTCCATATCTTATTACAGAATGGCTCCAAGAAGAGATTATTAGTTCCCTTCATTCTTAGATGATCTCTGTCAGAAGATTTTCATTCTTAGATGGCACTGTTTGGTCTTCCTGTGTCCACTCTCTTTACAATACGATCAATCCCATTTAATGACACAAGATACATTTTCCTGAGACTCTACCAAACATGTTACTTTCCTATCCAAACAGCTTTAGTTGCTTCTAACTGCTTACAGAATCAAGTATGAAATCCTTCTCTTTGGCATTAGTGACCCTTCACATGCAAGCAGCAACCTCATGTTCCGTTGCTGTATTACGTCTATCTTCTCCCTCTTGTCTACTCACTGTCCTCAAACAAATCTTATACACTTATGCCTCTAACAATGTTTAAATATTTGACATAATTCCCTCTACCCTCCACTTAGAGGGGAACAGAGATGCCATGTCATCCTTACACGTCCTTGAAGGCTCAGCTCAAGTTCCTTTCCTACTGAAGTCTACTCTGCCTTTCTAACCTTCCATGGTTTTTACTTGGTATTTATCAGGCCAGAGACCAGTAGACCTGAGCCGGGCTCCTAAATGACTGTGTGATCTTTGGAAACATCTCTGGGCCTTGATTTTCTCACCTGTAAAATGAGATCATTTTTAAGATTCTTAAGCTCCAAGCTCCAAAGCTCCAAAGTCATTTGATCCTATGTGCTACAGTGTGTATGCAGCTAAAGAGACAGGAGTCTCTAAAACAGAGCAGAACAAAACCAAACCATGATACTGGGCATGTGTGTGCACATACCACACACACACACACACACACACACACACACACACACTATTCCAGCAAGGAATGAGTATCTTCCAAGAAATGAAGGTGCTAACACTAGGACTTCACCAGTGAACTAGGGTTTGGGAGAAAGCATACATAGAGAATGGAATGATGGTGACACAGTCACAGACTATATTAAGGACATCACAAAATTGGAAGCTAAGTCCAGAACAAACTTAAGCTTTTGATTTTTTAAAAACTTTTAATTTTATATTGGAGTATAGTTGATTCACAATGTTGTGTTAGTTTCAGGTGTACAACAAAGTGTTTCAGTTGTACATATACATGTATCTATTCTTTTTCAAATTCTTTTCCCAATTAGGTTGTTACGGAATATTGAGCAGAGTTCCCTGTGCTGTAAAGTTGGTCCTTGTTGGTTATCCATTTTAAATATAGCCGTGTGTACATGTCAGTCCCACACTCTCTAACTATCCCTCCTGCCCCCCACCCTTCCCCTCTGGTAACCATTAGTTCCTTCTCTGTGTCTGTGAGTCTGTTTCTGTTTTGTAAATAAGTTCATTTGTATCATTTTTTTTAAGATTCTGCATATAAGCAATATCACACCATATTTCTCTTTCTCTGTCTGACTTACTTCACTCAGTATGACAATCTCTAGGTCCATCCATGTTGCTGAAAAACACTATCAACAAAGTGGAGTTAAGGGCCCTGTTACCTGGCTTGGATGACTCACCTCATGTTCCCCTCTCACGAATGTCACCCCATCTTTTCAAGTTCCTCTGAGTATCCTAGTCATAGTTTCTGAGTATCTTTTAAGTTCTTTCTTCCTCCCTGAATTATTTCTCTTTCCTTTGGGGTCGGTTTTCTTTTCTGGTGTTTTACTATTGTGCTGCAGGCTTTTTTCAAATGCTTGGTGACCCATGGTTGGCCCTTCAGACTTAAGAATGAGAGAATAAGAAAGTTATTTATGTGTCTGCCTTTCTTACTGGACAGTAAAATCTTTGAGGGAAAGCCTTATGTTTTGTTCACCTTTTTTGCTATAGTACCTTTGCAAACTTGGGATGCAATATTACAAGGATAGTATTTAGAACATAGTAATTGACCGTCTCTTTTCTATTCATAGTTATTTGGAGTAAGGGTGGCATTAATAATCAACAAGGAAGGCTGAGTCAGTTATGATCACAGCCTAATATGTGATCAACAGTTGAATCCTTATACCATTAATCACACAAATGGAGGGGTTTCACCTGGAAAAGAGCAGGCAGAAGGAGGAAGAGGAAATGAGACATTAAAGGTACAATGGGGCTTCCCTGGTGGTGCAGTGGTTGGGAGTCCGACTGCCGATGCAGAGGACATGGGTTCGTGCCCCGGTCCGGGAAAATCCCACATGCCGCGGAGCAGCTGGGCCCGTGAGCCATGGCCGTTGAGCCTGCGCGTCCAGAGCCTGTGCTCCGCAACGGGAGAGGCCACAGCAGTGAGAGGCCCGTGTACCGCAAAAAAAAAAAAAGGTACAATGAAATATTTGAATGACTGTTGAACAAATACCATTTGATATGATGGGCACTTACCCCATATCAGACACTATTCTGAAAATCAAACATGGAACTCTCCCAAGCCTATGAGTAGGTGTATTTTCCCCCATTTTACATATGTGAAATCGAAAGGTAAAGACATTAAGTAGTATTGACAAGGCCACAAGGTTAATAATTGATAAAGCCAAAATTTGTCTCGCAGCTGACAATTCCTAAAATAGTCATTTAACCTCTATAAACCTAATTATCATACATTAAAGGCATTAGAATTGAGAAGTGGGTAAAATTTATTAGCAATTGCAATTTCCCAGTGATGAACTGATAGGATCAAAAGCAGGGAAGTCAAGAGGAGATATTTGCAGCAATCAATTAAGTTAGATCTTCAAGATCTACACCAAATTCAGGAGTCTCTGATGGCAGTTTTATGAACATAAATGTATCTACCCTCTCCAAATGAAATATAAGGTCTTGGGGGTACGGATAACACCATATTCCTCTCTCCATATTGTTCTATCTACATATTAAGCACAAATATTTGTCAGTTAATTTTGAAATACTTTCCACTGTCTAGCCTTTTAGAACAGGCTAGGTTCTCTCTTCTCTGTGATGTTTAGCACGAAGGCAACGGCACAGACTGATGACTTCTAAAGCTCCCTTCCAGGGCTATGCTATGGTAGGGGACAAAAATAGACAGGAAAAAGCACCAGCGTCCTTGTGGCCTTCTGTGGCACAGTTGGAGAGTGCTATGCCAGGGGCTCTGATTTTTAAAAGTTGTTTAAATAAAAAAAAAGATAAAATGGAGTTCTGAGCAATTCTCAAAATGGCTTATTGATCATGTCACCGGGGTTTTCTAAACTCCACCCTGGATATATAAAAAATATCAAATTGATGTTGGGAAAAGGAGCTAGCCTTTCTTTTTTTCTTTTTTTTTTTTTTGAGGTACGCGGGCCTCTCACTGTTGTGGCCTCTCACGTTGTGGAGCACAGACTCCGGACGTGCAGGCTCAGCGGCCTTGGCCCACGGGCCCAGCCACTCCGCGGCATGTGGGATCTTCCCGAACCAGGGCACGAACCCATATCCCCTGCATCGGCAGGCAGACTCTCAACCACTGCGCCACCAGGGAAGCCCAAGGAGCTAGTCTTTCTGATGACCTCAAGGATACGTCCGACATAACAGCAAGCCATCTAAATATTTCTAGACTACAACATTAAACAGAAGAAGAGCAGTCAAAAAATTTTACAACAAAACAATCTTCAGCTATAAAGAACACATCTGAAAACTTATAGCAAGATTGGGGATAATATTTCTTAAATGCCGCTCTAGATTGTTGAAATCATTTTGAAATGATTTTTTGCCTCCAAACAATGGCAATTTGATATTAAAAATAGCAGTTTTGAAGCAAAAGCTACTGGGGTCACTCTGCAATTGACTTCATCCTTGGATCCATTAATCTATTTTTTTAAAAGTTAAATGAAAGTGCAAAAATTATTGTTTAGTCATGAAAGGAAGAGTAAAGGATAATGATAATAACCCTTCAAATCTACTCTGGAAAATTTAAAAATAGTGCATTGTATATAACCATTTTCATCCAATAGCAAAAACATAAAGGCATGACTCAAGGAAAGAGAACTAGATGGCCTTGCTTTAAGAGAAAAATGATGAGTGTTCCTCAAATCTTTGAAAGCATCAGTTGATCCTATAATAGAGAAATATGGTTGATTTTTAAAGTTATAACGACATTGACTAAGACAGCCCCTAACTTCCAAATAAGCCATTTACCAATAGGAGCAATCTGCTTACCTGCTGCTCCACCCTAGGTGACAAAGCCATCCCTGGCCTCACTGATAACACCCGTTCCCTCTGACCATCTTCTTCAAATTGATGTCCTCGGTTGTGAGGGCCCTCCTTCCTGGAGCTGTGAATCCTGTTAGGACCCCAGGCTACCACAACATTAGGGGCCTACTACCAAGAAATTCCCCTCACCATCCCAAGAGAGGAGCCCTGCTAGCTCTTGCTAGCCTGCCGTTATTAGTACCCTACTGACTTAGTTCCCTGACCCCTCTTAAAAATAACCAGGGCTCAGGTCATCAAGGGTCCCATAGCTCGGAGCTACCAAGAATGGATGTCCAGCTCTGTGTGAGTTTAGAATGTCTTGGTGGACTGGCCTGTGGTTTATCTTTTATGACATTGTTTCTGTGGGGAACCATGTAGAACTCTAACAAACTCATTTTTTTTTTAAACATACTTGAGGGCTTCCCCAGTGGCACAGTGGTTAAGAATCCACCTGCCAATGCAGGGGACACGGGTTCAAGCACTGGTCTGGGAAGATCCCACATGTCGCGAGCAACTAAGCCCGTGAGCCACAACTACTGAGCCTGCACTCTAGAGCCTGCACGCCACAACTACTGAAGCCCACCTGCCTAGAACTCGTGCTCTGCAACAAGAGAAGCCACCGCAATAAGAAGCCCGTGCACCACAACGAAGAGTAGCCCCTGCTCGCCGCAACTAAAGAAAGCCCGCGTGCAGCGATGAAGACCCAACACAACCAAAAATAAAAAATAAATAAAATAAATAAATAAATAAATAAAACATATTTGAAATATCTTCTGAGTTTCTTTTATATATATATATTTATTTATGGCTGCGTTGGGTCTTCGTTGCTGCATGTGGGCTTTTCTCTAGTTGTAGCTAGCAGGCGCTACTTTTCGTTGTGGTGCGCAGGCTTCTCATTGTGGTGGCTTCTCTCGTTGTGGCGCACAGGCTCTAGGCTCACAGGCTTCAGTAGTTGTGGCTTGTGGGCTCTAGGCGCGTGGGCTTTAGTAGTTGTGGCACACGGGCTTAGTTGCTCTGCGGCATGTGGCATCTTCCGGGACCAGTGCTCTAACCCATGTGCCCTGCATTGGTGGGCGGATTCTTAACCACTGCGCCATCAGGGAAGTCCCTCTAGCAAACTAATTTTGAAACAGATATCTAGAGCATAAACCATACCTAAGCTAGGGACCACACACAATAATAATGACCCCAAATAAGCAGCAGGAGCTGATATTACAGAATTGAAAATATTCCACCAGGGAAAGAAGAGGAACTAAGATATTGGGAATGTATATTTAATAGTTGTAGCTATAGAAAGGGAAAGTAAATAGGCCTCAAAAAAAAAAAAAAAGAGAGAGAGAAGAAGGACATTACGAAGGCTGTTTAGGTAAAACTGCTAGCTAATAATGCTGTCACGGGAACCCCTATAAAATGCTTACACTGTAGTCTAACAGACCCCAGAATCCTCCAATGGTTTAGGAAATCGAGTTGTTGAAAGTACAGTAGCTTTTGTGTTTAGAATGGCCTCCCTGCTTTAGGCTAAGAAGTGTGTCAACCCTAGATGCTAACAATAACCAAAGATAAAAGAAAGCAAACAAACACCAAAATACCATTCTCTTGGTTCTTCTTTTAAAAGAAAGACTTCACTAGAAGAAACAGAAAAATAACAAGGCCATGGCACTGATCTAGGCAGAAGTGAAAGGTCACAGTTGTGTAGAAGGCACTAATACAACACCAACAGGATACGGAGTCATTCAGCTTTGACATAGGACTGTGAGAGTGTTTGTGTTTAATTATGAAGCCCTTGGGGGCTCTTCCTTTTCTCCTTCAAATGAGGGGAGTCATCAGGAATGGAAATTACCCGATTGTGAGATTAAGAAGACAAGGTGCTGGAGTCCAATCAAGGGCCACCACGGTTCAGACAAATTGCAACCCGGCTTCTCTTTCAGGGAGGCAGGATACCACCCTGGGGGATTTTTCCATCATCCAGAGCACACCTACCTAGATCTTTGTAGACCTGACCTTCAAATAAGGAATTGATTTCCTCATTACCCACAGGTTTATTTTACAGAGAAACTCCCAGGGAGCACGAAATGGGAAAACTCAGAAGGAGCAAGACAGGGGATTTTTAAAGTCAGGATGGTCATTACAGCCTCAGGGGAACAGGTGGAATCTTTGGGGGCCTTTATAAAACTTTATTTTATTTATATTGTTTCCCAAGGACAGCTTTTATTAAGAGACATGGTTGTTAAAACCACAGCCAATGTAGGCTTTGTTAGGCAGATGGAGAAGTTTCTCTCTGACCCCCTCAGGCTTTGGGCCAGCACATCACTGAGGAACTTTTTTTTTTTTTTTTTCGTATGTGGGCCTCTCACCACTGTGGCTTCTCCCGTTGCGGAGCACAGGCTCTGGACGCGCAGGCCCAGCGGCCATGGCTCACGGGCCCAGCCTCTCCGCGGCATGTGGGATCTTCCTGGACCGGGGCACGAACCCGTGTCCCCTGCATCGGCAGGCGGACTCTCAACCACTGCGCCACCAGGGAAGCCCCTGAGGAACATTTTTATGTTAGCAACAGACGCTACATCCTGGATTTCACAATACTGAGAATATTTGCTGCAGCTAGCCCCAGCTTCAGCAGTATAAGCCCACCCGAATCTCTATGAAGACCCCCATATTGGCCAGAAAACTTCTTGGTCAAAAGCACAGTATGTGGTAGGTAGAGCTTGCAACCTTATATGCAAATCTGCAATTAAGCTCAAGATTGGTCTGAAAAATACTCTAAAAATAATACTGCTGGTAGAGAAGAAGCTAGATGCAATGTAAAAGGAGACCTACGACCAAAATGTGTTATCATTTGTCTTCAACTTGACCTGCCACTAGGGATGCTCCATTACTGCTCCTGATTGGAACTGGAAATGGAGAGCAGGAACCCAGTTTGGTGTTGATCTGTTCCCAATGACAAGGCTGTCTAGAAGGGCAGACATTTTCCAGTAGTACAACCGCACATGATCAGAGAAACTTAAAGAAGCACAGCCATGCTTTAACCCGTATTTTCTCAAAAACTCATTTCCTTAATTTTTAAATTTAGTTAACTCCCAAATATTCTTCATGAAATAAGCACTCCTGATCCCTGCTGAATGGGAATATTGATTTGCCCTATACTTAAGAGACATCAGGCAGAGAAGAGTTTTGATGAGGGGTGTCTGTGTCTGTGTATTTTGTGGTTTCTCTGTTCGACTTTCTCATGATTGTGATCATCCCCTGCCATTCCTCTGATAGTACGTTATTTTATTATCAGATTTCTCATGCGAGCTCACAGTATATACAGATAGATATAGGACATGCACTCCATGTCACCATCCATGTAGGAACACAAACAATTCAGAAAGAAAATATACTGAGAAGGTTTCAAATATCAGAAGCACAAAGGAGCCCTGTTGGTATGAGTTACTCCATGTGATGTCCTGGTACAGCCCTACCCCCATTCAGGGTTTCATGTGACCTTGGGTGATGATCCACCCACTCTTAACAACTTTTGAAAAACTGCTCACAAGATTGTAGAATCACTCAGTTTTGCAACTGATAAGGTATTAAAGGATGACTTAATTCAATATCTGTCTTTTACAGATGTAAACCTTGGCAGTCCAGCAGGATTAAACAATGTGTTCAGAATTGCATACAATCACAGTGGAGCTGGGTCTGGACTCCCAGCCTCTGAAACTAAGTTGTGCTTTCTGTCATGTGCTTTCATGGGTGAGGCTTTCCCCCGCCATTGTTCCCATCCCCTTTTAAGCATGTATCTTTTAAAAAGTTTTAATGGGTAACATTTTGTAAAAGAAAATAAACTGGCACTGCAGAGGCTTGTTTCCAATATATCTCAATATAGTCACCTGGTGTTGATTCTTCATTTTGTTAATGTGGTGTATCACAGTGATCAATTTGCAGATATTGAAAAATCCTTGCATCCCTGGGATAAATCCCACTTGATCATGGTGTATGATTCTTTCGATGTATTGTTGGGTTCAGTTTGCTAATATTGTGTTGAGGATTTTTGCATCTATGGTCATCAGTCATATTGGTCTGTCATTTTCTTATTTTGTGGTATGTTTGTCTGGTTTCAGTAACAGGGTGATGCTGGCCTCGTAGAATGAATGCAATTTTTTGTAATAGTTTGAGAAGGACAGATGTTAACTCTTCTCTAAATGCTTGGTAGAATTCACCTGGGAAGGCATCTGGTCCTGGACTTTTGTTTGCTGGTAGTTTTTTTATTACTGATTCAGTTTCATTACTGGTAATTGGTCTGTTCATATTCTCTATTTCTTCATGTTCTGTGGAGCTTAACATACCTCAAGAAAACTTACTACACAAGATTTGAAGAAGAACATGGTGTTCCACACATGGTGTTTTATGATGTGATTGCTGTTTATTACAAACTTCATTCCTAGAGTCCACCAATAATGTTAACCTAAAAACTTTTCGTTTGTTAAAGAAAATGTATTATTTTATTGGTAAGTCTTAGGCCATGTCTTCATGGCAATCTCTCCAGAGTAAATATGTCTTCGTTTTCCCCTCAAAGGCAGCTTAGAATTTATAAACCCCAGTGATATACCCTGACACCAGTGCACACAGGTGCCTTATTCAGTATCCTCATGAGGGTATCCTGGAAGATTCCTCACCTCTAAAACCTTCCCTGAATCTCACCATTCTGTGGGTTAAGTATTGTGCTCTTAAAGTGATCTATTTCTTTCAAGGTCTTTGTGAGGGAACCGGGAAGAGAGAATAAAATACAGGACATTCACCAAAAAGAAGATGAAGTTAAAACTGAACTCCTTCACCTGCTTTATAATTTTGACTGACAGTCAACCCTGAATGAAGTACTACCCTCAGATCGTGAAACAAAAGCTATGGATTCATGCTATCTGCTATGAGTGGATATTTAGGTGAAAAACTAAAAACAAAGCAAAACACAACAGAACACAATAACATCAACCCTAATCAAGATGAAGAACTAAAAGTTTCAAACACTCTCACTTGAAAACAGCTAAGTAACAAAGAGAGGGCTCTTCTGAAGAGCAGATAACTGTGGCTTCGGTGGTCTGGCATTCCTTCCCCTTTCTTCAGAGTCCAGAGACCCTCTTTTTCTCTGGGAGAATTCCTCTCTGCATTTTGCCCTCATGGCCACAGGTAGGGTGGGCAAGTGACCTAGGTTGCCTAAAAAGAGTAACCCATCTCCCTTGGGCATGTCATCCAAGTGGAGCCAATCAGAATTTTATTAAGATAATCACATTTTTCTGGGGGAGAAAGCACCCTGCCCCTGAATCCTTCCTCTGTGATCACAACCTGGAAGGAAGGCTCACTTAGCCCAGAACAGCCATGACCACCTGGTAACTCTACCTGAAGAGCTCTCTCTTGAGTAGGAAGCCAGCTCAGAAGAAACACAGAAGACGTCCTGCTGATTGGCACAAAGTGAACCTTTGGCTCCACCTCTGCCGGAAGCCAAGTCCACTCCTTCACTCCCCTCAGATATGACCATTAAATTACATTTTTGTTTAATTAATCCAGATTTGTTTCTTGCTATGCAACGGACAACCCTGATTACCACACACTCATGTATCCTGGAATTGACGATGTGCTTCCTCTTATATGTGACAGGAAAGTTGTGATCTTGTATCTACATAATAAAAGATGTTTGCTTGATATGATCAAGGGTAACATCAACTTCGCAGATGGCAGAGTTGGTCTGTCTAGGAGAGAGAACTGTTTAAAGGCCCAAGGCAGACATTTTCAAATCAAGGCCCAAAGAACCTTAAAAATAAAAGAGACAGGAGTCTGCTTTGGCAGACAACATTAAATCTGAGTATTTTTGAGTCAATTTGAGTATGAGTTAAATTTGAGTATGCTTGACAGCATCCAGTCTATGCCTCAATATAATCCCAAAGTCTGTAAAATCACAAAGGGGTTTTAAAAAAGAAAAAACTATAGTGGAGAAATGTGCCTTGGCATACCAGACTAGAGATGATAGCACAGTATGAATTTAAGAAGCCGTTTGATGTCATAAAACACAAGCTATTGAATATTGCTGTGAATTTTCAAAAGAATAAACCAACTGTGTTAGTTAACTTAATTTTATTAGAAGGCCTTATTTCCAGTTTTTATAAGATACAAACCTAAATTCAAAACATCAATTTCCTATATTTTATTTCATCACAGAATTGCTGCATAACCTTGCTAAATTTGAACTCACCATGTATCCTGGTTCTCCCATCTGTGGCATGAGAGAGAGAAGTGGTGCCTCTAGAGGCTGGTAAGACCCAGGTCTACTCTGAACTCTGTGAATGCAAATTATAATTAGAAAGGCCTGATGTGCACTTGCTTTTTGGCCTTACATTTCAAAAGGCAAACCCATACATATATTTTCTTATTCCCTGTCACTTTACAATTTTGCTGTCTAAACTTGTACGTTTCTATTATTTCCAGCTTCTGCAACTAAAACTTAAACACTGAAAAAATGAAGAAGAGAAAGTGCAGGAGTGACTCTTGACAAATATTTTTCCTTCCTGTCTACACTGCTATTTATTGTCGCTGCTGGGGTGTTTACAGCATTCAAGCAGGAGGAAAATGTGCCTGCAAAAGGTAACCATCTGTACTAATAAGCTGAAAACTTTTTAAAATATAAAACTTCCAAGAAAATCTGCCTTGTTCTGCATGACTTTCTCACCTCATGCAAGCTTTTGTATGGCATTAGGGCAAGTCCATCCAGGCAGTGAATTTTGTAGCTGAAAATCAACAAGTATTAATGTATCACCTCTTACACAGGAGACAAAGCACTTTAACAATCTGACGGTTTAACATAATACATTGAAGAAAGATGCCCACTGACAAATAGTCTACCCAATACATTTGTCCAAACTATCAAGGCAGGAAATTATACAATTCAAAGCAAGCAAAAAAACCACATAAATATCTGTGAAAAACTTGTGCAACATCGATGTTGATTCTGGAACTTACAAAACGAAAGAAATATTTTGGTGGTATTTCACACGAGTTATACAAATATGCCAGTCTGTGGATGTCTGGTATAGGGTGTAAATATGAATTCTAAATTCTCCTTTGGCCATCTCTAGGAGATTAAAGGACAAAGAAGAGAATGGGTAGGGGCAGACATTGTTGCAAAGAGATATTTGGGGTACTTCCCTGAACATCAATAGATATAGTCACTGATTTGTTGTAAATAATGGTTAGAAAAATCCCCTCTTCTATGGGGATTCCCCTTTTTGAATGCCTTCAAAAAGCATTTATTGAGCACCTACTTTAAATCACTAAAGTTGAAACAATACCATTCATATGCTATTACTAGTTCAGTAGGAGTTAAGCAGATTTTTGTGAGTTTCATGAAAGACTAGCCAATTTTTCTAGGAAAATGTGTCCTTCCATCAAATTCTCAACCTAAAAAATTATCAAAACCACAGCAACAGCAATAATAACTTCTCTGGTGAGTCAGGTCTTCACACCAATTTCACTGCTCTCTGCTGACTTTCAGTACCTTTCTATCTCTTGTTATAGGAGAAAGGAGATATGAAAGAGAGAAACTACTGTCCACTCGTTCGACAGAATAACAAACCTACTTGCAATTATACTGATCAGCTCCTCTTTCCCTACAGTTATAACGGAGGACCTGTCCCTCTTTCAATCTAGGGTAAATCTGTCCTTCCGAAATCCAGATTGTATCCCCTCCTGCCTTCTCAGGTAATTTACACTCTGATTATCTTTTCTGTGACTTATTTTCAACATCTCCCCCAATACTAGATTCTACCCAACAGCGTTTAAGAATGATCAAGACCAAAACAAGACAAAGATGCCACAGGAAAAGAAAACTACGGGCCAATATCCTTGATGAACAGAGATACAAAAATTATCAACAAAATATTACTAAAACTGAATTCAACAATACATAAAAAGAATCATACACCATGATCAAATGGGATTTATTTTAGGGATGCAAGTATGGTCCAACATCTGCAAACTACTCAGTGTGATACACCACATTAACAAAATGAAGGATAAAAATCACATGATCATCTCAAAAGACAGAAAAAGCATTTGACAAAATTCAATATCCGGGGCCTCCCTGGTGGCGCAGTGGTTGGGAGTCCGCCTGCCGATGCAGGGGATACGGGTTCGTGCCCCGGTCTGGGAGGATCCCATATGCCGCGGAGCGGCTGGGCCCGTGAGCCATGGCCGCTGAGCCTGCGCGTCCGGAGCCTGTGCTCCGCAACGGGAGAGGCCACGACAGTGAGAGGCCCACATACCGCAAAAAGAAAAAAAAAAAAAAAAAAAAAAAAAAAAATTCAATATCCATTTACAGTAAAAACTCTCAACAAATTGGGTATAGAGGGAATGTACCTCAACATGATAAAGACCATATATGACAAGTCCAGAGCTAACATCATACCTAACAGTGACAAGCTGAAAGGTTTTCCTCTAGGATCAGGAACAAGACAAGGATGCCCACCCTTTCCATTTTTATTCAACATTGTATTGGAAGGCCTAGACAGAACAATTAGGCACGGAAAAATAAATAAATAAATAGAAGACATCCAAATAGAAAAGAAGAAGTAAAACTGTCAGTATTTGCAGGTGACATGATAGAAAATCCTAAAGACTCCATCAAAAAACTTAGAACTAATAAAAGAATTCAGTTAAGTTCAAACTACAAAATCAATACACAAAAATCTGTTGTGTTTCTGTATGCTAATAATGAACTATCAGAAAGAGAAATTAAGAAAACAAGTCCAGACTTCCCTGGTGGTCCAGTGGCTAAGACTCTGAGCTCCCAATGCAGGGGACCTGGGTTTGATCCCCGGTCAGGGATCTAGATCCCACATGACACAACGAAGACCCAGCACAGCCAAATAAATAAATAAATAGACATTTAAAAAAGAAAGAAAACAATTCCATTTACAATTGCATCAAAAAATAAATAAATAGAACATCTAGGAATAAATTTAACCAAGGAGGTGAAAGACCTGTATATTGGAAACTATACGACATTAATTTAAAAAATGAAAAATACACAAATAAGTGGAAAGATATTCCATTTTCATGGAATGGAAGAATTCATATTGTTAAAATGTCCACACTACTCAAAGCAATCTACAGATTCAATGCAATCCCTATCAAGATTCCAATGGCATTTTTCACAGAAATAAAACAATCTTAAAATTTGTATAGAACCACAAAAGGCCCCAGATAGCCAACACAATCTTGAGAAAGAAGAACAAATCTGGAGGCATCACATTCCTTAATTTCATACTATAATACAAAGCTACAGTAACCCAAACACTATAGTATTGGCATAAAAGCTGACATATATATTGGAATAGAATAGAGAGCCCAGAAATAAACCCACACTTATATGGTCAGTTATCTATGATACAGGAGCCAAGAAAATACAATGGGGAAAGAATAATTTCTTCAATAAATGATGTTGGGAAAATTGGACAGCCACATGCAAAAGAATGAAACTAGACTACTATCTTGTACAATACATGAAAATTAACTCAGAATGGATTAAAGACATGAATGTAAGACCTGAAACCATAAAACCAACTGGTACATGAAAAGATGCTCTATATAATTAATCTTCAGGAAAATGCAAGTCAAAACCACAATGAGAGGGCTTCCCTGGTGGCGCAGTGGTTGAGAGTCCACCTGCTGATGCAGGGTGGGTTCGTGCCCCGGTCTGGGAAGATCCCACATGCCACGGAGCGGCTAGGCCCGTGAGCCATGGCTGCTGAGCCTGCGCGTCCGGAGCCTGTGCTCTGCAATGGGAGAGGCCACAACAGTGAGAGGCCCGCGTACCACAGGAAAAAAAAAAAAAAAAACACAATGAGATATCAGCCCATATCTGTTAGAATGCTTATTATTGAAAAAACTAGAAATAAGTGTTGGTGAGGATGTAGAGAAAAGGGAGCCCTTGCACACTGTTAGTGGGAATGTAAACTTGGGTAGCCACTATGAAAAACAGTATGGAGTTTCCTCAAAAAATTAAAAATAGAACTACCATATGATCCAGCAGTTCCACCTCAAGGTATTTATCTGAAGAGAACAAAAACGTTAGCTTGAAAAGATATATGCATCCGCATGCTAATTGTAAAATTAATTGCAATATCCAAGGTATGGAAACAACCTGTGTCCATTGATGGTTGAATGGATAAATTGTGGTATATGCGATGGAATAATAGCCATTAAAAAAGAATGAAATCTTGCCATGCATGACAACAAGGAAGGAGGGTATTATGTGAAGCGAAATAAGTCGGACAGAGAAATACAAATAACTGTCTGATCTCTCTTATATGTGAAATCTGAAAATAAATAACCTAATAGCTAAACCAAGCTCATAGATACAGAGAACAGACTTGTGGTTGCCGGAGGAAGTGGGGGTGGGAGAAATAGGCCAACTGGTTTTTTTTTTGGTTTTGTTTTGTTTTTTTAGTTTAAAAAAATTGAGGAAAAAAAACATGTTCAAGAGTACCCCAGCAAACAAAAAAGAAAAAAACCAACCTCCTTCCACTCCATTTCCTTCCAGAACTACTCTGTCTCCTTCCCTTCAGTAGGAACCTTCAGAGAGAATGACCTTTACTCCTTATCCCTATTTCCTTACCTCCATTCACTTCACTTCCACTAGTCCACTCCAACCTGGCCTCTAGTCCTGTCTCTCCCTTACTCCTCTGAAATGACTCTTGTTCAAGTTAATCCTCAATAACCATCAAGCCACTATATTCAAGTGTATTTCAGTCCTCATCCAACTAGAACTGTCAACATTATTCAACTCCTTTGCTTAGCACTTCCTTTTAGAAATCCCTCTTCTACCTGACTTTTATGACACTATGTTCTACTGGTTTTCCTCTACCTTTCCAGCTGCTTATTCTCAATATACATCAGTGACCCACAAATACATTATCTCCAATCCAAGCCATTCCTCCATATTCCTAACTCATTTGATTATCTCAAAGAGACTAAAAACTGAACCTGGACCAAATCAAACTCATGATCTTCCTTCCACACTAGTCTAGTGTTCCATGCCTAAGTGTAGGCTATCACTACCACCCATCCAGTTATGGAAGCTGGAATCTTAACAGTCATCCTTCAGAACACCATCTCCTTCGCTGGACTATCCATCTCATCATCTGTCCTGTTGATTATACCTTCTAAATATGTCAGGAATACAACCTTTTCCAATCTCCACTGCATGATCCTTGTTCATGGTCTTCTTTTTCTTCCTTCCTAACTAGTCTCTTCACTTCTTCCCTGGCTCCACTCATACCCCATTCTCATGTAAATAGCTAGAGCCATCTACTAAGAATACAAAATAAAGTTCTGTTAGGATAAATTCAGCTCATCTTAACTGTGGGTTTTGTGGTTTCTTTTTTTTTTTTTTTCACCTTTGGTTGATAGTTTTTAAATTATTTTTTTACTAATTTTTAAAATTCTTTAGAATTTTTTTTGGCCATTGGTTGCTGATAGTTTTTAGTTTTTACCAATTTTTTAAATTCTTTAGAATTTTAGTTTTCTATGATTAAATTTTGAGATAGCCTTTCCTTATTTGATTGCTCAAATTATATTTTATAGATTGTCCTACTTAAAAATAGTCCTTTTGAGATGTTGAATAGGTTCTCTCTAATGATGTTTTTATTGGTTTTATGAGTGTTTCTATTGGTTATTATTATTTTAATTTTTATAATTAAAAAGTAATTCAATGAAGGCAGAATAATCTAAGGTTATTCTTTCAGGTAAATAATTTTCAATTTCTAGCCCTAATGTCTAACACCAACAAATACTGTGAATCTACTCACATGATTCAAAATTTAACATTGTCTTCCTGCATCTGCATGTACTGTATTATAGAAACTTTACAGTGTAGCTTTGTTTTAAAACTTTGATGGCAGGCTTTTCTCCAATATTTAAAGAATTTTCAATGTAACTTTTTTTTTTTTTTTTTTCTTTTTGCGGTATGCGGGCCTCTCACTGTTGTGGCCCCTCCCGTTGCGGAGCACAGGCTCCGGACGCGCAGGCCCAGCAGCCATGGCTCACGGGCCCAGCCGCTCCGCGGCATATGGGATCCTCCCAGATCGGGGCACGAACCCGTATCCCCTGCATCGGCAGGCGGACTCTCAACCACTGCGCCACCAGGGAGGCCCCAGTGTAACTTTTAAAAGGCCCAAAGTGAAGGATCAGAAAGTAAAAGTTAATTTGTTTATTTTCTTCCTTCCTCTGCCAATCCAAATGAAGGAGACAGCTCTACATGAGGTCCAAAAGATGCCTTGAATGATAGTCATTTAACAGCAGTGCTATTTTTAATAGAATTATTTTAAATAATAGGAAATTAAATTCCAATTTTTAATCTTTTCTGTTTCACTTCTCCCATTCTTACATTTCAAATGTAGGTTAGCTCCTACTAAAAATATGTTGTGTCCTTGCCTTCCTGAAATATGTGGATTTGATGCTTTAAAAAACTTGACTAGACTTGATACAGATCTGAAATACCAGTCTCCATATGCACCAACCTGAAATACTTTGAGGACGTTAGCGGCTCAAAAGGCCTTCTGGGAGCAATGGCTCTCACCTTATTTTTGACAAATTGTTGAGCGCTTGATGAAAGAAACCATTCATTTACCACCCAGTCTATTCTTTTTTTTTTAACATCTGATTGGAGTATAATTGCTTTACAATGGTGTGTTACTTTCTGCTATATAACAAAATAAATCAGCTATACATATACATACATCTCCATATCCCCTCCCTCTCACATCTCGCTCCCACCCTCCCTATCCCACCCCTCTAGGTGGTCACAAGGCACTGAGCTGATCTCCCTGTGCTATGTGGCTGCTTCCCACTAGCTGTCTATTTTATATTTGGTAGTGTATATATGTTGATGTTATGCTCTCATTTTGTCCCAGCTTACCCTTACCCTTCCCCCTCCCCGTGTCCTCAAGTCCGTTCTCTGTATCTGCGTCTTTATTCCTGTCCTGCCCCTAGGTTCATCAGAACCATTTTTTTAAAAATTCCATATATACGTGTTAGCATAAGGTATTTGTTTTTCTCTTTCTGACTCACTTCACTCTGTATGCACCCAGTCTGTTCTTAATGATGGGCCTCGGTTCCAGCCCCGCTCAGGAGGCAGAAGCTAAGGGTCTTCTTCCCGCAGCAACCCCTCCATGAGAGTCCATTGCGCGGGGCACTGCCCATCCAGGGCCTCTGACTGGCACTCGGGTGTGATGAATCTTCCCTTCAGTGGAATTGGGTCCTACCTAGTCTGGGGATTTGTGGTGTCCGGAAGAATGATGTGTTCACAAGACCAGAATAAAATCAACCTAGGAATACTGCCAAACTCTTCCTCTGTCTATCACTTACGTCAAGTAAAGGTCGGTCTGTCTCCCTTTGCAAGGGAATTGCAGAAGTCTAAAACTGACCCTTTTCTGCACTTAGTAGAATCCAACAGCAGAGGAAAGAGGTTGTTAGCGAGGACAATTTGCTCTGCACCAACCCACTAGCGGGCAATTATCAATCAGTGCGGTAGGGCTCCCATTACCCAGTATTGCGTGTGGAAACTCCGGAGTCCAGAAAAGCCTCAGATCAGCTGAGCCCAGAAAACTCAGAGGCAGAACTTAAATATTATATTTCCCCCAGAGTACCTGCTGCGTGTCTTATTAGTTGGTTGGAGAAAGACTGGCAAAATGCTCAGCTGGGGAGCAAGAAACAGACAGACGTTTTCTGCGCCTCGACCCGGGGGAGGTGCCCTTCCCCGGGAAAGGCGGGAGGGAGCCCGGGGGCGAGGTTGCAGAGTGAGGGCAGTGCCTCTCTGAGTGCAGGATCTGGTGGCTTTATTTGTTAGCTGGTGGCTCCAGCCTGGGAAATGCACACTCAGCAGGGAAAGGGAAGAGAGATTGGCGGCAGTTTTCTAAAAACAACACAGATCAAGTCTCCGCTTGTGCCCCTTCGCTCACCCCGCGGAGGCACAGACGGGTCAAAACAGCTTCCCGGACCGAGCGCGGCCGCGCAGTTCCCACTAGGAAGGAGGAGGGCGGCCGTGACTCCAGGACTCCAGGACGCCCGGGCGCTGCGCCGCCCGGTTCGCCTTCTCTGTCAACTGGCCAGGTTCAGAGAGGCGCCTCTCCCTCCGAGCCTCGGGCTAAGGTCGCCCGGGTCACCCCAAATCTGACGATGCCGCTCGCCCCGCACAGCCGGGGACTGGGACTGGCGGGGGTGCGCCGGGGACCGAGAGGAAGGCGGGGAGGAGGCGTCGCGCGCTCGCGGTAGCCAAGCGCCCGGGCTTCCCTCCGCGGCGCTGACTCCCCGGGGTCTGCGCAGGGCGCGGCTGGCGCCCTGTCTCGGCCCGCCACTGTCCCTTCCGCTCCACCCAGGCGTTTGACTCCCGGCCTCGTAGTGCCCCCTTCCAACCCCGCGTCCGGGGTGGGATACCCGAGAAGGAGGAAACCAGTGAGGGCGAACAGGCGCTCTCGGGCAGGGCGACTCGCGGCGCCCTGGGTGCTGGTCTCCAACTTGGAGGCGGGGACTCCCCGGGCGCGGGCGGGCGAGCCCGGGGTGCAGTTTTGCACCGCGCGGGGCTCGCCTGCACCCCAACCGGCGCGCGCCACCGCGCCCAGCCGCCACCCGCGAGCGCTGAGCCTTCGCCTGGGGCACGCGCGCCCTGGGCTTCCTCTCTCCCGTCCCGCCCCTAGTTCTTCCGCCAAAACCTTCGACCAGAGTCTTCCTGCCAACATTCCTAAATCTCTTTTGCCAGCTCTTTGCGCCAGGTAGGAATAAGGCTCTGCTTTAGGGTGTGTGCAGAAACGCCGTTCCCAGGAGGCGTCTGACCTTTTCACCTTCCCCACGAACTCCTTCGGAGGGGGTCCGCGGGCATTTACCCCTCTCAAGGGCCTGATCCGCTGCCCAAACCTGTCTGTTCCCTGAAATGTCCTTGCTGTTCCTGTCCGCAGAGGCTTTCTGCAGCAGTTCCCGGAAAGCCCTCGGGGATGGAACTGGGGGGCATCCAGCCCACAGTGAGGACGCGCCGCCGTGGGAGGCGGAGGTGGGGAGGAGCTGGAGGGCCGGCGTGACCTTGGCCTGTGGTCTGAGCTGGTACCGTGAGAGCCCTGCCAAGAGCAAACCCCGCCCCCGCCACTGTTCCCTCCCCCGGACTGCACTGGAACCCGGGGCACTGGACCCCTAATTTCCAAACCCCGAGCACCTGGGCTCCGAGTCAGGATGCTGGGCGGGGTCGGGCGACGACTGCCCCCTAGCTGGAAGGCACACCAGCTCCCACCCTCCAGGGTCCCCTCTGGCCCGGAGGAGAGGACACCAGATCTCGGGTAACAATGGAGCCCGCGGCGCGCGGCGGGCACCCGAGCACGCCAGGCGCCCAGCAGCGCGCCCCTTTACTGGGCAGGGAGGCCGGGTGGGGCTGCAGCACAGCCTCGCCCGCGCTAATCTACTGACTCGGCTCTACGTGGCAGTGACACTGCCGACCCTCGCCCGGCTCCGGGGTGCGTCCCCCACCCCTGCCGCGCTTTCCTCAGACCCTCCGGGCCTGACCCGCAGCGACCAGGCTGCTTCTGACCCAGGTCACTACCCGGCCGCCCCGGACGCCTCCCGGGCGTCCGGAGTTGGGAGCAGCAGCCGCTACCTCCCGAGCGCCCCGCACGCCTCGGCGGCGGATCCCCAAGATCCTGGGCGAGCTGCCTCGCTCTCCCCCGGGGGTCCGAGCGAGCACGCCGAGGTGGGCTAGCTCGACCCTGGCGCTGCCCCCGACCTCGACGCCCTGTCCCCCAGACACACCCGCCAGCCCGCCCTGGGCGCGGACCCCCGGCGCCTCCCTTCCCGGGAAGGTCCCAACAGGGCCTGCGGGAGAGACGGACAGACGCACGGGGAACGCACACGGAGGGAAACTTGTTCCTCCCCGTCTCCTGTCAGGCAATTGCTGGCGAGCCCGTGCGGGGAGAGGGGCGGGAGGAAGCGAGGGAAGGGCTCCAGAAGGGGAGGGGAGGAGGAGGTGGGGGAAGCAGGGGTGCAGTTGGTGAAACAACTCCGTCTCCCGCTCATCTTTTCATTGCTTGCTCCTCTCCTTCGCGCAGACACCTCGGACCTCCCCTGGGCGCCAGCTCCTCGGCTCCAACGCGTCCAGAAACAAGCGGATTTTTTCTTTCTTTCTTTCTGGAAATTGGCGTTGGTGTGCGTTTCTCTACGTCCCTCCTCCTCCCACCCCACCCCCCTTTTTTTGAGACATGGCCCGGGCAGTGGCTCCTGGAAGAGGAACAAGTGTGGGAAAAGAGAGAGGAAACCGGAGCTAAATGACAGGATGCAGGCGACTTGAGACACAAAAAGAGGAGGGTTTCTCTCGGATCACGGCATTGCCTCGCCGCTTTCCTTTCTCCAAGACGGACTGAGGATTTTACAGCTCTGGGAGGAGTGGAAGCGCTCCGGATTGTTGAGATCGCCCCGGTGCTCTGTTTTCCCTGCACGTTCGGTTCTCCCGCGTCTTCCCGGGAACCCAGCGAAGGGAGGATGGAGAAGGGGCTGCCGCTCCTGTGCGCCGCGCTCGTCCTGGTCCTCTCGGCGGCCGGCGCTTTTCGCAACGGTAAGTGACAGGCGGAGACGCGCGGCCACGGGGGTGAAAACCCGGCTCCAGGCTGCCCGCGTCCGGACCCCGGACCCGCGCCCAGTTGCCGGGATCCACCGGGGAGAGCCGCCTCCTGGGCGAAGGAAACTTTTATCCAGGTGGAGAAATCAAGCAATAAGATCAGTCGGTGTAGGGCAGGGAGATTTCAAGTGCTCTGACTCCCTCCTGAAGTTGGTTGTTCGGCCGTGGAGGTCTTCCTACCTCTGCTACAAGGCAGAAGTGCTTACCTTCCCAGAGCAGCACACCAATTATCTTAATAATGTTTCCTCCCAAAGGCAATTAGAGGAGACTCCCTTTCAAAAATCTGATGGCTGTTGAAAGTTAATGAACACTTTACCAGGAGAACTTCCTGGTTCTCGAGCAGCTCCCCCGAACTGTTTCCTCTGGTGGGTGCCTGCAGGAGATAGCGGTTTGCTGGTGGATGTAACTCCCTCCTCCGCTTTTGTAAATGGCCCTGATCCGTCTGGAGTATGAATGAAAGTTACGTCGTGTCAATAAAGGAATCTGATATATACAGTGTAAGGCACCAGGATATCTGAAAATCCCCAACCTAGTTGCAGCTTCCACTTAGCTTTTAAAACTACTCAGTGTTAAGTAAATGGAAGACCGTGCTGGGTTATAAACAGTATCCTGTAACCTAAATAATGTGTTTTAAAATGGGATCTGGTTGTAGGCATGTTTGACTTACACTGTAAAGTAGGTGGAAGCAAGAGGATGGCATTATCTTTACAGTAAGTCTTCAACAATTATTATTAACTAATTATCAAATATTTACTTTTGTCTGGCTTAGATTTCAATCAGAGTAATTAGAAGGAAAGACCATCCGCTACTTACGGTGGTATATTGTTTTAATAAGAGACCACAAGTGGAGGAGTTCATACCGAGAGGAATGTAAATCACATCTTTACGATGGAAGTTAATCTTTCTAATATGCTTTTTGGCGGTTTCGTGATTGAAGCAATAGGTTTTCCCAACAGCTACCAAGCAGTGTTCTAAAAGATACACTTGGAAGCAAAACACACACACACACAATTGTGAATGTGGAGTTCAATTTATTAATGAACCTCGGATGATGGCATCTTTCTATATAGTCTGGCAGGGAACGAAATAGCATTCACTCCAATTGAAAGAGCTCAAGTGGTTAGACTTTAGAAATTACAGTAACCCAACCTCTGCCTCCACAACTCCGGAGATTAAATCGGTGGTGGTGTTCATAGGATGGATTTGAAATCCAATGCAAATAGCTTTCAGACTTTAGGTTGTGAGCTCCATATGTCTGTGTGTGTGAGTGTATGTGTATGTACATACATAAGCAATATATATACTTCTTAATTTTCTTCGCAGAAATCTGGGGAATGCTGAGACCCTGAGCTTCAATCGGTGACTTGACTAGTTAAACCCATGTTGCTGTGTTTGCAGTGACCAGAGCCAGTTAATGCCTCTGTAGCTCAACAGACCTCTTCCAGCCATGTCCACCTCCTCCAAGTACCAGTGTCTGCTAAATTAATTCATTAACCTTATTTAGGACTAATGGTCCAGAATCATTAGAAACTGCTCTTTCTTAATCAACTGTTAGAGAGATTTAACAGAGCCAGGGAGTCTAGGAGTCCGCATTATCTTATTACACTGTCACTTTCTCAGAAGTCACAGATTAAAGAGCTCTGGTGTGGTACTGAATGCACCTAAATGTCTTCTGAAGTGACTCTGTCGAGTGGCTACAAGCAGTGCTGTTTTATTTCACTCGTCTAACAGATGCCAGACACTGCCATGATGTTTGTACAGAGCTGGAGGAGACTTAATTGGATGGGGTCGCTTTCCAAGTTTTCTGCACATTTAAAATAATGCAAGAGCCTCGGCAGAATCACATAACAGAGTCCAATATGATCATTAGCTGAGATTCTGAACTCTGGTTACAACATCATTTCTTCTTGGCAAACCTTAAGTTTCTACAAGCCAAGGCAAAGGAAGCCCATATAAGGCTACCCCCAGTCTAAGAAACAAAGTCAAAAACATCTAGCAATTGAGAAAAACAATGTAATTTATATTGTCTTCTTTTTAATTTATGGGAAATGATTTCTGTAATGCATGTAGCTTTATGCATTTTTGATGTGCACTTCATCTTTCATTTCCATTTGACCTGGTTTTCCTGTAATAAAATTCTGTAGATTTATAAATTCATGCTGAGAGCAAAGAATGCCATTCTCTTTCCACAGGGAATCTATTAGATGCAATATTAAAATCCATATATACCATTACTGAAAATTTGTGATTGATAGGCTTATATATTTCACTGCTTTCATACCTGTTCCTCTTACATAGTTTATGCACCAAATTTTTATTGCTCGAAATTAAGCATCAATAAATGTGGCAGCATTGCAGGCTGAGGCTCTCCAATATGAAATCCATCATTAAAAGTGACAATGAGGGTCCACACTGAACAATAAAGCAGCCCAGAGACTGGTTTCTTTGGCTCTCAGTGAATTACTTTGGCTTTTGGGTTTTTTGAAAGGAGGGCTCAAAACTTGTTAGCTCACCTTTCCTCAACTGTGACAGTGTAGCTCATCATATGTGATACCCAGACCTCCGTGTGGTGGAGCTTTTTTCCAACATGTAGGAAATTAGAATTAATGCTGTGTAGCTATTTATTTTTCTTTCTGCCCAGTTACTTTGATCTGGTCTCCAAGACTGAGCAACTTGGAGCAGTAGAGCAGAATTATTTCTGCTTCACCACGTATACTTTGTTCTCTGATGATCTGGATCTCAAAAGCAGAGATAACTCAACATCACTTAGGTTTATGGGCAGATAAAACAACAACAACAAAAGGTTTGGCTTTAAGCCAATTGAAATCCTGGATGACAATCCCCACTGATCAATGACACAGACCAGGCTTATCATCAAAAAGCAACACAAAGGGTCAAATAGCATCTTTCAGTCGCCTTCACTTAGAACTTGCTCCTTAACGAGATTACACTTCTGGGGGGATAATTAAGTCTAGCAGAGGCTCCCTGGGGACCATGTTAACATCCATTGAGGGGACTTAATGTTTTTAATGCTAGAAGATCTTTTTCTTGGGAGGGAACTTTGTGTGGGGTGGGGGGGGAGTCCTATCAGATCTCAGTCCACTTTCCTCCTGAACTGACTTCCTGAGATCAAAGAGTGCCCTTTGGTGGCGTGTTGGTATTGGCACCACCTGAAGGACCTGCAAGCGCCTCTTGGAGCGCCCCTTAAAAAGTTATGGAATGTTTAATAACTGGTCATTTATATGTAAATTTAGAATACCTAACTGGTTGTCAGGAAAAGGTCTACTAAAATATTATTTGTATTGCAGATAAATGTGGAGATACTATAAAAATTGAAAGCCCCGGGTACCTTACATCTCCTGGTTATCCTCATTCCTATCACCCAAGTGAAAAATGTGAATGGCTGATTCAGGCTCCTGACCCATATCAGAGAATTATGATTAACTTCAACCCTCACTTCGATTTGGAAGACAGAGACTGCAAGTAAGTGAGAATGTTTGAACAGGGCGCCACAGCACCATCTAGTGGGCGCAGGTGTCTATGGGGGGGGAAGTCTGTGAACCACGTAGAATGTAAATGGATCCAGGAGGGATTCTGATCTAGGCCAGATCATGTGTCAATGGTATGGAAATTAAATTATGTTAAGTGATTTCTGAGTTCCCTAAGCCAGGGAGATTATATTTAAGTGTGTAATTTCTCATACTCTTTTTCCTGTTAACTTTTGGTTTTGGAACTCTTTTGTTAAGAAATGTGTATATATGTGTCTTTTTTTCCTGGAAAGGTGAAGAATTAGAAACCCAAACTCTCACTTGAGTTCTTATGAAATATCGTAGGTCACTCTCATATAGTGCATTGGCAGACGGTGAGGTCGGGTATTTTTTTAAAACAAATCTGGGGCATGTTTTGTGATCTAAGAACTGTGTTTATCTTACTGAGTTTGACATGACCAAAGCAAATTGTCATTGAAAAAAAATGAGGAATATAGGGTAAGTCTAATGAGGGATTTTTATAGTAGATTAATAACTGCAAGTCTCTTATGGAAAATGCTAAAAGAACTGTTAATTCACGATGAATATCATGTTTGTTCATGTGCTTTAGCATTCCTATCTCCTTCTATGGTTAAGTTACTAAGCATCCATTTATACCAGGTTTCATTATTATGAAAACATTCTCACTAGAAGGACAGTCTAAATTATATTTCCTCACTTCGTATGAAAGAACTGTGTGTAGGTTTTGCTTTCCACAGGTGGAAGGTATGTTTTCACGTTGCAAGTGGCAGTCCACTCAGATCCAAATTTGCTTTTCTCACTGGACATCCATGCAGCAGACCACCTGTCTCTGTCTTACCTATGTCATCCTGTTCTGGCACACTGCACATGGTGTATTCTCCAGAGACCTCAACCTGAATATCAACCTTCAATGATGTTTAGATATATAAATAGTTTTAGCAAAGGAAAGTAATTTATTTAAATCTCACTTCTAAAGTGTTTCTCCAAGACTGATATGTTTTACCAAGTTTTAAAATGAGTCAGTTTCATTATTTAAAATATTTTCTTTGCCAACACATAACCCTTTTAGAAAAGAAAAGAATAGTATGAAAATATTCCCACCTGCAAGAAGTCCTCAAGAACCTGTTGGTTTGGTGGGGTAACCTCGTTTTTCATGGTCAGGGAGATGAGGTCATCTGGTTAATTCAACATCTGGTGCCTGGAGAATTAGCATACATTCATGTCCTGTTGGTCAATTTCCAAATAATCAGTGGAACACTAAAGCAGGTAAAATTATGCCAATTTCAATTGAATCTTTGTCCTGTGATTCAGAAGTGCTTCAGGGCATTATATTGAGTTTTTAATCTTGTGTGAAAGTTGCCATTAATAGAGTGTTCCAGTAACTTCTTGGAAACAGGGAATTCTTTTTTTTTTGGCCAGTATTTTGTATGGTGGTTTTTACAATGTCAATCACCTAGACAAATTGGAGACTTGTTTTCCATTTCATTTTATTTTGTTTTATGTTTTGCATTTTGCCAATACTTAAACTGCTATAGGAGATATTTTTAAGAAACTCTGGTAAAACATACTCAAGTAATAACATTATTCCTCAAAATAAGGTGCTATTAGATTTCAGTAAACTCATGCTTACTAATTCCTGATCTGAGAGTTTTGATCATGTATATATATGTAATATAATAGTTAAGGAGTTCAGAATAGTTATTAGCAGTGGTGTGCTGGTCAATGTTAACAACTGGATCTAGGGAGGGGATAGGTCAAGTCCTGATCTGTGACATTTGCTGATTTCTGTAGTGTAAATATTCCTACCATGGCCAGTTTCAAACTACAGTGATGTCACTGTGCACAGACTTGCAAACAAGTGTGTACATCTGGTTCTCGTGAGCTGGTGTGAGCCAGCTCCAGCACCCAAGTGCATAGGAGTGTAAGAAGGGGAAGCCAGTTGAATGAGATAATGTGTGTAAAGTGTTTACAAGTGTCTGGCACACAGCAAGCCTTAAATAATTCTCTGCCATATCATGATGTGAGGTAGAGTATGGTAGGATGGGGGGGAGCAAACTTTTTTGTTAGTTTTGTTATTTAAACATGATAAGAAAAGGGATAATTATAACTCAGAGTAAGGGACCATTTAAGTGATATCAGCAAGAAACTGACAAGGCCAAGAAGATTGTTTCTGTAATTATGATGGTGAGTTTTGTTTTTGTTTTTTAATGCTACAGAATAAGGTGGTTTTTTAATTGTAGCAAGTGAGTATTTGTTCTCTGTGAAGGAGCCATCTCCTGCCCAGTCTTGAAGGCTGATACCTTTAGCTTGATGTGGTCAATGGAGATTATGGCCCTGGAAAAAATATCTTTGTGCCATGTTTCCAAGTGGTGCTCCCTGATTGTTTTATCAATGAAAATTCCAAAAATGATATAGGAAGACCAACTTAAGACATTTGCCATCACTATCTTTCCTGACTGACTGGTCCACATGACTCCTGGTTATTGTTGAAGGTTGCAGCTGAAAATTCTACACATGTGGCACAATTATCTCCTTTTGGTTGTGAGAAGAATCCACAGCTTTAAAATCTACAGGGGGTTAGAATTCCCTAGCAAGATGGAAAGCACCAGAAACTCCTGTAGGAATAAATTCATAGACTTCCAAAGTTTATGTTGGATGTGCAAAAGTATAGATTTTGGGGTTTTGGTGGATTTTGGGGTTTTTTAGTTTATATTAAACTGCTTCCAAAAATGTATTTGAGATGACACATCGCGTTCAGAGAACTGGTAAGCTTTTACTTATCATTTCTGTTAAGAACAAGCCGTTTGTCTTATTTGAGATATTTAATGTCTTTCCTTGTCTCAGCTATATTATATGTCTAATAGCAGTAAAAAGTACTTGCTGTTCCCGTTTTATAGTAAGATAAAATAGGGTAGTGGATATGAAAGCCCTTTGAAAAGCTAGAAGCTCCTCTCAGAAGCCGTTATTATCATTCTTAGATATCTTTAACAACTTGGTGATTGTTAGAACATTTGGACATAGGAAACTAAGCAAACGAAATGTGTTAATCCAATAATGGGGATGATCCGCATATAATAACATCCTGCATTTCTCTTGAAACTGTCGGTATTTGAATAGTCAGCTTTCATAATGGGACAGCTCAAGAAACTGATTCCTTCACAATTTGCTTATTGCAAAACATCCTGGAGACCCAAGTAAACAATTGTTTCTTAGAGTGTAGGAATACATAAGTAATTAAATAGCCAAGCTCTGGTAGGAAAAATATTTTAAATTCTATTTTATTGTTTTCTTTATCATGAAATTAAAATATTCTCTCATAATTTTAACCATACAGTGAAATGCACACAATCACAAATTTTCATGTGAAGAACACCAGGACTGGCCCAGTACATAATTAACCTGTGCTAACCTCACAAAAAGGTTTTTACAGTGCATGGGGGGGGGGGCGGGGGGGGATATTTCCTTAAGGAAAATGAATGTCCAAGTTGTGCCTGGTAGCTTTAAAATTCAACCATCTATGTGTATGCCACCCCTGAATCAGGCTTCATTACAAATAAGCATCAAAAACATAATATTAGAACTCCCTGAATTCTTTCATTGAACAAGGTGTGGTATCAATCAGTCAATCCATGGAGCCATAGAGCGTCTGTCTGCAGGCTAATCTTGGGCTGGGATTTCTAGCTAACTACTCTGCCTGGTTTTATTGTAATGTTGATACCAGAGGTGGCTATAGAATGTTCTGAATGGAGAAGAAAAGGAGGAATCTGATTTCTCTCTTTTGCACCTGCAAACTCCTCCGTGCTTGTGAAGTGTCAAAGCAGAGTTAAAAGCAGAAAAGAAAGAAAAACCCACCTGCAGAGTGTTGGTCAGAAGGCAGTGTTCATTGTGCATTGAAAATGGTTTTCAGTACTTACACTGAGCTGGTTGGGTCTTACTCCACTGGAGTTTCCTTCGGTGGTAAAGCGGCCATCTTGACTCTCATAAAACTTTATATCTGCATAATAAACAAGAATGTCATTGATACAGTAGTTAGAATTTATGGAGCTTTTCCGGTTTCCCAGCAATGCAAACTATCAGCATGATAATTTATAATGGTTTGTGACAAATACTGCTGAGCAAAGAGGTGTGTGGTTACATTCAGATCAGATGTCATCTGGGGAGCAATAAAAATTTCACAGACATTGGGTTAAAAACATTAGGAAAATGAATGTGAAGCTCCAGAAAGAGAGTCTAAAAAGGTGGTGGTGATGGGGGAGAAGGGAGGTGTTCTGAGTGACAACTTCCTGACTTCACTGCCTGATTTGTCAGGGCTGTTTCGTAGGATTTCACCAAGACGCAAGGCTAACATCCCATAAATACTTTTCTCTCATTAAGATTTGTAACCTTTTCTTTGTGTAACCAATAAATTGGTGTCTTTATCTTAATTCAGTGCAATCAAAGGAAGATTTCACTCTTGTAACTTCATATGAAGTTTAAACAGTAAAACTGTAATTAAATAGAGACGATACTCAAGTCTAGGGATTTTGTTGGAATAAATCACACATTGTCTTTAATGCTACTTTTAAAATTTACTAAGCTGCTATAAACTTTGAAACACCATTTATTTTCATAGAATATAAACTCACTGAATGAAAATTAATCTTCCCTTAGTTCCTCAAATCTGATTATTCCTGAAAATGTAATTATACAATGGTAACTTTGTTGTTACAGGGAATTTGGGGACTATAAGTTCCATTTTTGGTTTCCCTAAGTTATATTTTTTGTTTTGATCTTTACTTTGTTCTGCGTGGATTTTTGCATTAATTTTAATTTTTTTTAATTGCATTAAAGTATTATTTATCCTGATTAGTGAGTTTTTTTGTATCTGAGGCATGGGTGTACCCCTAGTCCTAGCCTTGGGTTTTAGAGCATCAAAGCAAACAAAGACTTTGTTATATGGAAAACAGTGGGTATTTTTTGCCAAAGTAATTCTCTTTTTTCTATACTAAATATAAAAGTATATTAAATTATAATCTATATCTAGAAAAATATACAAAGTTAAGTGTAACATTTGATACAATTTTACAAAGTGAGCACACCCATATAACCAAACCAGAGCAAACATTTCCAGCTTCCTAGGAAGAGGCCACCTCCTGTCCACTTTAAGTCTCTGACCTTTGGCCTCAAGGGCAGCTGCCATCCTGACTTGTGTGATTCCATTTTTATAAATTTTATAAATTTGAATTTTTATAAATTTCAAAATCAGACAAAACTCCTCTATAGTCTTGAAGTCTGGATGTACTATCCTTTGAAGATCGCCAAACTCTTTGGAATGGGGATAGAAAAAAATGTACTGTTCTAATCCAAAAACAGTCTTACTGAAGCATTTCTTCTAATTGTTTTTCGGTGACTACTATAGAAATATATTTCTTGCTTATAATACAGTTATGTTAAAATAAACACAAAGTTTTTGGTCCAAGAGCCTGCTTTTTATGCCAGGCAAATTCAGAACGATCTTCCTTTGCTTTATTTTTCCTCATCTTTTCATTGCTGATTTTGATCTCAAGTAACTTCCCAACATGGGCAACATGAGAGGCACCACCACCAAGCTAAATTCAATTAAAAAACTATTGAATGGGTAAAAATGAACTCTTCTCAGAACAGCCGAGGTCAGTGTGGTTGCTACCACCTGCAGCATCCTTGGTTGCTGCTCAAGCAGATAATTATCTGCTTTCTTCCTTTTGATTTCTTTCCGCATTAGCACTGATTTAATTTGAACAGAACTCCATGTGTTTAATAAAATTAATTTCCTTTATTATTTCTTCCTATAAGCAATCACATTGGATCATAATGAATTTTGAGTATTACAAGGTTGTTGTGTGTTGGGCATTTCTGTAATTTGAAAGAAACAACCTTTATGAGAAGATTAGTTGAAATTTTATCCAATTGAATCAACATGTGCATGGCATTTCCAACCAGATTTCACTTTGGGGAGGCGGCACTTCATAATTGATCCAAGGGAGACATATGCGTGCAGCCAGCATGTGTATTATCAGCTCCTTTCCTTCCAGCATAAAACGTGATACTTGTATGCATGCTGACATCCTTCAGAGAAGCACATACACAAACACATATGTGCATGTGTGTGCTTGTGAGGGAGACTATAAAATAGACTTAACTAATGGTCGTTGTAGTATTCATCAAGGCTGATCATTAAGCCTGAAGAAAAACAAGAGACAAGATTAGTGTTCAGATCAGGTTCCAAATGCCTCTTAATTGGGTGTTTGTAATCAATCCTGACTGTAGGAGTCAGTGACCTGGCAGAACATAGCACCTCCAAAGAAGATTTTTCCTGCTCTTCTCTGGTTGATTGAACTGTGTCCAGTATCCAGGTCAGTTAGGATGACACAAGGTCGGGACAACCCTCAGATTGGCTGTGAAGCACACCAAACACATTATGATGGCTTATGGCTGAAGTCATTTAGTCATTTACAGATAGCACAGAAGGTGAACTGCTTTCATTCAGAATTCTAGTAAATTCTGCAGAAGCACGGAGAGGAAAAAAAAAAATCTTTTGGCTTCTGTCCGTTCAATTGCTTGTAACATAGTTGTTCTCCTCATCAAGCCCAGGTCTGTATTGCACATATCATATATCTTATTTATGGTCAACGTGTTTTTTCTCCTTGAATTTAAATCATCAATAGAACATTTATTTATTTATTAATTTTAAAACTTTTTTTATTTTAATTTTTTGAACTTTTTATTTTATATTGGAGTATAGCCGATTAACAATGTTGTGATCGTTTCAGGTGCACAGCAAAGCGACTCAGCCATACATATACGTGTATCCATTCTCCCCCAAACTCCCCTCCCATCCAGGCTGCCACATAACATTGATAGAAAGGAGTCATCGTGGCTGGTTCTTGCTGCTTAGTCCTCTATGGCTGCCATGTGCTCACTAAACACTCTGTGCTTCATCTGACTTCATTTCACTTAATCTTTTTATCATCCCTGTTTTGCAGATGATAGCACTGAGGCTTAGAAAAGTGAAATTAACTGACCCCAAATGCTCAGCTGCTGCACCAAATATCTTTCCATCTTTGTGATTGAAGGGGCTTGGGATATACTTTTTGAATGCGAAAATTCGAATGAAATGTTAGTAGACTACTTTTTATTCAGCAGCCGTTTTCTTCTATGAAACACACAAAAATTTAAATACAAACCAGCTGATTCTGAGGAAGGACTTAAATTTTAAACTCTTAGTTTGGATTAAGTGAAGCCTTGTGCACAGAAACTTCCAACAAATTGATGATTTTCCACTGAGTCAAAACTTGTCTCAGCAATGAAATTTGCAGTGGATGTGGCAGGGGGTGTATCTGAATTCTGGTTCCTTCGGTTGATGGAGTTTGAAAACACAAAACACACATAAATACAATATTTATTTGAAGGCCTGGTAACCAGGCAGCACAAAGTTTCCATTTATACAGTTAGTTCAAGGGACATATGAGATACCAGCTGTACCAGCTGTATACCAGATCCTCACAAGCCCAGGAGAAAGAAGACTGGGTTCTTTTTCAAACACCTCTCATTCACTTAATTTCAGGCAAATAGCAGGAAAGTTTTGCTTTCCCACAGCTCCCCTATTTGTAATATTTCGATACTTGTGTTGGCCACAGTGACTCTGTAAGGGTTAAAGAGAGAATGTTTGCTCAAGGCACTGGGTCCCTATGAGAAACAGAAGAGTGTTTTTTGAGAAGAAACCAATGCTCCAGAGTATTTTGTTTTTATCTCTTCAGTCACTTGTACAAGCAGCCGGACAGGTTGGAGGTGATGGCTTGTTGCTTCTGTGATAGATTGGCATGTCACGGAGAGCACAGCCAAGTCCCGTCTGAAAGAGGATGCTGAATGTCTCCCCATTCGAGTTCTTACATTTCTTTAGAACAGCCAGAGGAGGCAAAGGCCAGTCAGTGTAGTCACGATTTCAAGCCCTCATCTGACTCTGTAACTACCAGGTGCTGTGAGCAGGCCTGCTATTGTGTAAGATACCCTTGGTCACTGAAATGGCACGGAAAAGGTTAAGATGTGGTCAAAATCTTAGTCCTGGCTAGATAGCTTTACAAAATTAGAAAGCACTAAACTTCCAAATTTAAAGAAGAAAGAACACACTCTTGACTCAAAGACAATGAAGGACACGGATCCCCACAAAGTTGGTGGCACTGGGTTGACTTGGTCTGATTCAGGATTATGTTGGTTTTTAGGTGTAGTAGCCCCTACAAGGGGTAGCCCATAACTTGATTTTTCATCGAAGGCTGTTGACATTAAGCTGAAGGAAGGGGCAGGGGGTGGGGGGAGTTAGCACTGATTGGAAGTTTCCTTTTTTTTTTTTCCCAAGGAACAAAATTTGCATTTTCCTTACCTTTTATTCTAGTGCCAATTTCTTTGTCCCTGGCTGAGACCCCTACTGAGTCACCGTTAGGCTACACTGGTTCAGTCCTTCAAGGCACATCCTCATTTCCCTCTGTAGCTGTGCTAGCATCGTGCCTGATGTGTGTGTTAGATCATTAACACAAACTGGGGATTTCTGATTGTCAGGGGATCATGTTAGCAGCTCCCTGTGAAAAAGTGTTCTGGTGAGAATTAGGGACGTGGGTTATAATTGCCCCTCTGCCGTGCATTCCCATCTATGAGACAGGACACAGGTCATACGGGCAGGGCTGCAATCTATGAATGGCTTGGTTGTGCCACCATTAATACTGTGGTTTGACAGTGTTAACCGCATGGCTGAGGAAGACGGAACGACATGAAGGTCTGTGTCTACCTAGACACAGCTTCAATTCATCTTTTTCCTTCTCTTTCTGAAGAAAACAAAATGCTTTCCTTTCTCTTCCAATCTTAATAACACAACGTGGATGAGATAACGTAGGTGGAAATATCTTAGGAATACAAGATAAATATGTTAAATAAAGCCTAGGTATTACTCTAACAGGAACTGCATCCGCAGGTTTACTTCCTTAAAATAAGTTCAGACTATAAACAATAAAGTCTGCATCCTTGGGAGGAGACACATAAATATTTCAAGAGCACGGCACACAACCACAATAGAGATGGTATCTCATGCTCAACGTGTATTCAGCCAACAAGAATTTCTGGATGTTCTTATAATAAATGGGCTGGTTAAGTGTGTCATGATTGCAGTCTTCTAAAAATCTACACTACTGTGTATAAAACAGATAACAAATAAGGACCTAATGTATAGCACAGGGAACTCTTCTCAATACTCTGTAATGACCTATATTGGAAAAGAATTTTTAAAAGAGTAGGTATGGGTACATGTATAACTGATTCACTTTGCTGTACAGCAGAAACTAACACAACACTTAAAATCAACTATACTCCAAAAAAAGTTTTTTTAAATAAAAAATAAAAATAAAAATCTGGATGGCTGGAGTTTCTAGAAAATTCAAGGAAGATGCTATCTCAATGTCACAAACTTGATAATAGCATTAATGGCCTTACAGAGCCGTTATTTGCCAAGGTGTGCCTTCGGACTTATAAATATATTCAATCCAGTGGGAAACCAGCCCATCCTTTAAGGCAGGAGCCAGTGTCATGGTGGTTATTACAACAGGGATGTCCGTTCTTCCCAATCAGTGAAACCAAATAGTGCCATTATAGTTGTGTCCAAGAGAGAGGAAACTACATGGATTTTGTATTATAAATTCATAGTGAAAAGCAGCTGGGAAAATCAATATTTTAAAACTGATGGTACCTTCCATCCTCCCTGCTTTCCCTCAGTTTCTAGCAGCCTCAGCCCCTTTCACCTTGCCGTCTCCTTCCCCCCATTTCTGGTTAGGACAGATTTCCCAATAGTGGGGCCGGGCAGAGGGGGTGATTCTCGGTGGCCTCGAAGAAAAGCACGTCCTCAGGAAGGCCCTTAGGACAGTGGCTGAGAAGAGGTTCCTATTTTAGACTCTTCTCGTCACCTCACCCTCAAGAATGGTCGTATGTGATAAAAATGATGTCTGCAGCCTCTCAGAGTTCCCCCAGCACAGTTTTCCTTTGAAATGACCACATCTGTGTATGGCTGGGGGTCCAGCAGAAGGGCTTTTCTTTCTTTCTTGTGGGACCTTGTGGGCCTCCCTGGTCCAGCAGATTCTGTAGGACTTTCTACTCGTGAGTAAAAGAAACCCTCCTTGGACCTGTTACTCTTCAGACTAATCTCTCACCTCTCTCTCCCTTTCCTATGACTGCCAAGGGCTTTGAACGTGGTGTCTACACCCCAGAACTCCACTTTCTCCCTTAACCCTTCTCAGCCTAAGTCCTCTCCCCTCCAGTTGACTGAATTGTTTGCACAGATGTTAGATTCCAGTGACTATTCTCAGGCTCCAAACCACTGGCCTTTTCCCGGCCTGAATTTCTTTAACCTTGCACAACACGGTCCAGAACCCTTGAGACTCTGGGGCGTCTCTTGATGCCTATTTGTCCCACACACCAGCTTAAAGCCTCTAAATCATGTAACTACAATATCCATCGCATCTATCTTTTCTGTTATGTTTCTCCTGTTAGCACTCAAATTCCAACACTTGTTAACCAATCCCTGGTGCTGACACATTAGCCTCAGGAATGGGGCTTTCCTCCTTCTCCTCCCACCCCTGCTTAGAAACATGGAGAGTTCCCCATTCCCCCCTTGCTTCATCTGTGTTTCTCAGCCTTGAATTACGAGTTCAATTCAACTAGAAATGAAACCGTGTCGCTCCCACCTGCCTCTCTGGCCTTTCTCCTGTGGTTTTCTTTTATATTCAACCAAAGTGGCCGCCTTGGAGTTCTTCATAGTCACTCCAGCTTTCCTATCCCATGCCTCTTCACGGGCTGTTTCCTTCCCAGACGGACGACAGGTCAGTGCCTTACACAGACCTGAGTCTCCCTGTCAACGTGTGGCCCATCATCTGGCCCTACCCGCAGTGATGCTTCCTTCTGAAAGCCATTTCTGATGAAACGTGGTCTCTTTCTCTGTCCTCGGACACACCCCCAAGAACTATGTTTCTGCATCACTCACGTTCCTTACAGTATTCTGTGTTTGGTCATAATCATTAATATTCTGCTACTGTTCACACAGCTAGTTTGGAAGATGCTCCAGAGCAGAGGCTGAGAGTGTTTCCCAGCCCTGGCAGAGCCTCCCACAGTGCTTTGCCTGTAGCAGCTGCTCAATTAATATTTGCCGAATTGAATTGGCTGACTGACATCCTTCTCAGCATGTTCATCTAGCGCCAAAGAACCGAGTCAGCTGCCCGGGAAAAGCTCTAACTTAATTAGACTACGAACATGCACACTTACACTTCTCATTTACAGGGTAAACCCTTCATTTTCCGGGGTAGTGGAGTCAAACTTACATGTTTCCTCTAAAAACCTCTACTTTGAAAAGCCTAGAATGTCTACATGTGAGTAGCTTTAGCTAAATCTCAAAAAAGATGCAGAGGTACTGCTTGACAGAAATCTCTTCTTTCTGTTTCACAGTCATCTCCACAATCTGTTTTGGGGTTAGAGGCATCAAATGTATTAACCTTGTAGGAACAGTCCAGGTTGCTGAGCATGTTCTGACATCCCCAAACTCTTGGGACTTTGTATCACAACTCTGTAAACTATGTCTATTGTATATTACTCTCTGGGCTCACCTTTACCTAAATTTCACACAACTAATTTAGAGCCTTCTTCCGTTCCAGCTAGCAACCCCCCAAAATGCACATGTTAACTTCACAGTAGGCTTGCTGGGGAAGACGCAGAACGTGAACTTCTCCCTTAGAAAGAGCAACACGGGATGCATCCTGTGCTGAGTGTTGTAAATATGTTTGTCCACGTCACCAGGTAAAGACCAAGCCCTGTGTCCTAGAGCAGCCACGTCAAGGTGCTGTCCTGGAGAGCAGACAGACCGAATCAGCCCAAGGCGTTTGCTGAAGTGGACCGTGAGGGGTTTCAGTTGCTCCCCCGGCTCTCACCTTTCTCACCATAACAGTGTTTGCTAAGCATTTCTTAAAGCTGTGTGTGTCACAATAGGCAAGTGTCAACCCAAGAGGGAGGGACAAAGAAGGAGCAGGTGCATGGCCATGTCCACAACAGCAAGCCCCTCAGCCACCATGGCTAGTTTCCACATTCCTGCTGCTTCCCCGACGCCATGACCTTACACGAGTTCTCTGGGGTATTTCTGGATGTGTGTGTGACATCTCTGGTCAGGAAACCCATAGCACCCCTTCACTGTCACATCTCAGGTTTGTCTGCATCCAGAGAAGAGAACGACTCGTAGGATAAGCTCTTCCATTTCCCTGCGGGGGAAAGATGAGCTGGGGCCGAGGCAGAGGGCCAGCTGAGCATGCCCTCAACTTGTTCTCCTTGGGGTCCGTCCTGTGTTTTCACATTCACAGTTCCCTCCGGAGACTGGCTTTGTGGTCGGTGTGGCCTTCACCCATGATGCCTCTAGGAACCCATCGTGATCCTGAGTTCTAGAAGTGACAGCCTCCAAATAGCTGTGGGCTCGCGTGTTTCATCTTTCTGCACCTGCATTTCCTCGTCTGTAGGGTGGGAGGGATGGGTCCTGCAAAATGAGCCCCCTTTGCCTCTAACATAGGACTCAGCTTATGCAGGGGGCACCCTGGTGCCACAAGAGCAAATTCCAAACATGCCTTTTCTGACCATTCAGCCTGGCCCTGATTCCCGCTCCTTTCTTTGTTTTTTTTTGTTTTTTGTTTTTTGTTTTTTTGCGGTACGTGGGCCTCTCACTGTTGTGGCCTCTCCCGTTGCGGAGCACAGGCTCCGGATGCGCAGGCTCAGTGGCCATGGCTCACGGGCCCAGCCGCTCCGCGGCATGTGGGATCTTCCCGGACCGGGGCACGAACCCGTGTCCCCTGCATCAGCAGGCGGACTCGCAACCACTGCGCCACCAGGGAAGCCCCTTTCTTTGGTTTTTAACAAGACCCCTCATCCCTCCCACTTCTCTCTCCAAGCTACCCCTGCTCAGCCCAGACCCTCCCTGCCTTTTGCAACACAGCCTCTGCCTACTGCTTTTTTTCCTCCAAGACACAGATTTCATGTCTGTTTTCTACCCCCCAATTGTGTCAGGCATTTTAAACTCTATTTTGGCCGCATTTATTCCAAGGAATCATTCACTTTTTCACCTAGACCTTAATCTTACCCATGAACAGGGCTGTTTTAACGAATCATTTATTTAAAAGAACTGGGAATGTGGCCTCAGAAATACTCATTTATTGTTCTGCTGTTGCTGAATATAACATTTGCAGGCTACGGAAATTCTCTGTAGGGATGAGTTGTTTGTTCTTGAAACTGGATGAGCCACAGGCCAAGTTCGAAGGGTAATTTAACTGCAGTTGATAACCTGAGGATTAACCTAAACTCGGGTTTGATCACTAACACAGAAGTAGCTTTTACCTTACCTTTTTGTTCAACATAGCTTGTTAAAATTAGATTGTAAAGAACAGAGATGACATTGGCAAAAGTACAAAGGAATGAGAACAGCGATTTTGTTCATGCATCCCACCTCACTCTTTATGTCTCCATGGCAGTGTAAGCTATGTATCTATTTGTGTAAAACAGCCTTGAATTAAGGCGCTTATTCAGACGCCATTGTAAAAATAATTTTCTGAAATTGTGGTCTATCAACAGGAGATAAGATGGCACTTTGTTGTCGCCTGCTGAGGCCCATTATGAATATTCTATTTCAGAAGCAAATCACACTGTAAATACAATGTTCAGATTCATTTATTCCCACAATAGCATTTTTGCAAAGGTGTAATTTCATAATTTGACTTAGCATTGATAGCACGTAGTCATGTCAGAACTCTTTATAACCGCAGGTTAATTCACACATCCTTGGGAAATTCTTTATTTGTACCAGACCCACGTTAGAATGAAATCACCCAAATGTTGAAAGACTAAGCAGCTTGCCAAAGGCTGAACAGGGGCAGAGATGTGGACAAAATGTGCTGTCCTTCTATGTTTGTCCTTTCCTTAGCACATTTGACTAGGTGCTTCTGAAGAATTTAAACACAGATGCGCTACCAATAAAGATGAATGTTAATGATGCTATTACAGGCAGGAAACTTAGTTTAAAAAAATAAGCCCAAGTCGTTCAATTTGCAAATGTAAACAGGACCTGAAATGAATGACCATACTAATTGTACTTTTCTCCTCTGTTTGGTCCTCCTGAGCCATATTTTTGTTAAAGCAAATGATCAATCGTGGACTAACGTCTAAAGTTATTTAGCTAATTCCCAGCATTCATTGAAAAATGTCTAGTCTTTCTAAACACCATCCTAAAAAAAGAACTCAAACTGTCAACCCCCATTATTTTTGTCATTACAGTTTTCCTGGGCCTGACCTTGAGATTTTAAACTATTCATGTTTCTTATCAGTGTTGTCTGAGGGTTTGGTTTATGTATTGATTGCACAGGCCCTGAGATGGATGATGAACACGAGTTCACTGTTAAACATTCATCATGACATAGACTTAGAAAAAACATACACATGGTCATAAATGCAGAACTCACAAACTTGACAGTTGGGATAAATTCAGGCACTTTGTAAAGCATTGTAATTCCTCCTCCAATAGCTCAACTGTTGTCTGCTACCTCATTCATTCATTCATTCATTCACTACGCATTTACTGACTACCTAGTATGTGCCGATTACTGTTTAGGTTTAGAGCATCATGCCCTGCCCTCATGGTGCTTACATTCCAGGAAGACAATGATAAACAAAGGACAGCTGCTGCAGCAGGAGGGTCCTTGGTGGCCTCTGTGCCCTTCCAACTTGTGGATCCTCATTATCTTCCCCTGAAGTTCCAAGACAGGCCCCCTGGGGACCTGGCTCTTGCACCAAACAAGATGCATATAGAAAATGTCTGGCTGAGGCAACTGTTGGCCGAACATCAAGTTTGTTCCTGGCTGTGATGCTCTCGACTTGGAACCCTCTGCTGGGGCTCCAGACCTGCTTTGATTCAGCCCTCAGCTGGGCTGCCCTTGTTTTCCAAATTCACTTCATCTCCAGCCCCGAATACTTGACCGGTGATGCCTACTCTCCACGCCTGGCACTGACTGGCTATTCTAACTTCAGGTCATGTCTTCTTTGCCTGAAATTATTGGTCCCAGTCCATCCCTGTTTCACCCTCCAGCAGGCCCTGAGGGACGGGCCTCAGGAAGCACCAGACGTGGCAGAGTGAGCATGTGGCTTCCAAAGCTTCCCAGGATGGTTTGGGGTTGCTTCAAAGTATACGTTGCCAGAAGCCAGCTCAGCAGGGCTGCTGGGGATACGGCCTCTGGGTGATTCATATACAGGAATCTGAGTGGGGACTGAACACAATCAGCTATGACTTTTTGGAGTTGGTTTATAGCCCCACCAGCCATTTTACTGGCCCTTCAAGTGGGACAAATTCAACAGAAAGGGAAGAAAGAAGCTGTATGACATCTTTTCTACCTCATAGCCCTAGCCAGGGCATAAAAATAATAATTCTTTGATAAAAATATTAGTGACTAAGTAAATGGGTAGATGTTTCATCTTACCATTCCATCTTCATCTCTTCCCCCGAAATGTCCCTATCGCTCCCTGAACGTTAAGTAGTGGCAATGGAAATAGAAAGAAAGAGGTATCCTCAAGGAGATGTGGTCAGAACTTGACCAGTGATAGGATTCGAGTGGAGTTGAAGACTGGTACTTTAATGATTAAATGTCTCCATCCTTGGGTCTGAAAAAACAGTACCGGCAATGTCAATAGTCAAAGAAAAGAGACAGTGGGTCCCATTTCAGACATTTTGAGATGCTGTTGAAATATACACACAAAAGTCTATTGCTTTCAAAGTAAGATGATCAGGTTCAATGCTGATCAAAAGGGGTTTGACCATTTAGTCTTTTTTTAAAATTAATTAATTTACTTATTTATTTTTGGTGGCGTTGGGTCTTTGTTGCTGCACGCGGGTTTTCTTTAGCTGCCGCGAGCGGGGGCTACTCTTTGTTGCGGTGCGCGGGCTTCTCATTGCGGTGGCTTCTCTTGTTGCGGAGCACAGGCTCTAGGCATGCGGGCTTCCGTAGTTGTGGCACACAGGCTCAGTAGTTGTGGCTCACAGACTCTAGAGCGCAGACTCAGTAGTTGTGGCGCACAGGCTTTGTTGCACCGTGTCATGTGGGATCTTCCCGGACCGGGGATAGAACCCGTGTCCCCTGTATTGATTGGCAGGAGGATTCTTAACCACTGCGCCACCAGGGAAGTCCCCCATTTAGTCTTAAAAGAAGGAGGGTGCTAAGAATTAACTTGCCAAACCTGTTATGTCGCCATGTGGAGGGTGGCAGATATGTTTGCTATCGCGATACCACTGATTGATTAGTAGTTGTTGCCACTTGGGGTGCATTCGAGAAAAAAGTAGCAGAATGGACTGCAGCGCCTGCCATGGACTTGAGGAAAAAGTGGTATCACAAGGCTTACCAATCTGCCATCTTTAATCCATACGAAGAAATGGCCTCTTTGGGAAATGGGCCAACCACAGAATGGCAGAGAAGAGTTTTATTTGGGACAAACATTTTTGTTAATTAAATAAAAAGGCATGCATATTTATTTTTCTTGAGCACAGAGTTATCAGAAATAAATTTCAAAACCTAATTGTTATGTAAGTCCATTGACAATTTTTGGATTAATTTCTCTGTTTTAAATGAAGTATAACGTATGTGTTCCATAGAATCACTTTTTAAAACTCAAGGTTTGCAGATTCTCTTTTTTTAAAAAAATACAATTTTTATAGTTCTAAATAAAAATGTTCTGTGTGGCTTGGCAAACCTCATATTCTGTTTTGCACAATAGGCCTTTTATGGAGACATGTACACACACTGAGTTTGCATATGTATGAGGGAGCCATGCTGCATATTTTTCCCTTAAATAAATATTTGAAAAACACAAGAAAATAAGTCACCCATAATCCTGGCACTCAAAGACAACACTGTCTGTATTTTTCATATGTCTTTTTTCAGCCTTTTTTCTTTGGCATTTAGAAATATACATATGTTTAAAAAATTGAGATGGTTCTTTATAGACACCTTTTACCCTACCATTTTCTCTAAAAATTACATTTTAAGTATTTTATGTTAGGTCCTTAAATAGTTTTTAAAACATATCTTTTATGTCACATGACTTTGCAAAATAATAATTTTAACCCAAACTGCTTAGGATATTTAGATTGTTTTCAGTTACTCAGAATTACAGGCAGATGTGAATGATGCTCAGTTGTACATCTGTATGCATATCTTTATGTATCTTTGAGAATTTCTTTAGAAGAGATTCCTAGATGTATGGTTCCTGAACTGAACAATGATAGTAACAAGACTCCTGATACAAATTACCAACTTGCTTGAGAGGGTTATTCTCAGGGATAAAGGAGGTTGGTGATGTTTACTTTAAAATTACATCTACATTTTTAAAGAAATTGATATTTTTACGACGTAAATTGATATTTTAAATTAGGAATTGGCACACTTTCTGCAAAGGACCAGGGAGTAAATATTTTAGGCTTCTCTGGCAAAACAATCTCAATTTCAATGACTTAACTCCTCCATTATAATGAGAAAGCAGCCATAGACAATAGGTAAATGAATGGGCATGGCTGTGTTCCAGTAAAACTTTATTTATAAAAACAGACCAACAGGGGTTGGTCAGATTTGGTCTGCAGGCCATAGTTTGCCAACCCCTGTCTTCATTGAAAATTCGGCTGTTCTGTGAAAACATCTAAATTTGTGGCTATCAAAAATTGGGAGCCGGGCTTCCCTGGTGGCGCAGTGGTTGAGAGTCCACCTGCCGATGCAGGGGACACGGGTTCGTGCCCCGGTCCAGGAGGATCCCACATGCCGCGGAGCGGCTGGGCCCGTGAGCCATGGCTGCTGAGCCTGCGTGTCCGGAGCCTGTGCTCCGCAACGGGAGAGGCCACAACAGTGAGAGGCCCACATACTGCAAAAAAATAAAAATAAATAAATTGGGAGCCATGCTTTGCAGTGTTTCCTTTCTGAAGATTGGAGCTTGTAGGATTGTGAATCCCAGTTACAGACCAGGGAAGGCAGTCAATCTGCTTCTGTTGCAAGGCAATTTGGAAACTAAGCGAGGAAACTATGAATCAGCCTGTTGTTTCAACATATGTGGAGTATGGAAAGGTCTGTAAAGTTAGGCTTCTGTCTGCCTCTGTCAGGCAGCTGTGTCTGCCCTGCGTCTTCTCTTGGCACTTTCTTGAGAAATTCACTCTGACTCCCACAGCAAGAGTCACATCTATGTATACAAATGACTTTCACTCAATATTGATTCAATCAAGGGCTCCGTCACTCATTAATTCCAGCGTTACTGCACTATTCCTAGGAAAACAAAGCTGAAGCCGGAAGGGAAAAATCCAAGAAATAACTTTGTTCTCATGGAACCTACCCAACAGGCAGTATTTTTCCCAGATGTTAAGCATACAATTGCTTTTCCTTAGGTGACCCTTTGTAGAGCAGCTAAAAGACATCATTGACTACCTTTAAAAAGGTGTAAAACACTAAGGACATACACCAAGTGTAACTGCCTAAGTAATGCTACTATGACAGAGATAATTAGCAATTATCTGTCAAAGAAACTTGTAAATTGACCAGGGGGATAAAATATGTTTTATTATGTTATTTCCCTGGTTGTCTACCTCTCTTGTGAAGGTGCTTTGAATGAAGAATCCTTCTGGCACAATAAGGATGAAGGGATGTTGCTTTCAAGGGCTGTTGGCTCTTACGTAGCTGCACGCACGCACGCACGCACGCACACATCCTTCTGACCCCAAGAATGCAAAAGCAGCTGCCTTCATAAACACCACATCTGAGTCCAGCAGTGGTTATATGCTCATTGTTTCTGTCTCTCTTATTTATGTTAGAGAAACAATGTGAGCTTGATGTAGACAGCCCTCTGCCAATAATAGAAGTGTGTGCCCAGTCAGCCCAAGCAAGTAACAAAGAGCTGGGGAAAAAATGGATTTAACCCTAGCAGATTAGTGTAAACAATAACTTTCCTGCACACACACACATACACACACAAACCCCATATATGTATAATAGCTGTAAGTTAAGATTTTGTTTAGAAATAACTCTTTTTTACTAAAAGACCCCAAATTGTGTTCCCACCATAAGCTTCTAGTCATAATACACATTTTAAAAAATGTGTAGAAAGTTATAAACACACATTTACTGCTTGGCAACTAGCCAGGAAGATAACCCCAGGTTTACATTCTGATCCTTCTATCTGATGGATGAGGAAACAGGTGTTTCAACAGTGAGTGACTTGCCCGGTGAGTGGGTCCCTGGTGCAAACTTGGTTCTCCTGATCCCCAGAACAGTGGTTCCCTTACCTGTCCACCCTTCCTTTTGAGCTCTGGTGTGTCTCCTCTTTGTGGTTTGTTGCAGGTTATGCACTTTTGTGATATGGTGCTTTGGGATGCATGCACCCCCTTTTGCAGTGAGTCCTCCAAGTGGTTTAGAACTTATTCTGTGTCATCTCGAAGGGTAGAACAGAGACAAATAGGTAGAAATTATCATCCTAATACACCATAACAAACCTCCTAACTCATAAAATATGATTTCCCAGGGATGTCCAGGTCGAATCTTGAGTTATTTTAACTTAAGAGTTTCACATGTTTTTTAAATGGTCTTACTACATTACATATGTTTGTACAAATGCAATTCAGCACATTAGAATAGTTGTTATCCACCTAAATAGGTGACAGCAAATCTTAGAAGGGAATTACCAGCGAGGTCACCCAAACCATTGATTCCCGCTACTGTCCCTGTGTGCTGTGGATTGGGCCTTTGTAATGTCACAGGCGCTCATTTGTGACCTGGCAGGACACACCATCAGGGCGTGCATGGTTCTATAGCAGATTGCTCTTCAGTTACAAAGAACTGATTCAATTGTTTACATTGCTTTAAGTCGTCTGGTGGTATGGATGCTTTTGCTTTTGGGGGTTTCATTGCTTAGACTCAAGACATGGTTTTCTACTCTCTCTCTACCCTGATGAGGGACCATTTCATAACGTGGTGAGCTTCTCTCCCCGCAGAAGCTTTCAAGCAGTGGCCTCATGCCATCTTTGAGGGGTGCCGTGCACCTTTGTAAAAATTCGGACCTCGACTGAATGGGTCCACAAATAAAAGGAGATGAGCAGATTGAATGCCAATCACATGGCCATTGGTTTATGGAGTCGTTTCATTTCATTCCTCAGAGCACGTAATGAAAGACACAGCTTATCTTGAAGCTAAGTTTCAATTGGATAATGGCACTGGGATGGCCACTAAGGGACAGTCATTGTGTACCAGCCTTCTGGTGCCCTGGGTGCTAAAGAGCAAAGGGACCAGTGAGGCAATCATTTGGGGCCTTTGGAGGTGGGGGGAGATAAATTAGGAGTGTGGGATTAACATATACACACTACTTTATATAAAATAGGTAAACAGACCTATGTTGTAGCACAGGGAACTATACTCAATATCTTGTAATAACCTATAATGGAAAAGAATCTGAAAAAGAATACATGTATATATGTATAAATGAATCTTCTTGCTGTACACTTGAAACTAACACAATATTGTAAATTAACTATACTTCAGTAAAAAATAAAATAAAATAAAAATAATTGGGGGCTTGTGGATCAGGACAGAGATGGCTGACGGGGAACCTCAGAGAAGGAAAAAAATGTTGCCAAGGTCTCTTATGCAGTGTTTGTTTTCTTCCCCATTCTCCTAGCTTTCTCAACTTTTTTCAGTGATGATACAGTTCTGGGGGTAGGGGTTCCATTCAAATAAGGAAAAGCAAATCAGTGAAAGAAGAGGGAATGGAGGCCAAAAATGGCAAGTATTTTACTGAAAACGTCTTGGGTCACCTCCTAAACTAATTATTATAATGTGTTTCAGTTCTTTTCAACTGTTTGACCTTTGTTTATGTGTTAACCAAATTTCATCTAGTTATTTCCCAAGAACAGCTAAGTATTACACAGGAAATGCTTGTTTCCTCATGTGATTTGGTTAAATCCCCCATTTATGCCTTGACCGGAAAACAGATTCTCAAAGTTTGAAAAAACCAGAATCTTCATTTCTTCTTTCTCAATCCATGCCAACATTATTTGATCTTACTCAGTAAAAAAAAAAAAAATTGTGTGTGTGTATATCATATGCCAGTATCACTAGTGGGTACCGGATACAGAAAGATCAATAACGCTTTGTTTGTTTTTCTTGAAGGGGTTACGGTGAATGGGGAAAGCAGGACTTGTAAATAGATATTTTACAGTTTAGGATGGTAAATGCTATGGCTGAAGGGTAAATAAGATGTTTTCTAAGTCACCGCCCAGTCTGGTTGTGTGGGCAGTTTCACTTTCCTCTCGTCACCTGCATCACATTTAACATTTACTTTCTTCTTATTAACCATCAACCTCTGATTTAGAGATTAAAACTAAAATCTGATTTAGAGATTGTGAAACCCTTTCACACTGACAAAGTTTGTCCCCATCACTGTTTCCACAGTATAATGAAATAAGGTCCTGATCATTGTCAGTTGGAAAGGAACTAGGTAGAGTTTAAACGTGAAGTTGTTACTGATCTGTTAGTACCTATGGAATATGGAAGGGAGAGAGGAACAATTTTACTACCCACCCCCCTGGGATTTAAAAGCATGTAATCTATTTCAGAAGGTGGAGATTATCTGAATAAGGAGATAGCAAATGAAACCAGGCAGTCTGTAAGGGCCAGCTGAGAGTCACAGAGAAGTGTGTGATAAGAATTCAAAGCACCCCTTTTCCTTGTCAGGTAATTAAAATAAGAGCGGGTTCTGTAGATAAGACCGATACAGGAAAGCAGGTCTTTTAAAAATGTTTGTTTGTTTGTTTGTTTTGGTACAGACTTCGATCTGTTTGCCCAACTTAGAAAGAAGATAACGGATGGCTTGATTGCTCCCTCTCTCACTTTGCTCTTACTCTTAGGTTCACAGCCGGGTGTGATTAACTAGAAAAGAATGCAAAATATGGTGACTGGTGAGGGACAGATTTTGCCTGAATTTGATAGATTCTGATGAGATGATGGGGGGGAAGATGAGATGCCTTGGATAAAGATGTCCTCAACTCTGAAAACAGGAACTGTGGCTATCAAGTAATAAAGTCGACTCTAAAACAAACATAACCAGAGCTTTTACATGGAAGGATGTCTCCAACTAATGTCATCAGCTATGCTTCCATTGCTCAAAAACAGTTTTGAAGTGGCCTCTGGCTAACCATGGGGATAAAAGCAGCCTTTTTGTGTAGAGTCATTACTTCCAAACTCTAGGGTCCCTAGGGCTGCCAGAGCGCCTCATGCAGCTTCCCCGCCCCGCTTTCGTGCTCTGAACCAAAGTCTGATTAGCTTGCCCTCCCTCCACGGCTGTTCACCAGCCGGGACTGTTGCTCAGAGGAAATCTTTATGTCTCTCCAGCCCCTACCTCCTCATTAACAGACAGAGCAGCTGCAACTGATTCCTCCTGCAATTTCTGTGTGGCCCTTGGACCCCTGGCAGGATGCCCAGCGCCTCTGCCACGGATGGCTAGTAATGTGCCCTCCAAGAGAACATCTGATCTCAAAGTGCTAATGGCTGAAAATTGGGGGGAAGTCCTTATCCAAGGGCCATCTTTTGATCAAGGAGGGGCCCTCCGCCTCAGAGGAAATCTTTCCTGTTTACAGACTGCTGGGGCTTTGAAAGCCCTGGCAGGCTGTGGGCCAGGCTCCTTAGCTTTTAAGCAAAGGGGCCAAACAGGATGAGACCAGGATGGAAACTGAATATCATAGGAACTCAGAAGGGCAGGAAGTAACAACATAAGAGGGAATTCTTGATTAAAAGTATAATTGGAAAGGTTTGTGCTGGGAGGGTAGGAGATAATGGTATTAAAATATGTCTGGATTGTGTACATGTTTATAGTTAAGAAAGCCATTAGCCCACCTTTTCTTCGGTTCTGTTTCCCTTGTCACACATGTTATTCTCCGGAGAAATCTGAAATATTTTTTCTACCTCAAGACGCTGTGCTAAGTGCGTTTGGGAGAAAAGACAAACTTCATTCTTTTTAATATTATTTTATATGTGAAATAGAACCTGGGAAAGACCTTATTATCCTTCGTAGAATTAATTATTCTAGAACTAATTATTAGGAGATTGAAAATTGTGTGTAAAGGTTAAAGGTGCTATTCACAATGCTTTTTCCACACGCCGTTCTCTAAGAATGACAGATGATTGTGAACCTTTAAGAAAATGGCTCAAAAATCGGGCATTACTATGCATTGCTTCGAAAACTGTGTGTGTGGTGGTGACTGGTGAAATCCCGCTTGTGGAATCAAGATCCCCACCAAACGCCCCGCTCATTTTCCAATCCGGCTCCTAGCGCCCAAGAGACCCCTGAGCCCCACCCACCGGGTCTGTCTCCACACCCAGGTTGAGCCGCCCACGGTCCACGGTTCCAGACGTAAGTCAGTAGTAACAGGTTTTATCATTGTCGTGCTGTGACAACCAGAGAAGAAATTGTCCTTACCAGACGCTCTGTGTTGCAGAAAATGTGCTCGTGCAGAATTCAGTATCGGCCTCCTTGCTTCGCACCCAAAAGGTGATATTTATGGGCTGTTTACAAGTTGCTCGCATATGGCATTCTAAGGAGGTTAGTAACTTTCATATGCTGTCATCCAGTTTATTTATTTTATGAAAACCTCCCTCCAAAGGTCAGCCCTCTTTGCCTACCTCCCTAACTTCAGGCTGAAGGAAAGATCCTGAATGTATCTCAAGGCAGAAGAGCTAAATAGGCTTTCCTGCTCTCCGCATGTAGGGCTCCCGCACAGGCGTCCCTGACTTGACGCTGCAGGCGGAACCCAAGCGGGAACCCGGTAGCGGCTCTTTTGATGCCGGTGATGCTACAGTCGTGTTCCTTTGCGTGGAAACGTCTGCCTGCTTTGGACTTGGCTCAGCTCACATGGAGGAGAGACAGGGCAACAACCCTGTGGGAAGGAGAGTGGTCAGCACGGGCGGTCAAGCCAGCGCACCTCCCAGAAGCTGCCCGCAGCATTCCTGCTCCTGCTTCCGTGGGTCCAGGACAACAGGTAGCAGCGCTTCCGAAATCCTCTCCCCGCCACCGTCCAGAGTGGGGCTTCAGGCCTCCGGCACAGCAGAGGCAGTGACAGAACTGTCCCCGAGAACAGTCCAGACTTTACAATCCTCCTGCCAGGTGGACACGCGAAATGTGTAGAGATTTTTATCGCTGCCAATGAAACAGGAGGAAGGTGTCTTCTTGTCCTTTTGAAAGCTAAGCTAAATGGGTCATTGGAAACATTTCACTAGCACTGGTCTGAAGAGAAGTCCAGGCGGATTCCCATGGCCGTGAAGAGGACACTGGTGGGCAGGCACCTGGGAACTGTGGAAAGGCAAGTGTCTGGAAGGTCAACAACGTTGTTCATCCTGATTTGGTAGGAAGTAGGAGATAGCAGCAAGCTCAGAGCATGAACTCTTTCAAGTGACTTTTCCAGATCACAAAGGTCAGCTTCTCCCTTCTCACAGATGCTCTTTATGTAAGTAGAGGGCATTGAGCAATGCGGAGTTCAGGTAGGGAAACCGGGAGGAGGGCCAGGGATCCCCCCAAAGTGCAACATCTGCTCTCAAGGCCACCAGGACCTATTCGTGATTCTCAACCAAGCACATCCCTCAGAATCAACCGCCTGCAGCAATTAAAAAAAAAATACCCGGAACTGGTTCCTGCCTCAGCCGTCTGGAACTACAGTTCTAGGGATGGCACTCAGCAAGGACCAGAGACAGTTCTGTGAGCAGAGCAGAATGAGGGGGATTCCCCGGTGGCTCAGTAATTAAGAATCCACCTGCCAATGCAGGGGACACGGGTTTGAGCCCTGGTCCGGGAAGATCGCACATGCCGCGGAGCAACTAAGCCCGTGTGCCGCATCTACTGAGCCTGCAGTCTAGAGCCCACGAGCCACAACTACTGAGCCCGTGAGCCACAACTACTGAAGCCCATGTGCCTAGAGCCCGTGCTCCGCAACAAGGGAAGCCACCGCAATGAGAAGCCCGCGCACCGCAAGGAAGAGTAGCCCCCGCTCACCGCAACTAGAGAAAGCCCGCACGCAGCAACGAAGACCCAACACAGCCAAAAATAAATAAATAAAATAAATAAATTTATTTAAAAATAAATAAATAAATGAAAGAACAGAATGAGGCCCCATCTCAGCATTCAGGCCTCTGACCCAAAGGCTGCTGTGCTGGGCAAGCCTGTGGGCCTGGTGGACCCCTGCTTGGAGAGCTAGTGGGCAGAAGGAAAAGCAGTCCGAGGGGGGAAAGGTGGGTTTCCGTGGTGGTGAGGGGGGCAGAGTTGGCTTATCCTGTAGAAGGAATAAGGCGTGGCTTCCTCAGCCCTAACCCAGGGTCAGCCGCTTACTCTGTGACCTTGGGCTTACTCAGTGGAACCTTACTAAACCCCCTTCTCTCAACTACAAAGTGGACCTGAAAACAGTACCTTGTGGGGTTATTGGGTATAAAATGAGATTATGCAGAGAAAGTACCTAGTTAAGGTCCTGTCACAAGTCAGTGTTCATGAAGAGTAGGGAGTAGAAGGTATAGCCGTGGTGGTGGTGGAGGAATATTTTGATTAGTGGGAAGAATATGGAGTTTACATTCTAGCAACCTGCCAGCCTAGACCTATCATGGTAACAGCTGCAATTCATATTGCGTCTCTGTGTGCCTGGTGGTGGGTGGGGATGATGTTTAATCCTCACAAGCACCCTGCAAGACATTCTCATTCTCATTTTACTAAAGAGGAAGCCAGGTATAAAAAGGTTATAAGATCTGCCTAAGAAGAAGACCTAAATAGAAATTTCTCTGAAGAAGACATACAGATGGCCAAGAGGCACATGAAAAGCTGCTCAACATCACTAATTATTAGAGAAATGCAAATCAAAACTACAATGAGGTATCACCTCACACCAGTTAGAACGGGCATCATCAGAAAATCTACAAACAACAAATGCTGGAGAGGGTGTGGAGAAAAGGGAACCCTCTTGCACTGTTGGTGGGAATGTAAATTGATACAGCCACTATGGAGAACAGTATGAAGGTTCCTTAAAAAACTAAAAATAGAATTACCATATGACTCAGCAATCCCACTACTGGGCATATACCCAGAGAAAACCGTAATTCAAAAAAGACACATGCACCCCAATGTTCATTGCAGCACTATTTACAATAATTAGGTCATGGAAGCAACCTAAATGCCCATTGACATACGAATGGATAAAGAAGATGTGGTACATATATACAATGGAATATTACCCAGCTATAAAAAGGAACGAAACTGGGTCATTTGTAGAGACGTGGGTGGACCTAGAGACTGTCATACAGAGTGAAGTAAGTCAGAAAGAGAAAAACAAATATCGTATATTAACACATATATGTGGAATCTAGAAAAATGGTACAGATGAACTGGTTTGTAAGGCAGAAATAGAGACACAGGTGTAGAGAACAAACGTATGGACACCAAAAGGGGAAAGCGGGGGGGGAGATTGGGATTGACATATATACACTAATATATATAAAATAGATAACTAATAAGAACCTGCTGTATAAAAAATAAGTAAAATAAAAAAATTTAAATAAATAAATAAGTAGCTGAAAAAAAAAATCGATCTGCCAAAGAGTACAGAACTTGAGGTGGCAAATGAGGGTTTGAAGCCAGATCCTTCTGATGCCAAAACCACGGCCTGTATGATGCCCAGCCAGATGCTTGGCTAGGGGACCTTGTGTTCCCCAACCAGCGAAACAGAGATTATAGAGTCCCCTTCAGCCTGACTAGTTACAAGTGTGGTTATTTCCTGAGCAGTAAGTGAAAAGCAGTTGGGATCTTGGGAACTCGGGTTAGAACATGAAGTGGGCCCTTCTACTTCAAGGTTGAAAATTCACGAGGCATTTCTTGGGGTTAAGAATGGCTGTGTAGGGTTTCCCTGGGGGAGCAGTGGTTGGGAGTCCGCCTGCCGATGCGGGGGGACACGGGTTCGTGTCCCGGTCTGGGAGGATCCCACATGCTGCGAGAGCGGCTGGGCCTGTGAGCCATAGCCGCTGGGCCTGCGCGTCCGGAGGCTGTGCTCCACAATGGGAGAGGCCACAGCAGTGAGAGGCCCGTGTACCGCAAAAAAAAAAAAAAAAAAAGAATGGCTGTGTACACACAGAAACAGCTCTTTCAGATCCGTGAGTCTCTCAGCCTGGGCAGTCAGGGCACACCTGCATCTCTAAGTGCCCAGCAGGTGAGTCCTGGTCACCCAGGGTAGACATAAACTGACCGTGACTTTTACATGCTACTTATATGGCACCTGAAAACAGGCTCTCTGGCAAGATCCCTTTCACCAAATGAAAAAATGTTTCTGGAGATCCCAAGATCTTGAAAACCTTGCTTGTCTCCATAAAAATATGTATATTTTATGCCTGCCAAAATGAGTGAGATTAAGAGGAAAATGAATTTCAACTGTGAACTGAAGTTGATAAGTATATTATTAACAGGAAAATATGGTACTTGTTTTCAAGGATAATGTAATGCTTAGGCATTTTTTCTTAGAGCAGCTGATTTTCTCCCAGAGTCTCATTTTCTAGGGCCATGAGGCCGAGCCATACCTCCTCTGACTGTAGGATTCCAGTCAGTCACCAAGAGGGTCAATCTCTGTTTTCCCCTCCCCTCCCTGTACCCTTGGGGACTGTCTAATTTAGGACAGTTAATCCTGCTTTTAAGCCCCAAAGTGTTTGAAGGAAAAGTAGTTTCCTTAGAACAAGATGTACTTTGACTACATGAGATGTAAGGTAGGAAATAAAATATGCAGAGGCCCCAGCAGTATTCCAGAATCCTTATTTATATTCAATCTAAATCTAAAGAAACAGAAATTCATAACAAACAGCTTCTAAAAACATCCTTGGAAAAAACTGTTAACTCAGATTACAGATGAACTAGTCTCCCCTTAAAAGTGCGCTGCTGCTTATAATAAGACACAGCCCATGGCCTTAACTAAATTTGCCATAAATTATATGGCATCACTATAGACAACAGTGTTTAGTGTTTGTTTGGTATTACAGTTTGTGTTGACCTCCAGTTTGTGATTTGTAATCAATAGGTAGAGTATTTGAAGTTGTGCTGAATGACTTTTCTTTGTTTAAATTGGATCATTAGAACTGAGATGCTAATCCCACCTGGGCTCTGGTGGCCCTGTCTCTTCCAGGGAACCCACTGCCTAGCCTGAACCAGCCTTGGTGTGCAGCCTTGGGCCTGCTCCCATCCCCCCCCCCAAGCTCTAGAGTAAGGACGGCCCCTTGTGCCTCCCCTGGGTCAGGGGGCAGTTACTGCCCGAGATCAACCCTCCCCAGCTCTCCTGTCCACATCCAGGCCCTCCCTGAGGGTCCAGAGACATCTTGTCCTCCTCCTTCAAGCCGGTTTGGAGATTTCTGGCTGGCTTGGGTATAAAGAGTAGTATTAAGATGAAAAGAACCTTTTTTCATGAGTCTACTTAGAGTCACTAAAAGGAAAAGGAGACTGAGAGTTCCAGAACAATCAAACTTAGAGAGATCAGTGGACCAAGAGGCAGCCTGGCTTCAAACAGACCTTCCTGTCTGGCTGTAGTCTCCTGCCTGAGGATATGGCTGAAAGAAAAGTGTTTCTCAAACTTAAGAATATACTGACCCCCTTTTATAGAAAAGCATGTCCATAGACCTTTCACATTGAAAACTATTTTTTATTATAATCTTACTTATTATACATATCCCCCAAATTTATTCATCTTTTATTTATGCTTAAATTCCCCCTAGAATAAATAAAGCAATGCAAGTTTACACATTCATCCCAACAAAACTGCAAAACCCAGACACTCAGATAACAACCTCAATTTGATGTAATAAATGATGGCATTTGGTAGAAACAAAATCCTTTTTATTGGGTAACGTAATAATGGTAGTATGTGTTTGCAATTTTATGCTTTATTTGTTATTAACTTATTTTCCTTGAGTTTCAGCATGATGGACAACCCTTTTAGCCATTTTCATGGTCTTTGCTTGTTTTCAATTTTTTTTTTGTTTAATTTGTTTTAGCCACTGATGGCTTAAATTAATAGTCTGTTAATGGTGGATTAATTTAATGGTGTACCCCAAAATATCATGTTGGATAAAACCTTTTTAATGAGAAGTTCTACACTGCCCACTTATGTCTAGAGGTGCTATGAGTGAGCTACAGCTTATTGATTTCCCAGTGAGTAGACCATGGTGCCAGCAGCCAGGATGCTGGTTTTCTTAGCGTTCAGTTCTCTGTTACTTCTGGGTTCCCAAGAGATGAGTCATTCTCCCTCCACTGTGTCTTTGTCCACAAGGGGAGCTTTCTTTTGGCCTGCACGTGACATGCATTTAATCATAAACACAAATACTCATGTGCCTGCAAAAACACACGGCAGTATTCCTTATATGGTGGTGACTGAGGTTGTGTTTGGGTTGAGCTTTTGAAAAGATAATCATCAAAATGAAAACCTACAGTTTTCTAAATTCTTTTATAACTGTCTGACACTTGAAGAATGACCAGCTTGAGATCCACCGCCCACATCTGACATATTAGAGATGGTATCAGGGCAAGTCAGAGGCTCTGGGCTGTGACCAGAGGCTATGATGGAACCAGAGCACAACGTGACTATTTTGAATCCCAGTGTGTTTTTATGCAAAGGGCCTTGGAGATCTTCTAGAGCAAACCCCTTAGGGTGCAGGTGAGGAAACAAAGGCCCAGAGAGGTAAGGTGAGTCACCCAGCATCACCCAACTGTTCAGCAGCAGAGTTTGACTTCCATTTCTGCCCTCCTGGTTTCTTGGCCAAGGCCATCCCCGTGACAGCTGCCTGCTGTAACTCAGGCAGCTTAGTGGATGGGTAGCTATGACGCTGAGGAAATAGTCCTTGTTTAATGTTATTATTATTGCTCAGGTGTAATACAGATGTTGGTTCTCTCCCAGGTTCATGTATATAGGGTGAACCCTTCCAGATTTTACAAGAAGGGCATATTCTTTTCTTCCTCATTAACTTTCAAACACTTACTCTTCTGGCCCGTTGTATCTCTCAGCATAGTTACTAGAAATGGGTTTTGCTGAAGCATTATTCTGCAAAGGGACTAAGCTCCCCAAAGAGGATTGATGCCCATGAAGAAGACGTCAGATGTGGAATTAGACTTCTGCTACATTGTCACATTCTGAGAGCTTACTCCCAAATTCAACTCCTGCATCTGAGAGATGCAGGAATCTTGCCACTACATAAAACGTCATGTATACATAAAAATCAGTATGTGATCAATGCCTTATATTGATAGAAATGCACTGATTTTAACTTGAGGCTGTAACCCCTACTCTGATTTTATATAAACAAGTCCTGCTTAGTTGAATTTGCTCACACCTACCTAGCATTGTTCAATGGTAACATGAAATAAAGAATATATTTAGGGCCTCCCTGGTGGCGCAAGTGGTTGAGAGTCCGCCTGCCGATGCAGGGGATACGGGTTCGTGCCCCGGTCTGGGAGGATCCCATATGCCGCGGAGCGGCTGGGCCCGTGAGCCATGGCCGCTGAGCCTGCGCGTCTGGAGCCTGCGCGTCCGGAGCCTGTGCTCCGCAACGGGGGAGGCCACAACAGTGAGAGGCCCGCATACCGCAAAAAAAAAAAAAAAAAAAAAAAAAAAAAGAATATATTTAATTGGTATTAGGGATTTCTTCAGGTTGCCTGATTAAAGAACATTATCCACATTACACCTGTGACGGATGAAGGAATACACATCGCATGTGGATGAGTGAAATTCATTCATTCACATGGTCATGCAAAAATGGATAAGTCCACAGTATAGCAATAGTATCACCTCCCTATTATGCAAATCAGCTGTGTTTTAAGGGATTTTTGTGGATTTTGAGAGTGTGTGTGTGCGCGCTATTAGTAGATGTCAAGCATTCTTCTTTCAAAGATAATGAATATGTTTTCTGTTTTCTCCCCTTTACTGAATGCTGACTGAGTGTGTTTTAAATAGGAGAAGCACTGGATTTGCCAGAGAGAATCCAGAATTCAACACTAACTCTGCTGCAGACTGTTGGTTGTATGACCTGTGGTCCACATCACTTACTAGGGTCTCTGCTTCCTTATTTGTTACATTTAGGGGTCAGAGAAGATGCCCTCCAAATTCCCTTCTGTAATTCTGGTTCCTGATAGTTTTCTTTGTTTCTAGCACAATGAAATGAATTGTATGTGGTTAAATACACCATCACCATTGTAAAGACATAATAGTGCAAACAGGTTGTAAAATTCTAAGGAAGCACTTTGTTTCTGTTTTCCTCTGCACTGGATGCCAAGATATCTACTAAAGATGTTACAATTAAAGTTTACTGGACCAAAAACATTCCAGGGAAGGAAAAGCCTGGAAAAAGTCCCTGTCCGGATTAGTGTGTTGAAGTTAATATTTTATAAACATTTCTTATCTCGTCTGAAAAGAAATAGAGAATTTGAGTAGCGTGGGATAAAAATAGCTTGTTATTTAAGTATATGTGCATATGTGCATTTAAATAAATTTGGAAAAAGAAGAAATGGTATGAAAATAAAATAAGACAGATTGGAACAGTCTGGTAAGATTTGTTTTAAAGTCAGGGTTATGGAATATAGGACAAAGTTACCAGGGAAGCTGTGGACTTTCTTCCTTTGGACAGGCACAAATCTGCTCACTTGCCTGAGTGGGGTTAGGCTATCCAAATGAACCCAAAGCCTTTTCAAGCCCTTTGATGTTATGATTCCCACCAAAATGTTCAGACACTTGGCCTCTGGAGGTTCAGTGTGAGTGTCAGCACAGTGGCACAGACACAAAAAACTTACTTTCCTCTTGACCTTATTTGTAGTTAAGCATTAACTAAGTCTATCAGAACCCTTGAAAATGTATATTTTTTGAGTGAAGATATTTAAAATCACTTTGCTTATTGTTCAAAAATATGCTAGAGAGACCAAAGAGTCCATAATCAAGCGTTGGTAGAATTCTGTCCTTCATGAAAAATCCGTAAATCCGTAGAGAGGATTTGCATTCTTAACCGCCAGAAGTGGGAAAACATGTTTGAAACGTCTGTGGAAAAGTACTAGCTAGGCAGTCAGAAGTCCTGAGTCTTTGGACACTAAAACTAACTCTGTGATCTTGGGCGATTCAGCCTCCCTGCGTCTCCGTTTCCGTATTTACCATAAAGAGATGGAACCAGTTCATTTCATTTCAGCTTGAGGATTGAGGTAGATAACCCTCTCTATACGGTGTATATAATTATAATATACACCTCTTCTAAATTGTATCCCCATTTCATTAATTCTCTGCTTCCAGGAAAAACTTTGTAACCCATGTTTTGAATGGTTATGGTCAACGAATCTGCAGCCTCTTTGAGTTTTTTTCTAGCATTCTTGCCAACATTTTCTCTTTGGAAAACTGCATATTTGATCCACTTTCTGTGCTCCCATTAATTTCTCACCGCGCCCCAGGTCTCTACAACCCACTTCTGTTCAGTGACTCGCTATGGTTGCTGTCGATCGCAGCTGTCTGGAAAAGTCTTGTCTCCAAATTACAGTGGCTTTCTTTTCTCTTGCCCTGAGGCAACAGATGATGGGAGAGATATGTGTATGTTTCTGTTCTTCAGGGTCAGAGCTGGCTGGCACATAAAATTCTTAACCCTCCAGTTTAATCCAAATGCAATGAATCACAAAGTAAATGCAAACCATGGGCTGCATATCCCAGAGGGATTATGTAAGTGAAATTAATTTTAAAAACCAGATTGCATTAGTTAAGCCTGGGACCTTAATGTGTGCCGACAAAAATGCCTCATCAGCCTACCAAGGTACCTGAGACTTATTGCCCAGATAATAGCTGAAAATTTGAACTTGGCAGTTTTATGGATTGGTTTGTATCTAAAAAGCAGGCAGCTTTTAAGAACCCTGAATAAAGGTTGCTTTCTGCGGACACCTATGGTGTGACTATTTATAAAAAGTACCCAGTCATTTGGCCCCTCCTAAAAGTGCTATTGGCAGAAAAAGACTTGGTGTTTAATCCATAACCTGCTATGCACTGCACCCCACAGTGGCAAAGCACACAAAGAGCCAGAAGAAAGAGATCAAGAAAGCATTAAAAATGTCAGGCCACAAGACCATGTTTAAATGATTAGGTGAGACACCGTCTTGGTTTAACAATGGCCAGGCACACCTCGGGGCCTGACCTCCCCACTGGCTCTGATTTGATGGGTTATTGCGATCTGCTCCGAAATTGAATTTCAGTTTGTTTCGATAGCATTTTGCAGTAAATAGGAGTGCCTGTGGTATCTCGTTTGTGAATCTTGATGTAATAATCAGAGGTAATTGAAGCATGCACAAGCCACAGACTTATGACATGTTTTTTAACAAGTATTGACTGATATGAAACTAATTTAACAAAAACTGGAAATCGGACTCCACCGAGAAGGTGTGCACAGAATACAGAGTCTGTTGCAAATGCACCAAGTTTGGCTTTAAAAATGGCATGTTCAAATTTCCTTACCTTTCCTGAAGGAGTTTGGGTGCAACTTACTGACAGGCAAGGTTGTGACCCTAGGACTTGGGCTAATCACCTGACGACTAGAGTTAATCATTTCTCCGTCCTGGGGTTTGGGTTAACCTGTCCATCATCTGTCGTCTCCACCTGCCTCAGTGGCTCCCATGGATAAGAAAATCCCTTGGTAAGGGAAGCCCACAAAATTAACTCCAAATGGCAATGTTTTGTGTAGACTAGCATAGATTTGGAATCTTTTTATTTATAAATTAATCTTCCTTAGATAAGATTGTAATCTTCTATATTTATGCTCATGCATACACCAATATATGTGCATACAGGCATATCCCATATAGGCATTACATATATCCTCACTTACAAAGCGCCTGCTGGACTTATATTCATTTTAATGTAAGTTCAATACTAAAAAGGAGAAATAAAGGAACAAAACCTGTAATTTACACCTCTAAGCCATACAACAGACAGATTATTAGAGCAGGGCGTGCAATTCTCCTTAGACTCTGGATTTCAAGAGGGGTGAAAAGCATTTGAGGATAAGAATTTGAAATTCAAGTGATGAAAAAAATAGTCGAAAATGTTGGCTTCTACAGATACTGACCTTAAATACAAACGATGGTGAATTTATGTGTTCAGGCACTAAAGAAAGGAGAATGAATTGTGTGTAGTGCACTCAGAAGATCAGTAAAAAAATAAAGCCTGTGAAATCTTATGATGCTTGTCCCCTGACTGAAGGAAGCAGAGAACAGTGATAATGCAGGCAGGAACGTAACGGGGAGAAAATAATCAACAGCTCCATTAGGCAAAACTCACCATTTGTATGTGTTTCGAACACACACTAATGTCCATTGGATTGAGACTTTATGTGGAGCAAATTACTTGAAAAGGTCATGAGTTATAGCTTCTTAACATATGATTCAAAATGCATAAATGTCACCCTTATCCGTAACACGGCCAGGGATGGCTGAAAAGTTGAAGTCTAAACACTGTATTTTTCTAAATAGAAATCTTGAGGACATGGACCTCATTAGAACCATCATTCCACCTGTGGAAACTGAAACAGGTAGGCTTGACATAAGTGTCTAGGGATTTATAGACATAGAGCTTATTATCACTAATAGGAATTGGGCTCTTGAATCCAAGAACATCTAGATGAGGCTGTGCCCCTAAGTATTTGGTGTTCTCTTCCAAAGAGACGTTGTTGTCATGACAGCTATTTTCATAAGGTTTAATGTAATTGGAACAAAAGCAGAGCACAGTTCCTTGAGTTTTCCCAAAAGCAATTTACGTGATTCGTAGAAAAAATTTTGGAAAGTGTAAGACGTTTTCTTTCAGAACTATTTACTAAACAGTTTACAAGATCCCGATTAAATGATGTTAAAATATGAATACATAGTTATGCCATGTTTGTTCTCATTTTTCTTGTTTATTTATTTTCTCAACAAGCATGAACTTGTTTCCCAGGAAACTGTCTTTGTTTCTGACTCTCAGAAAAATCCAAGATAAATAGAGAGACATATTTTCTATCCACAAGAAGTATAATCTTATCAGGGAAATAAATAAGTCATGGTAACACCTAAGAAAATAATTCCAGGTCAACATCGGGCAAATGTATAATTACTCAGTCCATACTGACTCAGGGCTCCATAAATTCAAGTGGAGGAAACATTTACAGGCGATTGAGTCTAAGAAAATCTTCACAGAACAAGTGAACCTTGAGTTGGGCTTTGAAAGTATTTAATTTGGATCGGCAGAAAAAGGAAAAGAGAAACTCGTAGGGAAGAGATGCCAGAATAATTCTGTGCAGTTATCCTAAGATGGGGGACATCAGGGCAGTTGTCCCTGACCTTCAGAAGAGCTAACTCTATCCCAGGGTGGTAACTGGTCAGAGACGTCACAGAGTCCCCAGGACTAGCCAGGGCATGGCTCCTTCAGTTTTTGCTTTAAAATGAAAGCCCTGCAACTAGTACCTGGACATGCATTTGACCTCCAAATCACCCTTTCTAATTTCCTTTTTACTCTGCCATTTATCTTCTAGGATTCATATTTTATCTTTTGACTGTTTTTAAGGCCATTATAAAAAGTCATATTAACCAGGTTTAAACACTGTTTTTAAAAGTTCAGGGCTTCCCTGGTGGCGCAGTGGTTGAGAGTCCGCCTGCCGATGCAGGGGACACGGGTTTGTGCCCCGGTCCGGGAAGATCCCACATGCCGTGGAGCGGCTAGGCCTGTGAGCCATGGCCACTGAGCCTGCGCGTCCGGAGCCTGTGCTCCGCAACGGGAGAGGCCACAGCAGTGAGAGGCCCGCATACCGCAAAAAAAAAATAATAATAATAAATAAATAAATAAATAAATAAATAAATAAATAAATAAATAAATAAATAAATAAAAGTTCAGTTTAGGGCTTCCCTGATGGCGCAGTGGTTGGAAGTCCGCCTGCCGATGCAGGGGACACGGGTTTGTGCCCCGGTCCGGAAGGATCCCACATGCCACGGAGCGGCTGGGCCCGTGAGCCATGGCCGCTGAGCCTGCGCGTCCGGAGCCTGTGCTCCGCAACGGGAGAGGCCACAGCAGTGAGAGGCCTGCGTACCGCAAAAAAAAAAAAAAAAAAAAAAAAATTCAGTTTAGAGCAAGAAGGAAATGCAGCGTTTTGTTTGCAGCCCTAGCGAAGCCTGGGCTTACAGCCTCCCTGAGACAGCCCTGCAGCTGTGAAATAGGAGAGCACGGTCAGGAGGCCGTGGAAGATGGGCTGCTATAGAAGTGTCCTCGGATTACCTTCCCCTGGCACAGCTTCTGTTTCTTTTACCTCCCCCCAGCCCCCAGCACCAGTGCTACTGGTTCACCTCTAGTCCCTGACAGCGAGGTCCAGACCCAGGGGCGAGGAGTCAGCTCTCTGCCTGGACCACCACTCAGACCCGGACTCCATTCCGGGTTCTCTGGGTGACTCTGGGCAAACCATTCAGGAGTTAAAATTCAGTTGATTCACTAGTGAATTCAGTAATGAGTTTCCTGTGAAGCCAGTGGTTTGACAAAATTGACCGGCTGGTCTAGGAGTGATGTGGACACAACTGCAGAAAAGACATCCTCACATGTCATAGGATGCTACCGGTTCACTCTCTCTTTTCAAGCCTGTACCACAAGGACAAGCATAAAAGCCTTCTCAGCTATTCAGAAAAGAGTGCTATATATATATATAAGCTATTACTACTTTTTTCACCAAAAATTTTATATATATAATTATAAGCTATTGCTATTTTTTCACCAAAAATTCTGTATATATAATTATAAGCAATTATAAGCTTGTATATAAATATAAGCTATTACTACTTTTTTACCACAAATTATATATATATATATATGTGTGTGTGTATGTATTTCACACATGCTAAGAATACTTTCTTCATTAATTGCAAAGCATAATGGGAGTAAAAATAAAAGCTTTTGCTAATGGTCTTCTACCATTTGTATGGAAAATTTCCATTGAAGAGATCAATATTATTACTGTTCAAACATTTACCCAGCCGGTGTTTGACATGTCTGTCACACATTAAGGAGAAAGTATGTTTGAAGACATTGGATTTTAACGAAGAAAAATTAGAGAAACCTCCAGTTGAAGTTATTATATTTAAAGACTGCCAAACCCAACATTACTTCTGCTTCGGTAGTATATGAACTGTTGTTAACCTGTGCTTCTGAGTGTACATTCATCAGTGAATAATTAGGGAGGAATTCAGTAGTAAGTCATTGATAGAAAGGCCATTTGACTTCCAAATTTACAAAAGCCTATTTTAAGGTTTAAAAAATTATGGAGGCTATGTGTGTGTTTAACTAGTGAAAATGGGTATTTTGTCTCTGTCTGGGAAAGAGAATAATTACAATCTGAGTCATTCAGGGAAGTGTCCTAGATCAGTGACATTTTTGCAGTGCAGCAATAATCTTACTATATTACACACACAGAAAGGTGTTAAAGGGACTATCAGTTGGTATGAAATTACATAGTAGTGTGAAGAGGGAAGCAGTAAGAGAAAATTCAACATCGAAAGTTAACACTCGCAAAAAGAGGAATGTTCTCTGTCCAGAATTTGGAGATTTTGGCTGGCATACTTCGTTTGTAAAAGAAAAATCATTAGGATAAATTAAATTTTTTCTTTAGTATCAGAAAGCCAACACTCAAAGTCGATGTGGAAATTGTTTGTGTTAAATTGTCACCCAGGCATCCCTTTGACCTCTGGCTCCATCCACGGGGCGTCCTGGATCAGCCCTTCCTTCTGCTCCACACCTTCCTGGATCCTTGCTCCCCAGAGCTGGTTTTTAGTTCCCAGGACAAGACCCTAACTCTAGATCACCTAGTCCCAAATCAGTAAGAAGGCCAGAGTCTGGAGCATGTGGAATGGAGGAGAAGGAAGGCAGAGAAGGTTCTGGAAAGAGAGGAGAATAGAAGTCTGGCCCTCCACCCTGCCCTTGGTGGCCCAGATACCACCCCAAGTCCCCAAAACTCAGTTATAGAGCCTTTGAAATGGATACATGCTTTCAAAGTGCTCAGCATCCCTGGGTTGCTAAAATAATGATGTCACATCAGCCTTCGAGCAATTAGAGAAGTTTCTATACTTATCTGTGTTTTGCCTGTTTTTTTGTGTGTCTATCTAATAAATGAATTCTTTGAATTTTTCTCTTCTTAGAGTACTAAAAAAGTGAGAGATGAGGGGCGTGATGGCTATGCTTAAAGAGCTGCAAGTTTCTCGTGTGCAAGAGGAACTAAATGTGGTCTTAGGATCAATGGGTGGAAACTGCATTAAATAATGAAGAAACATTTATTGAGGGAACAGATCTGAGGCAAAGTCAGGAAGACTTGGGATCATTGCCAGGCAATGAAGATGGGCCGAACTCCCTGCCTGGACTCAGTGTGTTTCCTCTTCCTGGAGGTTTTTGAAGAAGGCTGAGAAATCCCTTGGTGGAAATCTCAAATTAGAAGTAGACCCTGATGATCACAGAGACCCTTTTCATCATCTCCTAAAAAGTGAGATGCAATGGTTCATCTTTCTTCATAATACTGTAGAAAGTTCTGAGTCTTCTGTTAACTGGATTTGAAATATGCAGTTCCTTCAGTGTTCTGGGCTTCAGTTTTCTAATCTATAAAATGTATCCCTTAGACCTCTTCCCACGGTAAACTTTTGCTAGTTCTATTCATCGTGTTCACCTTAACGTTAACTAGGTAGTAAAACCAGTGTGTTCCTGATTCCTGTGCTCAGAGAGACTCTGGATTCAGCCATACCCAGTGCATTTGTCAGCGTCAGTTGAGTCCCTTTTACTGAGTATAGGCACAGTCTTACATATTGGCACCGTATTTACGTATCTTACGTATCGGCACCGACTGTCAGAAACAGTCGCTAAAACAGTTTTTCAAAGCACTGATTCAAATTAAATTTCTAACATGTAAGGCAGAATAGAAGGAATTAGGTTGCCAAATTTATCTCCATCTTCCCAAATTTATGTCATCATTTACGAAGTTGATTCCCTTCCTCCCTGGATTTTTTATTATTTCTGACCTGTGGCTAGTGCAAAGTAAGTGACTTTTCAAATTAGCACATAGAAAATACTTTCTGACCAACACGAGTTCCACCTCTATTGTGTAATAAAAGGGTCTTATGATCAATGAAATTGGTATATGTTGGGTTAAACCAAGTTAAATCAAGGTTTCATACCCATGGGACTTCTCAGAGCCTTATACTGACACAAATTATGGATATTCACAAAAGGAACATTATGACGTGCAGCATTCCCAAATGATTTTGGGAAAAAAATATTCTTTTCAGAAGCATTTCATAAGACTGGTATTCTGAGGGACACGTTTTAGGGCCAGTTTCCTACGATTTCTGCTTCCTACTTTAAAAAAAAAAAACAGCAAACGAGATCGGAAATTGATGAAAACAATAATAATGTGATCTAGGTAATTTGCCATTATAAGAGGGAAATGCAATCAGAATTAATGAAATATCTGAAATATGGGGTATTTTTAAAGTAATACAACTTCAAGAGCTGCAATGTTTTAAATGTTTCCCCTAAAAAGATTCTCAAAGGATCTGTTTTATCATGTATTTGTAAATGAGCACTTATTTGCCCCCAAATCAAGAACCAAAATGCTGGAAAACTGCCTTATTCCTATCTCTCCCTGTGACTGTACACTGTCAATCTCTTAATAAACTTAAAGTGCAGTGAACTTTAGCCCTCTACATTAAGACCGTTCAAAGAACTTAAGCTGTTTAAAGAGTGAAATGTTAAATTGTTTTATGTATTCTGATTTTCAGTGAAAAAAACCATCTCCTTTCCTTATGAAATAATTAGTCAAAGTAAGGAAGGTGGAGTACAGCTTTCTCTCTCCTATGCCTACCTGTCTTGTTTTTACAGCTGAGTCTTTAGTATTATCAAGGGGAACTTTTTATACCTTTCTCTAGCTTGTGCTGTGCTTAGGAGAAGCATGTGTTTGAAAATGCTCCCTTTATGCAATGTTTTACTTTAGCTAACTTGACCCTATTTCCTTTTCCTTTCTGTTAAGCTTACCATAAAGATGTTTTGGAGTGGGGGAGTGCTTTAGATGGTAGGATGAGGGCTGTATGATCTCCTGGTTGGGTTAAATCCATGCTCCAAGCACAGAGCCATTTCTGCAAGCTGACCCTTTATGTGGTCAGATGGTTAAACTTAGCAAGAGGGTGCTTCTGGTCTTAGGCTACCGGTAAAGTTTATGGCCACTGCTTTCCTTTCTTCTAAACACACAATTACTCCTCAAGATCCATATAAATCATGAGGCCACCTAGGTCATTAAAATCCTTTCTTGTCTCCATGCGCTTGTTCCTAACACAGAGATAATTAAAGGCTTGCTTTATACCAGTTAATTACTCAGTCTGTAAAGCAAGTCAGCGATAAGAAAAAAATCATGCAAACTAATGTTTAGGCCAATAACCAATGATTCTCTGCATGTTTAGGCCAATAACCAATGATTCTCTGCATATTTTGTTTTTTAACTAATTTCCATGTTGTAACATCAAAAATAGCCCTGGTTGACACTTGAAGTATTTTATGTCCATGATATATTTCTCATTATTTAAATGATTCCCTGTATCACAAATTGACTTGGGGTTACAGAATATATCCTAGGTTAGTTAGTAAGACTACTAGTAACCCAGTCATCTGCAGTTGAAACACCTGCTTTTTGACTTAATAGAATTTTAAATAATGAAAAATCAAAAAAGAACAAATACCCTAAGCATGAATGCTTCGGACTCTAAACATGACTTACAGCAAACAGAACGCTGCTTTCAATAAACATGAGGGATTAAGAAACTCTCTCTACGACATGACCTATTTTTCTCCTGTGAATTTCTTTCTAGCATCATACATGAATCAGGCCCGTATCTAAAAGCTTCATGTTCCTTGGCTGTGGTTAGCTCAGGGGTTTGTACTCTAAGTAAACCTTAAGGGTCTACTGAGCAGAATAGCACCATTTTGACTTGGATTGGTGCCAACTGGCCATCATAAAAGTCGGCTCAACCTTTCTTTCACCATCGGTGTCACTAAAAGGAAAAGACATCTGTCTGTCACTAGACCCATTTTTCTTCAGCATATTTTGCTTTCCACTTTTACAGAAAAAAAATGGTTGTCGTTACAGACTAAGGGACTTCCCCACTCCAGAATGAATAATCTCACCTACCTGATGCTGAAAAGGTTCTACTGTAATTACTGCAAAGAAAGGAAAAAAAGCCTTGAAAAAAATGAGTATTTGCCAACTTTAGTTCCTGCAGCTCTGATTAGCAAACTACCTAGATCCCCACTGAATAATTACTAATCAATCAGGAGGATTTTTTTTTAACTCTTAAAATTAGCACATTAGATCCTATAGTCTAAAACGGAATTATGCCTTTATTTCTTTTTCCAAATAATTGAAAAGGAAACTTGCAGATTATGATCCTGCTATGCCTTAAGGCAGAGTCACTGCTTTTCCAGAACTGGAAGTTGTCCCCTGGTGCGTCCACTGTACCAACTGAGGGGGCTTTCTGAGCAAATTCAGCACTGCATGCTGATAGCACTAATCCAATTGCAGATCATTAAATCAGCTGGGTACATCAGTGGAAACACTTAACGGATTTAGTGATTTCTTTAAAAAAAAAGTATTGTAGTATATATATTTTCTTTAACTCCATTTGTGACTATGGCTTTAATTGACTGATTTTTGGTGGTAGTACTAAGACAAGACCTACTGTCATTCCAAATAGTATTTTTCAGAATATCAGGTTATGTCATCTTCTGAGAGTTAGCCATCTTCTGACTGATAGATCCCCCGGGAGATAACAATAGCCAAGCTTCCTGTACTACCTAAACTACAGTCTGTCTTGAACTGTGTAATATTATACCTTTTAGAAAATAAAGCTGTGCTCCATTGGGTTCTCTGTGCATTTGTCTCTTTGCTTCTCCTGCATTCCAGCCTCACTTGGAAGGGGACATCACCATGTAGTATTTCACTGAGTCCTCCCTATCATCTTGTAAGTTTAATTATCATTGTGTCCATTTTGCAGGTAAGCAACTGAGGCTCACAGACATTCATTAGTGACACTCAGCTAGTCAGTGACTGAGTGTGAGGACTTAATCGCAGCTGTCCCCGTTTGGCTAATTTGACGGCTGGCCAGGCAGGTGGCACCTCCTGCCCCACTGTTCCCTTTGAGACTTTGTGGGGGGTCAAAAATGGTGGGGCTTCTTGATAGATTAAAGGTGCAGGAGTGAGTCCTGAAGCTCAGAGCCCACATCAGAACCCAGTATTTGACACCTGAGCTCTCTCTCCACTTTATCCCCCTGAGAAGCCTGAGAGAAGAGGCACAGAGGGGAGAGAACAGCCTTTATTTAAAACAAAACCCAAAACTTAAAGATATAAGTATTTAAAGTAAATAAGAAGGAAGTAAACGTGTCCAAGACGCCCCCTCTGTCCCTTTCTGATGGGTTGACTGGCTATATAAACTCATCTTGAGACAATCCATGAAAATAATTCTTTTTTTTTTTCCCTGAGAACAGTGGAAAGTTGGCAAGAAGTAAAACTTTTCTATGAAATAGGGAGGCGAACAAGTTGTAAATGACGTTAATATCTTCCAGATGGCACCGTTTTACTTGGGAACCAAATTTATTGTAATTAAAGTCATGTGAATTTTCCTATAAATACTGAACTTTGCAAGTTTGACACTGGAAGACTCCATTACCTCGGAGCGTAGTTGTTTTAAAGGAGGCATCCCTGGTCTTCCGTTTGAAATGCATCTTTGGATTTCATAATCGGAGTTAAACCATAAAGATATTTCCCCATGTGAAGGATTTTTTTATCTTCCATGCCAGTAAGTCTTAATTATAAAGGGAGATTCCTCAGAAATGAGAAATTCAAACTCAAAGCGCTTTCCCTGAAAATTATATATATTTTGACCATGATTTTACACCACATGTCTTGAGTTCTTTTCTATATTTATTTCTGAATGAAGCTATTATCACTCTTCTGTCTCTAGACATATGTGTTGGACAATCTCGGAGTGTCTGTTTTGCTTCAATCAGGAGAGCGTGACTCTCTCCAGAACGCTGCTTTCCTTTCTGCAGGCGAGGACCATTGTTGGCCGAGGGCTTTCAAACCAACAGCCGATGGGACCTGAGAACATTGAAATAGCTTCCAGCCTTGTGCAGGTCCCCACCCCTGCCCTTCGTCTTACCCTGGATCCTTCTAGCCTTTGCCCTGCCAGGGGATGTAAGTGGACACTCCCTGCTGCCTGGGTTTGTACTGCGGCTTCCAAGCTGCATGCGTCCATCCAGAGCTGGGTCTGAGCGACAGGCAGAATCCCAAGATCCTTGGCCCCTGGTTACACACATCTTCTCCCAGTTACTCAATCACCTATTAATCTAGGTGCTGCTGTACAGGGATTTTGCAGATTTAATTAAGTTGCCAAATCAGTTGGCCTCGAGAAAGGGAGGTTATCCTGGGTGAGCCTGGCCTAATCAGGTGAGCCCTCACTAGGAACTCAGCTTTTCCTGAGGACTTTTGAAGCATAGGAAAAATCCAATGTGAGGGAAAGTCTCTCTGTTGCTGGCTTTGAAGCTGGAGAGGGCCAGCTCCCTTGTGTGGCAAGGAAGGTGGGTGGCCCCTGGGATCTGAGAGCAGCCCCCAGTTGGCAGCCAGCAAGGAAATGGGGACTGCAGTCCCACAACTGCAGGAAACTGAATTCTGGCACAGCAGTGTGAGCTGTGACAAAAACAGAACTCAGATAAGAATGCGGCCCTGCAGACACTTGATTTCCATCTTGTGATACGTTGAGCAGAGACCCCAGCCAGGCCAGACCAGACTTCTGACCTACAGACTCTGAGCTAATAAGTGTGTGCTGTTTTAAGCCCCTACGTTTGGGGTGACTTGTTATGCAGCAACTGGAAGCTGTCTGCTACCTGCTGAATGTTTATTATCTCAGTTTCTTTCTTTCCAGTTGGTCTTGACCAGCTGTGACCCACTGCCTTTGATTATCCCTTTGTATTACTACAGTGAAAACCATTTAATCTTTCTTTTTACTCCAGTAAAAGTTTTTCCTTAAATATTTCTTTCTTTACTTTTGTAATACCTCATTTCCTGGGACTGTTTGCTCTTATACATATTATGTTATTATCTAACCTATTAATGATCCATTTTTCTATGGCTGCGGTAAAATTATTGATATTCATTATTATGGCCCTGAGGCATTACAGAAGCTTAAAAATGAAAATTTTAATGTGTGAGATCAGCTTTATGAGTTTTACTGTATTCTGATTATTTGAGAAGGGGTTATCTGACTATCACACATACAGAAATCTTTATTGAGCTTTAATCAGAGGAGCCACACAGCAGAGGTATCAGGTGGACTCTATGGCATTGGAACTTCCTGGAGGAGAACGATCTGGAAGCCTGTGCACGAGTAACAAGAGTAACACCATGTGGGCCTTTGAGGAGGCCAGTGGCATTAAACAAAAGACAGTGTTTGCAGCAACTTTTTGTTCCAAGAAAGGTGAGATGTTTGACGTCCCATTTCCCATCAGTGGAGTAGGTTGCTGGAGAGATGGTTTGACTGAAGTACATCCAGCAGCCACTGAGCAAAGCTGCCTGGTTGTCTAGCACCAGGCTCCCCTGGGCTCTGTGGCATGGCCCAGGCCAGCCAGCGGTCATACCTGCACCCTGACACTTGTGCTCATCTTGAAGTTCAGTAGACACTAGACCCTCGGTCTCCTCATAGCTGGAGCCTGAGTTTGGGTGATAAGATCAGTGAAGGGACTTGATGGTGGGGCAGTGGAAATGCCACTCAGATGCTAACCTGCTACCCCAATGTCTCACGGGCAGCCACCCCAACTGGAAAAAAATGCAGACAGTGTCAGTGGCATTTTACTTTGTGCAAATACGCATAAACACACGACAGGTAGAGAAGTGATAATGCTGTGGATTAGAAGTTAGACTCACGGGGTGTATGGAAAGTACTACTAGAATAGAAGTAAGAAAAACAGAATTTTAGAAAGTGTTCTAACAAATGCAAATGAGCCCCAGGTCGAGGCTAATGTCCTACAGTCCTGCTCATAATCCACAGAGTGCATATAGGAAGAAAAAGATAATATATATATATATATATGAGCAAATATATCTCTTATATATGCCATTATTTTAATGAAGGAACAATTACTTTATAAACCTAGAAACAAACTTGAAAGGGGACTATGCCAATGTAATAAACAAAGAAATATCAGTTCACGGTACAAATTTTAAAATTTTGTAGGGATTTAGAATGACGTTCATAGAAATTGGTATTTGACCCTAGGCCCGGGGGCTGGACAGACAGCAGCCCAGTCACAGCCCAGCCTCTCTGTTCCTCTGAAAGTGCTGCGGGATTCTCCACCGTTCCGCCAGCTCAGGCCCTCTCCCCTGCTCTGAATCTAGGCTTTGCCAGCTCCATCCTGGGGGTGCTGCACCAGGCTGGCTCCAGCCTTGGGGGTCGTCAGAAGGTCCTTCCCTTCCCATCTACCCATCCTGGGGATGCAGGCTCTACCTCCGCCCCGTCTTTAGTGGAGCCATCTGTGTTCAGGCCCAGGGTGCTGGCACTAGGGAGAGAACGAAATCACAGCTACCTTTCAGCCCCACTCTTATTTCTATTGTCCAGACCGGGTTTGGGTTCTAGCCACGTGTTCCCGGAACATTAGCCTGAGCGGGAGGACCAGGATAGCTCCAGGAGGAATCCCATTCAGTGGCCACCATCAACTCCACTGAAACTTTCAACTCATGTGACTCCTGAAAGGCAAGGGATCTCGCCGTCTCTGTCTCTGTCTCTATCTCTCACATGCACACCTGCACATATACCTTTGCACACACCAGGATGCTTGTTTGTACAGCTCTAAGCACACTGTTAAGAAAACAACCAGTGAGGGCTTCCGTGGTGGCGCAGTGGTTGAGAGTCCTCCTGCTGATGCAGGGAACGCGGGTTCGTGCCCCGGTCCGGGAAGACCCCCCATGCCGCGGAGCGGCTGGGCCCATGAGCCATGGCCGCTGAGCCTGCGCATCCGGAGCCTGTGCTCCGCAACAGGAGAGGCCACAGCAGTGAGAGGCCCGCGTACCGCAAAAAAAAAGAGACCAATGAAGTGTTCATTGATGTGGCATTTTCTAGCAACAATGACCAGTTGACCAGTTGTTCATGACTAATTCTAAAATAATAAGCCATACCCATCTCCCACCCTCAAAAAATATGTATGAAAGGGAGTAACAAGAGCAGATACTAGAATCAAACTTGTCCCCCACTGGGCAATGTGGAAAAGATACTAATTATTTCATTCATGTGTCTCTTACCCGGTGCTTCTACTGCTCTGAGCTCCTTCTGGGATGGTACCACCTAATAATCTTTCTCCTGGGATTACTGTAAAGACCATGTTAGACAATAATCTGAGAGTATCTTGTAACAGGGAAGTTACTATACAAAATGGCAAGTATTACTGCCAGCATTTCAGAAAGTATAAGATCAAATCAGATTCACTTTAACTTTCTAGTATCCCCCAAAAATGTATCACACAAGGAGCCTCATTGATCCCATTGTTTTAAAAACAAAAGGCAAAGCCTTTGATTTATTTCCAAATAAAACATCAAAAAAGATAGTGTTTTCTGACCAAGAAATATAAAATTGTTAGCTGGGCAATAAGGTATTGATTTGCTACTGCGTATGTAAGTAGTTAATGCTTTCAAAATAAATTTGATTAAAAAAGAATACTTGTCCATTGTAAAAATCTTGAAAAATACAGAAATAATAATACAGAAATAATCTCACTACCCAGAGATAAACACATGTTAATAGCTTGCATATTTCCCTCCTGTTCTTTTACTTCATATGAATGAAAATTGAGGATATACCGTGTAAAGTTTTTTTCACTTACTTATCATAAGCATTTTTCCTTTGTTATAAAAAATCTTTTGTTGAACATGCTTTTTAATGGCTGAATAATATTCCTCAATATGAATGTACGTAAATTCCTTCTTATCTTCTTCTTGTCTGCCTTATTTCCATTTTTCCCCATTATTATAAAGCTTCAGGCAATACTCTGCATACATATTTGACATTACTCCAGATTATTTCCTTTGAATAGATTTCTAAAAATGCTTTTACTACATGAGTCTATGAACCTTATAAAAGGCTTTTCATGTATTAATCTTGATTAGAACCTTGCAAGGAAGCCAGAACATTTAGGGGGTGGGTCATGTAAAACTGCTCAGAAACACCAATGCAAACTAATTGGCCCCTCCAAACTCCATCATTGTATATTTTTATATCCAACTCCTCTTTCTAATACTCTGAGGAAAAAAAAAAATCTGTTCTCTTCTGGGGAAGAGGGAAGGTAATTCTTGGACAACAATACAGTAATCGTTTACAGCTTGTTCAGTTGGGATAGCTATTAATGCCTTGTGTAAAATAAACAAAGATCCAAAGAAACACATTTTTGTAGGTGAAAATTATGTTAGCCAACATCATTTCTCACTCTGGTTTATGATGTCAGGTATCGAATTTCTCCATTATTAACATACGTATGTATGTGAGGGGAGAGCCTCTTGGAAGGAGATTAAAAAGACACCATTACCTAAAATCCCCCTTCCTAACAACTCGAGAATGTCCAGAAGCTGTGAGGGGGTTGGTACAGTAGCTGCCCGTACAGACAACACCCTGCAGAGGATTCGAGTTTTTTTTTTTTCCCATTAACAGACCCCACCATAGAGTCAGGGGTCATTTGTACTCACAGGAGAAAACCCGACTTAAGTAAAGTGTGCTATTCGTCTATTCAGCACCGCATACCTAGAAAGCCTCCCAAAGCACTCTTTAGTGACTGAAGACATTTCTCATTTTCCCATCACTTTCCCCTTTCCTTGGCCATTTTCCTAAAACCATAATTCAAACTTTCCAGAAAAAAAAAAGTCTCTGAGTAATCCTTTCAATAATTCTTAGAAGGAAATCTTTATTCTTTTATCACTCTTATGGGAAACCAAACTCGTGATTAGTATTAGGTTTGAAAATGTTTTCACCACCCACATATACCTGGGTAGGTGAGAGCAGGGGTTATGGAAGCAAGAAGGCGTGGGGCTTGAGAAGCATGAGCTTAAAGCCAGGGATACTCGTGGAAGAGGCACCCAGGGCCGCACACCTGAAAACTGAAACCTTGGGAAAACGTCTTTAATTGTAAGAAGGTTAGGTAGAGAGATCTATGCCTTATTTCCAGTAAACGTGGGCTGCTTTACCATTATTAGCGCAGGAAGGGAAAGGTTTGAGGTAGAAGATCGATGAAGAGAGATGGGGAGTGGGGGGGAATTCCCTGGCGGTCCAGTGGGTAGGACTCCATGCTTCCAATGCAGTGGGCCCGTGTTTGATCGCTGGTCAGGAACTAAGATCTCACAGGCTGCGCGGCATGGCCAAAAATAAATTTTTTTTTAATTAAAAAAAAGAGAGGGATGAGAAGATGGCTAAATCCACTTGATGTTGGTGTTCCTGCGATGAAACGTGGGGAGGCGACGTCTGAGGAAGGCTTTCCTGCACAGGTGGGTGGTGCACTTTGGACCCAGACGCAGCCTCTTGGTCACCTGGAACATTCTTTTTCCAGAGCCGGGCTCCAAAGGGACAGATGGGTTAACTCTGTGATTCCCTCCTCTAGCTTTTATAAATTAGATTCCCAAGATTCCCCAGATCTCCTCCCGCAGCCTGAGCTTGTCGCTTCTGGATGCGAGTCGGATAGGTACCTCTAGGCTCACCTGTGCAGGTCTTTGGTTCCAGGACTGAGGATCTTAACATCCCAAGGAACGTGGTGCTTGCCGCGCCGGCAGCAGTAACAGAGCAGTGCAGCCGTCTGGGGGATCGAAATGTGCAAACTCAGGATCCTGGGCCTCAGGCCAATGCAGGCGGGGTGCGTCGCTGTGGCGACACATTTAGTCTCTGGGGAGGGATGCTGGCACACCAGCTGCATTCCTGACACCACGTTTGCCAGCGAGAAACTTATGGGATGGAACTAGTCTCAACTCTAGAGGGAGAAGCAAGCTGCTTTCTTAACTTCCTTGGCAGTATCACCCTTTGCAATTTTTACGCATACACCCTCTTGAATATTTACATGAACTGCTATCTGTGATACATTTGGGGGCCCTGTTGGATGGTAGAAAGTGCTAAAATGATAGCAGCATCCCAGTTTATAAATGTAACTATTGTATCCCTGAATAATCCCATTGCCTAAAATTGGCACTTAAGATGCGATGATTTATCTCTTGCTGGGTAGAGCATCCAATCTCTCTGCCCCTTTTCAAAATAGCTTTTACTGTTGCCAAGAGGAGAGCCTAGTATTTACTACTAGAAGATAATGTGAATTAAAAGACTAGCTTCATCCACTGCTGTAATTCCCCAGCAGTCTAATAGCTGAGTTCTGTCATACCTGGGAGAAAGGTCTCCTCACAGAAATGCCCTTACTTCTTCAGAATGCCTGACCCACCTCTCCTATCTATGTCTGGAAGGCAAAATGCACTAGGATGTGGCCACTTAGTATTCAGACCATGTCGAGATGCAAGTAAAAAGCCTATAGAGCGGAGCCGGACGCACAGTCGCCAGGCCAAACGCAGTCAACAGCTCAAATCACAGTTAAATTATAAGCAAGCGTGGGGCAAACCACGCAGACCTGTCTAGTCAATGAAGCAGCAGAGATAAAAGGAATTACTGCATAAATGCCAACTTGTGAGGCTTTCATGAGTACAGAGATGGGGTTCTTTCCAGCTGCCCTCAGTTGACTATAAAAAGTCCCTGAGGATTTTGAAGGTACGCTGTCTTCCTCCTCCTCCTCCTTTGTCTTGTCTTAACATGCAAAGCATCTCCCAGTGTCTAGAGAAACAAACAATTCCTCTGTGTAGCTCCATAGTTTTGCAAAGGGACAGCGATGCTAGCCGGCCAGTGATTTTACTCCTGGAATCAGCAGATACAGCAGAGGAAATTCAGTTACTACAATAATTCACATACACTAGTGCTTCATTCATTCAGTGTCAGCTTTATTTTCTTCTTGATATACACAAAGCTGGCACAATTTTAACTGATGAGGTAATGTCATTTTTAATTTAGAGAGCCTTAAGCTGTCCACTTTAACTCTTGATAGCATCTTTGCAGTTGTCTCGTGAGACTTTACGTAAACATAAGTCATGTGTCCTGGACAGTTTGAAAAGGATTGCTAAGGATAGCGTTGGTCATCATGAAGATTTCCCACACTTTGATCTCTTTTAAATTGCCAGATACAGTTTATGTTACTGCCATATTTTAGCCATTTCTGAAATTAATATATCCCAGGACTTTTGAACCAAGTTAAACACAGAAATAATGTTTTGCAATGAATGGATTGTAATGTCTTCATGTCAGTTCTAGAAGAAGTATGGAAGACAAATCAGATTATCTGGCTCCTAGGTGACTTGGCCAATAAAACGAAAAGAAAGAGCAAGACACTAAGAAATAGATAATGCTGAACAAAAAAGTCTTCCTGTTTTCCTGGGGGAATGCTAGTTTACTGGAGATGGATTTCTACCTTTTAGTGAAAAAAATGGTCCAAACACATGCATTATCTCAGTGCAATCTTTAGGGTAACATTTTATTGCTACTTCCTTCATCATTTGTCTGCTTAGTGTATTATTAAGCCTGAATTTTAAAAAAATATTTAAAAATTTTTAAATTTGATGATTTCAAGTGTGTTATATTTCCATTTCAAATGACAATATTCCTTTAAAGGTAATAAGGCTGGTAGTAAATAGAGTTACTTTTTCCATTTTTAAATAAACTTTTTTCTTTGCAGAGATTACGTTCTGCAATTCAAGTTGTAGTTTGGGGAGAGGATGATCTGTGTTTTGACCACAGTGGATACTGAGAGGTTTTTTTTTTTTCTAAGAAGCCTGGAGCTTAGTGGAATTGAGTTAAATAGTAAAGAATCTGTTTATTATTCTGTGGCCATATGTTTAGAGGGTCGCTCACAGAAATCAAAGTATTATTTATGGAGAGCTCCAGCCAAGGAGACATTTTGAATTCCTAAAAGAACTTCACAGTTTGAAAAGAATGCATAGCATTATGTATTGACAACCCCCCAACCCCAGACAAAGGAACACAATTTAATAAAAGAGAATTGTGCTCATGAGATTTTCCTTTTTCTTGTTAATTGGTTACTTTAACTGACATTGTCTGCAAGTATAATGGACACCATTATTCTTAATAGTTCTGTGTTTCCAGATGATGTATATGGACATGATGTAGTCCATTTTAATTATTTCATTTTGCTAGACTTTTTTCCCTCTCCATGAAATCCAGCAGTGAATGCCGATAGCAGTTTTGCTCCTGACAGATGGTGGTGGAGAATGATGGTTTCTAAATTACCGAAATTAAAAGGACTTTTCTCGTTAACCTGATGTTTTCTTCCATCTTTGTGTCTTAGGTATGACTACGTGGAGGTCATCGATGGAGAAAATGAAAATGGGCGTTTATGGGGAAAGTTCTGTGGAAAGATTGCCCCTTCTCCTGTCGTGTCTTCAGGGCCATTTCTCTTTATCAAATTTGTCTCTGATTATGAGACACACGGGGCAGGATTTTCCATACGTTATGAAATTTTCAAGAGAGGTGAGTAACTTACAGGAGAACAAGTGTGACTAAGTGGTCATTAACATTGCTTGAGCTTGCGAGAGACAAAGTGAAAAGAGAGACAAGGAGTAATGTTTTTAAACTTTTGGTAAAACGTCATACATTCCCATTACAAAAATGTTGGAAAATACTTTAAACAAAGGAAAATTACCCAGTGTATGGAGGAAGCATGTTTAAAAAAACTTTTTAAATGTATTTTAAGCATCACAATTTCATCATTCTAATACGCTGACCAGTGTTTATAAGGTATATACTCTGTAAAACTCCTTTAATGTTCCTTTAAGAACATTTATTCTTATTTTTCCTATTCAAAAATAAGTTTGATCTACTCTTGAAGTTTCATTTCTTTAGTTAAAAATGCATGAGTCCCTCTTACCTTAAAGTCATGTACATCTTCCCTTTTTTTTTTAACACCTCATTTAAGTTTATTCTTTTTTTTAACAACTTTATTGGGGTATAATTGCTTTACAATGTTGTGTTAGTTTCTGCTGTATAACAAAGTGAATCAGTTGTATGTATACATATATCCCCATATCCCCTCCCTCTTGCCTCTTCGCTTTATTTTATTGCAAAATTCAAAACTGGTATTTCCCAGGAAAAGCAAAGCAGTAGTTCACTAGCCTTAGAGTTTCTAAAGCTATTGGAAGAAGAAGAGGCTTTCTATTGATGGAGGCATGGTTGGGGAAAGAACTTCCTGGAGGAACAAAATAGTAATGCTTTAAATGGCCTTCCCCTTCCAAACTAATTATCAGATGCCCTCTGCAGAATAATCACTTACTAATCTTCTGTCACAATGGTATATATTGGGATGGGATAGAATCTGAGAATGTATAGTCTCCCAGCTTTGAGGAATTAAACACACATATCAATCGATAAACATTGTAGCTTTATCTGGATGTCACTGTTTTTCACCACAGCCTGTAGGTTCCTGCTGTGTGCTCAATTCAGCCTTCCCTTTTAAGTGGACATTAATGTGTGGGAGACCTTCCAGGGACAGAGGCTCAAGATTTAAATATATTGTCCTGGAATATAGGAAAAAGAGCTTTATTTAACAGAAAACAATCCAGCCACACCAAATACAAAAGCCTAAGATCCTCCGGGTCGGTGGCCACCGAGAATAACAAAAAAGAGAGTTTTAAGTGTTTCTGGGAGCATTGGCACAACTTCTTTAAATTTCAAAGAAATCTGGTACTGTCCCATATAAATACGGATAGATGGAGAGAACTTTCTTCAGAAATTCATCTGGGCGCATGCTTAGAAAACCTTTAGTATAAGTAACAGCAGACATAGGACCTGAGTGTGTCCACATGATTACATATGGACATACCTCCTTGTGTCGAGAGCTGTCTGACCTATATAAATCCACGCATGTGTATGTACACACATGCACAAACACACGCATTTGCTTGCTCACCTGCATATGACAGCATCAAAGAAAGAAAATGTCAGAAAAGGAGGCGAGAATAACCTTTCACTGTCAGTGTTCCTCAAAGATGTGAAGATGGTGGATGGAGCAAGAGCAAGATCCTACCGAAGTCACTAACAGTTCTTCAGCGTCCTTCCCGATGCACTCATCCCCACACTTCTCTTAGTCTCAGATGCACCGTGATTTCCGCCCTTTTTCCCCCTCAATGCCGTCCTTGAGACTCGAAGCCTTATTTTCTTCTTTCTCTTCGTGCCTCCCTACATCCAATATGGCTGCCAGTTCTTTTGGATTTTCGTCCAAAAGTCTCAAAGAGTCATGGCTTCAGAAATCTTGAATCACCGTGCTGTACACCTGAACCTTTTATAATCTTGTAAATCAACTACACCTCAATTAAAAAGAGAGGGAGTCACAGCTTCCTTTCCACGTCCATTGCCATTGACCAGACAAGCCTGCCTTGTGGTTATCCCCATGTTATCGTATCCTAACACAGCTTCTCAAATAGTCATCAAACGACTGTCCCCAAAACACCTATGGCAGGTGTCTGTCACCTGTCGGGTCAAGTCCTCCAAGGTCAAGCTCAAGCCTTGACATCAGCTGCTCCCAATCTTCCCGGCTTCACTCTTACAAACCCACAACCTGGCTTCCTGCCCCAGGTTGGTGTGCTGAGTGAGGTCCAGCAGACCTGCATGTGAATTTTGATTAGGCTTCTGACCATCTGTGTGAATATTCAGAGCTTTGGATTCCTCATCTGAAAAATGGATGACAGTATCTAGCACAGGCTCTTTGTGAAGATCAGCTGAAATGAAAACATGTAGCCAGTGCCTGTCCCAGAAGATGCATCCAATGCACACTAGCTGTTACAATGATTATAGATAAAGGGGGTGCTTTATCCAGATTTCACAGCCCTCCCTCTCCTCTGGTTTAAGCCTTTTAACCTCCATGGAAACCAGGCTCTAAGCTTATTCCTCTTAATTAATGTACTTTTTATTTTCCTACACTTGTACCCAGCTTGTCCTTTATAGACACACACACAAATATACACATATACAAACTGTATGTATATATATACACACACACACAACTATGTTTCACTAACCAAATGGTTTTCCTGAGTAATCCCAAATTTCTTCATGTGTTCATGTATCATTTCCCAACTAAATCGGTACCACCTAAAAAATGCAAAGAAAACATCTTTCTTTCTCACTCATTGCACATATTGTAGTCCTTATAGATACTCCATAAAATCATGAACCAGGAGAATACATTCACGAACACATAGACAGGTTCACGGGCGTTCTTTCCTCGAAAGCCATATAATGATGTTATAGAATCTCCATTCTTTTGAAAACATAGCACTTCTTCCAGGCTGCAGCAATTTCAGGTTTCCTCGAAACACATAAATTAGACTAATCATAGTTGAACCAATACATTAATTTTTCACTTGTTGACCTTGAGGTTTTCTGACAGTAGATTACAGGGCCATTTCTGCATCCCTAGGGCTGCATTTCCAGAGGACCACCTTTGCCTGACAGTGGTGGCCAGTCCTCACTTCTTCCCCATGCCTCCTGGAGCCCCATGGACACCCCAGTCCTCTCCTCGGGTACCACATTCCCCTTCTGCAGGTGTCTTCCCAGATGCTAAAACCTTGGGCTACCAGCCCTAAAGTGATTTCCATTCACTGGAAGAAATTTCTCTAGGAAACCCCAGCCTGCACACCTCCCACTCTGCCTCTGTCCTTCCCTGGGTCTGGGTCATCCAGGCCCAGATGCTGGAAGAAGCTGTATCCATTTCCCGTGGGTCTCAGTGAGGGAGGGGGTAGCCCTTATTGAGAGCGGGATTGGTCACTTCATACGTTATTTGACTAAAAGTCTGTACATTTAATAATAATTCCAAAGAGAATATTTTAGCTCATCATTATCCATCCTTATGGTCCTTAACAATGAAATGTGGGATGCCTGTGGCTACACAGGATGCTCTCAGTCTTACAAATAGCGGGGAAAGCATGGTGTCACTGGCTGCCAATGCTGTGTGTGCACCCCTCACCCCAGTAGCTCACTCACTCCTGGGCACACCAGCTGCTCGCCCTTAGTCCTGTTTACGGCTTGTGTATTCACCATGGGATCCCTCAACCCACTCCCGCCATCATTGTTTTTGGGGAAGTGCTCACTCAACTGTGGCAAACTTACACAACAGGGATTAAGGAACCGAGTAAAACAAATTTTGATGTATAATGGAGGAAGTAGGAAATTACAGAAGCTTTGAGTTTGAAAGGAATTTTTTTCAAATTCTAAAGCCCACCTCCCATTTGTGATGCACAGAATCTGAGGACCAGGAAGGTTAAGAGGCCATGGAGGCTACACAGCAGGTCAGTGATAAAGGCAGGACTAGAGCTCAGAGTTCCTGGTGCTCCATCCAGCTGTCTTCCACTTCCCCATGGAATGTCCCCAGCCTTTGTCAAAATATGTTAGAAAACCTGGGCTAGCTTCTAAAGGGATCTGACATGACAAGGATATACAGTGAAAGCATGGGAATTTATCTGATTTTGAAATTATGCCCTTAATTCCTGTCATTTTTTTCTCTCATTAAATCTTAACCTAACCTGGGTAATTTTATTTTTTTAAGAAGGAGAAAATATTGGAACCTACATTAAACTCTCCTGTTTGCTTTGCCAGCCAAATCCCCAGGGAGGAGGTTGGAGGTCTCCAGAGTCACTGTTCCTACATCTTGGAAATCAAATTCTAAAGGGTTCCCAATTACCTACATATAAATGACTTTGTCAATTAATGACAAATTGGCATAGTCATCTCAGAAGCCACCAAATAGCTTAGAAGCAACCAAAGAGCTTAGAAGCATCTTATAAATTAGACGCACATTTCACAATCTCTTTACCTGAAATTCACATGGCAAAATGCCACATGGTAATAACTTTTTAACCAGAATCAAATAGATAAGCATTCGAGGCCATCATGCTAAAGGGTGAGCCCCATCGTAGAAGGCTTGGGAAGGTATTCAAGTCAGAACTCTACCGACCAGGTTTATTGTTCTGTCTACTAAGTAGTCTTCTTCGTCTCCAGGGCCATGGCTATCTAATATGTGCATGGAGAGAAAGCGATTGATTTGTTTTTTCAACAGGCTGCCAGATGCGCTGAGGAGGAGATTCAGCTTACTAGCCCTCGCCACTAAAAATAGAGATCTGCTAGTTAAATTTAATGTGTATTAATGCCTAATATGTTGCCTTTAGCACTTGGCACTTTGGAAGAATATTTAGTTAAGGACAAGCTCAACAAGCCTCCTTATTTAGAGTTGGATCCTTACACTTCCTTGAAGGGTCCCCATCAGTGAGGCAACTGTCCGGGAAAACAATTGTTGAACTGAACATCCCCAGATTGGATCCTGAGATTCAAAAGGGTCAGGTCATCTCTGTTTCCCAGGGAGCCCTAAGAGCTCTTTGACAATCAGGGCAGCAGTAGTGGGGATAAGGGGCAGAAGCTGATAGGCTGATGTCCCTGTCCATGTAGATGGGCAGTTTTCAATTGTGTGGTGAATAGCACCCTATTCAGTGCTGATTCCATGAACGGAAATTGTGGTTATTCATGTAGTCATAAGGATGACTTGCAATATATGTAGTTTAAATTACAGATCACTGTAATTTGGTGTCGTGATAACACTGAACCGTCATTTAAATTACACGTTATAAATATATACATTAACACATACACATATATTAACATTTTAGAATGACCTCCTGTACTGTATCTGATACTTTGGAGAAGGTTAAGATGTCAACATTGGTATCAGGTGACTTGTAGCCACAGGACCTGCCTCCCAGTTTACCATGCCCCCGCTAACACCCACAGTTTACTGGCACACCTGTGTCAACACCGTTCCAAATGAGTCACTCACCCTGCGTACATGTACGAATTACCTTTCACATTTGGTTTGTCAAAGAGGCAGAGGTCACATCTGGTAGAGTTACTGAGTCACTGGTGTAGGAATCTGAAACCCAAACTCCCTCCACTGACTTCTCTCCCTCGCCTTTGTAAATGTTCTATTTCACCAGTAAAGGGCTGTCAGCCTCAAGATTTAAAGATTTAAGTTTGAAGGGGCTGTAATTATTTCTCTAGGGCTCTGTCGAGATTTCTGTAGCTTACTCATTCAATGTTCCCACATGATTTTGTATTTGTCATTTTTTTTTCTCTGCAACAGCAGAAGTTTTTAAATGGCTCCACACAAATGGAAAACTAAGGTGAACACAATAAATCTGAACTTGACTTTCCGTACCTATCACCACGGCGAAAAGGTTGAGTAAGGGTTGATTAGGGCCGTGATTATAATGGTGGGCTTTTATTAGAAAGATAAACCGTCGTTGCCCAGGTTACTTCTTGGTAAGGTCATTTAAGTGGAATTTTCACTTTGCTCCTTTTTTCTTTTACTTATAGGTCCTGAATGTTCCCAGAACTACACAACACCTAGTGGGGTGATAAAGTCCCCAGGATTCCCTGAAAAATATCCCAACAGCCTAGAATGCACCTATATTATCTTTGCACCAAAGATGTCGGAGATTATCCTGGAATTTGAAAGCTTTGACCTGGAGGCTGACTCAAATCCTCCTGGGGGGATGTTTTGCCGCTATGACCGGCTAGAAATCTGGGATGGATTCCCTGATGGTAAGAATGGCAGGAAGCACCCCCAAAAGGGAAGGATCTGGGGGAAGGGTCCTGGGATCCTTTTACAAGCATCATGACACATGCATCACTTTAAAAAGTAGCTCAAAAGGAGGAGGCAAAACAAAGCAAAACAGTAACTTTCTTTATGCAGAGCTATGATGAAATATTTGAGCCCAAAAAGACTTGATAACTTTCTAATCTAATGCCTTCATTTTATAGATGAGGAACGGAGGCCATAAAAGTCTATGCAAGGTCTCATAACTATTTGGGTGACAAAATTGGGACCAATCCATGGATTTCTTGACCTAAGTATTTTGCTCATTTCAATGACTTGCCTATAAGTCATTAATTCATAAACTCACCAGAGGGTGAGCTCTTAAGACATCAGTTAAATCAAACCATTCATTTTGTAAATGCAGAGACTAAGGGCCAGAGAGGTTAAGTACCTGCTAAAATTTTAACAGTGAAATACACATCTGTTATGCTACCAAAACATTTAGAAATTTAGGAAAGGAAGGAGGAGAACATTTGGACATTCCTCATTTAGATGGAGTCCTTGTCTGCTCTCTAGGGAATTTTTATCTTTGGGGATTCAAATCGCCTCAGTACATCCATGGTACACCTTGTTCCTATCATCTGAATTCATCGTCCATTCAGAAAATATATTTATTGAGCACCTGCCATGGACCAGGCACTGTTCTAGCCTCTTGGCAAACAAAGCAAAGATGGCTGCCCTGTTTAGATTTTACCAGGGGGAATGAGGTAATAAACAGGGCACATTACAGACAAATGAAGTATGTGTATGGAATGTTAGAAGATGAGAAGTGCTATAAGCAAACAAAAAAAAAGAAGAAAAAGTAGAGTAAAGGCATGAGAAGAACTAAGGCTGGGGGAGAGGGATGGGGGAATTTTTAAATAGGGCAGTCAGGTCAGACCTCATTAAGAACGTGAGAAAGATTTGAAGGAGGCGGGGGAGGTAGCCATGTGGCCAGCTAAATGAAAGTTCCCCATTTCAACCCTTGTGAACTAGAAGGTGAATGGCAAAAATACACACCCAAGTTCTGAACAGAGGGAGATAATGTCAAATAATTTGTTGCAGCTGCATTGCTTGTCTTGTGTTTAGTCTGGTTTAATAGTAAGATTTCTCTGGAGAACACACTCCACACAGATCAGAAAGGGTGGCTTGGAAGTTCTTACGAATCATGCAATTAGAGCTTTGGAGCCATCTATGAAATAGTCAGATATTATCAAGATGGAGGAAAGAATATTTAAGTAAACTGTAAACGAAGAGCTAGTATAATGTGAAAGAAATTGCCTTTGTCTTTGAAATGAGATGAAAATGATCAGTGTAATTCAGTTTAGGTATGTTCCTCAATAGTAAAAAAAAACACTGGAGAAAATCTGGGTTTAGAGAAAGCTTATGTTGTCATTGGAGCACATGGCTGAGTTATCATTGCTTTAGCCTCTTCTTTGCTTTTTTACCATATAAATAGGGTTATGATGATCTTATCGGAACTCCTTCATTAAGTAATGAGATTTGCCCAAACAGAGCACTGATTGATTTCCAAGTCTTCAATCTGATAATTAGGAAAACAGTATTATAATAGTATTGTAATAATAGTTGGAACATTTAATAAGGGGTTTATTTGTTCACAATCCAAATTTGCAGCCTTCCTTTCTAGAACTTATATTTAAATTGACATCTGAAAAGAAGGTCCAATCAACCAACTTATGTAGAAAGGAACACATTGTTATTAGTGTCAAGGGTTTTCTACAGTAGTAATTTTCTGGCTCTAGAAAATCACGGAGTTGAAGCGAAGAACAATTAACAATGCAGGTTGTCAGCCTTGCAGTTCACCCATGTTTTAAACTATGCTGTGTTTGACTTATTCCCAGAGAAAACTGGCTTTGGAATATGAAAAATGTGATCGTGTATTTGTTAGTATTTATCTGGTCTCGTCCAGCATACACCAGCATCATAGCTCACTCTTTTTTAGGCAGAATGAAAGACTGTGTCCCCCTGGGTTTTTTATCAATGGCACTAGGAACATTTTTGTCATGTAGTTCAACACATACAGTTCCTTGCCAGCAAAATCGCTTTTAGTCTTTGATAGCCTTTCCAAAAACAACCAGAAGGTGCTGAAGGCTTGTAACCATCAAGTGATTTTATGTTGCATTTTATCATAAGCATTGAATTAGACGACTGAGTAATTGAAAGTGACCCATTGATTCAGATTGACTTTGAAGAGAAGCAGTTAACTCCAAAACTTGAGATCCAAGGCATGCACGTGGCAAACCCCACTCCTCCAGCTAGCACTCCCTTTGAAGCAACATCGATTCCCAAGTAGCAGCTCCAGAGTCATTGGTGGAAGTTTACATATGGTTTGAGAGCCATGAGCTAAGCATGCCTGTAAATGCTTGTGCTGAATTATGGAACCAAACATGAATGCCTAGCTCACAAAACCTGGGCACAGATGAAGCCAGCTGTCCATCCAGGCTGGGGAAAGAGTTGGAAATGAGGCTGTGACCTATGCTCCCCAAATTATCAATGGTTTTAGGGATAAGCATCATGAAAGCTGGATTGAGTTCTGTTTGGTTTTTATTTTCATATTAAAATTAACCTTCTAAAATATAAATATAAAATATCAATGATATAAACCTTCCAAAATATAAATGACATAAATGTTGTAAATTCTTTTCTCTGGGGAAAAGTTGCAAAATCCAGATATTCTCCACCAAAAGGTTTATGCTAAGAAAAGTAGATGTAGCCTATCTTGTACCTTTTCAAAATGATCCCCTTTCTTGCTTATTTATTCAAAATACCTCATTTTAAAAGTACCTCCTTATAGTAGATTGTTGCCTTTTTTTCTCATAAAAAGGTGGCAGAAAGCCAAATTGTCTGATTCTGAGGTAGGGTTATAATTAATGGAGGGGTTAGTGGGAAAATACAAAGAATGGGGTTTTGCTATTTCCTGTTGCAGGTGTATCTTTCAAACAGCACAAATCCTGTGTTGCCTTCACACCTGAGAAGCTATGATCATCGCAGGCCTGCTCTCCCCCAAGAGAGAGCTTAGTACCTGTTGCTTAAATTCTCCAATCGTTCTATTTTTGAATTATACTTCTGTTTTTGTGACAGTTTGAATTCATCTCCTAGGCCTTTGGCTCCACCATAACCGGAAGTAGGGAACCCAAGAGCTGTGGTCATGTAAATCCACAAATGAGCGCATACACAAGACAGATGAGGGTCTTGCAGCCGCTCTGGCTCAGATCAATATTGCATTAGCTTGCTAGGCTAAGGTCTCGCCGTTGTTCAGGAAAATTCAATACTTCTTTGTATTACAGTCGAAAAAGCCTTTCACTCTCCTATCTTGAGGGCTCCTAAAGAGAGTTGCATGCTGCTTGCTGTCCCGGGGCAATATTCAAAAGGACAGAAGGCAGATTTACCCGGCATGTCTTCAACATTATAAACCAGTGAGTCATGGAGACTCTCTAAATTCTGGGTCTGCACTAGACAAGTTCTCTTCTGTTTGCTCTTTCAAAGAGACTCCACCTCCCGCCCTCCCCAGGGGAACTGGTGACAGCAGAGGGGAGGGGAGGGAAGGCAAGGCAGCCGGAGCTCGGGGTGGTGAGGATATGACTGCAGCTTTCCTTGTGTGCTTGTATTCTTGGTAAGGTCAGTGGCTGTGGCGATCTGAGAAAGGCCCCCAGGAGTAAGGCTGTAAAAGTTTGCCCACAAACTCAAGAAAAAGAAAGTTATGAAACCACAATAATGGAATTTAAATGAGGGAAAAGACTGAGGAAGAATGAATAGACTCTAAGCCTCCCATTAAGATTACAGACCAGAAATGGGATTCTTTTTGAGGAAAGGAAAGACCTGAGTTTATGACTCCAGCAAGATATTTTCATGCATATGTTGCTGGCATCTTTGCACTCTTAGGGGAAGGGGAAAGTGTTGAATTGGTGATAGGGCCACATTCAGAATGAAGAAAACTTGGCGAAGAGCTAGTACTTGTGGGAGAATCTGTGGCCGGGATTAAAGCCAGAGAGAAACAAAAAGCGGTGGGAGTTTCATCTGAGATGCTGTCTTCTGCAAACTGGGAAACCTGATATCATGACCTTTCCCCTCATTCTGCAGAGCCACTGTCCACGACCACGTGGTGCCCTATGTATCCGTCCTCTAAATGGGCAGACTCCTTGTCCTCTTCGTAATAAAGCAGTTGACACACACAAACATTTGGGTGCTAGAGAGTGAGGGGTGACAGTAGAGAGAGAAATCGGTCACATCCATTACTTTGAGCACGTGGAGAAGTTATCAGCTATTCAAACTCATCATTTTGCGCTAACTCAAATAGTAAACCACTTTAGCTTAGTTTCTTTCTTTTCTTTCCTTTTATTTTTTAAAGAGGGTTGGCCAAGAACTGAAAACCTGTTAGCCCAGGATCCAAGCACTCTAAAAAGCAGGGCGCTCAGATAGCCACCTGCCAGGAACTCAGCTAGCATGTGGGGCTCCAGGGAGGCCAGTTCGCGTGGGGTTCACTTTCTCGATCACACGTGAAGCTTCACCCAGCTCTCACCAGCCGCCTTCTGCATCCAAGCAGCACACGCCGGCCTGGGAACCCCACCTCCCTGCCGAAGGCCCATCCCTCCAGAGAAAGGTCCACCTACTGTGCCTCCTTAAACAAAGCAATAACTCTTAGTTGAAATGCACAGTACCTCGGATTTCTTGGAGGGGAAAATGGTCCACACCAGATTGTCCTTCAAAGCCCAAACCATCTGGTATGTTTTTACCATATGCGCAATAAAAAAAAAATCCAGAGAAAAGGGGATTTTTTTTTTTTTTTTTTTGTCTTGCTGCTGATCTGGACAGGGAAATGGAAAGATTTTCCAAGGCCAGGGGGCTTCCACACTGTCTATAAGGCAACTTACAGTTGCTAATTGCCACGGTTGGTCTAAAAGCACTTCAACAAAGGGATGGCCAGTATAAGCCAAATAACAACTTGACTTGATTGCCAATCAGTCAGTGTCCCCAATCTTTTTCTGCCTCAGTTACTACCTGTTTCCTGGTGTGCAGTCAAATGGCTGCTTTGCGTCATCTCTTCGTCCCTGGACACAAGTGCAATGCAGTCACCTCTCTGAGGTTTGGGAGATAAAAAACTGAGACAGAAGTCAAAAAGACTCATTTTCTTTTGTTTTGATTACAATTTGCTATTATGTGTAAATTAGTGGTATCTATAATTTCTAAATTTTTTAATTGTTACAATTATGAATTAGTCTTCAGATCCAGCCCTGATTAGGACATAATCTACTGTCCTTTGTCTAATTCGGTGATGTTCCTTGTAACGAGGCTCCAGGACTGAAAGATGGAAAGAGGAAGGGAGTGGGGGTCACCCAGGGCTGGGTCAGACCTTGGTACTGCTCTGGTGCCAGGACTGGTTTCCAGAACATTCCCCAGGATCCCCTCCTAGGGCGGGGGCCTTGAGGACAGATGACTCCAGGAGCCCCCGGTGGGTGATCACAAGCTGGCTAGAGTTCCTGGGCGCTGGACCGTGTGCACCGTGTGGTCCTGGAGATGAATGCCAGGGTGCACTTGACAGCCCAAATCTCCTTTGCAATCGAAGCAAGCATTTCGATTTTGTTCCTGAAAACAGTCCTGCTCACTGGGGAATGTGGTTATGCCTGTTATTGCCCTTCAGAGCACACTTGAAAATCCTCTCCGCAAACCCGATCCAATATGTTCACTGCAAAACAATTAGCTAGTGAAGACTTGCTTGGGGTAAGAAAACACTTCCGGGTTCCACTGGGACCCATGTTCACAAATGGTTCTGCTGCAGAAGAAAAGGTATATTCACGATCTCTGCATTTCTCCCTCTGCAGTTGGTCCCCACATTGGGCGTTACTGTGGGCAGAAAACACCAGGTAGAATCCGCTCCTCATCCGGCATCCTGTCTATGGTTTTCTACACGGACAGTGCCATAGCCAAAGAAGGCTTCTCGGCAAACTATAGTGTCTTGCAAAACAGTGTTTCAGAAGGTCAGTATTTATGCCTCTTGCAAAGCCCTGCGGTAAAGAGTCACTGTTATTCCTCCTCACACACCTATGGCCCTGTGAACACTACAGATGTGTTTTGTGGGTTGGAGTGCCCAGTGTTTCTTTTTCTCTTTTAAATGGTTTATATGAATATCAAAAGGAAGAACTCTTTGGGGTGCTTTCTTAAAACTATGTGTGAGAAGGCTGCATGTAAGCCTCTGAAATTATGGGAGAAAAAGTGGGAAACGGCAAAACTGTGCCTTGAAACAATGAAATATGGCCAGACCACCTGCCTGGTACCCTCCAGTGTATATTGGGCTGAGAGCCAGGACAGGACAGGCATCGATCCTGGATGAGAAGAACCAATCAGCATCAGTGGAGTTCATCGACAGGCAGGTAGGTAGAATGGATGGTGCGTGGTGGTTTGATTTGGGGAGACCCTGGAGGAAGCTGTTTTTGTTTTTCTTTTGTGAATGAAAGCGGATATTCATGTAAAAGAAGCATGTTTTAACTTCTGCTATAACTTTCCATAAAAGAAAAAAAAGTAATACGTTTTTTGTATCTTCTTAAAATACACGACTAAGTTGATGTGGTCTCCTGCTCTTTTAAGAGCCCGAGGAAAAAAAACCTGAAAAAACAATGAATAATTTGTGTTTCATCAGTTTTAGCTGCCAGGTTGTAACGTAGCACAGAGAAAAGGCAGGTAAGTTAGGAGACCTGTTCTACAGATATGCTTGTATCTTTTCTACCAGATCTTACTGGAAAACAAAAAGGCCAATTAAACTTCAAAATCTTATCTTTACTTAATTTATTTGGTTAATCCATTCATGTATTTTTGTGCCATTTTATATTCCAAATAACAAACCTAAGCTTAAAGGTAGAAAACCAGTGAAAGAAAACCTTTTATGCCATAAAACCTTATTAATTATGATAGAAAATTCAGAAAATGTGGAAATTTGGTTAGTTGAAGTTTTTCTGGATGGTTGAGAATCTTCTTTTTAATCTCTAAAGTTTTTTTTGCACTTTGGTACTTTACATTTTCCTAAAATTGATTATTCACTTCCCAGTATCATAGTTCATATTTCATTGTTTGCTGAGTATATGAGGCCCAATGGAATATATGTTTTCATGATTCATGTTCATCGTTGTGAATATTACCATTTATGCTGTAAAATTGTGGTGCTCTTTGGGACCCTATGATACTGCACTTTACCCTGATGGATTCTGTTGTGCTTTAATAAAATAAACCAATGGTGTTAATAACTATGGCCAGTCCAGGGCAGGGGCATAACAAAGGGGAGGCCTGGGTGCCAATTGCAAGGACTCTGAAAGATGGAGAGTTAAAGTCTACTTAGCCCACTAAATATGGGCTATAAATGGACAAAGAGTCTTTTTCACTTTTATTAGATCTTAGAGGAAATAGTTAAATTTTCTTTAAATGTAACTCTTGATGTGTATGCATATGACATATCTGCATACATTCAACTTTGAAAATAAATCCAAATTTCCATCATTTCCTAAAAACTTTCTAATAGTATTTATAGTATTTATATCAACCTAAGCCCTGTTGGATAAATAATCAACTGTGAGATCTTCATAGCCTTGCTTTTCAGAATTCTTGCCATGAAAATGCACGTATCGGTGCTACAATCCAATAAGTCCCTCGCCGTCATCTTTTGTAAGACTGTGTGAACATCGAAAAGACCGTTTTAGTTTTCCAGATCAAAAAAGGAAATATGCATCCTAGGTCCTCTTCGTTTTGATGACTTAGGGCCATTTTTTTTTCCCTTCAGACTTCAAGTGTATGGAAGCTCTGGGCATGGAATCCGGAGAGATTCACTCTGACCAGATCACAGCTTCTTCCCAGTACAGCACCAACTGGTCTGCTGAACGTTCCCGCCTCCACTATCCTGAGAATGGGTGGACCCCTGGAGAGGATTCCTACAAAGAGTGGATCCAGGTATGTGGCTTATACTTGGCACACTCAGGGTGGAAGATTTGGGTCATCTAAAACGGTTGTTGAAAAAAAGCAACGCCGTGGCTAGTGCCTTCCAACGAGAAGGACAGGGACCACCACCGAGTGTAATCACTTTGCAGAATTCACAGGATCAGAGAAAAGCAGGCCTAGCTGACATCCCTGAAAACCCCTTGTCTTCTCAGATACTTACATATGACTCTAACAGAATCTGAGCACAGGTGTCTCACTTGGGTAACAACTAAAAGATCCGAGGGGTTTTTTCCCACAGCAGCCATACATTTTCTATGGATGTGCTTCCTACTTCAACAGATTTTTATTTCCTTAATGAAATATATTACCTGTACTTCGAGGTGTGCCTGAAGTCATTGTTTTGTAAGGCGTTTTGTTTGTTTGTTTGCTCAGGGTAGGAGAAGAGCAGAACGGGGTTGAGGTTTACTTTACCTCACTGGTCCAAGTAGCACGTGCCCAAGAAGTGGTTTAGTTGAAGGTATTGGTCTCTGTGGATTACGTACAGGCGCAGACGTATGAAACGTACATGTCTCTGTCCTTAATAGTGATGTTGGTTCTGCTTTCCCCACTTTGCTCTAATATTCCCTCCCTGCCTTCACCCTTCCACTCCCCACAGGTGCCCCTCCTCTGCCCCTCCACCCGGACTCATCTCCAGCTCATCCCTGGCACCACTCCCAAAGCCTACACTTGCCCCAGCTTGATGTCTGGATACTCCCACCCAAGGCCTGATGTTCATGTTCTTGACTTTTTCACCCACTGTCAAATGAAACATCATATCTGGCTGTGTGGGTTAAACTGGGGGCAAATTATCCAATGTTATTTGCTGAAGGATCCAGATTTCCTCTTCGGGAGAGTAGGCAGAGCCTGTCCTGTACTAATTGCGAGATATATAAAAATGACTAATTCCCAGGGAGAGTCTCTAAGCAAGAAAATATACCAGGATGATTAATCCCCTACTTTCTACATCTATGCCTGTTTCAGTCTGTTGAGCACAAATACCAGATTTTGTTTTACTTTGGAAAGGTCAATATTAGTTTAACATACACTTAAAGTGAAATGGCCTATTTCAGAAGGCTGAACTCACACTAACCTCGAAATGATAACACTGAGAAATGTGTAGAGGGTGAGAAAAGAAGAGGCTTTTACCTTGGGTGGGATTGCTGCATCCAGCTCTAGATTAAGTCAGAAATGAAATGAACTTGCCTCCGTCAAATAGCTCTTGGAGACTTGTGTTTCCACATCCCCACACCAACCAGCAGTTCCATGTGATTGACAGACGTGCCTCTAGAGAGAAGCTTACGTTTTGCAGTGCTAAGCATGTTTGCATGGTAATGTAGTTGTGTTCTCGGCAGGGTGGAGAACACTCAATAATTTAGGGATGTTAGTCTTGCAAGAGTTCTGAAAATGCAATGGTAGCAATTCTTCTGGGCAAGGAATTCGGTGTCAGTAGATGTGTGGAGACAGAACGGGCTCTCACAGAGCATTTGTCAGTGGGACAGGGTTTACGTCACTCTCAGGAGCTGGGCACCATTTGTGATGGCCCCAGAAGAAAAGTCTCAGATGGTCCAACTCTTTCTATCAAAGTACGGTCGGGATAAGCTAAGTAACCCAAACCCCCCAGACAAGAAGGTTTCCTTTTTGCTCATCCACCCCCCATCTCTGGCTGGCAGGGGGTCTGCACCACACCTTCTCACACCAGGACCTAGTTGGAGGGAGTGGCCGTCATCCGAAACCTGTCACCAAGGCACAGGGAGGAAGGGAGTGTGGCCAAGCACGCGGACCCACGAGGCTCCGTTGAGGAGCATGACACCGAGTTCCTTGCCAAAGCGCATCCCACGGCCGGCCACGCTTAACTTCCAAGGGGCAGCAATTCCACACGTGCTGGAGGGAGAACAGCACAAATGACACTTGTGCCATTCATGGGATAGTCGCCATGTATCGAGTATTTCCTATGTGCCCCAACTTCTGCTGAGTACTTGATTCATGTTTATTCAATCCTCAGAGCAGTCCTGTGACAGAGGTTCAGTTATCCTTTTTTTTTTTTTTTTTTTTTTTTTTGCGGTACGTGGGCCTCTCACCATTGTGGCCTCTCCCGTTGCGGAGCACAGGCTCCGGACGCTCAGGCTCAGCGGCCATGGCTCACGGGCCCAGCCGCTCCGCGGCATGTGGGATCTTCCCAGACCGGGGCACGAACCCGTGTTCCCTGCATCGGCAGGTGGACTCTCAACCACCGCACCACCAGGGAAGCCCTATCCTTATTTTTAAAATGAGGACCCTGAGGTTCGGAGAGATGAGTAAATGCCGAAGGTCACGGGCTTGGAAGCAAGGTCTGTTGGACTGCAACACCTGCTTCTTTACACTTCGATGTGCTTTATCTTTATCACTAATTCCTATATATTCAGGTGTATCTTGTGAAGCATCCGTCCGCAACCCTTTATGCTCTTCCTCGTGCTGAGAAGCCTCACACCAGGATGAGCGGGGGCTTCCTGCTTCTAAACCAAGAATGGGGAGCCCTTACTCCTCAGCCCCTCCGGAAGGTGGATGTCAGAGGAGCTCAGCGTCAGTTCACCTTGAGGGAAAATGATCTTTTTCTTCTGCGGGAGCTCAGCGGGCTCATTTCCATGGTAGTTGCGTCTGTGTACTTGGTGGGAGGGCTTAACATCCACCCATCACCTAACTATGAATAATTTCATGTGTTTCCAGCTTTTCTGAAACTCCTTGGAAGTGGCGGGCTTGTTTTCATTGGATAGATGTTTTATAAATTAACCCACAAGCACAGCATAAGGGAGGCTGAGGGCAGGAGGTACACACCTCCCGTCGCAGGACCATTTATTTGTACTTGACGGTCCTATTTGTATGCACATCAGAATGAGGATGGCATTTGTTTTCTTTTTCGGCTTTGTCACATTCTGCATGAAATATACCCCACAAAACATGGTGCTGTAGCCACAAGGACAAACACTTGCATGTGTTAAATTAATAAGGCAGCCCTGGAAACTGACTCTCCCTCAAGACAGGAACAGTCTTTGGTTCAATTGTTTTCTCTAGGAAATTACCGAGTGACATAAAAAAACAATGCATCGTTAACCGCCGGTGTGGATGTCCTCCTTGGTGCTTCCTGTGGGATCTGTTGTCTGGCAAAAAGCTTAAGAACCAGGGCAAGAAGCCCTTTAGTGGGGAGGAACATGAAGGGAAGTCCTGGCTTGGACATTTCCACGTGGTCACATCCTGTTCTAAAGGCCACTTCATATCCTGAGACGAAAACCTCCTACTTGTCAATTGCAGAGTTAATCACCCTGTGAGATTTGCCCATGTTTTTCAGAGTATTCCATTCTGTTCCGTGTCCTAGAACTGCTGATCTGATTACTCATTTCATCTTTATCTTCTTTTTGTTTCTGGTTAAATAATCAAGGATTCTGAGGAAAGACTCAGTGGATCGGTGGCGCTATAAAAATTCTTAATTTTCAAGCACATGATTAGAGCCCAAGCCATTAACCTCATTGACACTGAATTTCTTTTCCTATAAAATAAAGGTGACGTAGTCTTCTCCATTCAAGCTCTGGCAGTCTACGAGACTGTGGATCTCAGAAAAAAGCAGGCTCGGATTTTTCTTTTCAGATCTTCAAACTAAGTGTGTAGAATGTGTCTGATCAGAAAACATGTTCTCCTAAATCCTGATGTAGCCATTCACACACAAAGCAGAATTTAATTCGTTAATTATTTCAATGTTTTATTAATGATGGTGTTCACTGCACTGTAAACAGATTTATCCTTCTAGCTTTAATTAAAGCTCTTGGGAGTGCTTTCCTCACAACAACTGTGACTTTCCCCTGATTAAAATGCCAGGAGACAAGAGAAAAAAAAAAAGTCAAGAGAGGTAATGCCTGGATAGGATATGAACTTTGTTGATCCAAAGAAATAAAAATGGCACTAGGGACTAATCGATTACTACACCCTCCAGTGACTTTAGAAATAGAATTACTTGATAAACCAACTCAGGCTGAAACTCTGCTCATCTCCAAATTTGGTAGCATTGTCTTTTGTGGGAAAAATTAAAAATTGGTGCTAGATTATTCATGCCTTCTCTTATTCCAGAGGAGCAGAAAGCAGTTGGCTTCTAAACCACATCCTGTTTGGTTTGGTCCATCAGCCCTATGATGGATTAATCCCACAAAAGAAAGTAATCTCCAAGAAGACCCTCTGTAGCTGTAAGAATACATCAGCAAGCCCCTTCTCTGTTCACTACATTTTCTGATAGAAATGTTCATTCTGAGGGATGAGGAGAAGGAAAGTTCCAGAAGAGAGGAGCTCACGCTAACCTTCTGCGGAGGTTTGTTTCAGTGTTTTCCTTTTGCTTTACATGCATTTCCCTTTGATAATATTCCACATTTCCTAACTGAAGGAACTTTGAAAGCAGACACCAGTAACCAAAGGCCTTGGTGTAAGGAGTTGGGCTGAACTGAGTCAAAACACACCCACACCCACACACTCTCACACACACACACACACACACACACACACACATTCTCTCTCTCTCTCTCTGTCTCTCTCAGGGTTCACTTACTCACAGCCACAGCTGCAGGGTTGAAGAAAGTAGGTGCCCTCATTCAAACTGTTCAAATGCAAGCGGCCCTGGGTTGCTCTGAGGATTTTAAAATTCATTTTAAGACATGTTCTAACAACAAAACCTTATGTTTCTATAGCATTTTCCCTTTATAAAAGCCCATTTTAGTCTTAGAGTGTAGGTTAAGTGGACCAGAGGTTCTTTATCTGCATCTTCCTATGAGAAGGCTGAAGCCCAGAGAGGTTAAATAGTTCATCAAGTCCTGATTTGGGGAAAAGCTGCAACTTGTGGGGAAAGTTAGCCTCACAGGGCCAAAGGGGACTTCTTTCCTCAGACTGGGGACCTGAGTCACTGGGCACTGGGAGAGCCGGAGGGCGGGAGGCGAGTCACAGCTCGGGGTCAGATCTGAACCAGGCCCGGGTGCAGCTGGCCTTTGCAGAGCTCTTTGGCCATTGGAATTGTGAGTTTTTCACCTCCTGCTCTGTCAAATGCAGTAAGCCGTGCAGATACTCTCACGCCAGCTAAACTGGGCAAAGCGAAAATCCTGGTGAGGTCTTAAGACCTCGTGAGTCACAGAGGAAACTGTCCTTCCTCGCGCCTGGCTCCCAGCCCCCAGCCCCAAGGTCTTCCCTGTAGTCCAGGGGGTCCTTCAAGGTTTACTACCCACAGGTGCCTCCACATCCACCCAGGGGTGTGAGTTGTTGCTACCAGAAACCTCCGAATCTCACTTGCAGCTTGCTGAGAATGGAGACAAAAGATCATTTAAAGGCATGGACCTGATTTCAGGAGCTAAGAAAGGGCTAGCTGGACATCCTTTACGTGCCAAATGGGATGAAATAACTCATGGATTCTTGGAAATGTTCCCTCTGACACACAGTATTGTTACACATTTTTATCACATTTTAGGTGGGAGAAGTGAGTGTTTCTTACTCAATTAGAAGAATTTGTTATCTGAAACCCTTCTTTTTTTCTTCAAAGTGAGAGTTTCCCCAAATTGAAAGTAGAAGCTGAAGTAATTTATCTTAAAACTTTTAAATGTCATTTATTTTCACAAATTTCATATCTCATTTTCTTTCCTTCTCAACTCTCTTGGACAAATCTTTCATTCTCTTATATGAATGTGTTGAGTGTGGAACAGGGATCTCCTATGAAATAGTTTGTGATTTTTCATACAGTTGCTAGTTTCTAGTAGGTTTATAATCTGTGTCCAAAATCGGTTCTATCTGCTGAATTGAACTAATCCAGAACATGTATGGAGGCAAGTTATCCTGACTGTAAACACGCTGCGCTTACAGACCAGACACTTCCAGGATTGCGGGGCATTTTCTCATTCAGATCATTAGTAAATAGCTGAAATTGCAATAAAATGCTTTATAAATGTGTGACTAGAGAACTGACGAAAATAGCTCACTGGGTTACCCAAATGTGGAATGATGCATGTAAAATATAATGTTGGCAAATTTAGGGAAAATATAGCTGTTCAACTGACTGTTTATTCACCAGGTGTGCTCTGTGTGTGTTTTGCAATTAAAATTAACTTGCTATTTTAGCTGAAACATTGATCTTGAAGGGAGACAATTTGCTTTTTTTTTTTTTTTTTAATTTTATTATTTATTTATTTGTTTGTTTGTTTTTGGCTGTGTTGGGTCTTCATTGCTGTGCACGGGCTTTCTCTCGTTGCGGCGAGCGGGGGCTACTCTTCGTTGTGGTGCGCAGGCTCCTCATTGTGGTGGCTTCTCTTGTTGTGGAGCACAGGCTCTAGGCATGTGGGCTTCCGTAGTTGTGGCACACGGGCTCAGTAGTTGTGGCACACAGGCTTAGTTGCTCCGTGGCATGTGGGAATCTTCCTGGACCAGGGCTCGAACCCATGTCCCCTGCATTGGCAGGCAGATTCCCAACCACTGCGCCACCAGGGAAGTCCCGACAATTTGCTTTTTAAAAAAGTAGCCCAGGTGAGACTTTGGTTATCTTACTCTAGTTCTGCATTGACTTATACTTCATGCACAAAATAAATGCTTTATCTCTGACCCTTCATTTATCACAGGACTGTTATGTCTAACTAGGTTTCCACCCAGGAAGCTCATGTTCCAAAAGTTACTGTCTCCTGAGGAACTTTTCCTAATGCTTTCTCTGGTACCTTACCTTGGTGTTTCACATTATAGGAAGTCATTTGAAGGAAATATGTGTTTATAGGGACAGATGAAATTCAGAGCTTTTTGTTGTTTTTGAAGGAAGATATGATTGGGGGAAACAGAATGTACATGTGACATAATTATTTAGACATTTTTAGCTGTTGTTTTGTCAGAACATAGCAAGATGATTTTTTTTTTTTTTGCGGTACGCGGGCCTCTCACTGCTGTGGCCTCTCCCGTTGCGGAGCACAGGCTCCGGATGCGCAGGCTCAGCGGCCATGGCTCACGGGCCCAGCCGCTCTGCGGCATATGGGATCCTCCCGGACCGGGGCACGAACCTGTATCCCCTGCATCGGCAGGCACACTCTCAACCACTGCACTACCAGGGAGGCCCTAGCAAGATGATTTTAACCATTTTGGTCAAGTTGACCACTTAATTCAATTTTAAAAATCAGTCAAAGGATTTTACTAGTTAGTGTTTCATGTCAACACACTTTAAAGAAAATGTATGACACTTAAAGAAGCCTCTGATTTTTATGATGAAGCATCACTGGGAAGAGAGTGTTGAAAGAACGACAAGTGTTTGGGTAGAATTACACTTAAAATAAGTTAGTTTGTAGAGCATGAACATTTCCTTTTTTTTTTTTTTTTTTTTTTTGTGGTACGCGGGCCTCTCACTGTTGCGGCCTCTCCCGTTGCGGGGCACAGGCTCCGGATGCGCAGGCCCAGCGGCCATGGCTCACGGGCCCAGCCGCTCCGCGGCATGTGGGATCCTCCCGGACCGGGGCACGAACCCGTGTCCCCTGCATCGGCAGGCAGACTCTCAACCACTGCGTCACCAGGGAAGCCCCAGAGCATGAACATTTCTTTTTGCTTGCTGTTTTGGTTTCTTATTGTTTTATGGCAGTGTCTATTTGGAACCAACATTCATAGTTAAATTCTAGAGGAGAGGTTTTTATATTTCTTTCCAGAATATCTTGACTTTAAGAGTAAGATTAAACATAGGTGCAAACATTCTTTTGTCTAAATTCTTTATTGTTCATGTGTTCAGAGGGATTAAGTTATTTGCAAGACCATAGGGCCAGGTACTGACAGACCCGGGCTGGAATCTCAGTATCCCGGCCACCGCTTCTTTGCTCCCACTGTTGTAACAGTATGAGGACATGAATTTGGATCCTCTCTGAAGACTGTGTCTGAAGACCAAGCAGGCACGTTTAAATCCCAGTATATCCTGCTTAGCTGCTGATTGGTAAATGATGTCTAGTAAGTTGAACAGTCACTGCAGAAGCTTTAATTTAAACAAATGATTGGACTTTGTCTGGAGCAGGGGTTTTGCATCTGGACACTCCTGACATTTTAGATTGGATAATTCTTTGTTGTGGGGCTGTCTTGTGTGTTGTAGGAAGTTTAGCAGCATTCTTGACCTCCAGCTACTAGAAGCCAGTAACATACACACACACACACGCATGCACACACACACACGTACGCACACGCGCACGCACACACACGCACGCACGCACCCTCAATCATGACAACCAAAAACGACGTGTCCAGGAGTTGCCAGATGTCCTGTTTGGGGGCAAAATCATCCCCAGTTGTAAACCACTGGTATAGAAGATGCGCAAAATCCTAATCAAGTCATTTTCAAAATAATCAGACTGATCAGAATTTTGAAAGAAAAAGTAGCTGGTTGCTTGGCTGGTTTCTGTCACTTTTCAACCGCTTATTGTAGATATTTGAACAGAGTCGTACGTAGTTCTTTTGTTTTACAAAAATACAGATGCATCTGTTTACCTGATGCAGGAAAATAGCATCATAAACCTGCCTGCTTATTTATCTTAAGCTTCACTATTTTTAGCTTTTAGAAGTGGACTGTTTTTAGCTAAATAAATACAGATGTTATTTTAGAGTACTGCACGATTGGGTCTCAAAATGCACTGATAAGAATGGGATTAAGAAAAGGAAACACAAGGATAAAATCACCAGTCATCACTGACAAGATTTAGGAAAAATAAGACTGAAATGAGCTCTTCCACAACTGGATGTCGTGTGCCCCTGACCTTGACTTACCTGTTTTAGTTTTTCTGCAGTATGTAAATAAACAGCTCTTTTTTTTTTTTTAACTTCAAATGTAATCAAGAGTAAGGAACTGTGTTTGAAAACCTGTCTATTGCTTTATTAACTTATCTTTTCATGGGAAACATACTATTAAGTTTCCAATTCTGTAACCTAAACAACAACACATTAGAAGCCATCAATTACCATCCAGTTTCATATCTGTGGACCAATAGGAAGGCAAGGTTGATGGTTTCACATCTGTTTTAGGTGAAAGGCTGTTCCTGTCTGTGGTATTTAAAATTTAAAGAACTTCTGTTATTATACAATTGGGAATCCTTGGGGAGTAAAATGTTAATGAAATCCATAATGTGCACAGACTTTATGATAGCAGTTTTAAGAAATTCCTTTGGTGGGGTTTGTTGATTTCTGCCCTGGCGGTAAGAACTGTGTTTTACAGAGTGCGTTAATGTCCACGTCTACCAGCGATGGCTACGTTTATGCAGCATGTAATGTAGCACACAAACTCCTAAGCTTTAAATAACTTTCATACCAGAATTTGAAAGCCCCAGAGCAAAACAATGTGTGTTCTTCAGAAGTGGCAGAACCTACAGTTGGAAACTTTTCAAGCACCTCCACAGCAAACTTCTCCAAAGGTGCAAAAGGCCCACCCTGGAAATTCCAAAGCCAGGATGCAAATGGATATTCTGTGCCCTCATATATTTCTCATTTAATGCACCATTTGAAAGCTCCACATCAAAATAGCAATTTTGGGTGCTGACCTGAAACAGAGACACACACAAACACGCATACGTATTTCCTTTCTCCACTGCAAGCCCCCAGCCTTCACATTTCATTCAATTCTACGTTCAAATAAAGAGAGGAAAGTAGATTAAATTAAAAATGCTCTATAAATCCCAATAGTAATAAAATGCATTACGCTTTTATATTTCCAACTATCGAACAGAGTAAGCAGTTGAGGCTAATTGCACATGTTATGACTAATGTGCAATTAGAATAATCACATATGAACTTGTACAAGTGACTTGTACATTTTTTTTTCAGCTCATTTTGCCTCCACGGGTTAAAAACACATTCATGGCCTTCCTTTAATTGCCTTCCTTCAGAAGAATGAAGTCTTAATTTTACCAAAGTTTTATTTTTCTTACAATCCCAGTGCTTTAAACTTCTAACTACATTTTCTGGATTTAGCAGAAAAATAAATAAGCTTCTTTATTCTTCTAGCAAGCCTGAGACGGCAATAGATAGAATTCTTCAGGGGATGGGTGATTGGACCTGACAGCTTCTGAAATCCTTTCAAGCATTTAAGATTCTGTGATTCTATTAAAAATAAATTTACTCTATCAGCTGGTACCCTGGGCTTGCTTAAAAGAAAATATAAATATGTGAAGCATAGCTCGAATTCGTTTTAAATAGTACTGATAATCATATCAGGCAACACATAGCAAAAAAAAAATTTTTTTTTAATTAAAAAGATTTTCTTTCCTTAGATCAAGTAATTGTTTAGGTTGGCTTCACCCTGAAGCTTATCTGAGGATTTCACATAGAAACCTCGCTAGTGGGGCTGTTTTGCTTGATTCTTTTGTGCTAGTTCAGGGGGAAGTGCAGCTCACTAGGGGAGATAAGATGAAGTCTGGGCAGTTCATCTTTCATGTCTCTCTAATCTTTGATGGAAGTATCTGAAAGGCAAAGTCTTACCCACCATTCCAGGCTGTTCACACCTTAAAGTCTGGCCAACACTCGGTCTTTTTTCTTTCCTTAAGAAGACAAATACCACATGCAATTCGGAGCATGTTATAGGCCATCATACTAATGCAGAAAAGTGGAGGGGAAAAAAGCAGCACCAGGGATACAGCTTAAGAAGAAAGTCATCACGGTGATCTTCATGCATGTATGACTTGATGTGGTTACTTAGGGCTAAAGCTGACAAAGACAGACCCCATCTCCGAAGAGAAAGACCAAGACCCAGGTCGATGCACAGGCTGATGGCTACAGGTGCAAGAAATTCAACAGAGCTTTTAAGTTTGAAGATCCGGAAATTAAAGATAAAATTTCCAGTGGGAAATACTCATGATAATAAAAGAAGTTAGCAAATTAAATGAAATGTGAAACACTGAACAAATTGTTTTTGATATTTCAGGAGGCACACAGAGTTCATGGGGAAAAGAGAAAAGAACTTTTTCTTAGTTCCCAGTCTTAAAAAATGAAGACAGAGTATGCAGAATTTTCCTGGCCTAGTTTTTTAAACATTATTCTGAAAATCCAGACTAGCCACTGCTGTTGTCAACCAGCAACATTTTGTAGCACACACATTATCCTATTTCTGTAGTTTTAACTTATGTTTCCAAATACTGCATTCATTTATAAGGATACTTTTATTTACAAAGCTCTAATACCAAGACGGTAAGAATTCATTTATTTAACAATCATGTACCCTGTGAAGAAAAATCAGTCAATACATTTGTTCATTTAACATGTTTCCTCTAAATCAACCACTCGTAAATAAAAGAATCTCATTTACTAAGACAAATGTAGAAGGCATCTTACATGATCTACATCTGGACATTCCTGTCTCTTCTGGAGAGGAGGACAAAAAGGAAAAGCAGACAGGAATAGGTAATTTGGGGTTCAGTCTGTAATATGCTGAAACTGAACTCTTATCAACTTCTGTAATATAATAGTTTAGTTCCCTTAGTCTAAGAACTTTGCTGTTTTCCAGGAGAGTTTATGGGAACATCTGTTTATCTACCTATCTTTTTTTAAAATGTCTAGATTTAGAATATTATGTGTCTCATATAAAATGCATCTCAATTAAAATCTTTTTATCAAAAGATTTGATTTCCATTTAAAATTTATTTATTCCATTTCTTCTTATATACCAGCAGCTTTATTAAAACCACGCAGGGTAATGTGTTCTCAGGCCTGACTTTGCATCTTAAAGTGTAGTGACAAAATGATAGGATTCTTACTGTCCTGGAAACCTGCAAGGTAGCATAAAGAAATGCTTTTTTCTACATTTCCACATGTGGGCCTTAGCTCTATTTTTTCTGCCAAGAAGCCCACCCCGCTACCCCCAACACCACACACACCACAGTATGGCCATGTTCACCAAGAAAACATTTCACCTTGTGTCACCTCCAAGGATGTGGTGAAATAGACGTGTCTGTCCACGTGTTGAGAATGGTTCCAGTGGATAAATGCGAATCACAGCTTCTTCCGTTACGTTAAGGACTCCGGGCAGGGATAGGGGAGGAAGAGCATGATATGTTTCGTGGAACATCTGTGCTTGTTCCCCTGTGCTTTGAAAGTAGACGTGCAGATGCATTTTTCCCATTGTGTGACCTGGACTGAAATGCATGAAATTACTACAGACAGATTTTTTCTTTCAGAACATTAAAAGAATTTTCAGTTCTGTTCCCCGACTGCATTTGGATGGCAAAACAGTGTGTCTTCAGAGCACAAAACGTTTCCCTCGTCCTCACCTTGGTTACCCACCTCCCTCCATGCAGTTTCCAACTTTCCAGCCCTTTTCCTGCCACGGGCTGGCCTCTGCTCAGCCCGAAACTATAGAACATCCATTGTGAATGGTAATTACAGATGATTCTTTTAGAAAGTAATTCTTTGAAAATGCATTATTTCAAGGGCTTTCCCACCTCCTTTATAAGTCATCTTCAAAAAAAAAAAATCAGTATACACTTCCTGACTGAATGGTAAGCTTCCAAACAGGGAAAATGCAGTTGACCAAATATAGTAAATCATGAAGTTCATCTCATCTGTTCTCAGGAATGATTGGCATCCCTTCAGAGACCCACTGTTTACACACAATTTCTGACAACCAACTGTACCTAGGCAGCCTGTTCTTTGTCTTCTCCCTTGTCTCCGGGGCAGCGTTTGTTATAACTTTTGGTGGGTGACTGACTTTAATCTCAGTAATCCCGTCAGCTCCTTGCAGGATTTTTAACGCCAAGTAGAGGGGTTTTCTTGGACACCTGCACGTCCAGATTCCCCATCAACACATGAAACTCTCATTAACCTGAGAGGCCCATGTAGATCCCTGAGAAATACATGGAAAGTCAGTGTAAAAGGATGCTGTCAAAGTTTATAGGCCAACAGCCTGATTTAGACCATTGCCCCCATCTGCAAGTCTTTAGTTTCCAGAAACTCATCCTTGTGTTTGTTTTTGAAACCAAGCTTTTAGAAGGAGAGAGAAAAATTAAAGGCGTGACTTACTGCAAAACTAATAATAAACAAGCCATTTTGTTGGTGCTGAAATAGACAGATGCTGTCTGAGTACAGATGTGTGTTGATCTTGAGTCATTTAGAAATCTCCCTAGTACTGCAGATAATAACACTTTATGGGGAGCATAGAACGACAGCTTTTGAAACAGAAATAGACCTTACCTGTACCTGTTTAATATTTTCTTGGTCTTTCAGGTTTAAAAATCTCTTTAAACTGCTGATAGATGGAAAGATGTATGTGTCCATAACTGAGGTTATTGCACCTTGGAAAGGTGTTATGTTGCCTGGCCTCAGTGCAGAATTAGTATTACTGCTTCTTCTACTGGGCTGCTTCTCAGAGACCATGAGACAAACACAAAGATCACAAAAGGCCTGAAACCTGCACTCATTTCCCAGCCACACAAAGCTACAATTCCAACATCGTATGAGGATCATATGTTAATTAGGTGAAAACTTGGAGACCTATAGTTAGACAGTGAAATATCAATGTTGCTAATTTTTCAAAAATACAGAAGTGGTCTGAGAAAAGTCTAAGATACCAGATACAGCCAATCCATAAATATCCTGTGGACGTCATGATCCCAAATAAGTTGGCTCTAAAACAAAAAGATTGAGAAGAGGTTGGAGAGCATGATAGATACGGCGAAAAAATGATTTAAGCCTTGCTGCCCTTTGAGGTAACTTCTGGGAGGAGGGACGCTTCGTAAGTTAGTGAGAGGTCTTTTGAGAAATAAATAAAAAAGAATCCTTCACGTGGCATGGACCTGGCCAACAAAACTCATCATCCAGCAGACCTTCCCTGTAAGTGGTGAACTTTTCAAAGGACTGGAAATTTTGAGTAGTTTTAATATTTGCAGTTTAAACACCAAGATAAGAATAGTCATATTCCTCAATTAAGAGTACAAGTTTGGGGCTTCCCTGGTGGCGCAGTGGTTGAGAGTCCGCCTGCCGATGCAGGGGACACGGGTTTGTGCCCCGCTCTGGGAGGATCCCACATGCCGCGGAGCGGCTGGGCCCGTGAGCCATGGCCGCTGAACCTGCGCGTCCGGAGCCTGTGCTCCGCAACGGGAGAGGCCCCAGCAGTGAGAGGCCCGCGTACCGCAAAAAAAAAAAAAAAAAAAAGAGTACAAGTTTGTTGCTCAAATGTTAACATTGGCTTAACGATGGGTAGCTGGCTTTATCTGGGAAAAAGGAGTTTCAGATCTTGCCAGCAACGCTGAACTGACAGAGTGTTGAATTTAAACTCGGCAAATGTGTATTGAGCGTTTGCTAAGGATGAGACGCTGCAGGTCGGTCTAGGTGACATTAAAGTTAAAGAGGGCTCTCTCCCTCTTTCAAACAAGTTATACAATCTAGCTACTACAGGCAAAACCACACATACACACACACAAACACACACACACACACACACGCTCCAATCACCCAAATGACTAAGGGAAAAAATATTAGGGTCACATTCTTATGTTTAAGGTGTGTACCAATGCATCATTATGACTCTCATAAAGCCAGGAAAAATAACGAAATGGGCTATGCATTGGTATTTTTGTTGGAGAGGAGAGGAGACCACGGCTTGGAATGGCTAATTAATTTGCTTAACATACTCCAGGTCGTTCTTTAATATCAAAGCCACAGAGGTGCTCCTGGGACCTGTGCTTTTTTGCCACCATGTGCTGCCTGCATCACCCAAGTATTTTTCCCTGTAGTCCTAGAGTTCATTGAGGGTATTTAATGCAGCCAGTTCCCTCTGTATTGAGATGTATTGTTTACTTGACTTTTTCCCTCACTGACGAGAGGGCAGGAATCTGGTAACCTTCCCTCTCTTGGCACCCAAGTATCTAGCACTTATTTGTGTGATAAAAGAAGAATCTCCAGCCACCAGCTTCCCTCCACAGTGCAAGGGATGTTAGACATGGAAATACCCACCACCGGAAGCTCATGATCTCAACTCATGGCCCTCTCTTTAATTGTTTGAGGAGCAAACAGTGTGATTTCGACAGCAGTGTGGACTCCTCAAGAAAACACGCAGTTTTGATGCCATTTCATTGAGATGTTTTCTTTCAAACGTAGATATAAACGGAGGGTAGGGCTGGACAGTGTGCCATGAGACTCAGGAGAGAGGTATCTGGCTCATGCAGACTGAGGGTTAGGTCTTATTCCCAGGAATGCTTGGATTCCCAGAGGCAGTGAAAGCACACATTTTAGCAGAATTAGCTCAGCAGTGCAGTGCACGGTCATGAGCTGAAAGTTTAATTACAAATAAGATTGCATGGTCTCCCTGTCACCAGCCCAGCACCTCCTGGCCTGGACCCGTGGACCCCATGAAGGCCTCTGCAAAGGAGGATGTGTGTTGGGGGCTAGGGGTGGGGAGGACACTTTTCCCTGCTCTCTAAAGGACTTTTGCCAAGAGATACTAGGCAGAAGGAGAATGTTCATCATATGAGATGTTTTGAAATGCAGGAAATTGGCTGGGATTTTTTTTCCTGTTCCTTCTGCCTTTAACTCATCAACCCTGACCCCTTCCATAGCCAAAATCTTATCCTATCCTATGAGGTCCAGTTTGAATGATTCAAATGACCTCTTTTCCATACAGCCTGAACTTTCCCCTTGTGCATGTAATCGTCTTCTGAAGCTCACAATGCCTCATCTGTGGGCATGGTGGCACTTCTTATTTTCAGTCTTGTATTATCCTTTTTTTCTGCATAGGCCTACTTCCATCCCGAGCCTGGCATACCATATATATCTATTGAATTTAATGGATTAAATGGTTTTATCTGAACCATTGGTGTCCTTCGGTTTACTTTAATTTCACACTTTCCGTTTAAGCATCTACAATGCGTGAAGCACCATTATTGGGCTTTAAGACACATCCGTGTGGGTATGCACCCTGGCTCCATGCATCGGTTTATAGTTTGCCCGAAATGTTTTTAATCATAAAAGCAAGAATAATATATGCTTTATCTGCATAATACAGTCCTACTGAAATTATGGGTGGAGGTCATAAATTCTTCTGTTACGTTTTAAAATGGTTGTCATCCAGACCACCCTTTAGTCATTCTTCCATTACTGTGCCCCCTTTGTTTTAGCAGAGACAGACATCAGAAGCAGAGATCCTTTCACACAGTCTGCTTGATCTCACAGGATGTTGATCAATGCGGTCAACTGGATCCATTCCACTTGACCTGCTCATGCATACCGACCCCAAGCAATTCCTACCCATTAAGCCTTCTAACTAGGAGAATGCTTCCCTAGTTTTCATGAGTGTTACAATAAACAATTAATGGATGGAACCAAGAGTTATAGCAGGAGAGCCTAAGCCAGCCTGTGTCCTCCATGCAGGAGATGCTTGCTAAACCTTGCTGACTGAAACTTCTAGCAAGAACCCATGGTACAATGGTCCTATAGGCATTTGACTAGATCTACATCATGTTTATGCATATCTGAGGCTGGTTACAATTTTTTTTAAGCTGTAGCATATTTTTCTTTCTTAAGACATTTCCATTATGCGATTTTTACTACAGAGTTTGTAGGTTAAATTCTTAACCAAGTTTCTAGGGATTACATTTGTTCTGTTCTGAGTACTTATCCTCTTTCCAGATCAAAGTATTAGGCTCAGGTTTTCAATTTAATGTAACTTACAAATAAGTATTCAAAAAATGTTAATAAAAATATTTAGTCCCTGAATCTTTTACCGCCCAGTAAGAACTCCTAAGTATCTAAGTTGGAAGAGGGGACCATCTAAGTGTCATCTTCCTGACTGAGCTATTAAAGTTTCTGAGGTCCCCATCTGCAAGTGAACATGGTGTTGAAGTAATGAAGCTTCTTCATTTTAAAGAAATACAGAGTTTTCAGGTTGGCGTATGTCTTAAAAATGTACAACAATCTTTGCCAAAGCCTAGGCATTCGGTCAGCCTTTCTCTTTAACTCTACATAGAAGTTTCCAGTTGTCTTTGATGCTGATTACTTGTATCCCAGAGTCTATAGGAACCCCCATACGATCTCATTTTCTCCTCCTTTGTTATCAGAATACATTGTGTCCTGATGTCCAGATTTTACAGGCTTATTGAGTAAGAGAGGAATTCAAATGGAATATTTGTTTTCTCTGAACACAATTATATCTGTTCTAGAAAATATAGAAGGGAAAAAGAAGCCCTCAGATTTTGCATGGAATATGTGAAGACTCCTCCCATATTTCTCTTAAATTGACGTCATCAGGGAAGCTGAGCATTTTCCGGTGGGTGTCACAGTCCTGTTGCCCTGCTCTCAAAGGTCTTTGAAATGCGGCCTCAGACACCCTGAGGAGGTGTGGACCCACCGTGCTCTCCTCCCAGAACAGTATCCTCCTCTTCACGCTCCATCTTCGTGGTTTCCACGTGGGAGTGATTGGGGTAGCTGGGTTCTGGAAATGTCTCTAGTTGAGATGCTGGTATTCACCTGCAGTACGGAGTCCCTTTCCTTTCCTCCTGCCGATGCCACTTGCCCATTCCAACAACTACAAGAGATCTTACTCTTCAGAAAGAACCACATGGCACTCCAGTTCCAAGAACATATCAGAATTAAATATTTCTTCTTTAATTTGTTGCTTCTGGTTTATGCCAAAAAAATTAATCTGAGAATGAAAGGATATGCCAACATCCAAAGGTGGTGGAGCCCCACAGCATAATCTCCTTTATCAGCCAAAGGAGATAGCTCTCAGCCCTTGTTTGAGGACTTCATTTGTCTTGTGCTTTCCTTGTTGTTCTTTTGCGCGAAGTACAGTGGCATCAGGGAAGCCAGGCTTTGCGTTGCATCTGGGCTGCACAGCCTTATCTAGTGTTATTCTAGCTGGTTGACTCAAGTCTTTGGAAAGGAAAATTCATCTGTTCATTCACTTGGGATTGTTTTACTATCAGCATAGGCTTTGTTGAAACCAGTAGTTTGCTTCCACCCAGGAAAATGCTTTCCTTTATGGAAAAAAAAAATTAATTCAAGCAATTAAGGCAAGAAAAGAAAATTGGTGAAGTTCTTCCTGCACTGCACTTTTCTTGCTCTTGGATATTTGTATTCTTTACCAGAATTTTTAAATGTTTTCTCATTATCTTTTGCTAAAAATGATCTGTCACCACTGTCTTGTTTTTCAACAGCATGAGTGACTCATTTGCAAAATTTGGTTTTCCAGTAGTCAATGTAAACATTAAACAGAGTCAAAGTAATCATAAATGGTTTCATATTCTCGATAATTATACAAATATGTAATTTCCAGAAAGAATAACTATAAGATTTAATTTTTATTCACTAAGAAATTCTAAATCACCTTTTGATAATTGTGCTTTTTAAGATAGGAATTGAGGAAGAGCATGGGTGTACTGGCATGTACATGGGCCACCAGTCTGATCTGGGGTAAGTCCTGGCTTAATCACTGACAAGTTACGGGACTCTGAGCAAGGTTCACACATCACTTTGTTCCTCAGTTGCTTTGTCCACTAAACCTTCCTTGTATGATTGTTCAGAATTAAAAAGATAATGTATATAAATTTAGCCCTTAATAAAATGCCTGACACATAGGGGTTGCCTTATGAATTTTCTATATATAATAGTAATTTTAGCCATCAGTGTTTTTTCTATGTAATAGAGTAATCATGAAAAATACATAAAGAGAGAATTATGTCACCAACTATAAAATGGTTGTATTCCTACTGGCAACTATAAAAAGTCCAAGATCCTAAGTCAAGGAACATGATGATCAGGTGCTGTAAATTAAGCCCCCAGATCCTGGAACAGCACTGATGTTCAGATGCTTAGGCATTATCAGAAAGCACGTGTGTTATCTAAGGAAATGAGACAATTGCTTAAAAATATTTTCTTTAGCTTGTAGTGTCTAGTGATGAATTAAACAGCTCTTTGAGTCATCAGAGATGCTCTAAAAAGAATCCGACACACTCCACCTCCCCCCCAAAGAAAGTATTTTTCCTGTTTTTAATCAGACTCCAGTCCTTTGTCCTTTATTTTTTCAGGCTCTTGTACTGACCTGTCTTGGGAATGTTAAAAGCCGGGAAACACTCCCTTGTCAATGCTCGCTCAATGGACAGTATTTTATTGAGCAAGACAGATTTTTCATTTTGGAAATGAGACTTTCCACATTACGACATTACCAATAGCTAGTTATGTATTATTATAGGAAGTGATGATATCTACTTCATGGCTGGGAGGCTGCATGCAGGTATTTAACCAGCAGTTTGCAGAGGTTTGCTTCATGATGTACTGCACGATGCGAAAACGTGCCCTTTGTCCTCAAGTGATTCCCAGTAAAACGTGTATCTCTCCTGGCTTCTGTTTATCTGGGGATTGTGTTTCCTATCATTACTAAGACAATGCCATGGCCATAAAGTGCATGTGGGTTAATACCTGTAGACATCTTACAACGAAGAGGGAGTTGGAGGTGGACAGTTCACCCCACAGGAGCTGTAGGACACCATCCCCTGCCCCCCAGAAGGGGATGAAGACAGCTGTTTTCTTCTACTGAAAGTTGCACTTTCCTCCTCTGTGCCTGATGTCTAGCTATGTCTTCTCTTTGTGTGGAGAGCACAGTGAAGATAAGATGTAGGTAGACATTCTACCAGCAGTGTTAGGCTTTTATATTTATATTGGAAACAGGATGTCGTATGGGGTCACTTCTGCTAACACTGATAAGCTAACTCAGAGTGGCCACTCGAACTCAAAAGGAGTTTGGTAAACTTCCGTCAAATTGCCCACAGACCATCAGATAAGTACCAGATGTTTATGTTTGTCACACACACGGAGTGAAACGTTCCACAGTTTCAGTGAATGCAGTTGACGTTCAGCTCTGTGCTACGCCCCCATCCTCCCACCCCCTCACCATCACCCTTAATGTTAAACAGAAAGTACATCAAACTCATATGTGAAATCACACTCATCTTCCAATTAAAAATAAAGCAGCTGTGAAATAATGAATGACATTCTTTCAAAATAAGAAAATAGTGATGGGCGCAGAGCTGATTGGACTTAGGGAAAGCAGGTTACTTAATTATGGTTATTGTGTGTCTGAATTTTTAAGAGAAGGGAAATACTGTTTAGGATGATGAACCCTCCAAAACACAGAGGGCTGCCATTATGTAGAACTGCTCGGGGTTGTGTCTTTGTCTCTCCAGCTGCCTGTCTTGGGTCGCCAATCTTGTCTACTGGATGTGAAGTTGGTGAGAGCTCATCAGAATTCAAAAAGCTAACCCACCAAGAGGATGGCCAGATTTTGAATGGTGTTCGTGACAACTGATTATTTTGGCTTCTGAATGAGCAGAGCACAGTACTCTTTAGAGATCAATCCATTTCTTGACAAATAGTGTCCATAGCGGTGAGGGAAACATGGTGGGTTGTCTAGTGATGTTATTTCATTCATTCATTTCCTCCCCATTGCCTCTGCCCTTCCTGTTCCCCCTTCTCCCTAGAACAGCCTTTCCCTTTTTATCCACTTGTGAGCTCCTACTGTGCATCTTTCAGTACGTGTCTTAGACATCAAAGTCAGCTGTGAGATGTGTCCAATCCCCCTACCTCTCCTTCCTCCGTGCCTTGCCCCATCCTGTAATCTTGTGTTTGTGTCTCCCATTCTTGCTGCTCTTTGTATCCTCACCACTTAATACAGAACTTAGTGGAAACACAGTACTAAGTGTCCACTGGATGAATGTCAATCAAGGTGAGTAGAAGTGTTCACAGGCGGCCAACTGATTAAATAGATGACGCTACAGTCAGGCCATAGAATACCATGCAGCCATTGTAATTGATGATGTAGAAAAATACTTTTGGCATGGAAATATATCCATAAAACTAAACGAAAAGCAGGATATCAAACATAGAGGTAATACGACCTCATTTTTACAATAACAAACATATACACGATGGTTACATATATTTTGCATAAGGAAATAAAACTCTGGAAGGCTATTATCAGCCTTTATTTCCTATTGGTGGTCTTATGAAGATTTTAATTTCTCCTTTAATCTCTTCTGCATCTTATGAATTTTCAATAGACATCTATCACTTTTCTCTATAGAAAAGCAGATATTCCTTAAAAGAAATCATAAAAGTCTGGATGGAAGTAGAGGAAAAACGCAATATGATGAATTGACAGATGGAGACCTGAGCTTTGCACTAAACATCTTGGAGTTAGATGTGCCTTATTCTGCCCATCAGACCAAAAAGAGGAAATAGTGATTTGCAGTCAAAAAAAAAAAGAGGAAAATGTTCTTCTAAGTTGACAGAACTTTACATGTGAAGGCACAAAGACAGAAAAGGCATATCTTGTGTTAGGAAGAATAAATACTTTATGTGGCTGGAAGATACGGTTGGAGGGGAGGTAGATGCAGCAGGTGAGACTAAAACAGCAGGTTAATTGAGGCCAATGTCATGATTAGCAGAGATGGCTTCAGCCCTGAGAAAGGTATAAACACGCAGGTGTTAAGTCCCTCTGGGTCTCCTGACAGATACCTGTGGTGTGAGCAGTTGTGCTTCTGAGGCTGAGAGTTATCTATCTCCTCCCAAACTCTCTCAGGCGCTGAGGGTCTCTGTTAGGGCATTCCACAAAGGTCCCCAGGGAGAAAGGACTTAAAAGAACCTCTGTGGTGTTGCCAGTGAGCATCTCCACAGTGCTGGTCTGTGTCTTGGTAGAGTTCTGGGTACCATTCAGTTTTAACTCCAGTCATTCAAGTCCCAGTCCTAATCATTTGGTGAGGTTGTCATTCATCCTTTCTAAACCCAGTGGTAGTAATGTTAGGAAGAAAAATGAAATGAAATTTCAAGTATCCCAGCACAGTGAGCAAGAGAATCTGCAGAGTTTTAAAGCACAACAGGAAACCGTATGCAATTACAAGGGGAGGTTGTGAATGCATTTCATTGCTGTTGAGAAAAGAAAATATCTTTTCTTCTTTATGAGTGATTCATAGGTATGCTTTGGGGCCTTTCAGTCTGGGACTTTGGTCGGTTCATGTGTTGGCACCTGGTTAATTTCAGTCAGTGGCTCCTTCCTTTCAAGTCAGTTGTTTCTAGTGCCTAGGATTCTTCTAGTTGACCACCAGTTAACTTCTTTCTTACCTAGTAACTAAATCTTACCCTGAGAACAAAATTTTAAAAATAGGAAAAGGACAGCCAGGGAATGAAGTTCTAGAGTTATTTCCAATCAGCCTAAGCTGCATATACACTCATGGGAATTTAAGCTTTTCCAAACTGAAGAGCCATTTGTAGGTTTGACAGGAAGAGTTTATTTGCACAGCTCTGCTTCATGCTCCCTTGGATGTCAAGGTTTTAAGGACCCTTCAGGTTGAAAGTGGATTTGGTATTAGGCATGAGGGCATGGCTCAGTGGACAGTCAGCAAAGCACTAAGTGTCTGAGAGCACCTGAAAACAGTTGAAAAATTTCCGTGCAGCCATGTCTAGAGTACCCATTAACTTTCAGGTTGCAGCATTAGGAAATCAGAGAGTTTTTGCAGCAACCTGAAATCATCTGGTTATTTGTCCAGAACAGAGTTAGGTTTGGGCTTGCCAGATAACATCCAGAAAAGAACACCCAGTTAAATTTGAATTTCAAGTAAGCAATGAACCTGTTGTTAGTATGTCCCAAATATTGCATGGGACATATTTATACTAAAAACATTTGTTGTTTATCTGAAATTCAAATTTAACTGAATATCTTGCATTTTTGTTGGCTAGATCTGATAAACGTGGACTGCCTCCGTTTTTTGAAATTTGTACACAAATTCATACAAAGTACTAGTATTCACTTTTGGAAAAAATGCAAATTCCAGTTAACAGGTATAGGCACTTGATAAAATATGTTGGATAAATACTTATTTGTTAAATTAAGATTTAGAACACCCACCATTATTATCTTAAAATATTTATTGCTGTTAAAGGCTTGCTCCGTTTTCTTTTAAATCTGGTGAGAGCGTTTAGAGCCTGGACTTTACATCTTAAAAATCAGGAAAATGAAATAAAGATTGTTTTACATTGAATGGTATCCCCTTCCTTTCTAGATGAAATCTCCTATTGTTGAATTGTGTTAAGTTCAAGTCGGCTTCTCTGTGGCAGGGACATTGCTGTTTTTCCTGGATGTAAGTCTTGGTTCAGTTTTGAAGGAATTGGCAACCTGTTGATTTAACTACTCCAAGGGCCTTCAGGAAAAAGCAATTCGTGGAAGACAATAGTCGTTCTTCACAAGGCAGGCTGTACATAAAATGGAAATTCTTTAGCTGTTCATGACCCACGGGCACTAGAGGGTTAATTGAAATATTGTTTTCAGAAAATTGGGTTGTCATGTAGCAACTGGAAAGCAGGATTCAGAAGCTGTGGTCGGGGGGGCGGTGGTGTGCTTAAGGGTTTTGTTTTTTGGCTTTTGTTGCCATTTTCAGGGAAAACAGCCTCTTACTAGTGAATATAATATACGGTTGAAATATCTTGTTACTATTAATCAGTTGTAACGTGCAATTACTTTTTGTGTCCTTTACAAAATATTTGCCAAATGTTTGTGCTTCATTTCTTTAAAATCTCTGTATTATACAGAAATCCAATAAATAGAGGGCATAGTAGAGGAAAACAATTTTATAGGAATAATCAAATGTATTCATAAAAGGAAAAAATTTCTAACATAGAGAAACTGGTAATGATTTTTGTTTTAAGATGATTCTTGGTTATTAACAATGGAAATAAGGAAAGTTAAAGAAAAAATACCTATTTCACTTTTCTGAAAGCGTGGAGTCCTAGGAAGTCAGAGAGGGAAGGGGTCTTCCGGGTTATCTGGTCCAACTCGTTCATTTTACAAATGAAGAACTAGAAGCCTAAAGATGATGTGACTTGTCTGAGGCCCTATAGAGCAAGCTCAAGGCAGAGCCGGTACTGGAACCTTGAGGGCCTGATCTCTGTCCTTCCCATTCACATCACAGGACCATGGGAACAACTCAAGCCACTGCAGGCCTCTGGGATGCAATCAGGGACCTCGGGCTTTGGTCACCCTCTGGTCATCACTACTGTGGTGCCCTCCAGGTGGCCCAGCTGTCAGGGGTGTGAGAAAGTCTAGTGAGGGATGAAGGTAAGGCCATTGTGCTGAGGAACATCTCCCCTGGAAACTCACCAGTGGAAGCTGGTTAAGTCCTAGCTGTTGTCCCACAGAGGCATCGTTCCTTCCCAGATTGATGCCTGGGAATCCTGCTGCCTCTGAAGCTGAACTACAAGGAGAGATATGGAAAAGGAAGAAGTTTAGGTGGATCAAAAATCCTAACTTTGCCCTCCTTCTCTCGACTCCATTCCAGATTATCAATCTATGGCCCATTTCTCAACCCGCAGTACACACAAGTGCTTTCAGAGTCAGTATCATTCTAATCCACATTCTGTTTGGAAGGAGGTAGGATGCTGCAGAGTGATGGGAAGGGAGATCATGTTAGACTCAAGTTCTAGTCCAGGCCTCTCCATATCCAGTATGTGAGCTTATTTTGTTTGTCTTGATTTTCTATTTGTAAAATGACATCATTAACGTGCTGTTTAGAAAGTATTGTGAATCACTTAGAAAATACAGTAACATGATATTGAACCCAGTTTTCTCTTTTGTACCAAGGATCAAGCAATCTTGGTGGCAACAATGAGAAAGGTCTCTTTTTTGGCCATTGCCAACCTAGGGCAGCTGCTGTCTTATCATATTGGAGACTTTCTTGGGGTTGTTGATGCCGATGGAATTAGGGTTTGTTGATCCCAGGTGGATGAAAACTACACCATGGTACCCACAGGAAAAGATGCTCCACATTCTGGAGGTACAAGGATGGGCAACTGACAAGGCTGGTATTGTCTTGTAGGTAGACCTGGGCCTTCTGCGCTTTGTCACTGCTGTCGGGACACAGGGAGCTATTTCAAAGGAAACCAAGAAGAAATACTATGTCAAGACATACAGAATAGACATTAGCTCCAACGGGGAAGACTGGATCACCATAAAAGAAGGAAATAAACCTGTTGTAAGTTTCCCTTCCACCTCCTCCAGCAATCCGGTCTTTGAAGTGGATGATCAATTTTCACTTGTTTGTTTGGGAGCTTGCTGTCTTGCCTGGTTTATTTTCCAATTGATTTAAAATGAAAAGTGCAATTAGAGGTTTAAATCTGACCAAGGGGTCTCATGTTCCCAGATCCAGAAGCCAAAAGGAAATTATACGGTTGCTTCCAAGAAAAGTCAATACCGGCCAAATTAAGTCAAACTCAAGAATCACTTTAAACCTCCCACGGGGACATGGACTATGCACAGGATAAACACCGTGCTCTTAGAACCTCTGGAGTTGTTTTGTTTTGTCTTTCTGCCTGTGTTTCCTCATTCTCTTTCATAGATTGATCCTTTCTTCCTCTCTGTAATGGGCTGGTTTTAGAAGACTCCTTTTCATCTACCCTCTGTGGCTCACAAACTAATTTACAAGTGTGTTTGGCTGCTTCTGTGCGAATGAACAGAACTACAGGTGTTCCCTCAGATCCCATGAGCCACACGCCACCTCCTCACTACTTTTCTGTTGAGGAGGCCACACCATGCCCTTCCCCTCGAGCACTCTGCTCTGAATTATTTGGAACTGAGATGTTTTTCTCAGCCTGCTGTTTATTTGAAGTTATGCTGTGCTCTGATTTACTAATCAAAAGATTTTGGAGAACTCATGCTTGCTGTTTCCCCCAAATTAAAAGCTTGCCCTGGGCCTCCCTGGTGGCGCAGTGGTTGAGAGTCCGCCTGCCGATGCAGGGGATACGGGTTCGTGCCCCGGTCTGGGAGGCTCCCATATGCCGCGGAGCGGCTGGGCCCGTGAGCCATGGCCGCTGGGCCTGCGCATCCGGAGCCTGTGCTCCGCAACGGGAGAGGCCACAACAGTGAGAGGCCCACATAACGCAAAAAGGAAAAAAAAAAAAAAAAAAAAAAAAGCTTGCCCTGGGGGCCGAGTGAAATGCACAGAATTGGTGAGGATAGTAGCAAAGATCCAGGTAACCTGGAATCCTGGGTTTGGGAAGAGACCAATTAACATGTCCTTGTCTCCATTTGGGGCATTCCTGGCCTTGATTTTCTCCTTCTGGGTCTGAAACTGAGAAAAGCCTCCTGGGTGTGAAGTGAGAGGCCTATAAATACCCTTTGATTAGCTGCAAAGCCCTCCCTGTCCCTTAGGGCAGGCAGGAGGGCCGAAGACATAGGGATGCAGCTGCTCTGTGAACAGACCAGCTCAAGGCCGCTGTCTAGCCCTAGAGGATGTGGAACAGATCTTCCATCTGGGGACGAAAAACCCTCATAGTCATTGGTGGAGATCTAGTGAGTAAATTTTGACCCTGAGTGTCATGACTTATTCTTGTTTTGGAGTTGTTTTTTGAAGGCATGCTTTAGTTTCAAACAAACGAAAAAACACTAATGCCAAGGACACAGCAACATACAGAAGAACCCGGAGAGAGTAGGGAGGGCTGACCCCAGCTTTCAGGCCATCTCTTTAATCAATGAGCGCTGTCTCTCCAAGACATGCTTCTCAGCCATGGTCTGCGGTTATCTGTGTGGCCCGGATGTGGGTGTGGGGAGCACACGAGGGCCGTAGGGGCATCTGACATGCACACAGCTCACTCTCAGTCCATGATCTGGGTCACCTTGGCACACAGAGGGCCTTCCAGAGTAGGAAGCAGAAAGAATAAAGGGTCAGCAAAGACCTGGCATGTGTCTGCGCCCTTTCACTGAACCCAAATGAAATCCCCACATCCACCCGGAGTCCAGCTCTTGTTGCCCACCTGCCTTTCACTACTTTGGGGCCCTTCAGGCACCACCCCCTGCCCTGCCTTCTTCAGAGAGAGTTGGCCTATGTACCTCAGCAACAGCGGCCTTCGACCACCAGCATTCCAGCAGCCCTCTTTCTGTTGGTGGCATGTGTGTCCTTACCTGGTTTTCAGCAAACATAAAATGCCTTCAGGGTGAACCAGACTGTGGTACCTCCCTGCGATGGATCCACTGGCCCTTGAGACACTGGTTTGGGAGGCTCTGCTCCGTCAGTCAGGTCCCCATTATTCATCGTCACACAAAAATGCTTCCACGGGCTTCCCTGGTGGCGCAGTGGTTGAGAGCCCGCCTGCCGATGCAGGGGACACGGGTTCGTGCCCCGGTCCGGGAAGATCCCACATGCCGCGGAGCGGCTGGGCCCGTGAGCCATGGCCGCTGAGCCTGTGCGTCCGGAGCCTGTGCTCTGCAACGGGAGAGGCCACAACAGTGAGAGGCCCACGTACCGCAAAAAAAAAAAAAAAAAATGCTTCCACACAGATTGTTTCCGAGAGAGATTTGCTGAAGTAAGACAGAAATCTAAAGGCTGTCACAGGCTGGGATAAATTCGATATTAAATCGTCTCAAGAGAGGGATCCGGCTAACAGCCGACTTAGTAAAGCATTTGACCACCTCCCATGGAGCAGGCCTCATGGGCTAAATGGAGTAAGAACTCCAGGCTGACTCTCCTAAGCCCCTTCTCCCAGGGGAACGGTGGTCCTCCTCCTAGGACTCATCTGGGAAGGTGGGTGGGAGTCTCTGCACCTCTGATGGCCCAGGGATGCTCTAGCTACACAAGGCCTGTGACTGAGACATGATGCTTTTACACAGCTGTCCCCACCCAGAGCTGGAGTAAAATCCAGGGGAGTGGAGGCTTTCAGTCCCATCTGAGACTGGTCGAGTGCCAGAGGGTTCCACGTGGCAGACAGTCCCCATTCCTCAGAGATCTCACTGGAGGACACTGCCGTGGCACCATGCCCAGGCTGAGTGTCTCCAACAGACACTTGTGGGAAACCGGTTCGTGACTGGCACTCATTACATCTGCAGTTACATGGCTCATCTTTCTTAGAATAAAATGACTCATTTTTAAAACTAGAAACAGAAGCCCTGGGAAAACTGATTCTCCATTACATATCATTTATAACTCAGTTTTGATTTTGACCACTAACACATAATTTTACCAATAACTGAAAAAGATTAAAGTCTTTCATTAACGTCAGGGATAAGATTTTCCATCAAGAAATGAAATTAAAAGGGAGGAAGCTCCTTGACCTAGTGCTGAGCATAACCTAGAATTTTCAAAAAGTCAGACCCTACATTGAACTCAAAAAGCACTCCTTTGAGGGGTTCCTGGGAAAGTACAATAGTGAGAGTTCCCAAGAATTGTCTACAGTATTCTGTAAGTCCTTCTGATAATGTTAATAATTTTCCCACTTTTTTAGATAATAGCATAGTATTCTATAACAAATGCTATCCTTATAGTAGTACCTTTGGAGGCTCTGTCCTCTCAGAAAATTGAATAGATGATTAGGACAACATTCTATATTAGACGCAATTCTTTCTGATTGCCATTATTTGGAAAAATAACATGACAAATTATTAACACTACCTCAACCACGGTAAACAGTGAGGAAATTGTAAATAATTTGACAAGCACTGGTGAAAACATATTTCTGGATTTGTTTTCAGACAATCCAAAATGTCTGCTATTAAAGGGCCCTTCCTTTTTCCATCTAGATCTTTCAGGGAAACACCAACCCCACAGATGTTGTGATTGGAGTTTTCCCCAAACCCCTGATAACTCGATTTGTCCGAATCAAACCTGTGACTTGGGAAACTGGCATATCTATGAGATTTGAAGTCTATGGCTGCAAGATAACAGGTAAGATTGAAGATCACCTGGGTTTGATTTATGTAAACTTTTAAATATAGGAAGAGTCATTTGGTATAAATGGGGTCGGTCATTTTCATTTGATAGTTAAGAGCATACGCTTTGGATTTAGACAAAAGTGTGTTCAAATCCTACTTGTACTACTCACTGGCTTATTTCTTTGGGCAGTTTATGACCTTTCAAAGCCTTAGTTATTGGGCTTCCCTGGTGGCGCAGTGGTTGAGAGTCCGCCTGCAGATGCAGGGGACACGGGTTCGTGCCCCAGTCTGGGAAGATCCCACATGCCGCGGAGCAGCTAGGCCCGTGAGCCATGGCCGCTGAGCCTGCGCATCCGGAGCCTGTGCTCCGCAACGGGAGAGGCCACAACAGTGAGAGGCCCGCGTACCGCAAAAAAAAAAAAAGCCTTAGTTGTCTCACCTGGAAAACAGGGTTGTTGTGATAATGGATCAGCTAGTGGATACGAAGCACTTACACAGCCTGACGTGTGGTGGGTATTTACTAAGTGGTCCTTTTCCACCAGACGGCAAGCTCCAGGAAGGCAGGTAAAGCTCCAAGAAGGCAGGTACCTTCCCCATTATCCTCTGTCTCCTCGGTACTCGGCACACTGACTGCTACTTAGTAGATTTACAATAAATAACAGTTGCGTGAAATGTTCTTCACCTGCTTTGTCTTTTTACTTTTTCTTCTAATTTATATATATATATATTTTAATTGAAACATAGTTGATTTACAATGTTATATTAGTTTGAGGTGTACAGCATAGTGATTTGATACTTTTGTAGATTATGCTCCATTTAAAGTTATTACAAAAGATTGGTTATATTCCTGTGCTGTATATTATATCCCTGTATCTTATTTGTTTTTGTTTTGTTTTTTAACTTTTTATTTTATATTGGAGTATATACAATTAACAATGTTGTGATAGTTTCAGCCAAAGCAACTCAGCCATACATATACATGTATCCATTCTCCCCCAGACTCCCCTCCCATCCAGCCTGCCACTTAACAGTGAGGAGAGTTCCCTGTGCTATACAGTAGGTCCTTGTTGGTTATCCTTTTTAAATATAGCAGCGTGTACATGTCAATTCCAAACTCCCCAACTTTCTCTTCCCTCCACCCTTCTCCCCCAGTAACCATAAGTTCATTCTCTAAGTCTGTGAGTCCGTTTCTGTTTTGTAAATATGTTCATTTGTATCATTTCTTTTTAGATCCTGCATATAAGCAATATTATACAATATTTCTCTTTCTCTGACTTACCTGTCTTTTTAATTTTCAAGTCTAGAGGTGGCCTCATCAGCTGTAGCTGTTCAGGAGTAGTTTAATTTACAAGAATTTCTCCTTTTACTCACTTAACTGCCCTGACAACTTTCTCCTAGGTTTTGGCTCAATATATGTCTATCTTTTGTTGAATGAATATGCTAACATTAGAAATCAATTTGTCAGTATTTCTCATTTTTGAGATTGTTTCTTCTGACATTAAAAGGACTTTAAAAGTCTCTGTTAAATTTGGAACAAGTAGGTGGATTATATCTACTTGAGAGGCGAAGATGAGGTACTGGGCGATTAAGTGGCTAAAAAGATAGGCAGGTACCGAACAGGGAGTAAAAGAAGGTCCTGTTATTCTCACTGTGTTTCTATGACAACCAGTACTGCTCTTACTTGTCCATGGATCTTCCTGTACAACCACTCTGTATTCTGAAGTAAGTAGCAGTCACATTAGAATTCCTTTCCATTTAAGTAAATACACTGCAAATTTTTCATTTAAAAAAAAGTACAGGGGCTTCCCTGGTGGCGCAGTGGTTGAGAGTCCGCCTGCTGATGCAGGGGACATAGGTTCATGCCCCGGTCCGGGAAGATCCCACATGCCGCGGAGCGGCTGGGCCCGTGAGCCATGGCCGCTGAGCCTGCGCGTCTGGAGCCTGTGCTCCACAACGGGAGAGGCCACAGCAGTGAGAGGCCCGTGTACTGCAAAAAAAAAAAAAAAAGTACAGTGTAACCTCCATAGTAAGCTTAAAACTTCAAAGACAGAATCGGTAACTGATTCACCAAAAAGTAATTAAAAGTGAACAACGTTTAAAAATCTGAGAATTGGGACTTCCCTGGTGGTGCAGTGGTTAAGAACCCGCCTGCCAATGCAGGGGACAGGGGTTCGAGCCCTGGTGCGGGAAGATCCCACATCCCGCAGCTAGAGAAAGCCCGCGCACAGCAACGAAGACCCAACGCAGCCAAAAATAAATAAATAAATTTATTTTTTAAAAAAATCTGTGAACTATCTTTCATATAACGTTAGTGTACATATTAAGGGCATTTGACTTCTCATTGCATGAATGCCAACACTATTGTTTTTATTTTTATCCTCTTAAGTATAATTATTTTTAGAGAAGGAAACTATTGACTTTTAAAGGAAAAAAAAATCACCTGGGCAGTTTTCCATGAAATTACAAGCAATTTGAAGAAGAGCTAATGAAGGAGGAAAAAAAAAATACATTTGTTGACAGTACAGTTCGTTTTGGAAAGTGAAAACTGACTTTTGATTTCTTCCCCAAATTTTATTTCCATCCTAGAGACAGACTTATTTATTGTTTTAGGATCTAAGCATTTAGAAAGTTCAAGTCCTTGGAGGCAGGAATTGGGTGGAGAGGGGCTTGGAGGGAGAAAAGGGGCAGTGAAGGTTAGCTATTATCTTGGCTTTATTCTTTTTTTAAAAATTTATTTTTAATTTATTTATTTTTGGCTGCATTGGGTCTTTGTTGCTGTATGCCGGCTTTCTCTAGCTGCGACGAGTGCGGGCTTCTCTTGTTGCGGAGCACAGGCTCTAGGCGCCCGGGCTTCAGTAGTTGCAGCACGCAGGCTCAGTAGTTGTGGCTTGCAGGCTCTAGAGCGCAGGCTCAGTAGTTGTAGCACACAGGCTTAGTTGCTCCGTGGCATGTGGGATCTTCCTGGACCAGGTGTCCCCTGCGTTGGCAGGCAGATTCTTAACGACTGCGCCACCAGGGGAGTCCCACCTTGGCTTTATTCTTGTTCTTGATCAGCAGTTGCATGAAAGTTCTAGGTCATTTTCAGAGCATTACAAATATGAGAGACTACCCATAAATTCATAGAAACAAGGCCTTCTGAGGGCAGGGTGGAAATTTCTGGTCCATTCCTCCCACCTAATTTCACGTCACTGTACCAGAAAAGAAGAAGTAAACTTCATAAAGACTCCAAATGCGTTAGTGTGAATTCTGAATTTCTGGCTCTCCTTTTAATTAAACAAAATCCTTGTTTAAGCCTGAACTGCTCTTTCTCATTTTCACAAGGATTTTCCTGAAAGGTAATTCTAGGAGTATGAAGTCTTCACAGGTAAACAAGGCAAATAATTTACTGGATATTAAAAAATAGTTAAATGACCTAGTTATTTAAACAGATGTCTAAAATACCATGTTTTGATATTTTCCACATATTCTATTTTACAGTTACTTTAAGTAGCTATTTTTTTCAAATTGCATACTGCTACTGTCTTAATCATGACCCCTAATATATTTTAGACACTTTCTAGTAAGATCGCTACAACTGCCAAATAACTGATCAAAGCAGGTTTTTGGAGAGGCCAGTGTGTCATAACGATGGTCACACAAAAAGAAGGTGTGCAGACATATCCAGGCTTTGCTCTGGGCTGTCCATTTAGTGAATGAGTGACCATGGACAAGACCCTCAGTCCCTCTTATCTCCATCTCCTTGTCAGTCAGTAGATCTCCATCTCCTTGATTCAGCTGTAATGAAGATTTAAGTGAAAGGATTTTATAACGCTTGGCTTAGAGTAAGTGCTCACTAAACGGTACCCAGTAAATTAAAGTTCATGGTACTCAATAAATTGAACCTAGAATAGGCCCCAGCAAACAGAGCCCGTAATGAGACAACGATATCAGTGTTTTCTTCTTAATTACCAGAGTAGATAATTTTCATCTTTTAGAGGCCATGGTCCCCTCGGTGGAGGCCAATGAAAGAAATACAAGACTGCAGGTTCACTGGGGGTCTGGAAGATGCATGAAAGCAGGAGCCATGTTTATCTTCTTCTCCATTGCGTCCTGTGTGCCTGGAACAAAATACGTGCCCAATACACTTACTTTTTAATGAATGAATGAACTGCAGTTTTATCCATTTCTTATGATAAACAAGTGACTGGATTGCAAAATTTTACCCTTTCCGTTTGAGTGGGCAAGCCCCAACTCAATCTGGATTTTTTTAAAAGAAACTGTTGAATTAAAAGTTACCATGAGAATACATCACTTGAATCCAAAGTGTCGAGAGCCCCCAAGTTTTAAACCAATTTTTCCATTCAGAAATTATTTTTTAGAAATACAGCAATCCTGGAATAACCAGAGTATACAATGGTGGGTCACCATATAGAGAGATAAGGAAGACAAAATTGGAGCAAACCATTCTACTTTGTAGGTAATTGACAAAGGAGCATTTTCATTATTTTGACAAGGCAGGCTTCATCATTTTGGCAAAGCTGGAAACTGGTGAAAATGCCCTTGCTGTCTGAGAACACATCACAAACGCTGTTGACTTTTTCGTTAACCAGAAGTTAATTAACTGCGGCTTCTGCACAGGTCAGTGTGTTCCTGTGTTGATAAGAGTTTGCAAGGATGATCTCAGGCCCTGCAACATCCAGAGGTACCTTCTGAGTCATCGAGGGAAGATTAAATTATGCTCATTCAGCTTCACCCATCAAATGCAGTTATTACCTCCTCATTCCTTGAAAACTGGTTAACTATTTGATTTACCAGTATATCTGTTTTCACGTTAAAGCTCAGTTCAGAGATTTTACTGGAAAATAACATCAATGAAAATAACCACTGCCAGAGGGGAAAGGAGTTGGGGGGGATGGGGGGTTGAAAAGGGGGAAGGAAATTAAATGGTACAAACCTCCAAGTGTAAAATGAATAAGCCACAGCGATGTAATGTACAGTATAAGGAATATGGCTAATAATATGGTAAAAACTTTGTACGGGGACAGATGGTTACTGGACTTACCATGGTGATCGTTTCATAATATATGCAGATGTCAAATCACTATGTAGTATACCTGAAATTAATGTGATGTTGTACATCAACTATATTTCAATAAAAAAAGAAAAGAACCACCTAATTCCCCATCACAGAACTCATTTCTCCCTCCCATCTAGGATTGGTTTTAAGGTTTCTAAACAGGGTTGCCAAGTGAAATACAGAATGTCTAGTTCAATTTGATGCAGATAAATGCATAACTTTTTAGTATAAGTTAGGTCCCATGCAATATTGGGGACAAACTTATACTAAAAAATTATTTGCTGTTTATTTGAAATTCTGATTTAGTTTGGCAGGCTGTTTCTTGTGTTGTTGTTTTTGTTAGATTATTTGTTCGTTAAATCTGGCAACACTATTTCCAAAGGATTTGAGATGGAGCCAGGCTAATTAGGGCACATCTGAGCCAGCCTACCGTGGACGAACAGAGCTAGATCCTAGCAGCTTATACAAACCTTGAATTGTTAGTGGAAGCTTTCTCCTAATCGTGGCTAAAAGTGAGTCACTGGTTTTCAGTCAAAGGCAAATCAAGGTGCCTCTTCCTTGATCTTGGATGAGGCCGACTTGCAGAAGGAATGCCCTTCTGACTGCACGAGGGCTGTATTGGCAGGATGCGGGCTGGCATCACGAGGCTTGTGGATGCGAGGACTGTGCCCTAGCCAGCTCTGCACTAGAGAAGGGACATTCTTCCGGTAAAGGTTCTGCCCTCCTTACAATATTCAAGTTAATTGTGTTTCTCTCCAAACGGTAACATCTGGTACATATTACCAGCTAAACATTTTCTTTGCAAAAGCTGGTTTTGAATCAGACAGGTGTGACTACAGTGACCAAAAATGTGACTTCTATTTTTAACACTATAATTTCCGAGACCCTCAGTAAAATCTTTTTTGTCAATCTTTTTATAATCCCCATTGAATTTATTCTTGGTTTCCAGATCCCAGCCTGGAGCAAATACTGCGGCTGAATTACAGGAAAGGGTGCTTGGGGCAAATGACAACTGCCTTTTATTGTGTTAATAAGCTGATTCATTCAACAAATATTTGCAGAGCAAATACAAAGAATAAAGGGCACAAGGAGTCATAGAACAGTTTTGTTTTGTTTTTTTCCCGGTATGCGGGCCTCTCACCGTTGTGGCCTCTCCCGTTGCGGAGCACAGGCTCCGGATGCGCAGGCTCAGCGGCCATGGCTCACGGGCCCAGCCGCTCCGCGGCATGTGGGATCTTCCCGGACCGGGGCACAAACCCATGTCCCCTGCATCGGCAGGCGGGCTCTCAACCACTGCGCCACCAGGGAAGCCCCGTAGAACAGTTTTTAATATGACTTGGTTCACTCCCTCAGAGCACTTCAAACCTGGGGAGGCAAGTAGCAACCCAAAGAACTGAATATGGCCCGTATATATGAGACATGCAGGTGGAGAGCTAGGAAGAGTCCCAGGAAAGGAAAACCATGTCTAGTTGGAGAGATCAGAAAAATTGAATGTATAAGGTAAAATCTGAAAACAAGTCAAGATTTTAAGATAGTGGGAAGGACAAAATGATGGGGAATCCTTTAGTGGAGGGAAGAGAATGAGAGAAAGCCCCACTACTACCACCACCGAGGTGAGGGAGCCTTCGTCGAGGAGGGGCCTTGCAAGGCCATGGTATGGAAGACCTGGCACTCTGGGTTGAAAGTACGTGCATAATTTGTAGGTGAGCAGGCACCGAAGTTTTGAGTAAAGAAATGGCATGATCTGAACTGCACAACTCAGGTGGAAAGTATCTGAGTAATTCATTCTTAAGGGTCAGCTGCTAACAGGGACACAGCCTAATTGTATTAGAAACATGCCTCTCACGATGGTTACATTTTAGGCTGAATTTTGATTTATGCAGAATGGAGTTGTTTCAAAGAAAAACAGATTCTCCTTCCTGGCATGTCCTCCATGGAGATGTACAATTTTGAAAAGAGAATAATCGAAGTGTTGAACATTTTGTTATTAACCCACCAATCAATTAATCAGTGATGGGTACTCTCGTGCTCAGAAGCTCCTTGGGCTGCTATAGAAGATACAGAAAGATCTAGGATGCCATTCATTGCCTTTGAGGAATTTCTAATCTGGTTCTGGACACAGGACTCCCAATCTTAAAACATGGAGAGAACGGCTTAAGGCTAAACTCTGTGCTGCTTCCTGTTTGGTAGTCATATTTCTGAGAAGGGAGGGTTCAGGATAAAGGATAGAGTCATTTGAGAAGTTTTCAGGAAGAGCCTTAAGCTGGGTTTGAAAGTCTGTGCAGAACTCACCTCTGTCCACAGGAGGATGAGGAAGCAGCAGAAACATTTTGAACAAAGGCAGTGATGAGAATTCTCTCTGTGGTTTGTGGGAAGAAAATGGATTACTGTCAGCAATAGGGAAGAAAATCAGGTACCTAGGATGAAGCCCAAGTGAGGGTGCTGAAAAACCAGATCGAGACTTTTTATACTGTCCCATAAATAATGCAGAGCCATGGAAATTTTTCAAAGATCTCTCTTTTTTATTGTGGTCAAATGTACATAACCTAGTTTACCATTCTAACCATTTTTAAGGATACAATTTAGTGGCTTCAGTAATCACATTATTGTGTAACCATCACCACAGTCCATCTTCAGAACTTTTCATTATCCCAAACTGAAACTCTACACCCATGAAACACTAACTCTCCACTCCCGGCCCCCCAGCTTCTGGAACCCACCATTCTACTTTATGTCTTTATGAATTTGACTCTTCTAGGGACCTCATATCAGTGGAATCATGCAGTATTTGTCCTTTTGTGTCTGGCTTATTTTCCTTAGCAATGGAAGATTTTTGAACATAAGAGTGACACCACAACAACAACAACAAATTATGAAAAGCGACGTGGGTGTTGTTGATTCAAAACTGGGGTTTGAGAGGGTAGTCAGGAGACCACTTGGCATGTAGCCATGGCATCAAGACGATGCCAAAAGAAATGAAGATCGCAAGACTTTTTTTTTAACAAAAATATGACAGGATTTGGTAGCAGAACAGGAATGGAAAATGGAAAACGGAAAGACGAGATGACTAGGCAGGAGCTAGCTGATTGGTGGTGATCCCCATTAAAGTGCAGAGCTGGATAAAGGGATTTGGTGTCGAGGGGAAAGGACTGTTTCTGTTTGGACTTGGGACATCTGAGTTGACAGTGGGATCATGCAAAGTTCTTGTGCAGTTAGAAACGGGGGTGGAGAGGACACATGCGGGGAGGATGGGCCCCTCCTTCAACGCTCAATCCAAAGGATTCCCCCACCCCCGGGAGGGGGCCCTCCTACCTCTTCAGGCTGAGCCGAGCACTTTCTTTCTCTTCACCTCCTCCTCATCTTCTTTTTGCTTTTGTTTTGGCAACTTTCCTGCTGTTGGAATTATTGGTTTACACATCTCCAGCCCCGCATAAACTGAACCTCCATTGGGCAGGGCCTGTACTTGATCTAGGGATAACTTCTGGATACCAAAGGAACCGAATGTCAATACTTTGACCTTAAATGTAGAAGAACTCAAAAAGGGAAGAAATGTTCTTATCGAAGATTTTCTTTACCAGACTGTGAGTGTAGGGCAGGGAGCGCAGAAAGAGGAACGGGGAAGCTCTGGTTTAATGTCAGATGATCCAGACATTTGCAAATCTACATGAATGCGTACAGACCACGTTTTTATTCAATATGTTGGATTCTCTTTCTAAGCATGGAGACTTCCAGAAAATCATTTTACATCGCCTATTCCATTCCCCTCTCTAGATTATCCTTGCTCTGGAATGTTGGGTATGGTGTCCGGACTTATTTCCGACTCCCAGATCACAGCATCCAACCAAGGGGACAGGAACTGGATGCCTGAAAATATCCGCCTGGTGACCAGCCGCTCGGGCTGGGCACTGCCGCCCGCCCCGCACCCGTACGTGAACGAGTGGCTTCAGGTGGACCTGGCGGAGGAGAAGATCGTGCGGGGCGTCATCATTCAGGGGGGCAAGCACCGGGAGAACAAGGTATTCATGAGGAAATTCAAGATCGGGTACAGCAACAACGGCTCGGACTGGAAGATGGTCATGGACGACAGCAAGCGCAAGGCCAAGGTGAGGCCCGGGCGGGGGCGGCGCCGGACGGGGGCGGCGCCAGGAGGGGGCCCTCCCTCACGGCCTTGACTTGAATCAAGGACCCCGGCCTCTTCCTGCGGAAGCGCTGCTTCTCATTTCCTGAAAGCCGTGGGATCCGCGGGGGCGAGTGGTGGAGACAGTAAGATTCTAGGGGAGACAGGAATTCCACGGCTGAGAATCGCGTCGCTGGTCACCTTTCTCTCCCGTAGGGAACAGCAGGTGGCTCAGGGGACCGGGAGGTCGTGAGGGTGGGTCCAGGGGGCCACTGCGGTAGGAATTCAGAATCTCTCTGCAGACTCTAATCTCTCCGTGAGCACCCGCCCCCAGACCCCTTCTCTCAAGCATCCCTTAAGTGTATTTTTAAATTTTTTAAATTTTTATTTTTTTATTGAATGAAAGTCTTTAAATTCTATAGTGCTTTACAGTTTTAAAAAGTTTCATAATTGTGCTGAAATACACATAACAGAAAATTTGCCATCTTAACCTTTTTAAGTGTACAGTTCAGTAGGGTTAAGTACATTCACGCTGGTTGGTGTGCAAGCCCATCTCCAGAACTTCCTCATCTTGCAAAACAAACTCCGCCCCCATTAAACTATAATTTTCACCCCCTCTCCCCCAGCCCCTGACAGCCACCATTCCACTTTCTGTTTCTATGCATTTGACTACTCTGGGAGCCTCATGTAAGTGGAATCAGACAATATTTAGCCTTATTTTACTTGGGATGATGTCCTCAAGGGTCATCCATGTCGTAACCTGGGTCCGGATTTCATTCCTTTTTAAAGCTGAATAATATTCTATCGTATGTACAGACCACATGTTGGGTATCTGTCCATCCACTGATGGACACTTTCATTGCTTCTAACTCTTGGCTATCATGAATAATGCTTATGTCTATTTCTTATACATTGGAACCTTTCAAAAAGCAGTTGGCTCTTGAGGATCTAGTGAAAAAGAAATATTCCAACCTTCACCAGAACATGTGGCATAATTTTTTTTTTTAACGAAACAGGTATTCTTTAGTGAGTATGTTTTTCTAAGGCTCTTGGTTAAATATATGTGCATTTCCTGAGCACAGAACACCAACTAGGAAAGGATGCTCTTGAGTATGCTGCATGGCCTGGAAACTGATTTCAGATTAAAATAAGGAAGCGCCCCCAGAAGTTCAGTTCTGCATGCAGAACCATATGTGGGTTCTGTATTCAACTGATGATACTTCTCACCCCTAGCACAATTGGCCTTTCGGTCCCAGTCTTTCCGTCCCTGCTTTGCCAAGGACCTACTCCTTTTATGAAAAGGTTTCAGCTCATTGGAGGGAATGGGAGTGTGGGAATATGGCTTCATACAGTCACTGGGGCCAAAGGCTTTGCAGGCGGCAAACAAAGCCGGGCCACGCAGCCAGCTCCCACTCGGCCCAGATGTGGAGGCTCTGCAGAGACTGTCCCTACGGCTGCGCTCCGCACCAGTGAGCGGACCACCAAGAGGGATGATGCTGTCGGAAATGTAAGAATTCCTCTCCCATCTCATCCCCAGTTAACTTGTGGTTTCTAAAACATTTCCAGTGGTTTTTTTTTTTTTTTAATCTATGTGCAGCTACTTTCTTGCTTGTGTCCATTTCATTTTCCCCTTTTATGTCTACCCCTCTTGTTTTGGTAGAAGAAAAAGTAAAATAAACATCAGAAACTGGAGTTCCCCTAAGAGCCGATCTTTTCTGAGGAGTTGTGAGCCCTGTGGCTTTAGCACCAAGTGTGAATATGCTGCAAATCAACAACTTCCCGGAGCCGCTGTCGCATGGCAGTGTGAGCTGTTGTGACATGTTCTTCAACATTCGGTTTCTAAGAGGGAAAGGAAACAAATTGCCATAGGCTTTGGATGGGATGCGTCTTATGCTTCCTGGCCTTTAGTATATAATCCACTCGTCTGCGGATCAAGTCTAAAGCTATCACTCCCTTTGTAGGACATCGCATATAGCATTCACAAGAAGCCAGCACACAGCTTTCAATTTTAACAAAAAACTCCATTCAAGATCGGTTGAATGTGTTAGATTTTTTCCTAAAATATTTCATCCATCATTATCATGTTCTTATGTATTTAAACCATAAACGTCTCTACATTGTTTACATGGCATCTAATCTCTGATTCCTAACGTGTCCTTCCCCTGGAATAAAATCTTCAAGATGAAAAAGGAAACTGGTTAAACCTTCCATTTAGGAGCAGTATTTATTTCTAAATTGCACAAAGATAGTTAAAACATACTGTATTTAAACTTGCAAATGAAGAGTACCTGCTTAGGATGCCAAGTACCTTTTACGTACGGTAAAGGGAGCACACTGTTTTGTGTTCCAAAACAGCACTTTGATGGATTTAAAATCCTCTATGCCCTCGCCTTACTTCCTACCCTTAAATAGTGTATGATGGACAAGGTACCCCAGAGTCTTTGAATCAACTAGACTTTTCAGGGGCAAATAGATCTAAATACTCCAAGCCCTCTTCTTCTAAAGCATGATTAGTGAAAGGACACAAAGACGTTTTGTAAACAATCCTGTGTTAGCAAACTTAGCCCAATTCCATACGGCCCTTCCTTGCTAATATTCTGCCCCGTTCATCACTGACAACGTTTATACTGTATTTACATTGTGCTAATTCTTTGCTCAAGGTAAGAGTAGGAGAAAAGCCTGGGACTCTGTAGATATAAGTGCTTTTCTCCTAAGAATGTTGGAGCTATGTTAACGTACACAGAACTTGCGTGTGTAGTAATACTATTTTTACTGTAATTAGTATCTTACTGAGAACACTTAATTGGGCCTGACGTTATACGTCAGATTCTTAATTAATGGCAGCAACTGCAGTTCTGTCAAGAATGCAGAGGCCCCCGGTAGTGAATTTACTCTTGAAAATGATAAAAGGAAACTTTAATTGAGAGAGGCGGGTCTGTGTTAGCCCTGTACTTCTAGATTCCTGGAGGATTTTCTGAGTTGAAAAAGGTCCATTCATTTACTTCTAGAACTCAGAAAAAACCTCTAGTTATGTCACAACCTTCCCAATCTATCTTCTCTTGCTTGTGTCACCCATTTGGCCAAGATCTCTCCACCACCGAATGGTGGCATCTTTGGCTGGTTTGTGATGTCTTGACCCAGGTATTGGGCAGGGTTCCCACTCCTGATGGATACGGCCACCCACTCAATATGATCTCCCAGATTTGGAAGCCCAAATCACAATCCGTTTAAAGAAAAAGCAATGAAACTGAATGTGTGGCCATGGGAATAGACCTCAGTGTCCTAGACTTCAGTGTTGTCATCTACTAAAATGAGGAAATCAGACTAGATTGTTTCTAAGGGCAGTGCGGTGAAGGACGCCAGATAAGACTGGTAGGTCTGAATCCCAAGGTCATGGGCAAATTACTTGACCTCTCTGTGCCTTGCCTGTAAAAGGAGGGCCATAACAGAACCTACCTCTTGGAGTTGTCTTGAGGATTAATTGAGTGAATACATTTTAAGCCCATGGAACAATGCCTTGCACAAGTAAACATCACATGATGCTTGATATATAAAAGGACACTCCCAGTGATAAGGCAGTTTGGTTTTTCTAATCCCCTCCCCTCTTCCCATTCTGGACAGGGTTAGGAATGGGAGGGTTGGGAGAAGAGGATACAGACAGGCTTATCCATTTCTTTAAAAAGAAAACAAGCCTATAGCCATTGCTCTATTTTCTTATGATTCCACTCAAGGATTTTGACCTTCCTGTCACTGTAAAAAGGAAAACAGAATATAATCCAGTGGCAGCAGGACAATGACGGCCGGGCTCCTGAACATGTCACAGTGATGTCGAGTTAGGAACGCTCTTCACCGAGGTGCCAACTCACTGCAGTGCAACCAGGCATCAGAACATCGCTTAGCGGTCGGGACCCTGTCACTTTCCTGAGATGAGAAAGTCTTTTATCTACAAATGCCTCCAGCTGGTGGTACTGCTTAAGTCAACAGCAGTTCCAATGGATGGGAATAACCCAAGTCCTTGGTTACAGAGCGCTTGAAGTACGTGAAATTTACTATCTCCTCCTCCAGGAATGGAATTCCTCGCTCTTCTAGAGGACGGAGTTTTAGCAAAACCAGGACCCATTCATTTAAGAGAATGTGACAGGAGTCGTTATTGGAAATGTGGTGTCTGTTACAAGCTCTGAAAAATGGCAGGCTCCCTTACTGAGTTTTCTTCCTCCACTTTTTCAAGGAAGTGGTCAAAGTGTCACTTCTCCCAGGCACATCAGACTGTTATTTAAAAATGTGTCTCATTAAATCCTCAGCTTCTGGTCTAGCCTCAGTGTATCCTCCAAAGTTTCTAAGAAACGACATCTGTCACTTAGAGAAGGTTTAATTGTTTTTTTCCCTTCTCATTTAGGAAAGGAATGTCAGCCATTTACGAAGTAGTAGAATGAGGTCCATTTCTCTGCCCTGCTAAGAGTCCTAAAGGAAGGACTTTTCTGCTGAAAGGGAGGTTTTGTTAATACCTGTTGTTCTTCATACTTCACAGTCTTTTGAAGGCAACAACAACTATGATACACCTGAGCTACGGACATTTCCACCCCTTTCCACGCGGTTCATCAGGATCTACCCCGAGAGAGCCACTCACGGCGGACTAGGGCTACGGATGGAGCTGCTGGGCTGTGAGGTGGAAGGTAAGCACGATTTCCAGAGCCCCCCCCTGGTTCCCCAGATGTTTTATTTCCTTCATCATGCACTTATGCCCCTGACGGTGCTGCTGCAAATTGCCCCATTTCTCCTGGGTGATCCTGTGTCTCTTGTGCCTGCTGGTCCGTAAGGCTCATCACCTGGCGCCCTGCACGACTTATTCAGCAAATACGCTACTGAGCCTCATTTCTCCCTGTTTCAACAGGAAGACTTGTAGACAAGCAGCCTTCTCCTGTCCCTAAGTGCACACTGCACCATTCCCAGATCTTTCCGCTAGTCCTTTGTCTACCCCCTTGGGATTCGTTTATCTTCTCATTTGACAGTGTTTACTGAGTACAAGTTCTTTCCCAGACACAAAGGAGGCACCAGGAACACAAAGGTCTATAGGACGTGGACCTTACACTCAAGTAGTTCAGCATGGATGGAGGTGGTAGACCAACACACCAGCACTTTTTGCCCCTGGGCTTTGCCCCTAGAAACCATGCCCATCCTTCAGGACTTAGCACCATGCCCCATCTTCCATAACAGTGCCTTCACATCCTAATTTTTTGTGGGTTGTTTCCATAACGCTCCTCAGATTCTGTGGGGTTGTCTTCTTTGACTTTTTTTTTTTAATGATGTGTTATGAAATTCACATAACATAAAATCCTCCATTTTGATTTTTTAAATTATTTTATTTTATTTTATTTTGTTGTTGTTGTATTTTGGCTGCACCTCATGGCATGTAGGACGGTCCCTGACCAGGGATCAAACCCAGGCCCTCGCAGTGAAAGCTCTGAATCCTAACCACTAGGCCACCAGGGAATTCCCTAAAATCCACCATTTTAAAGTAAACAATTCAGTGGCATTTAGTACGTTGACAATTATTTATGCAACCAACACCTCTATCTAGTTCCAAAACGTTTCCATTGCTCCGAAGTGAAACCCCCTACCCATTAAGCAGTCCCCCTCCCTCTCCCTCCCTCAACCCCCGGTGACCACAGATTCCATGACCTTCTTAGTGTTGTTCAGAGGTCCGTGTCTGGTCCAAGTTGGCATCTGCAGTGTTGACTACCATCACATACTAGCAGGAAGCAACATTTGACAGGCTGAAACATCAAGACGTTATCTTGGATGAATTTTTGTTGTTTTTTTTGTTTTGGTTTGGTTTTGCTTGGTTTTGGGGGTTTTTTGGCCACGCTGTGAGGCTTGAGGGATCTTAGTTCCCCGACCAGGGATTGAACCTGCACCCCCTGCAGTGGAAGCACAGAGCCCTAACCATTAAACTACCAGGGAAGTCCCCTGCATGAATTTCTTAGGCTGCTGCAGAGAAACAAAACTTTACATGAGATAATATATATAATGTACAGTGAGGTCTGTCTAAGGATAGACTTAGGTTATCATAGGAAGGTCATATCAAGGACAAATTCACTTCTCACACTGACCTCAGACCTGCACTCTCCTCTGCATTTTTTCACATAATGAATGAGATGAATGTTTGAAATAATATGATGGTTGCTTAGTGTACTATTTAATGCTTTTGTGCATTGGAATTCCCATCTGCCTTCAATTTGGGCATAAATGAGTAACCTTATACCAACTTTTTCATCCCCATAAAGGTCTTTCTCTAGGTTAGTGCAAAGAATGGCTATTGTTGGTACCCAGATGTTCATCCATTGAGCATATGCTCAGAGTTGTTTGGAAGGATGCCTCTTAAATATCTCCTTCTTGGGATTTCAAAATTATTTGTGTTTTCAGCTACCCCAATATAATTACATTCCTGAGCACATTAAATATCATAAAACATTTCTTTTTTTTTTTTTTTTTTTTTTTTTTTTTTTTTTTTGCGGTATGTGGGCCTCTCACTGTTGTGGCCTCTCCCGTTGCGGAGCACAGGCTCCGGATGCGCAGGCCCAGCGGCCATGGCTCACGGGCCCAGCCGCTCCGCGGCATATGGGATCCTCCCAGACCGGGGCACGAACCCGTATCCCCTGCATCGGCAGGCGGACTCTTAACCACTGCGCCACCAGGGAGGCCCCATAAAACATTTCTTACACACTCAAGAATCGTAAGCTATAAATCACCATCCTAGTGAATAATTCGCAGCTGCTTTCCTATGTGTTTATTTAAAAGCAGGCCATTATCTCCGATTCTTTATTAGGTAGTTGTTTCCATATCTGTAGTTATGTCCCAGGACCTCTGAATCACCTAGTCACTGTCAACACAGACCAAGAATGACCATGTGCCAGGACTTTGGCAAAGATGCCAAGAAAAAGAAGGGATGGGCAGGCTGAACCACCTGCAGACACATTCGTTCAGTGTGCTCAGCAGTGTGGTTGCCTGGAAAAGGGCGTCTGCTGCTCCGATGCAGGACTTTAGCCTCGATTCTGGGAAGCGACATTGATTTAGAAGGTGGAATGAACGGAGAGTTGAAAAGACTGAGCCTGGTGGCAGTTTGCCAGTGTCAACTCTGTGGTGGGGTAGCAATGGTGGTGAAGGGATTTGCTGCAGATGTTTGCAGGCACTCACCGAGGTGGGGAAGTTGCCCCAAGCCACACAAGGAGCCAGCATCCAGGGAGAGTATTGTCAAAGCTGTTTAACACAGCCGGTGAAAGGGAATGTTTTTCTTCTCCCTTAAAACGATTAACAGGCCCTTATTACATACTGACTTTGTACCTTGTGCTACAGGAGATACCCAAAGATAGAGAAAGAGGGTGAGGTGCAAGCCAGCCATCTCGGAGTCTCCATCTTATTTGGGGCCAGCACTTATGTTTAAGAAACAGTTAGAGAACCACAGAAGATAAAATATTTTCAAGTAGTAAAATGGGGACATCACTTTTTACTTTTTTCAATTTAATCCCCGTACTACCCTGGGCCACTTCCAGTGCAAAACTCCTCCTTTTTAAATACCATAAGGAATGTGGAAAAACCAGCAAGATGAATAGAGAGTTTGAAAGTGGCACGTTACCAAGAGCAAAGGCAAGCATCTGGATGGCCAAAGAGGATTCTATTGATTCAGTGTTAGCAATAAGCAGAACCCAGAATATGTGTGTATGCATTTTACAAAGTCTAGTTTGTATGCCTGAACGGTGTGAATATTACCTGTACGTGGTGATTTCCTAATTATTATTGGTGTGTGTTTGGGGCAGTTGAGGAAGTTGAAACTAGCTATGTTTCTGCATTTATTATAACTCTGCTCAGTCCTTTAGCACAATAACAAACAGGGTCAAATTTTTATTGAGAAAGCAGCAGTTACCAGCACATTCCAATTGGCCAGAAGCTATTCGAGAACAGGCCCCCACTCCCAGCATCTTGTCTGGTTTTCAAACATCAAGAGAACTGTCCATTATCTCAAGTCATGTAAAGTGAAATGTAATGCCGAAAACTGTAAGATATTAAACAGATTGCAAAAATGAGTAACAGGCTGGAAAAAAAAATAGACGGAACTAAATTTAAAGAACTTCAAAAGCAGTCTTTGATTAATGTTGGCTACTTTTCAACTACAAACTCAAAGCTATGGGAATACCTGCCAGCAGTGGAATGTAGTCCTCTGGGAGTTAAGGTAAAATGACCCCAGGGAACTCCCAGACACCTGCCTTGGCTCACAATCTGAGAAGCTTACTTAGAGGGAAATGGAGTTGCTCTTTAAAAAAATAAAGAAGTAAAGAACAATATTGTACTAAAAATGAATGTTGAGACTCCCTTTTGGGGAAAATATTACAAGATAAACTTAGCAAACTTAGTAAATACCAAGAATGTAAAAGAATTCATGACAAGTGAGTCCTCTAGCACCTTGAAAATGAAAGGAAAAACAGTTCAAGCCAAATCTCTATCATCAAAGTTCCCAACTTCAGGGTCATGAATAAATAACCAGTGAGAATACAAGAACTTTTCAGAAAAAGGACGTGTATGTAGATAACAATGTATAAAATGCTAAGGCAGCCAATTCTACGAAGGAGATATGGATCAAATACCAAAACAGAGCAGTCCCCAATGCATTCTGCAAAATCCGAGTATATTTCGCTCCTGAAAGAGAGGCAAACTACGCTCCCGGTCTTCTAACCACAGATTATAGAGTTTTCTGCAAAAGCATTAGCAGAATCAACGGCCGGGGGCTGGAGAATACATTTCAGAGGTGCGAGAAAATAATGTTTGGATCTTGTTTCAGCACCTACAGCTGGACCGACCACTCCCAATGGGAACCTGGTGGATGAATGTGATGACGACCAGGCCAACTGCCACAGCGGAACAGGTGATGACTTCCAGCTCACAGGTGCAGAAACCATCTTCATCCCATTGCTGTGCCATCTCAGTTCATGTTGTAGTCAAGACCTGCTAATTAACGTCTGTTTGTGTTTGCGGAAATCCTCACGGCGGCAGGCGGGAGGAAGCCTTGCCAAAACACGTGCATCTTCATTTCCTCATGTCGTCATGTAAACAAATTGTCCTTCACAGCCACAGCCATTCGAACGATAATTTTAGCCATTTTCAGAGCCAAAGGCTAGGATTGTCTTCATTGGATAAGAATTCCTCCATGGCTAAATGTAACATAAACTGATTCTCATCTTCGACCTCCACCCCCTTCCGAGATAACATATGCACCACCCGTACATAACCACACGCTGGAGAGCGTTTATTTTCATTTTCTAACAGGGATCAAATTTTTTGAGTGGCTCCTTTAACCAACTAATTAATGAAATCAAGCTTATATTTGAAATGCAGCTTTTAAGCTAGGATTTTGCGAATCGTTTTACATTAGAATTTACAAGGGCAGAATTTGTTGTTATTTGACACCACCACTAGCAAATATATCAGGGATGGTGTGTGCCACGTGCCTCACCGACTTATTTAGAGGATTACTCCATGATATTCTAAAACCCTAAAAGCTAGAAAGTGACCTTCTCTTCTCCTTGGACTGGCAGAGGAAACATTAAGCAAGTGGGGAAATGGGATGCCACCATTTGGAAACTGGCCAAAGCACTAGAATTATCACCCTATTGCTGCCAAAGGTACCGTGGGGCCTTTACTGCTACCCAGATCAAAACAGAGTTTCTTACAGCATCTGACTCCCATTTTACATTAAACACGAGCCCATGGATGCAGGTCTGTATTTTTACCCAAAAGGGATTCAGGAGAGCCCACGTAATTTATTTTCATGGGCGAAACTAAAGGCGTTACCATGTAACTTCACAATAGTGCCACAATAGTGCACTAACGCCTTAATGTAAAATGTGGAAGGAAATGTTCCAGATTTCCAATTACTTCAAAAGCTCTCTTCTGAAGGAGCAAGACGGCTCTGCACCCTGAGATGGAATAAGGGGTAAAATCTAGCTCAGAAGTTTAGTACCATGAACTGAGTTTACATTTAAATCCTACTTCCTAAGGTTCTCTGCCTCCAAATTTCCAGGATAATTGCTTACAGTCGAATGGCCAATAAATGTCACGTGGCTATGGGCTTTTGAAAACACATCTTGTATATAAGTAGTTGCAAGCCACAAAAATTACTCTAATTAACGCAGAGGGCTTTTCTTTGTAAGATGTCAAGCTCCAGCTAAAAAGCTTATAACAGCTGATGTTAAAACAGAGTACCAGTCTGGTGAAACAGGTCCTACATAACCTTCCCAAGGTCGCCTGTGAACACTCTGCAAACCTCAGGCTTTTTGTAAACCCGGTCACATGTCCCATCCGTAGTGAAAATCCTCATAAAAAGGAATGTCTGCAGTCATCAGACTCCCCTGTTCAATTACCCTCTTGAGGAGAGGTTCTTTCCTTTATGAACCCTAAAGTGGTCAGTTAATATTGATTAGAGACAAAGCCTCAGATTTATTCCTCGTGTCAGAACAACCAACCTTCTCATTTGTGCATCGGCTCATGACTGAATCAATTGAAACCTAAGCCTTTGAATGAAATAGGGTGAGTCTGTTAGCCTGGAGCAAATTGTGTATGGCCCCGAGTTGCAAACCACAGAAAATGGGTCATTTTGACTGGAAACACTGACAGTCCTTTATAAGTACAAGGCGATAGTTTATCTACAGCATTTAAAATCATTTATTGGGTAGATAGAAAAAAAATGCATTCTAGTTTTTTTTTGTTTTTTTTTTTTACATATCACCCTGGCCAAAAAAAAGTCATTTTCTCAGGCCAGCACATTTGTTTCAATAATTTGATCTATACGTGTATATATTAAGAACTTCTGGGGGTGCTGTTAAGGCTCACTCTATTCCCCCAACAAGAAGAGGTGATCTAAGAAGACATTCTCATGCTTTGTATTCATTTACTGCATGACAGCCCATTTGTCCTTTTTTAAAAGCTAATTTTGCTCTATGAAGCTCTATGCTCTATGAAGCTCTATGCTCTATGAAGCTGTGTTAGTCTTTTCTGAAGAAAGGCGGGCTGACATTTGCCCGTGTTTGCAAGCAGCCCAGCCTGCCCCTAACCCACTATCTTTTCACAGGTGAGCATCTCACCTCCTGGGCTCACACACAAGTCTGTACCCTCCTTGCTCTTTCTGTCACAGCTGCAAACTTTGAACGTTCAGTGTCTTAAAACCAAACGAAAAGTATTCTCCCTTTCACCCTGATGGTTGGCCGCATGGAAATTTGGATCAATGCTCTCTGAAGGTTCGGTTCCTTAACAGAGACGATGTCACTTTAATGTCTTCTCCTGGGGGTGACCTATTTGAATATAGGGGGAAATAAGTATTTAGTAAAATGCTCATTATCTATTAACAACACTGAATTCCAGGTGAACTGTACCAAATGCATGGAAATGAGGAGAGGCTTTGCTCTCCTTTGCTTGCTTGTCAAGGTGAAAATTCACCCTTGAAGTTACTCATTTGCAAATGCCTTTTTTTTTTTTTTTTTTCTTTTTGCGGTATGCGGGCCTCTCACTGTTGTGGCCTCTCCCGTTGCGGAGCACAGGCTCCGGACGCGCAGGCCCAGCGGCCATGGCTCACGGGCCCAGCCGCTCCGCGGCATATGGGATCCTCCCAGACCGGGGCACGAACCCGTATCCCCTGCATCGGCAGGCGGACTCTCAACCACTGCGCCACCAGGGAGGCCCTGCAAATGCCTTTGATGTCATTAGATAATACAATTGGCTCCAAAGGCACCAGGAGGCCACATTTCACATTGGGTCTGTGTGCACCCAACAGCGGAATTTGGTTCCCAACCTCTAACAAAACTGACAGTGCATATCTGTTTTTAAAAGTGAATTTTCACCTTGAGTCTTTCTCCTGTAAGACCACTGGGAACGGAATGCTAATGCGTCTGGCCTCCCTCCAATTCTGCCATTATAGATTCACCTTCTTAACCCATAATATATGTAATGGCTTCTCCTAGCGCCTGCCTCATTGAGGCCATGCACACGTGAGACCACTTATCCAGCATATTTACTGGGCGAGCAGGGGTAACACGACTTGGTGCTACAGCGGACTAGCTCAGAAATCTTCAGGCCACTTCAAGAGCTCGGTTTTACGGCTCTCTGATTCACGATCCGGATGATTTCTCACCCATGGGAGCTGCAGGATAGGACTAGGGCTCGGCCAGAATAGAGATGATTACAGTCTCTATTGAATGACACTACTGGAAGGGGTACAATGGCACCTCATAGCCACCTCCAAACTTTCCATGATGGGCATGAGCCCCCCATGCCCTTACCCTGAGTCTGCCCAGGACTTTCTCTCTTGGGAAAGCAAATAGATGCTCTCGACCATGATCTGCAAGGCAGACACACATATGGAGAAATGGCTTTCTCAAGCACCAAAGTAATAAACAGCAAACCAGTTTTGCAAGAAGCGTTCAGGTGATGCTTATGGGTTGGGCAACTTGAAGAACAGGACTTTAAAACAGAAGTCTCATGACGAAGGGTGGAAAATGGCTGAGCTAAGATACCTAAGCTAAGAGGGTAAATCTAAGTGTCCACTGGTCCCCAGACCACGAATTCCAAGTCGACCCAGGCTGACTGAAGTTGACAGCATTCAGGGTGTCGTTTGTGCGGTCTTCCAGCTCCTCGGGACTGTGAAGAAATGTGTTCCTCCAGCCCTTCCCCTTTTCCTGCAGCTTCTCCGAACTGCATACTGGGCGGAATTATTTGTCCTTGGGAAAAAGAAACAACCACAGCAGCAAAAGAAAGGAGGAATTACTGCCATCCGCTTTAAAACTTCAGTTTTTAAAATAGATTGGGGGGACCAGCCTTGCAACTCCCCCCAAGACACACATCTGAAACCTTGGGAAACTATTTGAAGCTTAGAGGTCTAGGTCAAGTTTAATACTTAAGTCACTAAGGACCTTGGGCAGCCTTTGCTTTTCACTCTTGCAATTGTGAGCGTCGTCGATTAGTCTGGGAGTCAGGGAATGCCCTTGGAAGGAAGTCTGGAACTCTCCATACTGCCTAGATGCTTTATGAATAAATGTATTGTGGTGAACAAAATTTAAGACATTTGCTATAGCTGGAATTAAAGGCAGAATTATCTGAGGGAACTGCTAGCCTCTAACAGATGTATGTAAGCATACAGCATTCTCTACTAAATATTACCTACAATGCTGCCTTTTTCTCATCTCATATGTTATGTTTCTGTGTTTCAGGTGGTACCACTGTGCTGACCACAGAAAAGCCAACCGTGATAGACAGCACTATACAATCAGGTATCAAATACCAAAGAGAAAATGTGGTAGATTTCACATATGCCTGTCCTTTCCCACAAAATAGCACATCGCTACGGTTCTCAATTTCCGTTTCCCTCGAAGTCCTAGCAGAGATGCCACCAGCATCTGGTCCGCAAGCATGAGCCATAAACACTGCTTTCCTTTCATCCACATGTATATGCAGCAGGGAGCAACATTTCCTTCCCCATCAGTCATTGCCAAATGGTGACAATCCCCGCTCTCAGCGGAAGGAACCGAGGAACATACTTTGTTTAAACGCAGCACATCTAGGACACGGACTGTGTTTGCAAACTCAGGAGAAGGAAGTCTCCCAGGCAGCAGCCTGACTATTTATTTTCATCGCCACTCAGCAAATCGGAGACAAGAGAAGTTTGTCAGTTTTGTCTGCCACAGAGTTGGCAGGTTTACAGCCGCATTTCCAGTGGGTGCGCCACGAGATGGGGTGTAGGAAACCAGGGCTAGCATTGCGCCCGGAGAGGAGTGCCCTCGGGAAGGGCACCTCTGCATCCTTTTATTAATAGAGGCCCTGTGATGACTTTTAGAGCCTCTGGTTTGCTGTTGATCAGGGCCCAGCCACAGGGATAAGGTGGCCTCCCCCTCAGTCTCTTTTGTATTCTGTTAGTATTTTTTGAAAATCTTCCCCACAGACACACACCAGGGGAAACAGTCCGTATAAGCAATCAGAAGTTTTACATACTTTAAAGTTAATCATTAGAGTGAGGTGAACAGGTCAGCTCACCAGCTTCTCCCATTTCCTCTACTGAAGCCCGCAGCCTTGGCCTCCACGGTCACTTCTTAATGGGGCATGTGGTGTACATCACTGTTTCCTCCACAGCAGACCCTCCACAGCCAGCAGAAAGCAGAAAGGACTGCTCTGATTAGCATGCTTCCTTAAAGGGTACTGTCACTCTTGACCCGATTAACCAGCAAAACAAACTTCCCTTTAGCTGAACTTAGCCCCAGGTTTCGCCATGGTGGGCTCAGGGTGACAGACTCCCTGCTACCACTCAGCTCAGACACCCCCAAATACCGAAGATGAAACTGAAGAATAGTGTTCAGCTAAATTCCAACAGCCAGCCAGGAGTCCCATCCACACCTTTTCAGGTTATAAAACGTAGCCTTAGGGGATTGGCTGGCTGCCCCTGCCTCCTGGATGGGGCTCTTGCTCTCTTCCCATCATCCCTGATAGGAAATTCCTGGTTTCCCACTCAGCCCCATCAGGGTGGTTTTTATGGGGTAACTTCCTTGCAGGTTCTTTATGACCCTCTGTCACAGGGGAGAGGGGTAAGGTGAACAAGTGACGTTCTAATAATGTAACAAACATTTTAACTGTCTCTCTAGTTTTTCCTCTTGCCAGAGAGTTAATTACAATCACTAGGAAGTTGCCAGCTAGCTTGTTAGATCTCATCTCTTTTCCTGCCTGTCCAAAGAACTAGGGGTCATCAAAAAACCAAACATGAACAGCAACCTTGGAGAAAATGGAAAGGTACATCAGATCCCCAAATGGGATGACTCACCCTTAGTGCTGGAAGTCTTTGTTATGAGACCAGGAATGGCTCTGTGAACTTTTGATTTGTGCATGAACTCAAGGCCTTTGTCTTGATAGCTTCACAGAGGAAATCCAGAGCAGACAGTCATCTCATAGGGTCTACTGTGGTCAGGGGGCAGAGGTACAAATCGTGAACCAGTAAGACCCCTTGCTACCACCACCTGAACAAGTTCACGTCAAACTGTTACCAAGTTCAAGCTCATACTGCTCACCCCAGGGCAGGTCGATAAATCGAGAGACGAAGTATTAGGACAAGGAATAGCAACTTTATTCAGAAAGCCTGCAGACCGAGAAGATGGTGGACTAGTGTCCCAAAGAACCATCTTACCTGAGTTAGGATTCAAGCTTCTTTTAGACTAAAAGGGGAGGGGGTGTGGTTGGTTGTTGTAAACTTCTTAGTACTGGAATCCTTTGTTCTTGCAGCTGTTCATGGACGTGTGGTCACAATGTTCCTATAAACCTCCAAGACAATTGTTATTTTATATTCTGCAACTTTTTATTTCTACATGAATGGAAAAGTGTTATACCTTTAAAGGTCAGCCTTGAGAATGGGCTTTCCTGTATATTTCAGGCTATAGGCAACATTCTTTTATAAAAGTGCAGAGGCAACAAGGCTAAGCACTGGTAAGAGAGCACAGGGTTAGAGCTAAAGGAATAGATCCAATATGCAGTCAGGTTTGTTCTTCTTCTTCTTTTTTTTATAATATGGTTGTGTTCTTTTTTTTTAATGTAGTTGTTTGTTTGTTTATTTTTGGCTATGTTGGGTCTTCATTGTTGCGTGCGGGCTTTCTCTAGTTGCTGTGAGCGGGGGCTACACTTTGTTGCGGTGAGTGGGGGCTTCACTTCATTGTGGTGTGCAGGCTTCTCATTGCGGTGGCTTCTGTTGCAGAGCACAGGATCTAGGCACTCAGGCTTCAGTAGTTGTGCCACATGGGCTCAGTAGTTGTGGCTCGCAGGCTCAGTAGTTGTGGTACACGGGCTTAGTTGCTCCACGGCATGTGGGATCTTCCCAGACCAGGGCTCAAACCCATGTCCCCTGCATTGGCAGGTGGATTCTTAACCACTGCACCACCAGGGAAGTCCCCAAGGTTTGTTCTTTTCTATTACAGGACCACAGGGCTTATTGATGGGGTTGTCTGTTCTACAGTCAGCCCAGAGTCCTTTACAACTTGCCTTGGTTTCCTGTTTTTCCATTGTCTGAGTCATGAATCTGGCTCTCTAGATCTTCATTTATGGATAGTGAACTGTCTGAGCTTCTTTGAGGAGTTCCATTCATTGTCACCTCCTGGCTAAGCCAATGCTCAGAGATCAGGTCTAACTCTGTGGTGTTCACCCCATGGTCAGGTGAACCGACTGATACCTGGATCCCCACTGTCCTACAGGCACCTTGACAAGCAGCAGCAAGTCAGACCCTAAACTTGCATCATCATCTGATTTTGCTGAAGCCACTAGAGATTCAAGCAGAGTCTGAAGTCTTCATGTTGAGGATTCTTCTCAATATAATACATTCAGTGGGCATATAATATTCATATACTGTCTGGGTTGTAATTGGATGCATAAAAGCCTATTAATGCTCTGCCAGGAACTGATGAGAAGCCCTGCATTTTAAATCCAGCTCCCCCTGGTGAAGCCTCTTACCCTCCAGGGATCCCCAAACATCCACTAGAGCAGTTCAGAGTATGTTCATGACCCATGGTTGCATTGACCCAGGCACCTCCACTTATTTCCACTGCAAGACCAGTCTATGAGTAAGCAAGCATGCATACCCAATAGAAGTTTTGAAGACCAGATTTAAAAATTAAATCCTTGCACGTATATGGCGCTAACGATCTAACTCCGGGCAAACTAGGTTCACCAGGCGCAGCTGGCGCTGGCTCACAGGGGCTATAAATTTAAGTTCAGAATATTGTTTCCTGCTATTTTGAAGAGTCAAGAAGGGATTTAGCCAGATTATTCCCAATGAATTTAATGAGAATTGTGCAGCCACAGGGCCTGGGTAATATTTTGAAGATTGAAAGGTCACACCTACTTAGTCCTATATACACATTTCATTCGTCCTTTTGCTTTCTTTCTCTTTCTTTCTCTGCCCTTTTCTCCTCTGCTTCTGTCCTTCTCTCTTCCTCTTTCTTTCTCTCTCTTTTTTTTTTTTTTCCTTTCTGGAAATGTTTTTGTGTATCTTGTGTGTTTAATAGCCTTTCTAGCCAGGCTTGAATCTTCAACATTGAACTATTCTGACTCCATACCCATCCCCCACAAAAGGTACTGATTAAAAAAAAAAAACATTTATTTTAATTTAACAAGATTGCCATAAATTATATGATCGGGACAAGGAGATAAAAGAGTAGTTAGAGCAGATCGCCATGTTAAATTCGTAGATTGGGAAGAACAGTGGAAGATACAGGCTGACTTCCATTCCCTGGAGAAGTGCCTGAATTACTCTTTCAGGCAAAGCCATCCTCTGTCCTGGCCATGACAAAAATACCCGAGTTCTTCTTATATTTTATGACATCGCCAGAATAGTAATAGCCAAATTACGGATAGTATGGTTTTCTGTAAATTATACAATAAATTTAATATATTAACAAGGCAAATATAACCAGAAATGTGTATGCTGTAATGGCTTACTGCCCTCCTCTTTGTGCATGCCTTATAATTAACGTTTAAGTAGAGACCCCAGAACCACACACATATTAACATTTTCCCATATTAACATTTTCTAACACGAGATTACACAATAGTACCTTTCGGGGCTATGGGCGTTGACATCCAAGGTTGTTCAACCATTCTGTCACTGTTCAGCTGACCACTACTTCTGCAAAATTCAATCTTGCTGCACAAAGCAGGGCAGATTTTGGAGAGGGTTTCTCATGCTTTAAGAAGCCCTATTTCATGGTTATGATGGACTAGGCATGAAATCTATCTCTCCAATGACACTACCGCTGTGAAATATAGCCCTTTGCCCGAACTGAAAGTGCTCACGTTATACACATCACGTGACTCCCTAGGTTTACTTTCCCAGCTGTCCCTGTGAATCCTTTGGCAGGTCACACTGTCATCGGATGGGAGAATCCATCCTGCTCAGTTCTGACAATGCGTGTGGTGCCTTCCTTCCAAATTTCACATTAGCATTTGAAAAGAGTTCCTTGGAAACTCAAAATGCAAAGTAACTCATTCTTATCTATTCAATAAACCTTTCCATTATAATTCCTCCTGCCATTGTTGAAGTGGGGGAGGGGCAAGGGAGCCCAGACTCGGAGAAGAAAGCAAGATATTTGTGTTAAATGCTTAGACAAAGTTAAAGAAAAGATCCAAATGAGATAGGCTCTCAGCCTGACCCTAACACAGCATATAATACCATACTTCCCTTATTGTACAGAGAAGTTGTTTTGAGGCTTTATTTTTTAGATCAGTTGGCTAGCTGCCCTAGGCACCTTCCTCCTCATCTCAATGCTGCCATCTTGTGGACACCTGAACTCAGTGAGAAGCAATGACCCTCATTAGAGAAGCCAGCCCCTATTGTGTGCTTAATTTTATTGTATACTCGGGGGAGGAGCGGACTGACAGAAGCAAGAGAATTTTATCTTTAGGATTATTTTTTATTGTTAGCTCAAGTTTACCGCCCCAAAATTCCAAGCCTCAAAGACTTCATTTCCCCCATTCTTAAAAAGTTAACCAATTTCCCAAAAAAAAAAAAGGGTTGAGTAAAAAAATAAGGCTATGGAGGTTTAAAAGACCCCATACCCAAATAGCACCTTGTAGAACACACAAATCATTCCTGAGAATCCCTTCATACTTTCCTTTTAGATTCCAAAGGAAGCATTTTGAACGTTAAAAAATACACAGGTGGGCACCTATTCAAGTATGCTTTGGCTTTACTTGACTTTACACTGAGGTTTTAAGTGGGGCAAACAATTTATAGGCAAATCTGAAAATTCACTAAAAAAGCAGAGGCTTCCAGTTAAAATTAACTGACCTGATATAAAGCACAGAAGTAAAAAATAATCTTATGAAATGCTTCAGACATCTGCCAGTAAAAACCTGAAGCATAAGCTGGTGTGGTGAGAATACAAATAACCTCCAGGGTGAGATATTCAGCCAAGTCACGTTTCTAGACGTTTGAGGTTCATGGGTCAATCTCTAATTAAGATTCTTTTCACTGGTGGATATCAATTTATATGACTCATCCTCAAGAGCCGAGTATCTTTCATATTAAGTATTGCGGAAATAGGGAGAATGCTAATATAATATACATGTAATATACATGCTTTGGAAAGTAACCTTCCTGGAAATTTTATGTAGCAGTTTGACAGGCAGTCCATCATCTTTTTGAGCTGGATTAAAAAAAAATTTTTTTAATGTTACTAAATATGATGTTGTAAGCATTTGGCCTTCTCCATGCATCTTTTGAGTTTTGTGGTAATCCTGGATTTTGTGGCTTTCCTGGAATTTTCAAACAGACATGAAGTTATGTAAATCATGCTTTCCATGAACGAATTAAGGACCTCTCTGACCTAAATGATTAAATGTGTCTTTCTCTGCTTGTCTCTATTTTTTTCCTTTCCACCCACTGAAGAGTTTCCAACATATGGTTTTAACTGTGAGTTTGGCTGGGGTTCTCATAAGACGTTCTGTCACTGGGAGCATGACAATCACGTGCAGCTCAAATGGAGCGTGTTGACCAGCAAGACGGGACCAATTCAGGATCACACAGGTAACGGAGGGTTCACTGTGGCCTCATTTCTTTGAATTAGAGAAAGTTACTGCGGAGGGTTGATGGGTCTCTGAGTGTAGGGAGTTTAGAAAATACTACAGAGCATTCACTTTTGCTTTTCTTTTCTGGAATTAACATCATGTCTTTCCCTAGTAGAGATTCTCTTAGGCCACTTTGTAGAGAATACTGATTAAATGTAGCAACTGATTGGCCCCTCAGAAAAATAGCAAACTTGGCAAATCAGTGTGTGTGAATTAATACCTGTTTTCTACTTCTTCTGAACATTTTTATGGGAAATTTCAAATGTATTCAAAAGTAGAAAAGAAATAGTAAAGTGAACCCTCTCTGTACATAACCCAACTTCAACAACCATCAAATCCTAGGAGTCTTATTTTATCTCTAGCATCCTGACTCTGGGTTGTTTGGAAGCAAGTCCAAACACCACCATAGATGGTGTCATCTCATTTATTTTGCAGCTAAAGAAACAATAAGTGAGCTTAACGCTTACTCTCTTGATCCATGAAGTGGAAATGGGTTGGGGTAGGGGTAGAAATCTTGTTCTTTTGAGGAAGATTGTAAATGTAGCCCATTCCCTCTGAGCAGATAGAAACCTCGCCACACCTCAACTCACCTCACCTCCTATCTTACTTTCCTTCTAAGATTAATTAGGGTTGGGGTACATAGGGAGCCATCAGCCACTTTTGGGAGCTCTTTTACCCACCGCCATCCTGTTTTCCTCCTAGTCATTTTATCACCCAACTTGAAATATGGAATAAAGAACCATCAGTGTCCTGCAGAAAAACGCACATGCATACCCTCACACACACATACACACAAACACCCAACCCACAAACTTCGGCCCTAATCAGTGATACCGACAGGACTGCTTCCTCAAGTCATGTTTCCCAAAAGAGACCCCAGAGGGGCATTTGCTGATGCCGAGAAATCTCATTAAGCCGAGTTTCCCCATGCCTGTGCTTGGGATGAGTGGGCCAGTGGGCCGATGGACAGGCAAAGGGTACTTGATGCCTTTCCCACTTTGTTGTTCACTCTTTCCCCTGTGAATACAACCATTAAGTAGGTTGAATAGCCCTCTTTCCATCACAGCTACTTCCTTTCCTAATAAGAATGACAAGGAAATTGGATAAAATTGGACTCCTTCAATTCTGAGACACTTTCAATTGAATCTTAAGACAAGCAGTTTTAGAAAACTTAAAATACTTTGACTGTAAATGGCACTGTACATAGAAATGGCATCAAATTAACCAAATGCAATTAGCTGAAATGAAGGCAGTAATGGTGGAAAAATTGATGCAAAGTGAAGCAAAATGGCTCAGTAGGATCTGACATTCAAAGGAGGTTAAAAGCTATGTTAGCCAGAGACAAAAGCTAAAAGGCTTGCAGAAGTACAGTGCTAATTGAGAAAACGGAGAGAGAGTTCCCGACCCAGAACTGTGATGAAATCCCCGAAAGGAAAAACCTCAGCACTTTATGTGTTGGAGTGTCAGAAAAGGCGGGCTTGTCTTAGATTAGCGGCTGAGAAGTGCGGTTCCTTCAGAAGGATTGGTCTCTTTTGTCCTCCCAGAAGCCCCCCATTTACTTGGCAGTGGTGCCAAGTCTGCCCAAACCAGGAGGAACCCCTGCAGCACTAGACACACAACCATTTGCCAAGAGAGATGGGTGAGCCCGACCTCTGAAAGGCAGGAACTTGTTAACATGAAAATGTCTGAATGAAAAGAGCCCCCCACACAGGACACACGCATACAGCCTGCCACAGATCATGTGTGGCACTTTGCAAATCTAACGTGGAGATTTCTGAAAATGAACACTACCTGGGTACAATAGCCTGCAGCCCAATTTTGGATTTATCAAAGGAATCCCATATGCTTTTCTGCATTCGACCTCTAACAATGAAGCTATGTTCCTCCTTTCAGAGGATTCCCCAAACCCTCATCTTCCTCTGCTTCATTGCACATGTGCTATCGAGCCACCCACATACATGGCAGATGCAGTGAGGGGCACTGGAGATTCAGGTGTAAAGGAGGGAACCCAACCCTGGAGGTGCTCACAGTCTGGTTCCGGGTGGGAGACGGCTCCAGCGCAGTGGGATGAGGGTGTCCAATGGCCGGGGGAGCAGCAGTGGGAGAAGACAGCACAGTACGGGGCAGAGAAGCGGCCTGACTCGGGGACCATTTAAGCTAAGCACCCTCAACTTCATTCTTCTCCATAAGATCGGGGACGGGGGACAGCAGCAAGATGCGGGCATGTCTTACCTGCCCGTCTTGGTGGGCTGAGTGAAGTGGCACCATACACAGACAGGTGAGCATCATTTGGTAAATCAGTGGGAGGAAACAAACCCCAGGGATGACTTGAGTCTGCGTGGTCCAGAGCATCACACATACTGCCGGGGCCGTGGTTTTTATTTCCACTCTCCTTTCATTTTCCCCGCCCACCGGTTTCATTAAGAGTGCTTGGGAGCCATTTCAGACAAGCAGCCAGGTGAGGGAGGAAAGCGACTGAGGACACATCCACTTCACCTGGACGCTGCTGACTCAGGATGTGCCCACATACATGCAGTGAAAGAGTATCTCCCAAGCACACCAGCCTCTGGGGCAGCACACCAAACATCCTGCTGCCCACTGAGGCTCAGCATCAGATCCATATTTTCAGCAGTTACGGTGTTAGAGTAGCATTGCTATTTGCAGAGCAAACAGTGAAACACGAGTTGTGTGTTTAGACCAGGTGGTGGCAGAAGGCGGTGCTCCCATAGGGGGTCATTAACAGCAGAGCCAGGAGTTAGTCCTCCAAGCTTGGCAAGCATCTCCGTTGCCAAAATGGCAGGTTCTAATAAGCCTCAGAAATGCAGCCTCACCTCTCCTGGAACCAGAAGATCACATCAAACAGGAGCGGGGCTCACAGCTGAGTTTCAGGCTCTCAGGTGTATTTAAGGAATTTATAAGCCATTAAAACAAACTAGGGGGAAAGAATCGAAGTTTGGCTGAAAAAAAAAAAGATTGCCAGATTATTTGGACAAACTGCAGCTTTATTATCAAGCAGTTACAGTGACCAAAGCATCATCAACCAGAAGTCTACCTGCTCCAATGGTAGATAAATAAGAATACATCTAAATGTTTCCATTTAGTGTCTGTGTTCACATGCGTGCTGCTGAAGCAATCTTAAAGTTGCGTGAAATAGGTCTTCCTGTACATCCGATCTGCTTGCAATGGTGCAGAGACCAACACAAGTCATAGCCCGTGTCCATGTGACAGTGCGTTCCAGACACGTGGTATCAGACGAGCGCTGTTTATAGCCTCTGTCACAAACGTGCTTTCACAGAAGCTGAGAGCAGAGCCTCCAGTGTCAATGAGGATTCCATCCAATGCCCACTTTCCCTTCCCCTGCACGATTGGGTTCTGGTGCTCAGCCCAGGAGAGAAGGTTTGAGTAGCAGAACTTGATAGAAAAGAGACAAAGGTTCATCCATTTGGCCACTCTTTTTTTTTTTTTTTGCGGTATGCAGGCCTCTCACTGTTGTGGCCTCTCCCATTGCGGAACACAGGCTCCAGACACGCAGGCTCAGCGGCCATGGCTCACGGGCCCAGGTGCTCTGCGGCACGTGGGATCTTCGCGGCCCGGGGCACGAACCCGTGTCCCCTGCATCAGCAGGCGGACTCTCAACCACTGCGCCACCAGGGAAGCCCCTGGCCACTCTCTTTAACACAGCTTTTTGTCACAGCAGGAGATGGCAACTTCATCTACTCGCAAGCTGATGAAAACCAGAAAGGCAAAGTGGCTCGCCTGGTGAGCCCTGTGGTTTATTCCCAGAACTCTGCCCACTGCATGACTTTCTGGTATCACATGTCTGGTTCACACGTGGGCACGCTGAGGGTCAAACTGCGCTACCAGAAGCCAGAGGAATACGACCAGTTGGTCTGGATGGCCATCGGACACCAAGGGGACCACTGGAAAGAGGGGCGTGTCCTGCTGCACAAATCTCTGAAACTTTACCAGGTGGGCCCCCTTCTCTAGGATGGGGCGGGTAGCTGTTTTGGGGTCTCTGGGGTAATATTTGAAAGTTATGCAAATGAGATGTGGAAATCATTCCAAATTTTATTTCAGGTGTTTCATGAACCTGAGATACTGCTGCAATGATGATAATCTCAGTAGCATATTTCACAGTCTCCTAGATTACAGACGTAGGACCGACTGCTGAGAAAGAAGGGAAAATGCTACTCAATAATTATTTGGGGCTGTCACAATGAACATTCCTTTAATTTGCTGCTTTTTCCAGTTTTACATTCTGTATCATACAAAGATACAATGAGGAGAAGTTTTATGCCATCCCCAAGCAGTTAATATGGATTGAAGAGCAAATCGTGTGCTCATTCGAAATCTCATGAACTTCATTTACGTGCTGTGACTTGAGCTGAACAAGCATTTGTAAGCACTGTTATTTGGGACCCAACATTTAAATACTGTGGAAATGATCTCATTTTGTTAGGTGATTTTTGAGGGTGAAATCGGAAAAGGCAACCTTGGCGGGATCGCAGTGGATGACATTAGCATCAATAACCACATCCCTCAAGAGGACTGCACAAGTAAGTATGGGTTGCTGTAGAAACCAAAGCAGTGCTTGCTCAGGGCGCGTGTCCTTCCACTGAAGGGTCTTTGTCGTGCTCATTTGGACCTCGAATTTTAATGTGGGCTATAAGCACATCCTATAGAACGCGTGATCTGGTGCAACAGGGCATAAGGCCAGGTCAGTCTACCTTTAGCTGCCCCATTATCTAACCTGGTTCACTTAGAATGTCTGGTTGCCACCCACAAAACTACACAAATAATATGCAATCCAAAGATCATAGCAAAGAAGAAACTCACAGTTTCCAGGCTGGTTACGCCATGCCTAAACATTGTGATGAGAAGCGGAAAACTCAGACATCTGGATAATTCCAAATATCTGAGTGTGTCAACAAGCAGTAGGCCTTTGAAATTTTTTATCACAGTGGATTTAATGAAGATTACAATGTGAATGAATCATAGACACCATCATCCTTTGCTTTATTACAAATAAGTAAATGTTTCTGACTCTAAAAACAGTTGAGTTGACTCAAAAGAATAAAGGACATTTAGACACTTTGCCTAGTATTTCAGAGTTTATGGATTTCATCAGTCTGGTGTATATGAGTAAGAGTCTGACGTAGAAAACCAATTCATTCTCCCAGTTCTTGATATATAATTATAAATAGCACCACTAATGGCAATGTAATAGCACAGTAATTAGTCTTAAGCTCCATTTGCTACACTTAAAGTTTTGTTATATATCATTATATAATAGGATGTTAATTATAACAAAATGGAATAACCCTATTGGGCAAATTTAAGACAAAGGAGGCCTGTTGGCTATAATGGGTTTTTGGTCATTTCAGCAATTTACAAAGCTTTTATTATACAATGTATTGGATATACGTAATCCCTAAAGTGGCAATAATTTGATAGGGTCGATTGAAGGAATTGGGGGAAAAAGAGGGCAATGAATAAAGGTCTGCTTCCTGCCACAGTACTTTGCAGACCTTCACAGAAAATAAGGCTTAATATTTAAGTTGCAACTACTTTACAAATTCCCCACATCCAGGTCTACACAGTTGTTCAAATGTATGTTTCATACAGTTACACAGGGCACGTACTGCTTGCTTTCCTATTCCAAGATGAGAAGGTTGATGGTGATGTTTTTGGAATGGGAGAGCAAGCTCTACCAGCTGAAACCAAGAAATACATTCAATCTGGTTCAACAGGTTTTCACTGACCACCTTCTCTGTGCAAAGCAGCATCCCAGTGCTACAGTGAATGTATAGAAGCTAAGACAAGTCCGTGAGCCTTTCTGTTTTCATGTGACTCATCTAACTTAGCTGTGCTTACTGCTGGGCATTATACTCAAAGTCACAGCTAAAGCACCATTGAAACTTTGTGTTGCTGTAACAATGAAAAGGCGTCTAAGATAATTCTACAGTTATTCGACAAATATATTTCCTTGAATATTTAGCCATGGATGCTGGGAGGTTATCAGCTCTTTGTTAATTATTCATGCATTAATATAACAAATATTTATTGAGGCACCATGTATGTTCTGAACACTGTTCTAAATGCTGGGGACGTAGCAGTGAACCACGTCCCTGTGTTCTACTCAGAACCATAAGGGATACCAGGACTCCACTCCCTCCAGATGCTTTCTTTTTTTTGGTTAAGACACAGGACACAATCTCTGGCCTTAATGAGCTGACATACCATATGAGAAACTAACACTTACGAAGCAGTTATCTACAAAAGCACAGGATGGTAGCCATATGTGCAACTCCACTTCTGTTTTCTATTTTCACCAGATTTCCCCACACTCCAAATGCCAAAACCATTTCCCTCCACCCTGCTCTTCTGCTAAGACAACACACTCTGCTCCAGCAGTGCTTCCTGGATTTAGATCTGACACCAATTCCCTAGTCATTTAACACTGCCTCCCTATAGCTCTCCAGTTATTTGGTGGGGTCAGATTGTACTAAAAACTCCAAAGGAAACCCAGCAGAGCCATTAGTGGGGGGTGTGTGTGTGGGTGTGTGTGTGTGTGTGTGTAAAGGTTTATGTAGTTTGTGTGTACTGTATTTGGTTGGCAGTTCAAATATCTCTTTCAATTTTGTTTGACTTGTCAGAACCAGCAGACCTGGATAAAAAGAACCCAGAAAGTAAAATCGACGAAACAGGTAAATTTGTCTTGCTGACCGATTTTTAAAATATTTTACTGTGGCTTTCAGTATATTTATGAAGAAGCTTTCTGGAACTCTGATGCACTGGTGTATCAAAGCAGCTCACATGAAATAAACACCCACATCCGTGGTACTGTGCCTGGGCTGTCGTCAGAGTGCCCTCTCCTACCTGCTCTGCAGACTTGGGAGCCGCACGCAGTAAGAGGCTCAGCCTGTGTGAGGGGGTGAGCCCTGGGGACGTGTGCTAGCCTGGCCCTTCCCTGCCTGAGCTGCAAGAGGGGGCTCAGAGGACAGTGACGTGAAACACTCTCATTTTATAACTATGGACACAGGAAACTAGTGAAGATTGTTTCTTACCCGAGGACCTGCAATAATTTTCGTATAATAATTTGAAACCAACCCAAATTCTTGTTCCTGGTTTATATCCAGATATAATCTTTAGAGAACGGGAGCCCAGTTTCTGTGATAATCTGTTTTGTTTGGGCCATCTGTTCCCAGCCTCCTCTACTGAAACCCTCGTTTTGCGATAATGATCACAGTATTGATGATAATGATGCTGATGATGCTGATGGGGGTTTATTGAGTAGCTAGTATGTTCCAATCGCTTTACATAAGTTATCTTATTTAATCCTCACAGCCGCTCTCTGAGTGTATTTATCCCCATTTTACAGATGAGGAGATTGAAACTCAGAGCAGTGGCTTGGCCTTAAGTAACACAGCAAATTAGGTGGTAGCCTCGGACTTCAGACTGATTAACTCGAAAATGCGTGTTTTTGTTGAACACTGCTTTGTGATCCAACGCAAGACATTTGGTTGGAGTTAGGCCTTGCCTGATATTATTTTATTCCCAGAAGTCTCTGCGCCTCCTGCCAGCAGTGGTGGTGTTGGACACTTGCCCCAGCATCACTCACAGCTGCTGCCAGCAGTTCTGTGCCCTGTCCATCAACAGCAGCACCTGTTGCCATTAGAAATGTGGACCTACTATAGCCAGACTTGGACTTGATGGAGACAAATAAAGATGGCACCATGTCTGCAGTTGGTCATATTAACACGTGACTCTTTTAGCTTAGTTATGTAGTCCACGCTGGGTTGTAAACTTTATTAGAGGTTGTTTCAAAACAATGTTGCATCAAGGGAGAGGATATTAATATGTTCCCATGGCTTGTTTCCCCCTATTTAGGGACTTGCGTCTCATATTTTTAGTTTTCTTTGATTGGAATCCTTGTTGGTCAGAACACCATTAAGTAAACACCAGGCCTGTTGCACGTTGACATTTTAGTCTCATTTCTAGTCCCAGGTAATGAGACTCAAAGCTCCCATGTTAGTAATTTCTCACGTTCCACTCTAAAGAAAACATTTCCCCAGTGCCTGAGTGCAGAGCTGTGTGACCATCTCCAGGGAAACCACCAGGGCAGCAAAGATGCTGATTATTAAATGTGTTCTATTCAGCACAGCACTGACCCAGCTTCTAGACTGGAGCCATAAGCCACTTTAAATGTGAGCAGCAGGCATGCCTTCCTTCTTTCTGAAAGCCCTCTCCTTCTTGAGTGAAACCACCATTGACTCAAGGAGGAAACTTGAAGATCTGATGTGTGGTAGCATTACCACACAGAAAGACAGCTTGGGCGGGTACCTCGTGCCGGGTTTGGGGATCAGGCAGATGCACCAGGAATGGTTAAATCCCCCTCTAGACAAATGTGTGACGAAGCATTTTGCAAAGTTTACAGACCTCCTATCTGGCCAAGGACGATAAATACAGATTACAATCTCACAGATGGCGGGCTGCATGAAATCGGAATTAGATTAGAAGCGAACCCTCATTGTTTACCCAGAGTCAGTGGTTTCCATGCGCTAAGCTTCCTGTCAGAATCACAGCACCAACACCCAATACCCTTCCCTCCCACCTTCAATTCCCAGCAATGAGTCAAACCTAAACGTTGGTGTTTCTTGGCGATGGGGGAGCCAAAGCCCCGCTGCAGAAATCCCCCGCAGGCTCTTGGGGAGGACGTGTGCTTCACTCCTTTCTCTTTCCTTCTTCTCCATTTCTGTCTACTCTCGTCTGGTACGTTGGCAGCTCACAGAGCCAATTTCGTTTTTCTCCCCAGGGAGCACGCCAGGATACCGAGGCACGGGAGACGGTGATGAGAACATCTCCAGGAAGCCGGGCAGTGTGTTGAAGACCCTGGACCCTATCCTTATCACCATCATCGCCATGAGCGCCCTGGGCGTCCTCCTGGGCGCCGTGTGCGGGGTCGTGCTGTACTGTGCCTGCTGGCACAACGGGATGTCGGAAAGAAACTTATCTGCCCTGGAGAACTATAACTTCGAACTGGTGGATGGCGTGAAGTTGAAAAAAGACAAACTGAATCCACAGAGTACTTACTCAGAGGCATGAAGGCAGCCAGAGGTGACCAGGCGAGCAGGAGAGTGGAGCGGCGGACAGAGCTTGAGCTGGGGACCGGACGGTCTTTCACTGTTCAGGCTGGGAAGTGCGTTACTGATGCCAAGCCAGGTTTTCTCAGGAGCTTCGATGAGTTCTGCCGACAGACATGAACGACTTAGCTGTGTTAACAATCGGAATCCTGTACAGTCAGCTTCTTTCTGTTGGTTTCTTTTGAATGATCAAATGCTGGTGTTGAGACCAAGTATGATGGACTTAATAATTCATTTGGACTCCCCTTTCCCTTCTCTCTCTTCCTCTTCTGGATTCTTTTTGGAAACTGCAAAATCCAAGATGCTGGCACCAAGTTTATTCAGTGGGGCCCTTTTGACGGACATGCTACCTGCAGCCCAGTGCCCAGAATATATTTGAGTAACCCCATTTCAGTGGACTCCTGAAGCCGGCCTTGTGTGTCATCGCCCGCGTTGTGCATAGGCAAAGGAGGGGTAGGATGTTTTCTGTTAAAGTACCGTAGCCTCAGTACCAGTCTAGTGTGTCAGTTCTGTTTACGAAGCAATACCGTCAGATTTCCTCGATGTTTTCCAGTGTTGTACTCAACCTTGTGCTGTGAACTCCATACAGAAAACTGTGCCATCACCAAACACTGCTGGCAACTGGGTGTGATGCCGACAACCACAACGAAGAATCCTTGGCACTGGCTGGTCTACGTCCTCTCAAGTGCCTTTTTGTTTGTACTGGTTCTCATTGTGTTACATTAACCTGCCCTGTTTCTGGCTGGTGAAAGCCCTCCTCTTGAATCAAACCCTGGTGGCCCACTGACTAAGAAGAAAGTATATTTTAGTGTGAGATGTCAGCCTCCGGGTAGGCAAGGGCTCCGAAGATTTGGCAACGTGGCTTAATTGTTCTGCTTTTTCCGTAGTTCAATTTCCTGTCTCTCGACCCTTTTGTATAAAGCTGCAATATTCTCTCTTACTGTTCTTTCATATGGAATGTATTTTCAAATGTAAACTCTTTCTCTCCTATCTCTCTGTCTTTTTCCTCTCTTAGGATTTAAGCATTTGCCATTATCCAGAAAAGAAACTTGCAGCTTTAACCTGCTGGTAATGGCAAACACTTTTACTAGACTTTATGTTGGAAAATAAATAAATAAGGGAAATTCCTAACTTTGCCCTCCAAAGTCTAACTTTGGTTTCCTTGTTAACTGGTTAAAGTGACAGTATCTTTTTTCCTAAGCCATTTGTCTGTCTATTCCAATCGAAATGATCTTCGATAGAAATGTTTGCATTTAATTAAAATAGTGATAAGTTGAGAGAAGAAATAATACTAATTGGCTTTCAAGTGAGACCCAAAGGAATAGAGTTCTCCCCATATCCAAAAACAGGAAATTTTTACATCCAAATACACAAAAATGACCCATGAGAGCCTTCTTGTTTTGGTATTGAGTCAGACAAGGGAAGGGGAAGAAAGAACAGTTAATTTAAGAAAGCGACAATAAATCATGGTGCCTGGGGATGAAGTATTTTAAGATGACAGAGGGGAAGAAAATGAGTAAAGTCAAAACAAATGTTTTTAAAAATTCAGTCAGCGGCAACCCTGAAAAAACAGAGACTTGAATGAATGCTTCTAGAAACTTCCAGTGCCTCACAAACAAAAAGCCTGCCTTGGGGCTGGCAAGACCTAAGCCTCCAATGGCACAGAGAAGTAAATATCTTATCAGGCAGCATTGAATTAACCCAAAGAAGCTTCGGGTTTTTTCCGTGTATTTGTGCCATGCCTGTTGTACGTAAGAACTTCCTCCCTTCCGGCACTGCTGTAGGTCTCACTCGAATATATTTGTGGGAGTCACATTTGCATCATGGAGGGGAAAGTCCATTCATCCTGGTCTAATTGAATTGAGAATGCCTTTTGTTTCCAGGAAAGTATTGATCACTATGAAAGAAGAATAGATTCTTATCCCCAGAGGCATCCATTCAGCCGTTATAATCGTACCAGGATGAAAGCATTAAGACTTGATTTTATCTTTAAGGCAACAGACTTACAGTTGTCTTCAGCCAAGGAAAAATGATACTGCAACTTTAAATTTGAAAGTATCTTGCACTGATAAATATATTTAAAAATTATATGTTTATAAAGTTATTAATTTGTAAAGGCAGTGTTACAAAATGTTCAGTTTATATTGTTTTAGATTGTTTCATAATTTTAAAAGGTGTAAAATAACATATTTTTTTCTTTATTGAGATCTATAAAACTTTCTGTAGTAAAATGTTTTCATTTTACTGGTATATTATTGCTTCATGTTTTGTACCATCATAAAATTTTGTGCAAATTTTTTTTACAGAAATTTTTATTTTCTATGACAATATGACACTTGTAAATTGTTGATTCAAAATGAACAGCGAAGCCTTAACTTTAAATGACATTTGTATTCTCAGACACTGAGAAAAACCACACAGAACTGAACTGTAACTTAAATTCCAAACTATGACTACTACATTCCAAAGAAACAGTTGAATTAAACATTTTCCTAAAATATCCCAAACCTGATGGCTTTTATTATATTAGCTTTGTTATTGTTAAAGAAATTGGTATTATTTCAGCATCAAATAACTTTCAAGATTTTTTAAAGTTCTCTTTTAAAAATAATATCCTAATAAGGAGAGAAGATTAAGAAGACATTTCCTGAAAGAATATCAACCCAAACTGGATACTTGTCAAGATAAGGCATAAAGAATTTGGCATTATAAGTGGAAAATTTTCAACTCCAAATCTTGTGTCAAATGTTTCTATATTCCATTTAGTAAAGTTTTTTTTTTAAATGAAATTCCCAAAAATCTGTTGGTAAGTTTTGTTCTTGTAGTAAATAGATAATAAATCTGACAGTGTTTAGGCATGCAGCTATGCTAAATTTTGAGAAAGGGCAAAGTTGAGCTACTTGGTAATTCTTAGGAAAATTTCTTTTCCATCTGGGACTACAATAATAGTAGTGGTAATAATAATAATAATAATAAACAAAGACGAGGGTAGGGTAGAGTAGAGTAAACCCTTAAGAAAGCTTGTTGCAACACAACTGGCCTCCCCTCATCCCCACCATCCATGTGCCGATGGTTCATTCTTCACCTTCCTCTGATTATAGGAAAACTAAATTCTGAAGCAGAGGGGTGGTCTGCTCTGCACAGCCCTTCCCAGTGAATCAATATTCCTACTTCTCTCTGGACACTGACACCTTTGGCATCTTCCAAGGTTTAACTAAGAAGAGGACATTTTCCCTATTCAGTGGAGTTTTCGGTCTCTCTGCTTAGAGAAAAGAGCCAGAGTTGGGTAATCACTTTACTGAACTTAAATTCTATTTATGCTCATGGGTGTTTCCAGAAAACATGATGACTTACAAGGAGTCTATCATAATTAATCCAGAGATACTTTCTGAAGAGCGCTAAGGGCCATAGATTAATGTTTTCTGTTTCATTGTTTGAGAAACCTTAAACATAGATGCTTTTCACCCATTTCTTATCCCTAGTTAGCTGCTAAGCTAGGCTTTTCTTCCTGGGTTTAATGAGCTAAATCACTGTAGAATTCTTCCCAAAGTCAAGAATTAAATAGGTCACGAGGATTGAAACATTTAATTTCAAACATGAAAATTATTTTTTGTTCCATCTCCTGTCTTCCCTCCTAACATATTAATCACCACTTGGGCTGGATTGCACTTTATCTTTTTGCAAATCAGATGGATTTTGTAACATTCCGTAACGTTTCTGCTTCCCAGTGATAGAGCTGTTGTGTTGCATTAAAAAGCAGTTCTGCCAAGAATTAGCTCTATTTCCCTAAACTCTATCCACGAAGGGGTCTTAAGCAGCTTTTCAGCTCAGGGGTTGAGAAGCCAGAGGGAAGGAGCTTCAAACTGAGTACAACTTAGCACCAAGAAGCAAGTGAGACCAGGATGATCTCTTGTCATTTTTTTATAATATTCCGAAGAAACATTGCAAGATGATACAGATAAGAGCATCATATTATCACACGTATGTCACTTCTTAGTAGTAGTAAAGTTCCCATGAACCAATTCTATCATTTTAGGAGAGAAGGAGTAAACTCTATGGGAAAGTAAACTCTAGGGGAATCTTGTATGGTGATAACACTATACTTCTTTATATTGAGAGCATTCTGTTTTCACAGCAACTCTGGGAGCTAAGCTTTGTCATTATTCCACTCTATAAATGAGGACTCCAAAGTTTAGGCAGGTTGAGGAATGAGTCCAGCACGTATCTGGTCTCCTCTCCCCCTCCATTCCTCCTACCACGCCATAGCCCTGCATGATCTCAACAGGTGCCCAAAGAGGGCCTGGCTACTCGAGAACCAGGAGCAACAGCATCACCTGGAGGCCTGTTAGAAATGCAGAGTATCAGGCCACACCCCAGACCTGCTGAGTCATTTTAACAAGATTCCCCAGATGACCCATATGCCCATCCATTCAGGTCTGAGAAGCACTGACTCCGCCTGCAGGTACACTAAGCTAGTTGTTCCAGAATCTGCCTGGTGGTTTTGAGACACTCAAAGACAGAGAACACATCACTGCAGGTTTCTCAGAGCAGTATACAGAAGAGCCTGAACACAATGCAGCCTGGAAAACAGAAAGTAAAATTAGGAAATTGGAAATCCTACTCACTTAGCCCGGAAGCAGGTTGTAGCCATCCTGCCTGATTGATGCTGAGAGCCCTACATGTGGACTTATCTGAGAGGAAGAGAATGCTCACAAAGTATGTTGCTTGGTGGAAAACTTAAAGTACTATAGAGCAAAGTGAATACTCTGTTACTCATCACAGTGTGGTCAGGAGTCAAGGGGGAGGACCAATTTGTGAAGAGCCAAATCTTCTTGTTCAAAAGAAGTTGCCTCATTCATCTCACACAGTTTACTACTTTCCAATGACATTAAAATCCTGAATGGTAAAAGTAGGCTGAACCCAATTTAATCTTTCTTCAATAATTTCTACTCTTGTTCCTTAGGGTCCTTATTACAAATAAGTGAGAAACTATCAGACAGTAGAGTTTTGTTTTCCAACGGTGACTCCCAAGAGAAGGCTTTTCTTTATAGAAAGATTATCTCTCATCTCCACGTCTAACTAGAATGGTACCTATTATGACGTAGGAGTTCCATAAACGTGTAACATTCATAGCCAATACCAAATTTTATCACTGCCCTATTAATAGAGTTGGAAAGTCGCTTGCTCTGGCAGAATGTTGGATTGAAATGGACCTGCTGTCTGGTGATGGTACAACTGAGTCTCACCCTTCGGCAGCTTGAATGAGATGACTTCTCGGGATGGAGAGCAGGTTCTGGTCTTTGTGATGCTCCTTTCAGTGATTTGGGCACCTCCCCCGACCATCACTTTTGACATGAGTTAACTTAGCACCCTTCTTCACCGCCCCATCATCATCTTGCAGAGACGTGATGCTGGCAAAACTAACTATCTTGATGTAATACTGTCTGGAAACCATTCCATGGCTTCTTAGGCTGTCACTGCTCTACTTTTGTCCAACTTCTGAAAAATTTCAATGTTGATTAAAATGCTTCTTCACTTTGAATATGAGATATATTTTTTAAACATCTTTATTGGAGTATAATTGCTTTACAATGGTGTGTTAGTTTCTGCTTTATAACAAAGTGAATCAGTTATACATATACATATGTTCCCATATCTCTTCCTTCTTCCATCTCCCTCCCTCCCACCCTCCCTATCCCACCCCTCTAGATGGTCACAAAGCACTGCGTTGATCTCCCTGTGCTATGCAGCTGCTTCTCACTAGCTAGCTATTTTACGTTTGGTAGTGTATATATGTCCATGCCACTCTCTCACTTTGTAGCAGCTTACCCTTCCCCCTCCCCATACCCTCAACTCCATTCTCTAGTAGGTCTGTGTCTTTATTCCTGTCTTGCCCCTAGGTTCTTCATGACCTTTTTTTTTTTTGTATTTTTAGATTCCATATATATGTGTTAACATACGGTATTTGTTTTTCTCTTTCTGACTTACTTCACTCTGTATGACAGACTCTAGGTCCATCCACCTTGCTACAAATAACTCCGTTTCGCTTCTTTTTATGGCTGAGTAATAGTCCATTGTATATATGTGCCACATCTTTATCTGTTCATCTGTTGATGGACACTTAGGTTGCTTCCATGTCCTGGCTATTGTAAATAGAGCTGCAATGAACATTGTGGTACATGACTCTTTTTGAATTATGGTTTTCTCAGGGTATATGCCCAGTAGTGGGATTGCTGGGTCGTATGGTAGTTCTAGTTTTAGTTTTTTAAGGAACCTCCATACTGTTCTCCATAGTGGCTATATCAATTTACATTCCCACCAACAGTGCAAGAGGGTTCCCTTTTCTCCACACCTTCTCCAGCATTTATTGTTTGTAGATTTTTTGATGATGGCCATTCTGACCACTGTGAGATGATATTTCATTGTAGTTTCGATTTGCATTCTCTAATGATTAATGATGTTGAGCATTCTTTCATGTGTTTGTTGGCAATCTGTATATCTTCTTTGGAGAAATCTCGATTTAGGTATTCTGCCCATTTTTGGATTGGGTTGTTTTTTTTTTTTGATATTGAGCTGCATGAGCTGCTTGTAAATTTTGGAGATTAATCCTTTGTTAGTTGCTTCATTTGCAAATATTTTCTCCCACTCTGAGGGTTGTCTTTTCATCTTGTTTATGGTTTCCTTTGCTATGGAAAAGCTTTTAAGTTTCATAAGGTCCCATTTGTTTATTTTTGTTTTTATTTCCATTACTCTAGGAGGTGGGTCAAAAAGGATCTTGCTGTGATGTATGTCATAGAGTGTTCTGCCTATATTTTCCTCTAAGAGTTTGAGAGTGTCTGAACTTATATTTAGGTCTTTAATCCATTTTCAGTTTGTTTTTGTGTATGGTGTTAGGGAGTGTTCTAATTTCATACTTTTACATGTACCTGTCCAATTTTCCCAGCACCACTTATTGAAGAGGCTGTCTTTTCTCCATTGTATATTCTTGCCTCCTTTATCAAAGATAAGGTGACCATATGTGCGTGGGTTTATCTCTGGGCTTTCTATCCTGTTCCATTGATCTATCTTTCTGTTTTTGTGCCAGTACCACACTATCTTGATTACTGTAGCTTTGTAGTATAGTCTGAAGTCAGGAAGCCTGATTCCTCCAGCTCCATTTTCCTTTCTCAAGATTGCTTTGGCTATTCGGGATCTTCTGTGTTTCCATACAAATTGTGAAATTTTTGGTTCTAGTTCTGTGAAAAATGCCATTGGTCATTTGATAGGGATTGCATTGAATCTGTAGATTGTTTTGGGTAGTAGAGTCATTTTCACAATGTTGATTCTTCCAATCCAAGAACATGGCATATCTCTCCATCTATTTGTATCGTCTTTTATTTCTTTTATCAGTGTCTTATAATTTTCTGCATACAGGTCTTTTGTCTCCTTAGGTAGGTTTATTCCTAGGTATTTTATTCTTTTTGTTGCAATGGTAGATGGGAGTGTTTTTATAATTTCACTTTCAGATTTTTCATCATTAGTATATAGGAATGCCAGAGATTTCTGTGCATTAATTTTGTAACCTGCTACTTTACCAAATTCATTGATTAACTCTAGTAGTTTTCTGGTAGCATCTTTAGGATCCTCTATGTATAGTATCATGTCATCTGTAAACAGTGACAGCTTTACTACTTCTTTTCTGATTTGGATTCCTTTTATTTCTTTTTCTTCTCTGATTGCTGTAGCTAAAACTACCAAAACTCTGTTGAATAATAGTGGTGAGAGTGGGCAACCCTGTCTTGTTCCTGATCTTAGTGGAAATGGTTTGTTTTTCACCATTGAGGATGATGTTGGCTGTGGGTTTGTCATATATGGCCTTTATTATGTTGAGGTAAGTTCCCTCTATGCCTACTTTCTGGAGGGTTTTAATCATAAATGTGTGTTGAATTTTGTCAAAAGCTTTCTCTGCATCTATTGAGAGGATCATATGGTTTTTCTCCTTCAATCTTTTAATATGGTGTATCACATCGATTGATTTGCATATATTGAAGAATCCTTGCATTCCTGGGATAAACCCCACTTGATCATGGTGTATGATCCTTTTAATGTGCTGTTGGATTCTGTTTGCTAGTATTTTGTTGAGGATTTTTGCATCTATGTTCATCAGTGATATTGGCCTGTAGTTTTCTTTCTTTGTGACATCTTTTTCTGGTTTTGGTATCAGGGTGATGGTGGCCTCATAGAATGAGTTTGGGAGTGTTCCTCCCTCTGCTATATTTTGGAAGAGTTTGAGAAGGATAGGTGTTAGCTCTTCTGTAAATGTTTGATAGAATTCACCTGTGAAGCCATCTGGTCCTGGGCTATTGTTTGTTGGAAGATTTTTAATCACAGTTTCAATTTCAGTGCTTGTGATTGGTCTGTTTATATTTTCTATTTCTTCCTGGTTCAGTCTTGGAAGGTTGAGCTTTTCTAAGAATTTGTCCATTTCTTCCAGGTTGTCCATTTTATTGGCATAGAGCTTCTTGTAGTAATCTTTCATGATCCTTTGTATTTCTGCAGTATCAATTGTTACTTCTCCTTTTTCATTTCTAAATCTATTGATTTGAGTCTTCCCCATTTTTTTCTTGATGAGTCTGGCTAATAGTTTATCAATTTTCTTTACCTTCTCAAAGAACAAGCTTTTAGTTTTATTGACTTTTGCTACCGTTTCCTTCACTTCCTTTTCATTTATTTCTGATCTGATCTTTATGATTTCTTTCCTTCTGCTAACTTTGGGGTTTTTTGTTCTCCTTTCTCTAATTGCTTTAGGTGTAGGGTTAGGTTGTTTATTTGAGATGTTTCTTGTTTCTTAAGGTAGGATTGTATTGCTATAAACTTCCCTCTTAGAACTGCTTTTGCTGCATCCCATAGGTTTTGGGTGGTCGTGTTTTCATTGTCATTTGTTTCTAGGTATTTTTTGATTTCCTCTTTGATTTCTTCAGTTATCTCTTGGTTATTAAGTAGTGTATTGTTTAGCCTCCATGTGTTTGTATTTTTTACAGATTTTTTTTCCTGTAATTGATATCTAGTCTCATAGCGTTGTGGTCGGAAAAGATACTTGATATGATTTCAGTTTTCTTAAATTTACCAAGGCTTGATTTGTGACCCAGGATATGATCTATCCTGGAGAATGTTCTGTGAGCATTTGAGAAGAATGTGTATTCTGTTGTTTTTGGATGGAATGTCCTATAAATATCAATTAAGTCCATCTTGTTTAATATATCATTTAAAGCTTGTGTTTCCTTATTTATTTTCATTTTGGATGAAATGGTCCCGCCTCTGCGCGTAGGTCGCCTGAGGGCGTCTGTTCTTCGCTCAGACATGACGGGGTTAAATTTGCAGTTGATTCGGGGGCTCTGGCTCATTCAGGCCGGGGGATGGGAGGGGTACAGATGCAGGGCGAGCCTGCGACGGCAGAGGCCAGCATGACGTTGCACCAGCCCGAGGCGCGCCGTGCGCTCTCCCGGGGAAGTTGTCCCTCGATCACGGGGACCCTGGCAGTGGCGGGCTGCACAGGCTCCCCGGAAGGGAGGTGTGGACAGTGACCCGTGCTTGCACACAGGCTTCTTGGTGGCGGCAGTAGCAGCCTTAGCGTCTCATGCCCGTCTCTGGAGCTCCTTTAAGCCGCGCTCTTAATTCCCTCTCCTCGCGCAGCAGAAAACAAACAGGCAAGAAAAAGTCTCTTGTCTGTTTGGCAGCTCCGGACTTTTTCCCGGACTCCCTCCCGGCTAGCCATGGTGCACTAGCCCCCTGCAGGCTGTGTTCACACCGCCAACCCCAGTCCTCTCCCTGGAATCCGACCTCCAAAGCCCGAGCCTCAGCTCCCAGCCCCGCCTGCCCCAGCGGGTGAGCAGACAAGCCTCTCGGGCTGGTGAGTGCTGGTCGGCACCGATCCTCTCTGTGGGAATCTCTCCACTTTGACCTCCGCACCCCTGTGGCTGTGCTCTCCTCCATGGCTCTGAAGCTTCCCCCCTCCGCCACCCGCAGTCTCCGCCCGTGAAGGGGCTTCTAGTGTGTGGAAACCTTTCCTCCTTCACAGCTCCCTCCCACTGGTGCAGGTCCCATCCCTATCCTTTTGTCTCTGTTTACTCTTTTTTCTTTTGCCCTACCCAGGTACGTGGGGGAATTTCTTGCCTTTTGGGAGGTCTGAGGTCTTCTGCCAGCGTTCAGTAGGTGTTCTGTAGGAGCTGTTCCACATGTAGATGTATTTCTGATGTATCTGTGGGGAGGAAGGTGATCTCCACGTCTTACTCCTCTGCCATCTTGAAGCTCCTCCTCACGATGTATTTAAAGCAGATTCAATCATTACCCTCAGATCATTTTCAAAATTTCTGCTGTGATTCGTGTCCTCTATCGAAAAAGACCTTATATCTGGAATCCTAAACATAATTTTTCTTGGGTCAACTATTAATTTTATATATATTTAAGTTACCTAAGTTCCTATGAGTTGTAAGAAGAAATACTCTTTCGGTCATCCAAATAACAAATCATCCCTTTGATTTATTTTCATGTATTTTCATGTATTTATTAGAAAGTTTGGGTGGTTGGAGAGGTCCAGGCAGTGACACCAGCTTGGTTTTGTTCCCTGTTCCCTAAGCACCCAGAGCTTGGACATCAGATGTGTGTGCCTCGGCTAATCGGCGAGCACATTATTGAATCTACTCTACGTGAACTTCTGAACTCCTTATCATCATGACTGCTACGATTTTCTGTGTGTTTACTGTGTACCAAACCTTACTAGATGTTTCCATCAACCCTTAAAACAACCTGATGACTTGAGGTGACAAAAACTGAGGTTCAGAAAGGCTGAGCAATATGACTCATGTCTCACAACCAGTTAGTAAGTAGCATCTGCAAGATTCAAACCCAGTTCGGTCTAACCCAAAGTTTGTAATCTGAGATGCTGCCCCACATGGCCTCCTCCATGTGAAGGAATGGTCTCCTTGTTGCCAAATGTCAAGTGTTATCGGAATGCTTTGGAATGCCCAGCGCTGTGATCTCACTTGACTATTAGGCTGGGTATTAGTCAGTTTAACTATGCTGTGGTAGGAAAGAAACTTCCAATTTTAGTGGCTCAACCCATAAAGGTGTATGTTTTACCCACACGGAGTCTACTATGGGTCTGGTAGCTCTGCATGGCAGCTCTGTTCAAGGATCTGGGTTGTTTCCACCTCTTGCTGTAATGCCAGTCAGAGCATGGGCTTCTAGCCTCTGTGCCAGAGAAGACGAGAGTTTGTTCACTGTTTCTTCAATGCTGCCTGAGACCGACCCATGGCCCCACCAAACTGTGAAGGCTCTGAGCAAAGTGGGGAGCGCATGTATATCCCGTAAGGAGTGGGTGTTGCTGCCACAACCCACAAGGGCAGTCCTGCTGTAGAAGGCGGATGAGATCATCCATGACCCCCACCACCTGGGGCAGTGAGGTGCCTCTCAGGCTGGAAACCAATCACAGCTCAGGGAGAGGAGTAACTTAGGGGGAGCGGGCAGATAAAATGAGACATCTCGTGTCAAAGATGAGACTCCTGAATGTTGGCTTTCGAGGGGCCTCCTGCATGTGGGGACAGGTCAGCAGAGAAGAGGTGCAGAACCTGGGCTAAGGGCCTGTGGAATTACTGCAGCCCTTCTGTCCAGAGACTAGGGAGGTCAGGAGGCAGTGTGTAAAAGGAGACAGGCTCCGTGAGTCCTGGGAGCACACTTTCTTATACTTCAAGTATGTTCTGTGTATTTCTACTTGAATCTCCCTTAATAACTAGCCACTTAGTATTAATCCATTTGAGTACTATTTAGTCATTTGTAAAGTCCTCGTGCATCTCAGCTATCCAGATGGGAGACGGGGAAAAGTTTGTGTCCAAAACATAAGAAAGGAGGTCAAATTATATCCAGAGTCCTATCCCATCTCCGTTCCCTATTTTATTTCTTTCCTTTTTGTTTACTATATACTTTACTCAATTATTTTATTATCCATCTACACTAATAGAATGCAAATTCCACGAGGGCAGTGACTTTCATCTGTTTAGTTCACTGCAGTTTCCACAGCATAGAGAATAGTGTCTGGCACATGGTAAGTGCTAAATAAATATTTGCTGAATAAAGGATCCATGGTGATTGGTTGGAATAAGAGAACTTTCATGGAAATGGGAAATGAGGGGAAAATTTAGGGGCAGGTTTAACCTACCAGGAGTTCGTTATGGAGCAAGAACTTGGAGGGTTCACATATCAAGATTTTTTTCTTAAAAGACATTTCTTTCACACCCTACTGAAACGGACCAGGACCCTATGGTCCTTGCCCACCATGTCCTCAGACTGCCTTATGTCTGTGGAAAAATTTTAGCCAAACAATAAGTTTAATCAGAGAAGTGAGAAATTACAGAAACAAGGGAAAACAGTCAAAAGAGACCAAATAATAGTAGTGTAGTCATTAAACAAAGATAGGAACCTTTGGCTCCTCCTCAAAGGCTATAGATAATATTCTGAGCCATATCCCGTGAGCTGTCTTATAGATGCTGAAAGCCCCACCAGGTGGGTGAAGTTAACTGCATGATGGTCAGATTGTAGCCATGACATAAGTTTCCACAGTTCTGAGAAATGGACTCAAAGAAATGGGAACAAATTGACCCTGGAACGGAAGATTAACTGTACTTAAAACAATCAAGATGATGCCGATCAGACCTCGATGACCAACGTCAAGATGACTGTCAGAGCTGACTGCGCTGTTTCTGCGTGTAGCCCCCTCCCCGCATCTATAAAAGCTCTTGCCCACTGATTGGCAGTGGGGGGAGTCGGCCTTTGGACAGGACTCTACCCCCTCCCCCGCCAGGCTGCCGGCCTCTGAAATAAAGCAAACTTTCCTTCCCACCAACCTGGCCTCTTTATTGGCTTTAGCGCGGCGAGCAACCCGACCCCGCTTTCGGTTACAGTTTCTGGCTCCCAACCTGGGGCTGCTGCACTCTCGCGACATCTGCTGCCGGGATTTTCCCGAGCTGAGCCGCCATGACGACGCGCCGGGATGGCTGTGAGGAGCCGCTGCTCGAGCCTCGCTGGCCCCGGGAGGCGGGTTTGGGGGGACGCTCGTAGCAGCTGCCGAAACCATGTGTTTGGGGGATCCTCCGTGTTTCTCCCCTGCTCGGCACTGGCTGTCAACGTACGCTTTTCCTTGGTGGAACGGAAACATGCATCTGGACATGCTGACGAGCTCCAAGACCGAGTAAGTCCACTGGTGTTTCCGGGCAAACTTGTCTTTTGAGCACGAAGCGCTGTTGGGCATTTTGCCAGTTGGTTCTGACGTGTGTCTGACGTCGAGGACCATTTGTGAGCACGAAGCGCTGTTGGGTATTTTGCCAGTTGGGTCAGACGTGTGTCTGACGTCGAGGACCATTTGTGAGCACGAAGCGCTGTTGGGAATTTTACCAGTTGGTTCTGACGTGTGTCTGACGTCGAGGACCATTTGTGAGCACGAAGCGCTGTTGGGCATTTTGCCAGTTGGTTCTGACGTGTCTGACATCGAGGACCATTTGTGTTGGGGATGTGTTTGTTTGGGACACCGTATCGGTCGTCTTGAAGGATTGTGACAGTTCTGCCTTCTGGTGTGTGAATGTATATTCCATTTGTGTGATTGGTATCTTTGTTGTCTTTTGTAAAATGAGAAATTCAGGTTCAATTTATTAGAAAAAATTTAGCTATGAGATTATGACTAAAGAAAAAGAAAGATAAATTTTTTAACAATGAATGGCAACAGTATTCTTTAGACTCTGGAGAAAATTGGTTAAGATGAAACTCTTTTGAAATTCCAAAACTGGTTCTTTTCACATATGCAGTTAGAGAAAGCTGGCTTGATTAAAAAAAAAATTTAAAAAAAATTTCAGAATTCTGAATCCAAGAGAATAAAAGTTCCTAGTAAAAAACGAAGTTAACTCATATCATATTCTTGAAATACAAAAACAGCCCACTTTGCCTGAGACTTCAGCCTTGGGTTAATTAGTAGAACTTCAAGCCAGGAAAAAAAAGGAGGAAAGATATTTTAAACTGAAGTTTGTAAACTTAACTTACTCCAACTGTTATTAATAGACTAATGAGCTCTGTATTAAAATATTTGATTCATGAATAAGTTTTAAGATAAAGCTATGAGGTCTCTGTCTGGAGGCACATATGTCTATGTGTGATATTGTCATAAATGATAAAATAGAGATAAATTGGATAAAAGCTTTTGGATAAACACTTTCAGAGTAATTATGTTTCAGGGATGTTTACTTAAAAATAGTTTTTACAGATGCTGGTATAACAGACAGTTCAATTACTTGTTTCTTGGTTTTGTTAAGATTTTAAGGGTTAAAAATTGTAATATGTAATTAAAGCTACTAAAATTATAAGGGAAGCATTTCAGTGGGTGAAGCAAGTAAGATATGTGTTGTCAGCAAGAGAAGGTATAAAGAATGGAGATTTTTTTTGAAGAAAAAAAGAAGTATTTTGTCCTAGAGCTGTTTGCTTATATATGGGGAAAATAAGTGAAAAATATGGGTCCAGAAAGTGATAAAAGGTTTGTGAAAAAGGAACTTTGAGAAAAGAATTTTGTATATTGTCAAGTTTGATTTAGATTGAATTTAATTAGATAAATGAATTTTGTTATATATAGTAAGCTAGCATAAGACTGGAATTTGGTTTTCTCTCTCTGTTGAGAGAACAAAGTTTTCCTGGAATATTGAACTGCTTTTGATAACAGATTGTAAGTTTCTTTCTCTAGCTAACTTTGAGTATTCCAGAGGGCCCCTAGGCATCTCAGAAGAAATATTAAAGTTGAGAATTTCCTGGTGGTCCAGGGTTGGGACTTACCGCTTTAACTGCCAAGGGCACATGTTCGGTCCCTGGTCAGGGAGCTAGGATCCTGCAAACCATGCCACGTGGCCAAAAAAGAAACAAAAGAGTATTAAAGTAATTAGGATTATTTGGTATGATATTATATGGAAAACATTTGGTAACTTTCAGATCATACTGCTGAACTGGGTAAGAAATTTAAAGAATTCTAATGGAAAGTTATTGTTTTGCTTCAAACCATATTTTTGACCCCAGTGTTCAGGATTGAAAAAAATTGTCTTATGAAGTTATCACAGAGCATAATTACTTATGATGTGTATCACTGCTGGCTTTAAGTTTACTGCTAAAAGCACATGTACAGTGCTTGTGTGACAATTGGGTATAAGTGCTAAAATGTATAGCCTATAAAATGTTTCCCCTTCAGCAAACCTCTGTACTTGTTTGTTATGTCTGATTAGTTTCCCCCCAACATGGACAACTAGGCCAATATATAAACAAAAAGTAGGCCTAGCAACAAGGGGACATGAATGGACCCAGAGCAGGCCACTGAGCCACTCTGGCAATGCTGGAAAAAAATATTGATTATCAATGCTTTCTATGGAAAGATTTGCAATTAAAAGGGGAAAATGATGGAAGAAATTTTCACATATTGAGGTATGGGGAAGTCATTCTGGCTTATACATGATTTAATTTGAACTTTAGGCTAACCAAAACAGTCTGTTTGTGGCCTATTAGACATACATTGTATGTCTGCTTTAACCATTAAGGAAAAAAAAAAACATTCAGAGAATAATACAAAGATGCATTTTGATTATTATCCTCATTGTAATATGTCTACTAATTTTCAAATATTTGTCTAGGTGGTATTACAAAGCAATCAAAGAGAGAGGTAATGTTTTCATAATATGAAATATTGATGCTAAGCTTAGAATTTATCCTCACCTTATAGGATTTATTAAGTGATAAATCATCTGTGGTCTCATAGAAGCCTATCTCCCAGCAATTGTGGGAAGACAAGCTTTCTAGATACCTGGTTGAAAATGGCATATATGTTTAGCCTGTGGGATGCCAACAGCAGTGATAAATTTTTGCAACACAGCTGGGCTACCACAGGATTAGTTAGCAAAGCAGACCTCTTCCTGAGTGGTATTGCTTGAGGATGACTGAAGGTTCTCCAAAAACCTAGCTTTGACCCTTCTTCTGTTCAAAAAGATAAAAGATAAATGTTTTCCCTTCTCCTAAAATTTCATTTTATATAAAAACATGATACTTTTAAAGTAATAAAATTGGAGTATGGCTAGAAAAACAAGTACAATAGCAAAATGCAAAAGCTGACGAAATACAGGAACATAGACAATGCATGAGATAGACTATGGGGCTTTTTAGCTAAAATAATGAGTAGTGCTTTGTCTGCATTACATAAGTGCAATGAAGAAAATTAAGCAAAGACGGAGATAGGGAATGCTGGGAGGAGATTTATAAATAGTAAAAGAGAAAATAGAGAAAAACAGTAATTTAAAAAAAGCCCCTCATGTCACTAACTTTCCCTCTTCTGATAACTGTGAAAATGAGATTAATATAGCCAAAAAAAAGCAAAAAAATCAACTAAACATGATAATGACGACAACCTACTTCACTAAACTTCAAAACCTAAAACCAAACTAACAGAAAACTCTAGAGCAGCCAGGAGCAACAAGGAGGTACAGCACAGCCTGGCTTCTCACCTGATTCTGCCCCTCACCCCCACCCAGGAGGACACACATGGGTGGCTCAAAGGAATCCCAAGGATGCTCACTAACAACACCAAACCTTGAGTTATTCAAACTGAGAGGATGTTCCTATCTTTTTCTTTTTTTGAGTGAGGAGAAGTGGAAACTATTGAAAACTATTTTGTTTCCCAAAATAAAGGGGAAATTGGTGGGATGGGGAGAGGAGGTTTCCATGAAGCTCTTTGAATTGGGGAGCCATCTGAAGCCTAAGGGCACCCCCATCCTGGGAGGGAGCTACATCCCCCCATTAGGTGATGGGATATCTGGTGTGGCAAAGCCAACTCATTCACCAGTTTCTTCCTTTAGTGATAGAATCCCCAAATTTCACCTGCCCATCTGACTTCCCAGGAGAAAGACTGCATTTCCCAGCCCCCCTTGCTACTCTGTGGCCATGAGACTGTGTTCTTGCCAGTCATATGGGAGAGAAAGTGATGCTTCAAACCTCAGGTTCCTGTCTTTTAAGAAAGTAATTATGCCCTTTCCTTGCTCTTTTTCCCTTCAACTGACTGCATGTGGATGTGCCAGTAAGAGCCGAGTGCCACTGTAATGCATAGAAAGCTTGACAACAAAATAGAAGAATTCAGGATACCTGATGTGTCTGTGCCACCAAACCAGATGGCTTACATTCAATTAGTTACATAAGAGAAATACAAATTTTATGTTATTTAAATCACTGCTGTTTTGGCCTTTGTAGCTAAACCAGTATCACATCTAGTACCTGATTAGATGTCTAACTTAGGATGTTTAACAAAATCTTAAAACTGAGCCCAGATATGCTAACACAGACTGCACACCAACCAAGATGATCTTGCCTCTTTCCTTTCTCATTTTCTCACACTATAGGTCAGATATAGTGGGAAGAAAGTCAAGAATTAGCCATTCTATATCAGAGCAAAGAGAAGGGCCAGGCTGAGTGATCTAAGCATAACAAGATAAAAAGAAGCATCTTGGCACCAGGCAAACAAATAACAGAAAACACAAAAACAGCACACACACAAAAAGGTAACACAATCTAGAAAAAAACATAAATCAAGAAACAAAAGAGAGGTACTCACAATTACTTGATGTTATATATAGAATGTGAATAAACGAAAACATATAATTAGAAAATAAAATAACAGGATATGACAGAAATAGGGCTTTCAAACTTAAGCCAAATTGCTGAACAAGCTAGCATCGTTACAGGTTTAATAAATAACTTAATAAAGAGGAAAATACTTTTGAAAATAGAATTATTGGCAGAATTCATCCAGATCCGTAGTGGCCAAGGTAGGAATGAAACACAGCTCCTTCTAGAGAAACCTGACCCCAGAAATTCTCTCCCATTTGTTTTAATCTCTTGGTGCATGAATCCCTGTCTCAAGGACCATGCTTCCCTGTTTCTGTGCAGCTCCTGGAGAAGTTGTTAGTGAGACTCAGAATGGAGTAGAGAACAAAATCTCAGAGGGAGCTCAGAGAAAATTCAGGGATATTGTAATATTAAATCATGGAGATGTGATCATCTGAGTTCCTGGCATCCTAGAGGTTCACATTTCATTAGCTCTTAGAGAAATGATATCAGAATATGATGCTCTCCCAGTGGGATTGAAATTTGTCATTTCCTGTTGAGGAAAAATTTTTTTTATTTATTAGGTGCCGAAGTGTCTGCATGTTATTCTAACTTCTAAGGATAAAGTACATTCACGGGCTCACTGCTCTGGGGAAGGCTCTGGAGTGTGCAATCACCTTGCACAGTGGAGAGTGGGGTCTCCAGATGATGCCTCAGGCATTTTCACTCCTGGTACAAAGATCCTCAGGAAATCAGATGGTGGCCATCTCACCCCAAACATGAAGGAAGGAGGAACGGAGGCTGTAGAGGGAACAGGGTAACTGAAATTGGGCTGATTGAGGAAGACAAACAGGAGAGAAAAGTCCTTCACTGAAAGTCTTCCACGGAATCTTGGGTATTTAAGATACTTCCAAAAAAGGATTCTGCAGGACTAATGTTTCCTGGAAATGCTATATACAACTACATCCCTCTTTAAGAATCACGGCTGCTTTGATATGCTAATGCACACTTTAATCTTTAATTCAGAAGGCCCTACACTTATATACCCGTGAAAAATATTTTGTGTACAATACTTTGACAATATCCTCATTCTGAGAAGTGGTTAGAGAGTAATAAACTAAGAAATAGATTTGGTTGCATGAACACAAGACAGGAACATTAGGCTAAGTTATGGTTGGAAGCATTGCCCCAAGATATGAAGTGTTCCTTAAGACCCTTTGTCCTAGGGCTTCCCTGGTGGCGCAGTGGTTGAGAGTCCACCTGCCGATGCAGGGGACACGGACGGGTTCGTGCCCTGGTCCGGGAAGATCCCACATGCCGCGGAGCGGCTGGGCCCGTGAGCCATGGCCGCTGAGCCTGCGCGTCTGGAGCCTGTGCTCCGCAACGGGAGAGGCCACAGCAGTGAGAGGCCCGCGTACCACAAAAAAAAAAAAAAAAAAAAAAAAAAAAAGATCCTTAGTCCTAGTTGAGTAAATAAAGGACCAAGAAAACCTAAGAGAATTATTGATGAGGGAGACACAAACATATAGGAATCGTAGGGAAGAACTCTAGACCAGAATTTACAGCATGTTCTCTATTCCTTTCTCTCAACAAATTCTTTATGCTAATGAGCCTAGAATTATCTCACATCATCATCCCCCTTCTTAATCACCTTTGATTACCTCTGGTGTGCGTCCATAACCTTGGGTTAAACAATGCAGACAGCCCCTTCCTCTTCCCTGACTGTGACAGTGTATTATAATTGAGCCATTTCTGCGTCTCTGGTCACGCTTGTATTCTCCAAAGTGCATCCTCTGTACATTAATTTGCTAGTTAAATATTGATAGCAAGCCTCTGCCTTAATATTTACTTTGTTGCTCTATTATTGCTACGTACAGGGTGATTATTTGTTTCTGTCTTCCCAGCCTGTTTAATCAGGACTGAGTCAACCTTCCCTATGTTTAACCTTCTCGTCCCATCATAGCAGGAGAGTGTTTAGGAGAGTATTCTGACATCAGCTCTGAAATGATTCTCTATGCTTGCTCGATGTGTGTGCCACCACGGCCAGTAGGGGTCAGAAGGGCATTTCTCTTGGGGTCAGGTGGTTGGTAGTGAGAAAGGAAAGCCCTTTCCTTGAGGGCTTGAACATCTCTCTTTGAACATTGCCTCCTAAATGTAGCCTAAGGGAAAACCAGGACCAAGCAGGTAGCTTCTGTGTTTTTTATGGAATGTTGGCCCTGGACCTCCTACAGCAAGGAAACTTGCTATGACAGCAGGCACCCCATCCGCACAAGGACTGGGGAAAGTGTTCCTGCCAAAAACAGAGACCTGGATGCTATCTCTGCTCTTGACAGGAGTCTATTAAAAGCTCTTGGGCAAGTAACTGCACTCTCTCCATTTGCCTCACCAAGTCGTATGGAAGGATTTAGTCGTAAGTGAGCGGGAAGCATCTTTGAAAATTTGCTGTGCTGGGAAGGAAAGATGCATTATGGCATAGACGTGTAAATATCATCCTTGAAGGCAAGCAGATCCTTCTGCTTTAATCCGGATGGTGTCAGTGGCAGGCTTCAACATTTGTTTCCCAAACTGGAAGCTGTGACTGCCCCCAGCAGAAAGGCCACGGTTGCCTTTAGCATGTGCATATTTGGGGAGGGAGTAAAAACTAAATTTTAGACTTATTTGTGTTGTTATCAAAAGAAAAAGGCTTAACAGATGTGCTCTGGGCTGTTTGCAAGCAGTGACTTGGGAATTTTCTTTCTGCCTCTCCACCCCCCAATAGAACGGAGGCAAGCAAGTGAATCTTCCAGAAGGTCACTATCTGATTTTCAGTGAGAGTGCCTTGCAGCTTAGAGACTTTAGGTAACATAGGTATCACATTAAGCACACAGTTTAAAGTTCCCCCAGTGGGTGCCGACTAGGCAAATGGTCCTTTGTGTTGGTAGAATGAATAGAGTATTGATGTTTCCAGCTATTTCCCAGGTGGCTTCTCCCATCCCGAGTCCTGGGGAATTGAAGGCTTCTGTGGCCGGAGTGACATCTCCAGTCATAGAAACTAGAATCCAAATAGCCACCCTCAAAGTAGGCTACTCGTTTTGTGCTTGACCCATTCATCAGTGGTTTTTGATTATTTGACATCCCTCTAAAACTCCATCTTCTGTCACCCTGCCATGCTTTCTGCAGACAATTGGAATACTCTCTTTCCTCCTGCTTCCTCCTCTTCCATTAATTGCCTTGGAACTTCCAACTCATTTTTGGAGCTGCAACTCAAATTTCCCACTTAGTATAAGCCTTCCTGGTCCCCACAAGTGAGAGAGAGCCACCATCTAGGTCCCCATAGCACTATGCACAGACCGTTTCTAGCAACATCACATGAACTTTATAACTATTTGTTTACTTTCTTTATTGGTTAACCTGCAGACAAGAAAATCAAGGTCATTCCAGGAAGTTCAACAGGAGGAATTCAATGCAATAAACTAGTGACAAAGGTGCTGAGAAAGTTGACAAGCCCAAGAGGGGACCGTGAGGCAATGCAGATTTTAATTGCACTGGACAGCTGCTAGCTACCTCCTGGGGCTGGAAGAACAAAGGGAAAAGGAGCTGCTATCAGAGCCCAGAAGCCAAGGCTACCTGGCCAGATCTGGTTCATGGGAGCTGGCACCCCTGGGTCACCACCCAAAGCAGAGAGGGGGGGGGCTATCCTGGCATCTCCTTAACACCCATCGTCCACTCTCCTGCTGGTGCTCCTACTACCTTGAACGTGACTTGAAGCTTTCAGGGAAAGGTCTAAGATTGGATCTGAGAGCAAAGAAGCAAGTGGCTAGCTCAAATACTTTTCTCCTTCAGTTGACAGTGAACTTCATTTTGGTATCCTCAGCACAAGATACTACATAGATCTGCTGAGCAAAGTACTGACTTAAAGTGAGATCTGTTTTCTTTGTAGTCTTGTCAAAAGGGCTTATGCCTTTTTAGAAAAATAATACCAATCTTCTCAGCCTACCATAAACCATTTTCTTTCTTTTCATCAAATTGAAAAGTTCTCTTTTTTTCCCCTTTAACTATGGTATTTCCATCTTTTGCAGGCTTTTCACAGTTCCCACATTCCCAGCATTCCAAGGGGATGATAAGAAGCTGCTGGTAATCTTGTTTGAAATTTGCATTGACTTCCCTAGGGCCCTCCTCTGGAGGCCAGTCAGGCTAAGAAAGGAGCTTCTTTTGGATCAGACACTTTTTAAGTCTTTTCATTATCAATTCACCAGTACAGCACATAATGAGGTCTTACAGTAGCAGATAGGGAATTCATTTCTCAGGCAAGTGGCTGAACTTGTAAGCTGCCAGATCGTGGACCATTATCTATAATTACTTCATGGGTATTCCACAAAGATCGTTTTCTTTGTAGGATTTAAAAAAAAAAAAAAAAAAGGCAGGTCTCACTATAGGTTTGGTAGATTAAGCCCAGACCAAAGAAAGATGAACTAGTGTTGCTGTCTAAGAGGGGGTGTTTCTCTCCACCAGGACGAAATCATTTGCCCTCTACCTTCACCAGGAAATCACCTTCAGTGAAGCAACTGACCATGACAAACGATTGTATATTTACTAGTCTCTGAAACTCTGGGTTCTTTGCTATTTGCCCACTTTTATATGCAAGTTCTCTGTCAATGAGTTTCTATTTCAGTCATGACATCCCTCAGGACTTGCTTACAAATCAGCCAGGTGCCAGATTCCTCACACAAATGCAGGGAAAGGAAAAATCATAAGCTACTCCACGGAGAAACAAGTTCTGCAAAACTCAATGAGCGAAAAAAAGGTTGCTGCTTGAGGAAGAAGGCTGAGAAGGTGGCAGAGACGTGCTGGAGCCCACTGGTACAGACCCCCGGAAAGCTGATTACGCACGCCTCTTCCCAACTAAGTGTTCAGTGAAGTCATACTAGTAGCTTGAAATTGACCAGAGTGGGAATATTTACATCACAAAAATGAGCAGACACTACAAACCAGTGCTTTTTCCTTTTCCTTTCTTTTACTGAGATCCTGTAAAACATTTACCAGTGCACCATGGAGAGGGAAAGAATCTCATTTTTGCCAATCCTTGCCCTTTGATAAGCCCATCAGATAAAGACCACCAGGGACACACCTGCAACCAAACAAATTTAGGTTTATAACTTGGTACACCAAGGGTGATTGAACACCACAGGAGAAGTGGGGCAGCTCATCAAGAAGGAGTTGGGGCTGATGTAGGATGATTTTTAAGAGGGACTGGGAAAGAGGGAGCCTCTTTGCACTGGAGGCTGCCATGCTGCAGGCAGTTTAGAAACCAGGAGAGCAGTCGTCATTACTCAGAGGGAGGAAGGATGAAGTGAGGCTGCGGGAGTCATTGGGAACATTGTCATTAGGTGAGAAAAGCAGTGATCGCTCCAAGGAGGGAGGTCCTCATCATTTCCCAGCTGTGGTTTTGCCCTGGGAGGCACCCTGTGTAGCCTCAGCCAGATGCCATCAGAAACTTGTTTTATTTAGGTTGTGTTGGAACATCACAGTCTGATTACCAGCAGTGCTAAGAAGTAGACTCAGGGTCCTGTTTCCTTGGAAACTGCCAAGTTGAGATAACTGTGGAATGTTGTCTTCAAATGGAAGCAGCACCAAGGCTGCTTCCCTGTGTCAAAGTGACCCACAGACCCCAGAGCCTCCAGGCAAGAGCGGCCATGCATTCCCACTGAAGTGAATCAAACAGCAAAGCTTCTCACCGTCTAGGATGTGAAAAACTGTCATCAGTGAACAAAAGTGTTTTGCCGAGGTTCACACGTTAGGAGACTTAACCTGCTCACCGTTGCTTATTTCACCGGTCTGGCCACTAAATTCTCAGGGAACATGGTTGCATTTTTACCCAAAGGAAGTGCAGACGCAGGGGAAGCTTTTAAGACTTGAACAGTTTTATGTCTTAAACACCTTTTGTCTCCAAAACCGAGTACAGGGCCTGATACAACATCAGTGCCTAATGAATGCTTATGAAATTCAATCCTAGGGAATGTGGTTATTAGGGAGAGAAATAGGACTCTCGGCACTGCTTGAGCCACACTGTTTAGACAGTTCTACACTCTGCAGGTTTACAAGTTGTTTGTTACCATCACAATCAAGTTCCTTTTTCTCTAGAAAATGCCACTCCAACCTCTCACGGATAGGAAGGAAAATGTGCTGTCTGCAGGTGTGCCCTCTAGGTGTGGTCCTTGCTGCAAGTAAACATGAAGTGTGATCTTTTTCTGTGGGTCTCATCCACACAGCCACAAATCCCCAGAAGGTTTCATCAGTGTTGCTCTTATTTTGGTCCACAAACCACCTGCAGCTGGATCACCTTGAGAACTTGCTTTAAAATATGCAAATTTCCATCTTGGGGGCACTAAGGTTTGAGAACAGGTGATCCAGATGGTATGATTTTTTTTTTCCGTAAGTTCTGTTCATCTAATAAATCAACGGGAATGTATGGATTCACTTGTCCACTCAACCAACATTTCCTGAGTGCCATGGCTACAGGAAAAAGACACTCAGGGATCTTACAGTCTTCCAGTAAACTCATATGCCAAGACTATTTACCCTGATCTGAGAGAGATTTTGTTTTCCTTTATTTAGACCAAAAAGAAAAAAATGACATCACGCTTCCTGACCAACAATCAGAATTGCTAATATTTACAAGCTAAGCTGTTTACAGCAGTTAATTCTCAGAGGATGGGATTGCTTGGAAGTGGGAAAAGAAATATACTTTATTGCACTGACCCAGGTTTTCTTTCCTCCTGCACCCCAGTCCACCCTCCATGACCCGACCCTCAGCTGATAGCTCAATGCAGAGTCTGGCACCCAGTCGTTGGCCCCACCTGAGCAGCACCCCATGGAGGGCCTGCTTCTCCCATCTCTTCCAGACTCTGAGGCTGCTCCCTGTACAGGGTTGGATCTCACCTGCTCGAAGGCTGGCAGGGCAGGTGGTGTCCCACCTAGAGCAAACTTTGACTAATGAGAAGCAAGACAAGCAAGAGCCATCAGAGAAATATCTTGCCAACCCACTCCAAACACACACACCCATGGACTGTTCCAGGCAAGGGCCTCCCTGGGAGAGCACCCCTAGATACTGGCACATAAGCTTTGCCTCAGGCTCTGTTTTGCAAAGAACCCAGGCTAAGACATTGTCTCTAAAGCACTTTCTAAAAATTAACTTACTCCCAAAATTGTCTATTAAAATATTTTAAATGTCTAGCTTTGGTTTTATGAGTAACCATGTCCATCTCTCCTGACATCAGGGATGGTACTTTGCTCGTATTTGTTTATCTAGCCCAAGGATCATGCCTTCAATAGAGTAGGAATTCAATAAGCATGCATTTAATTGAATAATTAGGAGGCTTGCAGTCAGAATTACCAGGTACCTGGTGCTATCTTTGAAGTGGGCTTGATCCCCTTAACCGTCAGGTACCTGAGCTACCCTATGTCATCGTGCAACATTAGAGGTAAAAAGTGGGTGAGAAGAGAATAACAGAGCTTATCAATTATAAATTTCAAATTTCCAAAATGAACTGCTGAGGGCACTGTGATTTTCCCGGGCTGTGACAGTCACTTGTGCACCATGGGCCCCCGTGAATCACCTCCATACAAGAGCAGTCAGTTGAAGTCTTTAGGAGGCTCAACTCCATACAAGCGTATCTTGGATTTTAATATGCAAATCACCACCACCTTATCTTTCAAAGGGCTTTTCTATTTCGTAAATTTTCATAAATTGAGAATACTCTGGTTAATTTATATCAAACAGATATTTGCAAAAATCCAGTCAGGGGCTTCCCTGGTGGCGCAGTGGTTGAGAGTCCGCCTGCCGATGCAGGGGACACGGGTTTGTGCCCCGGTCTGGGAAGATCCCACATGCCGCGGGGCGGCTGGGCCCGTGAGCCATGACCACTGAGCCTGCGCGTCCGGAGCCTGTGCTCTTCAACGGGAGAGGCCACAACAGTGAGAGGCCTGCATACCGCAAAAAAAAAAAAAAAAAAATCCAGTCAAATGATCTAGGCATGGTCCCCAGAGTTAACTATAATCAACTCTTTTGATTTCCCTCAAGTATTTACAGTTATATTTCTAAATAATATATTGCTATTTCTAATTCTTGATTTGTCAATTTGGACATTAACTTTAAATCCCACCATGCTATATAAGAACTTACCTCTCATGCCCCGTATCCCTGCTGCCTTCCCCCACCCTCCCAGTGCAGGTTTATCACAGTATTGAGTTATATCAGTAGTCAATTGGATATCGGTATACAATTACCATTCACTACTGAGCCCATTAGCACACAGGTCAATACTCCTTTCCTACACAATTCCTTTCCTGTTGTTAATGATTATTCCATTCAGTTCATTTGCCTGGTTTTCTTTGTATGGATCCCAGTTTCTCTCCAGATAGTCCAGTAATTCTGTCACATGTGTATATGTGCTCCTGTCATACACTTATCCATCTCTCCCCCCAACCACAGTTCTGTTAGGACATGGCCTGGGCTTCCTGGGAGATGCCTAACTGAGCACCTGTCCTCCTGGGACTGCTCCACTTTGGGGTCCTCTGTTTCTTAGATTATTTACTGCCCAATAAGTTTCACTGTAGAACAAAGACTTTGCTAGTACGTAGGGCCTCAAATTTTCCATTTCCCTAGGAAGCTATTGGAGGATGTACTCCTGCCAAAGGAGAGAGTAAACCAAGAAACAGGAAGTTAGAGGCCAAGGACACAGGGTCTCAAAACCAGGAGAATAAAGAAAGGCAGCTGAGTCACTTGGCACTTCTCTGGACTCCTCCCCTGCTGTGACAGACTCTCCTGCTGTCCTAGGAGCAGATGACACCAGGTACCCACACGTCAAATCCCCATGATGTACACTTAACTGTCTTACATTCTGTATGGCAGTTATACCTCCATAAAGCTGAAATTTAAGAAAAGGGAACAGGGGGACTGAAAACGTTTTTTATAAAGTGTTTGATGGCAAAGACTGTTTCTTAGTCTGACAGGCCTACAGAGCAGAGCCTTAGGGAACAAATAATCTTACAAGAATTCAGTTCAGCCTGCAAAAATGTTATCCGCACATTCTTGTCGAACTTGGCTGAGCCTAGAATTTTAGGCTGGAAATCATTTTCCCCGGCACATGGAAGGCACTGATCCATGTCTCCAGGCTCTCCGTGTCACTGTGGAGACACCAGTGCTGTCCCCATCCCCCATTCCAGTCCTTTGTGTGTGAACTGTTTTCTGGAATCTTTTAGGGTCATTTTATTACCCAGGTTTCATGATGCTGTGCTCTGTGTGGGTCTTTCTTCAGCCTTCAGTGTGTTGCTCTGAGCACATCATGGGCCCTATTGATCTAGACAACGTCATGCCCTTTAGTTCTGGGAAATTTTCTTGTATTAATCCTTTCATAATCCTAGGCATTCCATTTACTCTATTTTCTGTTTCTGGAACTCCTGTGAAGTAGATGCAGAACTTCCTGATTCAATCTATAATTTTCTAGTTCTTCATTTCCTTTTCTCTATTTGTCCTTTTATTTTTTTTTCTGGGATATTTCCTGTCTTCTAATTTTTCTAATAAAATGTTAGAAGAACATTAGTTAGTTTTAATTTCCATGGTCTCTTTCTTGTCCTTATTTTTTCCCTTTTTCTTTTCTTTTAAATTATGGTAAAATACGTGTAACAAACATTTTCCATTTTAGCCATTTTAAAATGTGCAATTCAGTGACATCAAGTGCATTCACAATATTGTACAACCACCACCACTATCCATTTCCAGAAATTTTATATCATCCCACACTAAAGCTCTGTTCCCATTAAACAATAACTCCACATTCATCCCCGCACCCCGCCACCCAGCAGCCCTGGGCAACCACCATTCTACTTTCTGGTGCCTCATATAAGTGGAATCATACAATATTTATTCCTTTGCGCCTGGCTTACATCACCTAACATAATAGTTTCCATGTTGTAGCATGTATCAGAATGTCATTCCTTTTTAAGGCCGAGTAATGTTCCATTGTACGTATATCCACATTTTGTTTATCCATTCATCTGTCAATGAACATTTGGGTTGTTTCTGCCTTTGGCTATTGTGAGTAATGCTGCTATGAACATTGGTGTACAAATATCTTTGTACACATTGTTGTACAAACATGTTCAGGTCTCTGCTTTCAGTTGTCAGGAGTCTTTATCCCAAAGTGAATGCTGGATCATATGAGAATTCTGTTTGATTTGGAGAACTGCTATAATATTCTCCACAGTGGCAGCACCATTTTACCTTTCTAAATGCACAAGATGTTCAGTTTCTCGACATCTTCACCAACACTCGTTATTTTCTGATTTTTTAAAAAGTAAGAGTCTTCCTAACAGGTGTGAAATAGTATCACATTGTGTTTTTTAAAAAAATATTTATTTATTTAGGCTGTGCCAGGTCTTAGTTGCGGCACTCGGGATCTTTAGTTGCAGCATGTGGACTTAGTTGCGACATGTGAACTCATAGTTATGGTATGCATGTGGGATCTAGTTCCCCGACCAGGGATCAATCCTGGGCCCCCTGCATTGGGGGTAAGCAGAGTCTTACCCACTGGACCACCAGGGAAATCCTCACATTGTGGTTTTGATTTGCAGTGTTAGATAACTTTTCATGTGCTCATTGGCCATTTGTATATCTTCTTTGGAGAAATGCCTGTTGAAGAACTTTGCCCATTTTTAAACTGGGTTGTTTGGTTTTTTTCTTGTTGAGTTTTAAGAGTTCTTTACATATTCTGGATATTAATCCTTATCAGGTATGTGATTTGCAAATATTTCCCCTGTTCTGTGGGTTGTCTTTTCACTGATAGTGTCCTTTGATACACAAAACTTTCGACGAAGTCCAGTTTATCTATATTTCTCCCTTTTGCTGCCTGTGCTTTGTGAGTGTGTGAGTCTCATTCTCTTTTTTTATAGTAATGTATTCTAGTTTCATGGATGCAAAAGTATCTCTTATCTTGCAAGTATATTGATGGCAAGTTTGTTTGTTTGATTTTTACATTTTCTTCTGTTCCCTACATTATCTCTTGTTTTCATCAGTGTCACTGTTTCTGGGCTTTTTTGTTTGATTATTTTGTCCTTCATGATGGAGGTTTTCCTTAAATGCTCGCTAAGCTTTAGCAGTTTTTCAGATTTAAAGGTGAGGTACTAAAAGCTTGATGGGGCCTCACTTGGCATGAGTGACGATGGCCAGAACAAAATAGTGGGATTTACTCTAAGATGATGAAACAGCAATCCAGCCTTTTTACGGGAAGAATTCCCAAATGTTAATACATGCAGGCATTTCTCTGGGGCCCTCAAATTCCTCCATGGAGGAATTTTTTATCATCTGACCTCCTGCTCTGGGGACATCTGGCTAGCAGTCCTATAGAAGCAGGGTCGGGGAAGGGGATATTTGAGGCCATCATACATTATAAATGCATTTACTTAATCTCCTTGTTTTCATGTGTGTCCTTCTCCATTGCCCACCCTCTACCTCTTTGTCTGATGTCTTGGAGTTCAGAGCCTCTCAGCTTCAATTTCCCCAAAGAAGAATGAACATCTGGTTCTCAATGGGAGGGGGGCATGAGAGAGGGGAATGTGTCTGGGGATGTAACCTTTCTTCACATAGATGTTCTACCTGCTTTCCTATTTTAGCACCTTTCTCAGTCTGCTCAGGCTGCTAAAACAGGATACCATAGACCGAGTGGCTTATAAACAACAGAAATTTCTCATGGTTCTGGAGGCTGGACATCTGAGATCAGGGTGCCTGGATGGTCAGGTTCTGGTGAGAATGCTGACTTCTCGTTGAGTCCTCACCTGGCAGAAAGCAGAGGAGAAAACAGCTCCTTTGTGACTCTTGTAAGGGCACTAATCCCATTGGGGAGGGCTCTACCCTCATGACGTCCCTAAAGGCTCCTCCTCCTAATACCATCACATCAGGGGGTTAGAGTTTCAACATATGAATTTGGGGAGAACACAGACATTCAATCTATAACAGAATCTCATCCACAAACTACGTCTCAAAGCAGTATCCTGTACCTCCTGGTTCTGAGCCTCTCTGGGTACAAATCAGCTCACCTTTCTATAGTATCTCATCTCAGGGATCTAGGTTTTAGCTCCCTCCGCTTTCCTAAGTCTTTGCCATCTCTGTGGGCTTCTCATTCCCAGGAATGTATTGCAGTCCTTCGCCCACTGTCATCTTCTACCGCCTTTGAGAATTTATCTTTTGTATTCCTTCGCTGGCATATTGGGAGAGAAAAAAGAGATATACGAGGTCAATTTACCTTGTCTCACCAGAAGTCCCTTCTGTCTTCCTGAGTATTCCTGTGTGTCCTTTTCCTTGTAATTGCTGTAGTCAGCATTTCTCAAAGGACGTTTTGAGGAACAGTGGTTACATGGGCTGTTAATAAAGATATATAAAGAAAGGACCCCCCAGCCAAATAAGCATGGGAGATGTTAGGCCATAGACATCATCCAGCCATGCCAGTATCTTTCAAACAAGTGGCGTAGCACTCCTCAAGAAATGGCTTCAGCATTTCCACATAAGAAAACCATTCTCACTGCATATGGTGCATGCATGCACGCACACACACACACACACACACACACACACACACACACACATCTACATTAAATGTAACACTCAGCTTCCATGTCTATCTTGCTCCCCAGATTTGGCTCTAAATTATTTTAGAGCTAAAGTATTCAAGGAGAATATTCAGCCTCTGAAGAGGAATTCCAGTAATGTTTTGAGTAATGACACGGTCAGTTTAAGTCTAGAGCCACCCATGATAAGTACTTAGAAAGGGACAGCATGCAACTGAATGCAGACACCCTGCTTTTGAATATTGCTTAAGTGTTTTGATTTTATGACTACTTCTTATATACTCAAATGAGGCACATCCTGTACTGTGGCTTCCAACTTCCTAGAAAAACAACGATTAATCTCCTTCAATGACCAATGAAGTCTTCTCCCCTGACAGGCATTGAAACCAACAAGGGCTTGGGCTCTTGTTGTCTTTATTTTTCCTGCTAAGCCCTTCCTATGAAGTTGTCCCACATTTGATGTGTTCTTTGTTAAATACCACTCATTCTCTGCCAATTTAGCAAAACATGCTTTAGCTCTACAGCTACAGCTGAAAGGGTGGGTAAAAGATCTGGGATTTTTTTTTCAAGAGTGGATGGGGAGAAGACTTTCCAAAGGCACCCAGAGATTTTCTCCATTCCAGATTTTGACATTTCTTTCATGGTTTGTCTCATTTCTGAGGAAGGATGCTTCTTGGATGCCAAAATGCCACTTGTTACAAATGCAGTCAACATCCCTGAAACACTCAAGGGGGTAACTTCGTGATCTGCTGAGGTGTCTGGCTGACACGCAGTGTGGCTCAGCTGCCAGGACCCTAAATGAATTCTGATTACAATTAAATGCAAATTAGTTGCAGCAGTACATACAGAATTTCTTCAGCTGCCTCTGTATTTCAAGGCACAAATGCCATTCCAGACTGTTACAATTAATTGCCTCCAGATAAGTGTACGGCAAGGATAGCCCTATCATGTCATCTGTCAGCACTGATTTACACATCTGACATAGGGAGCATGTAGTTTACCAGTTAGGTGGTTAAATTAGTCAGACCCGCCACCAGTCTGCTACAGAAGTCACTAAATGCTTTGTGACCCACCCACCTGTCTTTCTGAGCACAACACACACACACCAGACTCCAGCTGAAACCAGGCACAAAGCCTGCCTGGGGGTCCCTTGCCTCCTGTCAGTCTAGTTCACAGTGTTTCTCCAGGGCTCAGCCCAGAGCCTGGCACATAGTAGGTGCTCATTAAATTTGTCAAATACAAGGAGGAATGAATGTTCTAGAGCCTTCCTTGCATCACTGTGATGCTTTACTTCCACAGGAAATCAGAGCAGCTCTATGAATAAGGGGGCCAGAGGATGAGCAGGGGGAACAGCAGGGGAGGGCAGAACCTGTGACCGAGTGTCCCACTTGCCATGTTTCTGCAGCTGCTCAGCTGAGCCCAGGTCCGTCTAGCCTGGCTGATTCCACTAGACTGTGTTAAAGATGGAAAGTGTCAGGATGCCGCCTGGGCAGCATGTGGTCACACTTTCTCCCTAAGCGGAACCTCAAAGGCTCACAGCATGGCTCTGCTTTCTCTGCCAACACCCCACAAAGTGTCTCTACAGATGTCTCCGTGTGACTGGACCCGTGAGCATTACAGGGGGCCCATTCATGACATGGAGAAGCTCCTTATTGCATGTGGCCTGCTAGCTACAGCCCCCTGCCATCACTGTCACTTTGAAGTGGCTGCCCAACTACAGCTATATTTCCTAAGCTCACCTTGGATCTAGATGGCCTCACGAGACTGGTTCTCACTGATGGAATTATGGCCAGTTGTGTTATCTGAAGACAGCCACACCAAGAGGGCCTGTGTCACACGTCCTACAATGTGATGCTTGCACTCCTTTTTCAAGTGGTGGGGTCTGTGTCCTCACCCTTCCATCTGGGTAGACTCTTGAGGCTTAGGAAGCCAAGTCATAAAAGGCGATACAGCTTCTGTCCAGTCCTCTTGGGACACTCACCCTGGGAATGCAGGCACCAGGCTTTGAGGCAGCCCAGCAGCCACAAGGCAAGTTCAAGTGTAGATGTTTTGGCTACAGCCACAGTTGACGTACCCGCAGATGCTAGCCTTCGATAGAGGGGGGTGAGTTGGCCAACTACTCCAGCCCTCAGCCTTCAAGCCATCCCAGGAGACACCAAATGGAGCAGAAACAAGCAGTCCCCACTGAGCCCTGTCCAAATTGCCAGTTCATGGGCAAAAAGAACCTTGTCATTGTTGTAAGCCACTAAGTTTGGGGTGATTTGTTATGCATAAGTAAAGAACTGGAACAGGAATGCGAGTGGAGATGATGTGTGTCACTTCCAGTATGAGGCATTCAGGAACTCAGGATGCCTTGTCCATACGCTCTCTGCCTCAGGCCCTGGAGAGAGCTGGACCACAAGATGGGAGGAGCCACGTTCCCTGACTGCCACCCTGTGACTGCTCACATACCTTCATCGAGCTGGTCAGGAGATAGAGGTAAATTTCTGAAGACATTAAAATTTGAGTTTATCTTTGTTTTAATTTAATTAAAACAATTAAATTAATTTAAATCTGGAATTAGCCCAACTCACTCATTTCATTTTTTCTAGTCTGTCCCAAATCTTCTACTGCTCCATTTCCCCAGTTGAGTAACACTAAGTGTTGTAACCTGGGTTTCTGTTCAATTTTCTGCATACCAATACACACTTCTGTGTATTATCAGAAGGACAGTACTGACAAACTTCAAATCTCCTGGGTGATGTTTAGGCAGAGGATGAAGGAAAGGTAGGAAGTCACCGTTCTCATTCCTCTTCCTCAACCCCTCAGTGACAAAGGCAGCACTAGCCCAGGACACAGAGGGAAGGAACCGCCATATGCTTCTTAGAAGGAAACCAGTGCAGGTCAACAGAGCGGCTCTCCAAGCTCTGTTCCAGAGGCAGCCTTGTGTGGTACAGCTGAGACCATCACATGTGGACCTTTAGGAGTAGACCATATTGATGTCTTTCCACATTTCAGTTTGAGGGGAGCAGATTTTGGTTCCCATGGGCTTTGGTGTCAGATAAAGGGCTAAGAAAATCAGAGGTTCAGAGCATCACCTGCCTCACCAGTGTCCAGCCTCTTCCCCACGGGCTCAGGGATCCAAGTCTAGTGCTCATTTGTAAGCTCTCCATTGATAAGAATCTTCCTACTTCCCTGGTTCTGAAGGGTCATAGGCCACCACATCCTCCCAAATAATAATGCAGTGTCCTATAGCATCGTTCCCGATACTTTGGGAACACAAAAGATGAGAATACTGGCTCGTGTTTATATATGAACAGGGGTCGGTGCTACAGGGGGTGGAGGATGGGCCTCAGAAGATCTCTCTCAGCATTTCTGGATTCCGAGAGACCCCCAAAGACCTGGCCCTCTGCCTAGTATTAAAATTCACTTCCTCACCTGAAATACATTTGGAAAAATTGGAGAAATTCTGCTGGGGACCTCAGGTTGTGTCCCTGACACCCTGGGTGGGGAGTCTTGGTGTGAAACGTGGTGTTCCAGGAAGTAACTTTTTGAATGTTCAGCATAAAATACCAGTGCCCCTGACCTGGTACATGACCCATGCATCCTCCAGGCACCCAGGGACCTGCCCCACATCCCCCCGCAGCTTCCTTCCTAATGGTATCTTCACCTCTATTACTTGTAGCTGCCTGAAGACTTCTCTGCTTCATTTTTATTTTTATTTTTTCAAAACTGCCCAGGGAGCAATTGGAATCCAATCCAAGATGAAAAAGCTTTACCATTAGATGGAAAAGTACAATAAAAATACCCTGGTTCATATTTACTTTTTGAATTCCAGTAAGAACTCACTTTATCAGTGAATTTCGAATCCCCTAACCTGACAATACCCTGGCATTTTGGGGTGTGACCACAAACAAAGGAATGTGGGATTCTCTCTGTGTTGCCAGCCCTGGAACAGAAGAAATGTGACCACATGCCATTTCCCCAAATGGCCTGTGGGAGAATTTGGGGTTTTTTATGCTTCAACAGGGACCCCCAGTGTGGAATTCTGCTTTTCACAGCTCATTCCTAAGTTGAACAAACCTCTTCCTATGGGACCTCAAGAATGTTAGAAATTCCCTCATCTTAACTTGGTTCCAAGCTTGGTTTAATCCCTTATCTCTTCATGAGCTGTTTTGGCTCAAGCTTTTCTGATTTCACAGAATGGCTGAGCCTTTGAGATACCTGCTCCAACCTCCTCTCTTCAGTGGGTCGCTTTGCGCCTCTGGGCTTAATGTCTTCAATGGAGATCTTGTGGGATAATGTTTCCAAATTTGTTTTCCAGAGCCTTGTCCCCTAGGAGCAGACTTGCCTGGGTTTTGTCAGTCTCTGCCCGGCCCCTCCCTGCTCCTATCCATCCCCCTCCCACCTCCTCCCCCTCCCACCTCCTCCATCAGCAGCTCCCTCTTCGTTGGCTGCATCCTCACTGCTGACCTTGGAGAAACCATAAAGGCCTTTGCTGCCTGTGCTCACTCGGGAAACTCAAAGGTGTCAGAAGCCAATTGCTGGTTCCCAGCCTCCTCCGTCTTTCACCAGCTCCTAACAGATTTGGGGGTTTCAAAGGCTTTGTCAATCCTCGAAACCTCTTTTTACCCATCCCTGTCCTTTAATGTCCTTGCTAAAGGTGACCCCTGTTGACAAGACCCGCTGTCTTCTTAGTGCAGGAGCCGGGCCTGGTCTGCTTTCCTGCTGCACAGAGCTGGGAGTGGAGGGTAGCTTCACTGAGACCCCAGGGCTAGGGAAGGCTGTTCCCCCACTTCCTATGACCTAGTCAGCCTGGAAAATAGGTGGGGATGGAGCAGCGGTCTTCCTAGGTAGCCCACCCACCAGTGCTGCCCCCTCTGCTCCTGCAGACCCAGGTCCTGCTTCCACTCCCTGGACTGCTGGGCAAATAGGACCATCAGCCGGAAGCAGGCGGGCTGAGAGCTTTGACAAATGCAGATTCTCTAGCAAATCAGATGAAGAGGAATGTAGCTCAGGGATGAAGCGCATCATGATCCAGGCCCAGTGCCACCCAGGCACACAGCTGGGTGATGCTCTTATGACTTCAAGTTACTACCAGATTTCACATGTGACCCTTCACACCCTGACTGGCACGCTTCACATGTAGAAGAGATGGTCTTGAAGTCACATGGGAAAGGAAGGATGGAGCCTTCTAGCAGCATGTTTCCCAGAGGCAGACACTCACTCCAGGGCACAGGACTGGGTGTCACTCCTGCACTCCATATAGAAGCACTTAGAAAACAGGGCTCGCAGCCTGGGGATGTGAACATCCATAGACACAGACCCTGGGCTCAAGGAAGCCTCACTCTAATCAGAAAGACCAGCTGGGGAGCCTGGGCTGCTCCCACACCCGGCCCCTAACCCCTTCCTCACTAAGAATCTCTGGGCTGGGCCCACGGGATGCGCATTCTTTTTTTTTTTTTTTTTTTTTTTTTGCGGTACGCGGGCCTCTCACTGTTGTGGCCTCTCCCGTTGCGGAGCACAGGCTCCGGATGCGCAGACTCAGCGGCCATGGCTCATGGACCCAGCCGCTCCGCGGCATGTGGGATCTTCCCAGACCGGGGCACGAACCCGCGTCGCCCGCATCGGCAGGCGGACTCTCAACCACTGCTCCATCAGGGAAGCCCGGGATGCGCATTCTTTACACACCAGGGATCATCCTGATGTTTACTCAGGGTGGGGGAGTCCTGGGAGTGAACACAGAACATGGTGGGAGGACCAAGGGGGAACAGCTTGCCCACCCAGAGGGGAGAAGAAAAGAGTGCAGAGAACCAGGGGAGTTAAGTCATTCATTCATTCATCCAAGAAATTCTTATGGAGGGCCTATGATGTGCCAGCCACTCTTCTGGGTGCTGGGACTATGGTGGTGCACAAAACAGATAAGCAATCCCTGCTCTCGTAGAGATGATAGACCTTGATCTCCTTGAATTGGACCCAGCCTGGTGGAGAAGTGAGGGAAAGGGTGTTCTAAAGACAGAACCACAGTGCAAGATGAGGGAGGCTTAGGTGATGGATGAGGAATCTCTCTCCTGAGCAGGGATGAAGGGCAGGGTGACAGATGGAGGCAAAGGAGGCATCTGGAGGCTGGGGCTTCTGCTGAAGATGAGGAGGAGGAATACCGGGAGGAAGAGGAAGAAGACGGAGGGGACAGGGAGGTTAGGGTGCAGGCTGCAGGACGCACTGTGGATGACGAGATTCAGGTGGTGAACATGGAAGCTGCAGCGAGCTGGAGCGAAGCTCGTGGGGGCTGAGTGATTGCCCAGCAGGTGTCAGGAGTGCCTGTCAGAGAAGAGAAATCCAGGGACCTACCCACCATGAGAAAGGAAATCCTACACTGCAGCCCTGTTTGCATCTTCTACCTATGAAAGGACAAATTGTTATCAGCTGAATAAAACCAACCAACAGTTGTTACCACTTCAAGCATTTGGGGTTTGTTTTCTTGCTTTTCGAAAAGGAAGTAACCATGGGTAAGTATGTGTGTATCTCAGTTTCCCTCTGAAAGCCAAGCTCTTGCTGAGTTTCCCTCACAAAGTGTATTCTTTCCTGTAACCAGTTTAGAATTGAAAGAAAGAAATTGCTGGAAAGTACCAGTTTATTCCCTCCTCCAGTCCTTTAGCTGAGGATGGTGATTTTTTTGTTAATACAGGAATTTCAGTCTTGGTCTGAAATATCATACATATAAAATCCCCTGAAATATGCATGTTTTCTCTTAGAGTTGGTTCTGAAAATAATAGTGATAAACCCTAGGCCCTTTCCTTGTATGTTTGTCAAATTCTGGTTCTTAATTGCAACTTTGCATACTAAAAAATGGTTACACACGTTTTGTTGGTTTTTTTGTTATGCTTTGCTTTGCCTTATTTTACAGATTTGATTGCTGTTTCTAAAATATATTAAATTCCTTACGGCAGTTGTGTTATTTGTGTGGATGAATATCTCTACTTGATAGGCCTGGAACTGATGCTAAGAGTGCTGACTGAAACGTGGGTGCGTTTGTCACCCTTGTCTCCCCAGAAACTTCTGTTAGGAGGGGAAAGGTAATGGAAGAACCAAACTTAGAGTCACAGCATTTGGTGCCAGCGTCTCTTCCATTTCTGCCAGGGCCCCAGGACTCCTCTTTCAGCTGGTCCACTTGTGTAGCAGCGGACAGTGGGGGCTGAAAGGCCAAGCTGTGCCTTGGGTCTTCCGCTTTATAGATGGCAAAGCCTCAGGTTCCTCAATGTTACACTGAAAACAGAACACCCTTCCCCTCTCCGCCCCCAGCCTCTCCACCAGGCTGCATCCTATTCAAGGAGATCAAGGTCTGTCATCTCTACGAGAACAGGGATTGCTTATCTGTTTTGTGCACCACCATAGTCCCAACATCCAGAAGAGTGGCTGGCACATCATAGGCCCTCCATAAGAATTTCTTGGATGAATGAATGAATGAATGAATGAATGAATGACTTAACTCCCCTGGTTCTCTGCACTCTTTTCTTCTCCCCTCTGGGTGGGCAAGCTGTTCCCCCTTGGTCCTCCCACCACGTTCTGTGTTCACTCCCAGGACTCCCCCACCCTGAGTAAACATCGGGATGATCCCTGGTGTGTAAAGAATGAGCATCCCGAAGACCCAGCCCAGAGATTCTTAGTGAGGAAGGGGTTAGGGGCCGGGTGTGGGAGCAGCCCAGGCTCCCCAGCTGGTCTTCCTGATTAGAGTGGGGCTTCCCTGAGCCCAGCACCACGTCTATGGGCGTTCGCATCCCCCGGCCGCTGCCCCCGTTTCATGAGTGCTTATGTCTAAGTGTATGGCCCATAACAAATGCTTATCAAGTGAAGCTACGGGAGTATTCCGATTCTGATATCTATAGGTCTTCTCACCCCCCGCCCAGTGGCCCAGGAGCCTGGCAATCTGTCCCCAAGTCCTGTTCACAACTTCTCCCAGACAGCAGGACTTCAAATTGTAGGGGAACTAACATTCTACCCTACAGACCATGAAGCAATATGGTAGCATGCACGTGGGGACCCAAATCTTGGAAAAGTCTTGTCCCCACAATCTGTGTGATTTTCTGAAGAAAGAGGGTATGTTTCAGAGGAGATAACATAGGCTTTGGAGCCTGGGACTGTGGTTTGAGATCCGTCTCCATCTTTCCTAGTGTGTGATGTAGGGTGACTCACATAGCTACTCTCAATTGTCCCACATCTGCAAAGAGGATATTAGGAATAGCCATCTCCAGAGTTTTTATTAGACTCACATATGAATGTAAACACTGACCCAAAAAAGGGTAAATCAGAGCATAGGTGAGTAGCCACTAATGGTTGCTAATCAAGCTGTGTATTCCTTCCGTTACCTGTCACCCCACCCCATCTCCCCCCACACACAGCCCCTTGGTCATTTCACTGCATCCTCCAACAAAAAGGAAATATAAGAGACAGGCACTCTTATTTTAAATTTTTAATAAATTGCTTAATGGAAGGCAGGGGACGCAGGGGAGGTTGTATCTGCTTGGGTTGAAAGGAGTTTGGGGAGCGCGCTGCAGATGGCTGAGTTCACCGTGCCCGCCCTGCAGTTTCCATGGAGATAGGCTGCCTGCAGAGCACACCTGCAGGTGTGCTCTGCAGGCAGACACAAGTCTCCTGTCCTGTCACATCCGAGTCAGCTCTTCATTTTACATTTGCAGGCTTTCTCTTCAAAACACTCCCATTTTGCTACTACACACCCCCCTCTTGTGAAGGGGAGTTTGCTGCACACACCCCCCTCTCGTGAAGGGGAGTTTGCTGCACACACTCATATCATGGCATGGATCTGTGCTCATGACTGCGTCGTCTGGGTGGCTTGGAACATCGACACAAATAATTTTGATTAGTTTCAGTCTCTCTGGATAGTAACGCTTGTATCTGCTGAGGCAGGCTAGACTGGAGCTGAAACTAAACCAATGAGCAGCAAGACTCCCACCCCCACCCCCACCTTTCTGTTCTGCTCCTTCATCAGTGCTTGAATCTGCAGCTGTGCCATGTTTAACCCAAGACCCTCAAAGCCCCACCTGGCTGTTACCTCCTCTGGACACAGCCTCTGAGAGCCCTGGCCTGTGTGGGCTGAGCCTCCCGTGTCTGCTGTTAACTACCTTCAGTGTAAGGTGCTCTTCCCATGGTTTCAAAGAGCCCATCGCAGTTGAATGCTAGCCTCTAGTTCTGGCTTCACCCAGTACAGCAAGGTCACCTGGTTTTTAAAAATATTATTTCAGTTATGTAATATTCTTTAAACTCTGAAACCCATTGAATATGTAAAAATCCCCAATTTCAGCTCAATGCCAAGAGGTTGTACGAGCCTTCTACGCACCCCAGGGGGTGTGTAAGCTGGCAAACAGGCTGGAGGGAAGAGATTGCTTTGCCACCTCTGGTCCCTCTGAGCTGCCTGATCCTCAGACCTGGCACTCTGAGCACAATCTAGAGATGACTGGTTATCTCCTGTTTATAGTGATGGTTGAATGGAAAATATTACTGGGTGGTGAACTGGCACAGCTTCACCTTGAAATGACTAAGCCTGCATGAGTTGGATGAGTCACAGACACTGCCATGTTCCAGGCACAGGCCCCAGGTTTGGGTTTTTACCACTTTGTTTAGGGTACAGGCCTCATCCAGGTGGGACTCAAAGGCTGCCTATCCCCACGTCCTCCATTAGGAAGGAGGTGACCCCGCTGCGCGCAGCAGAGCAGGGATGACAGTGATCCCTGGGGAAAGTGAGATTTTGCCTCCTGCTCATGATTTGTGGTAAAGATTTGGCATCTGATAAAGATAGGTGGCTTTGCCCCTTGCTCACAGCCAGACCTGAGTCCTGTGTGAGGATGGGAGAGTTTATTCCTTTCCTTATTCAGTCACTAGATCCCAACACTGAAACCTCAAGAGATTTCTCTTCAATCACCAGCACTTCATCTCTCTCCTCCCTTTGTATTTTATTTCCAAGGGGGCAGGATGGCAGTGGTGTGGGGCATTTTTATTTAATTAGCTAAAAGGCTCTATGTCAGCCTGTGTCACCTATAAATTCATGCCCATTGTAACAGGCCATGTATAGAAATACTCAAGGTTAGGATTAGCATGTCAAGAACTAGAGCTAGATCTTTATCATTAGTCACTGTCCTGTCCAAGAAAATAGACCCAGAATAAGAATCTGTGCATCATGTAACATCAAGTAAGGAAAGCAAAGGAAACACACTGTCACAGCTAAGATGAGCTGCTTCTGCACTGAAGGCCCCACTTTCTCTGATGGGGGTAAGCTCAGTGTGGTGCGATCCAGGGAGGGGCATCCCACCCAGCCTGGTGGAGGGAATGACGGAAGTGTCCTTGCGTTCAGTCCCACAGTTCAGTAGGAATTGGCCACGAGGAGGGTGTGAGCTGACCGTTCAGAGGGAGCGGGAAACATAACTCAGAGGAGACAGGAACTCTGAGCAGCTCAAAGGGAAAGTGGTGGACTAGGGTTCCAGAGAGGAAGGCTGGACTGGGTAGAGAAGGGCTTGTAAATTAAGCCTTGGTAAATTTAAGAAAATTAAAGTCATATCAAGTATCTTTTCTGACCACAATGCTATGAGACTAGATATCAATTACTGGAAAAAATCTGTAAAAAATACAAACACATGGAGGCTAAACAATACACTACTTAATAACCAAGAGATCACTGAAGAAATCAAAAAATACCTAGAAACAAATGACAATGAAAACACGACTACCCAAAACCTATGGGATGCAGCAAAAGCAGTTCCAAGAGGGAAGTTTATAGCAATACAATCCTACCTTAAGAAACAAGAAACAATTCAAATAAACAACCAAACCTTACACCTAAAGCAATTAGAGAAAGAAGAACAAAAAAACCCCAAAGTTAGCAGAAGGAAAGAAATCATAAAGATCAGATCAGAGGGCTTCCCTGGTGGCACAGTGGTTGAGAATCTACCTGCTAATGCAGGGGACACAGGTTCGAGCCCTGGTCTGGGAAGATCCCACATGCCGCGGAGCAACTAGGCCCGTGAGCCACAACTACTGAGCCTGCGCATCTGGAGCCTGTGCTCCGCAACAAGAGAGGTCGCAATAGTGAGAGACCCATGCACCGCGATGAAGAGTGGCCCCCGCTTGCCACAACTAGAGAAAGCCCTCACACAGAAACGAAGATGCAACACAGCAAAAAATAAATTAATTAATTAATAAACTCCTACCTCCAACATCTTCTTTAAAAAAAAAAATAAAAGATCAGATCAGAAATAAATGAAAAAGAAATGAAGCGAACAACAGCAAAGATCAATAAAACTAAAAGCTGGTTCTTTGAGAAGATAAACAAAATTGATAAACCATTAGCCAGACTCATCAAGAAAAAAATGGGGAAGACTCAAATCAATAGAATTAGAAATGAAAAAGGAGAAGTAACAACTGACACTGCAGAAATACAAAGGATCATGAGAGATTACTACAAGAAGCTCTATGCCAATAAAATGGACAACCTGGAAGAAATGGACAAATTCTTAGAAAAGCACAACCTTCCAAGACTGAACCAGGAAGAAATAGAAAATATAAACAGACCAATCACAAGCACTGAAATTGAAACTGTGATTAAAAATCTTCCAACAAACAAAAGCCCAGGACCAGATGGCTTCACAGGCGAATTCTATCAAACATTTAGAGAAGAGCTAACACCTGTCCTCCTCAAACTCTTCCAAAATATAGCAGAGGGAGGAACACTCCCAAACTCATTCTATGAGGCCACCATCACCCTGATGCCAAAACCAGACAAAGATGTCACAAAGAAAGAAAACTACAGGCCAATATCACTGATGAACATAGATGCAAAAATCCTCAACAAAATACTAGCAAACAGAATCCAACAGCACATTAAAAGGATCATACACCATGATCAAGTGGGGTTTATCCCAGGAATGCAAGGATTCTTCAATATATGCAAATCAATCGATGTGATACACCATATTAAAAGATTGAAGGAGAAAAACCATATGATCCTCTCAATAGATGCAGAGAAAGCTTTTGACAAAATTCAACACACATTTATGATAACCCTCCAGAAAGTAGGCATAGAGGGAACTTACCTCAACATAATAAAGGCCATATATGACAAACCCACAGCCAACATCATCCTCAATGGTGAAAAACTGAAACCATTTCTACTAAGATCAGGAAAAGACAGGGTTGCCCACTCTCATCACTATTATTCAACATTGTTTTGGAAGTTTTAGCCACAGCAATCAGAGAAGAAAAAGAAAGAAAAGGAATCCAAACTTGAAAAGAAGAAGTAAAGCTGTCACTATTTGTGGATGACATGATTCTATACACAGAGGATCCTAAAGATGCTACGAGAAAACTACTAGAGTTAATCAATGAATTTGGTAAAGTAGCAGGATACAAAATTAATACACAGAAATCTCTTGCATTCCTATACACTAATGATGAAAAATCTGGAAGTGAAATTATAAAAACACTCCCATTTACCATTGCAACAAAAAGGATAAAATACCTAGGAATAAACCTACCTAAGGAGACAAAAGACCTGTATGCAGAAAATTATAAGACACTGATGAAAGAAATTAAAGATGATACAAGTAGATGGAGAGATATACCATGTTCTTGGATTGAAAGAATCAACATTGTGAAAATGACTCTACTACCCAAAACAATCTACAGATTCAATGCAATCCCTATCAAATGACCAATAGCATTTTTCACAGAACTAGACCAAAAAATTTCACAATTTGTATGGAAACACAGAAGATCCCGAATAGCCAAAGCAATCTTGAGAAAGGAAAATGGAGCTGGAGGAATCAGGCTTCCTGACTTCAGACTATACTACAAAGCTACAGTAATCAAGATAGTGTGGTACTGGCACAAAAACAGAAAGATAGATCAATGGAACAGGATAGAAAGCCCAGAGATAAACCCACGCACATATGGTCACCTTATCTTTGATAAAGGAGGCAAGAATATACAATGGAGAAAAGACAGTCTCTTCAATAAGTGGTGCTGGGAAAACTGGACAAGTACATGTAAAAGAATGAAATTAGAACACTCCCTAACACCATACACAACAACAAACTGAAAATGGATTAAAGACCTAAATGTAAGGTCAGACACTATAAAACTCTTAGAGGAAGACATAGGCAGAACACTCTATGACATAAATCACAGCAAGATCCTTTTGGACCCACCTCCTAGAGTAATGGAAATAAAAACAAAAATAAACAAATGGGACCTAATGAAACTTCAAATCTTTTGCATAGCAAACGAAACCATAAACAAGACGAAAAGACAACCCTCAGAATGGGAGAAAATATTTGCAAATGAAGCAACGGACAAAGGATTAATCTCCAAAATTCACAAGCAGCTCATGCAGCTCAATATCAAAAAAGCAAACAACCCAATCCGAAAATGGGCAGAATACCTAAATCGAGATTTCTCCAAAGAAGATATACAGATTGCCAACAAACACATGAAAGAATGCTCAACATCATTAATCATTAGAGAAATGCAAATCAAAACTACAATGAGGTATCACCTCACACCAGTCAGAATGGCTATCATCAAAAAATCTGCAGACAATGAATGCTGGAGAGGGTGTGGAGAAAAGGGAACCCTATTGCACTGCTGGTGGGAATGTGAATGGGTACAGCCACTATGGAGAACAGTATGGAGGTTCCTTAAAAAACTAAAACTAGAACTACCATACGACCCAGCCATCCCACTACTGGGCATATACCCTGAGAAATCCATAATTCAAAAAGTCATGTACCACAGTGTTCATTGCAGCTCTATTTACAATAGCCAGGACATGGAAGCAACCTAAGTGTCCATTGACAGATGAATGGATAAAGATGTGGCACATATATACAATGGAATATTACTCAGCCATAAAAAGAAGCGAAATTGAGTTATTTGTAGCAAGGTGGATGGACCTAGAGTCTGTCATACAGAGTGAAGTAAGTCAGAAAGAGAAAAACAAATGCCGTATGCTAACACATATATATGGAATCTAAGGGGGAAAAAAAGGTCATGAAGAACCTAGGGGCAGGATGGGAGTAAATATGCAGACCTACTAGAGAATGGACTTGAGGACATGGGGAGGGGGAAGGGTAAGCTGGGATGAAGTAAGAGAGTGGCATGGACATATATACACTACCAAATGTAAAATAGATAGCTGGTGGGAAGCAGCCGCATAGCACAGGGAGATCAGCTCAGTGCTTTTTGACCACCTAGAGGGGTGGGATAGGGAGGGTGGGAGGGAGGGAGATGGAAGAAGGAAGAGACATGGGAACATATGTATATGTATAACTGATTCACTTTGTTATAAAGCAGAAACTAACACACCATTGTAAAGCAATTATACTCCAATAAAGATGTTAAAAAAAGCAACAATCTTTTTAATCCTAATATTAAAAGACTATAATCATTTTTGTTACATGGAGCAAAAACTATAGCCCTGTTATAAATTCTGAAAGAGCTGACTGGCAGTAATCAATTTTGTTACATTAGTAAAAGCTTCGAGATTCAGGTAGCCAAGTAAATAATTAATAATGCCTGTGTGGAAAGGCATCTAAGAGATGCAAAGATGTTTGTGATGGACCACATCCTAAAAGAATTTGTCATTTTAATAGGCATTCATGAATACAAATAGCTATAGTTAGAGGTATGTATTTTATAAGAACTGTTAGCCAACGCTCAGCAAAACGCCGGGATGGAGAGATTAGCTCTGATTGGGGTGGTGGGAAATCGTGAGGGGAATTTTCAGGACTCAGGTCACTTGGGTTGAGGATGCTTTATGAATCAGACTGGAGCTTTGAGCATGAGTACGATTGCATTCTAAATGCCACAGTGGGTATTTCTGCCACCATGAAAGAAGAAGGTCACAATCAAGTGTCAAGGGCACACATTAGGTCAAACCATATGACACTATCATTTTTATAAGTTAAAAAACTGTTTGAATATTGGCAATCTCATGAAGCTCAACACAATAATCCTCTTTGATCTGAGGCCGCAGTTCCAAGACTCCCCAGCACGTGCTCCGGATCCTGCAGCCTGCTGACGAGGCTTGGCTGGTGAGGTACCATCAGCCACACATCCTCCACAGCCTGAGACATTCCAGGGAGCCCACACTTTCCACTGGAGCAAATTCATGGGGTTGGAGGCCTGTGGACAACTTGGAAAATTCGCTGGTGACATCAACCTCATTCCCCAGATTCTTGTGGACAATAAAGGAAAAACAATATGATTAAGTCACGGTCCTGATGACAAATGCCCTGGGCAGGTCTTGCATCTGAAATTCTCACTAAAACCAAGGCTCTTAAGCCTTGGCAGCTTCTAAGAAATCCACGTTAACTTCCTGTTCAATGTTTCGTGTAGGAGATTAATCACAAGAGCATCACCATCGTCCCAACCTTACTTTGCTGAAACTTGCCAAGGGTTGAAAATACCAGTTTGAGTTCAGACCTGCATCCAGCAGGAGCATCCCCTAAGCCAGGCTGAGTCAGGCTTTTTGAAGCATGAGTGCTTTTTGGAGCCAACTGATTTGATGGTGTCAACTGATGGGGACACAGTGATTCCTGGAAGTTGAGACCATGAACTGGGGCATATTTTTAAAACCATATTAGAAAACCATTTCAACATATGGATGGAGATGAGAAAAACAATTTTTCTGATAAATAATTGAAGTGATTACATTTTGGCCCTGCCCAGGATTATGGATTCAACTACAGCATGACAATGGGATTATTGTGCACAGCTCATTTAAATTCACCTCCCAAGTGGCCTTGTTTTTTTTTTTTAAAGGGACAGTCTCCTTCTGGAATTAGAAAGAAAAACGCTTTGGGAAACCGAAAGATCCCACAAATGTTTTCAGACATTACTTCATTGGCCCTGCAGCCCTTTTATGGCTCCTGTTTGGCTCAGTTCAGATGCTGAGGCAAAGTGGGGAGCTGGGCCAAGGTCACCCCCCAGCACTGGCCGAGGTGTGCCTAGCAGAGGATGGCACGCGTACTGGTCGTGACAGAGAGAAAACACTGCCTCAGCAACTTGGATTGGTGACTGCTTTCCTTCTGTGAGCAGGAGAGAAAAAAAAAAATTCAGTTAGAGCTGACTTTATCAGTTTGGTGAATGGAGCCCGGGGTCCATGGGCACCCCCGGCAGCCACCCACGTAGGCTGGGAGGGCAGTTTGGAGAACACTCACGGCCCTGGGTCAGCCTGTCCACGAGATCAGCCCTGAGGTTGTCCTCCCCAGCCATGGTCCAGCCTCCTGCTTTTACACACGAGGATGTGAATCCCAAGGGCGTGAAGGCCTTTTCTAAGGTCACAAAGAGATGGTGGCATGCCAGGTCTCTTGGTTCCAAAAAACTGGGTGAGCAGGGGAAATTGAGTGGGCAGGGGAAGGGAGAGAAAAGAGGAGGGGAAGAGTGAAGAAAAGGGGCAGCAGGAGAAAATGCAGTGTTGGGAGAGGAGATGCTTCCATGTCCCTGGCCTATGGCCTGCTGACCACCTGTGGAGACGTGTACCATGGGAGGTGGCTCAGGACCCCTGGGAGGCAGGGACCCCAGCGCTGCCCCTGTAGGATTGGAAATGCCAGAACTGAGTGCCACCCCATCTAGGTGCTGTGCACACATGACCTCCTGCAAGAAAAGGGGGGGCCCATTTTATAAATGAGTGAACTTCTCTGCCCCGTTCTGTTGCCGTGGTCAGGGCTGCCTGGGCCCAGCCCTCCCCGTGTCCATGCCCACCCTCCCACAGACACGTGTCATGAATGCCACGGGTCCCCTGGCACAGGAGCGCTGGGCCGGCAGGTGGAAGACACTGGGGAAAAGCAGGGGAATGTTGATGCTGGTCAACATGGTGGTACATTTCCTCTCTTTTTGTGGTTGTAACCAAGAATCTCCCATGTTGTTTAAAAAACAAACCGGAACAAGGCAGTTGGGAGGGAGGTGACATCACCTTCTCCAACAGCCTAGCCCCACGTGTCCGTTGCTTCCTGGGACTGAGTGTGGTTTTTGGTGTTTCATTTCATTTGTTTTTCAGTTGAGTGAAGGATGGTGAGGGTTTTCTGGGTTGACCGAACCAGAAGGAAAGGGCAGCCCTGTCCTGAGCTTTATGCCACAGGTGGCTGGCAGCACTGATGGAGGAGTCTCCATGGGTGACAAGGTGATGTCCAGGACCTGCAGGTGACATGAAGCACCAGAAGCTGCAGAGCCTCTGGCATCACACTGCCCACTCACAGTAGCATTTCTCCTGCAGGTGAGGGGGACGTGAGGTTCACAATGTGCATGGCTGAAAAAGAGAATGTCCTCTGGGCAGGCATTGTGGTGCAGAGGGACCCTGGAAGGACATATTCGGCCTTGCTTTGCTCTCTAATTGTTTCTCCTAAGTGACTCCCAAATAGGCCATGCTGCCCCGAGATCCAGGGTCACCTGATTGATGCTCCTCCTTTCTGGAGCTGCAGGGGGCAGTGCCAACAGCCCAGCTCCCACATGGGCATGAGCACAGCAGAGATCTGGGCACATGTTAGAATGATGAGGGCAGGAGATAAAATGGAAAGTCTTCACGTGCCTGGCAGGCAGGACATGTGAGCTTATCTTCTATTCCTCATGCCGCCCAGGGCAGGACCGACACGCAGGATGTGACAACGCAAATTTGTGGATAGTTCATGGGAAGAAAGGGTGAGCAGAATGGGAGTGTTTCCTGGATGCCTGTCTTGTGTGCAGGGAAAACCCCGATGGTCACTACACCTGTCGGCCTCCCTTTCGCAAAGAGTGTGCTGATCCCACTCCTGCCCTGACTGTAAATTCTGAACTGACTGCCTAAGGATGTGTCAGATCTCAAAAGGAGAAAGAGGCATTGGCTAAACCAAGCACTGCCACGCGCTCCTTTCATAGAAACTAGCAGGAAGTGGAGGCAGAGACACAGTGTTTGGAAATAGATCAAGCAAAGGAGTGGCCTGGAGAATCACCTTCCATTTGCCTTCAGAGGCTACACAGCATGAAAGGAAATTCCCAAAGAAAGAGCGAGATATCTGTCCCTGCCTATCTCTGCGAACAGCCTAGATGCTTAGCGCTCCGGAATGATCCAGGCTGGTGGTCCCCACCGAGGGCATTGTGCATGCTTCCTCCACCAATTGGCACCCACACTTCAGCCCTGGTTTTGTTTTTCCAGCCAAACTCACCAGGACACAGACTCTATTGGAGCATCATTATTCCCATTATATAAGTAACTTCATAAGCGTTACCAGAATCTTCCTGGTGCTTTGAAAATAATGTCCCAGCTTCTCCACACTTTCCGGGAACATATTATATGAACGAAGAGGTGCCTGCCCGTCAGCCCACCTCGTGGCCTGTGGTGTTGATGCCCAAACACCCCTTTGCAGCTCTGGATGTCCCAGCTCCATTTTCGTACCTCAGCATCTTGACTGTTTATCTTGCTTTGTCTCCAAGTTCTGATGACTGGGCAGTGCGCCTATTAATCTTAAATGAAATCAAGTCTTCGCCACTTCCATTTGAAAAAGAAATCACTTTGCGTTTCCCATTCGATTCCACAGTATAAAATACTTATGATTCCTCCAGCACCTCCAAGCCCCCTCGCTCCATCGATTCTCTCGGTCGCCTCTACGCTCTCACTGGAGGAAAGTACTTCCAGTCCATCAGGGACAAGCCCCAGATGACAGCATTCCAAGGGCCCAGCTGCTCCGTGTCCACTGTGTGTCCACAGCAAAATTCCTGCCGCTCCCACAGGGGGCTCTTGTGGGTTTCCAGGCCACTCTGCAGTAGGTCGCTGCCCCCAGGGCTCTGGGGTCCTGCTTTTGCTTATTTCTTCCACACAAATATTACAGACATCTTCTGTGACTTCAGGGGCTGAATCAGGGAGACTGGGGGTGCAGCTGGTCTGGGAGCTCCAGTGTGGAGCCCTGAGGACTGGGATCTCTAAGTGGGTTGGTTGACCCCAAGGTGCTTAGGTCTTCCAGAGGAGAAAGCACCCACACTGTTGTTCTTGAGGCTGACGAAAGGTCTTCCTCCTGTCTCTCACAAGTGACTCCTGCTGGTCCCTGTACACTACTCCTGACTTCACTGTGCACCTACACATAGTAGGTGTTCAATAAATGCTGAATATCTGGGTTTATGCTCAGCATCCCCCACATTCTATTTTTGCATCTTCTTGGTGTCCCTAGTGTGTCCCTAAGGAAGAACACCATGTTCTTTCTCTTACCCCAGACCACACCATCGACACATACCTGTCAGGTGGTATCCCAAACTCCCAAACTCCCGCTCTTTGCCAACTGTGTAACTGCTGTGCAGTGGTTATAAACAAGAGTTTTGGAGTAAGACAGACTTGGGTTCAACTCCTGGCTCTGATGGCATATCCACAGTACCTTTGGCAAACTATGTCACCTCCTGAGCCCCAGTGCTCTTATCTGTGAAACAAGGATAACAAAAGTGACTGACTCATCAAGTTGTCACTCATACAGCAGGGATTTTATGAGATATTGCAAGAAAAGACGTCAGCCAAGCACATACTGCGTGCTGAATACATGTTGGTTATTTTTTTTTTTTTTTTTTTTATTTCTTTTTGCGGTATGCGGGCCTCTCACTGTTGTGGCCTCCCCCGTCGCGGAGCACAGGCTCCGGACGCGCAGGCTCCGGACGCGCAGGCTCAGCGGCCATGGCTCACGGGCCCAGCCGCTCCGCGGCATATGGGATCCTCCCAGACCGGGGCACGAACCCGTATCCCCTGCATCGGCAGGCGGACTCTCAACCACTTGCGCCACCAGGGAGGCCCCATGTTGGTTATTATGGCCACTGTTGTTCATGAGTTTATCCACATAACCAGGGGACATTTTACTTTTACCAAACCTTCCAGAGGCAACTGTGCCACAAGACTATGGGGACTGCACATTAGTTACTGATGAACATTTTGTTCAGCCAGAGGGAGAGATTTTGGGGTAAGTGATGCTCTGGACGGACACCCCTCACCACCAGCAATGGAGTGTTAACCTCCTCCAGCCCTGACCAAGGAAGGCAAAAAACAGAAGCCCTGCACTGGGCTGGAAAGTGAACTGAGCACATCCAGCCCTTCCCTGTGCCAAGAAGGCAGGATGGGGGAGAGACAGAACAAATCGAAATCTGATTCTGAGTCAGTGGGGCTCGTCTCAGTCACGAAGTTATTTTAAGTGGTGGCAGCCGGAGTTCGGTTTGAGGTAGCTTCATTGTATTATCTGCCCTGCAAAAAGCTGGAGAACATAAAAGAAATAATTAAAGGTCACTACGGCTAACCTGGTGTATTCCCCTGAAAGCTCACCAGCGGGGCTCTTATCTGCTCTACAAATGTCTACTGAACTGAGCTGGAGCCACCCAGCCCTTCCTGGGTGGACCCTGTGAAAGCCATTAGCTGGTTGCCTCCCAAGTGTGAAACTTCTGAGTCCTATGGGAAAGAGCTCAGCAAACCGAGTTGTTTAATGCAGCTGCACTTGCCCAACCAGTGTCAGCATGTTCCAAGCTGGCACTTTCTCCATCTGTTTACATTTAGAATGGGACTCATTGCCAAAGATTAGGGATCCCTGGATGGTGAAACCCAGAAAGCACAAGCCAAAGGCTAGAAATAAAAACAAATGGAAAAACTACTTGTAGCTTAGTTGGATTCAGAAGGATTAGGAATTTTCCCCGAGAGTGTTCAGTCCCAGAGAGAAGGGTCTTTGTGGTAGAAAACCTGGGTGGGCTTCACAGGGTCCCTCCCCAAGTTTATCACCTTGACTCTGCCCCCTTCTCCACCACCATCAGCCCAGGGACTCCTCCAGGCTGGCAGGGATGTGTTGAGCTCTTCTTAGCTCTCCCAGCCCAGAACCTGGTATCTGTGCTTGAGAAATGCTGGTTGGTTGAATGAATAAATGAATTACAGTCAGCTCTTTGTGGTGGTTTTCAAACATGGCTGCAAATTCTTCAACAGTCTGCCATTGAGAAGTAACATCAGCATTCCCTCCCCTTGAATCTGGATATGGTATTCTGACTACTTCCACCATCCTAGTTGAGCACAAGTGACACTTGTGTGATTTCAAAGCCACGCAGCTTTTGTATTTGTTCTTGGAGCCCAGAGCCACGTGTAAGATGTCCAGCCACCCCAAGTTTGCCATGTTGGAGAAGCCAATGCAATGACCACCTGCAGACATCTGAACTGGACATGGAGACAGATGCCCAACATGACCCCAGACATTTGACATGTGAGTGAAGACACCTACGGATGATTCCGACCCATCATGTAAGTTCCTCCCAGACCTTTGAATCTTCCACACTGAGGCCCCAGCCAGTGTGGAGCAGACACAAACCATTCTGTGCCCTGTCTGAATCCCTGACCCACAGAATCCAGGAGCATCATAAAACTGTGCTTGCTTGTTTCACACCATGAAGTTTTGGGGTATTTTGTACATGACAACAGACAAACATAACATTCTTCAAGACACAAGGCAGGAGGCTCGTGCTATGCTAGCCCTTTCCAGTTGCTAAAAATCCCTACAGTCAGGAAGTTGACCTTAAGAAAACTTAAATACCCTCTTCAAAATGAAGCCCGTAACTTCTTTATTTGACCTCCAAAGAGATAGGTAACAGCTGGTTCCCACTCACTTTATCATAGGACTTCACATCCTTGCAGATATTAAGTAGCTTTTCAGCTTTTTCCTCTTTGGGTCAAATACTCTGAAATCTTTACAGATCCCTTCATCTTTCTTCATTTTACCTTGTATTTGTCATCCTCTAAAAACAGATGCCAACAGCTTTTTAAAGAGATGGAGAACATCATCATGAAATGAGAGCCTTTGATCAAAATAACAATCCTTTTAGCATTTAAGGCACTTTATAATATGCAAACCATTTTCACCTGTATGAGTCCCAGGTTCCCATAACCACCCCATGACATGAATGAGATGGACATTTATTTCTACTTATTAAAGTAGAAATAAGCTCCTTTCTCAGGATCATACTTGCTAATAGCTGAGCTGAGACTAGAAAACAAACCTTCTTGAATTGCAAGTCTATGAACAAGGACAGAAAGGAAACTGAAAGGAATACAATCATCTGATGTGCTTAAATAATGGATTATTTTCTCTTCAATTTTCCTTGATTGTAATTTTGTCTTTTCAATAAAGAAAATCAGAACATTTTTAAAAAAGAAATTCTAGGTCTTTATAATGTGTTTGGACAGCATTGAACTATTTTGAAGTATGTCATTTTAAACAAATAACTCACATTATAGGCAAAACAGAAACTACATAATGAATGAGCTTCTAATTGTTGTCATTGACTTTAATCTTTCTAGTTCTAGAAGCATGGTAGAAAATTTGTTATGGTCAGAATCAGAAATAAAAATATATTGAGTGCCACTGGGGTGGCCTGAAAAATGTACATGCGTTTGTCCTTAAATACCAATTACAAGTGTGTTCTATTACGTGGACAGTGTTAAGTGTTAGACCATGGAGAAGCACCAGGATTTTATGGGTACCATGTAACATCTTCATCAACAAGACACTTGAATGGAAGTCCCACTCTAGTCCTATGCTCGTGATGGAACATAGCAAGCAAGTCAGGACATAATGAATGGCCAATGCTCTGTGAAGTTGGCATGGGTTCACACTTACTTGCAAGGTCAGACCTTCTGGCGGCCTTAATAAGGCAAGCAGCTAGACAGGCTGTGTATGCCTGTGTCCTGAATAGAGCAAAGGGAGGAGAGATGGAGATGGAATGGAAGGTGGATGAAGCCAACCATTATTCCTACTTAGTAAAGTGAGGCTACATTCTTGGGATCACACCTAGAAAACAGAGTGAAGAAACCCAACGGGATGCCATGCCACACTGAGACAGCAAAGATCACAACTGTCTCCACCATATGCTCCTCAAAGACAGACCCATGGAAACCTGACTCTGAACCTCGGCTGGAGGGTTGGCAGGGAGTCCAGAATCAGAACGTCTGTCACGTCTTCCAGGCGGTGCTGAGGCCCACGGAAGTAAGAGTGCTCATCCGTGTCATCTTCTCAACAGCTCAAAGGTATCAAAGAGGAGTGCAAGTGTCAGAGAGGTCTCTTCAAGGGCAACTGGAGGAGTCACACTTGAACCTCTGACTCTGGAAGCAGAGTCTGTTCTCTACTGCCCATCACCTCAACCTGGGACAAGTCTGCACTTCCCTGAACCTCAGTGTCCTTGTGCATAAAGTGAGCTGAGCAGTTGGACTACATCAGCTTTGAGAGTTCTTTTGCGTCTGATGTTTGATGATGTCTTGAGATGAAACAGTTGGCTGCATCCAAGGCACCTGGATACAAGGTGCCATTTTGGATCAGAGAAACTTGTTCAGACTTTGGGCCAAATGGTTTTCTAGTGGTCTCAGAATGCCCCCAGCATTTGGCCCATTTATATCGAGATCCAGTTGAGTTCTAGCTGGCACTGCCTCCGACAGATCTTGCAAAATTGATTGCCACAAACAACCCAGCTGTAGTGGAAAGGATGTGGGTACAAACTCTTCAGACTTGGGTGTGTCCCTTTAGACCAGGCCAGCGCCATCAAAGCACCATGCTTTCCTCCACCCTTTCCGACTGCCCCGAGACTGGCACAGCGCTTAGTAAGAGCGAAAGTAACACTTGATTATCTGGGGGCCAACAGTCTTTTTAGGTGGTTGAAGGAGGTGCCAGACAGAGCTACCACCAGGGAGAGAAATTTTTCACAGCCCCAAACCAGATACTACTGCTGCCTGGTGTGCCAGCATCCAGGCCTGACCCTATGCTCCGCTCGACCACTTTGCAACAAGCGATAAGTGCACACTTACTGGCAGGGTTTGACTGCAAATCCTTATTTTAATCTGTCATTCCGAAATACACAACGGCACTTTCTTAGGCCAGAAAGCCTTCTTTAGCCTAACGGTGTTTTAGAGATAAATTGGCAATGAGAGAAGCCTGAATTGTTACAGTGCTGTTCGTCAGCCGATTCCACTTACCAATTTATTATCAGTGCCATTTTGCAAGAAAGTCTCCACCTTAGAGATGACACTTCATACATAACAGGGAAGCTTCAAGTCTTACTTGACTGCCAGCACATTACATAAGAGAACGTGTCATTGGCCCTCAAATAAAGCAGCAAGGCTCTGTGTGTAGATGACACCAAAGCCAACATATGCTTAGCCAAAAAGTGATTCAACGCCTTGAGAATGTGGGATGCAAAAGGAGATTCTGTAGAAGTCAGGGGTCGATGGTGGGAGAGTGCAAGAGAGAGATCTGACAGCTCCTGAGCTCTGGACAAGCTGTTCTCAGTTATCTCGTAGCAGGGAGGAAACACCGAAGGATGAAACTCTTGATACCCCTAATCGCTTGAATCAGTTTCACTGTTTGGCTCCATTATATGTGTCTGTTTCCCATCCCCCTCTAACCCCTTCCTTGTGCTGCAGAATGGGCTTAATTAGCTGGTTTCGTCACCAGTTATCAACCTTAACTGAGATAAATGGCAGTTAGGGTACAGTGGGGAAAGGGGTCCCATCTGTGAAGTTCCAGTGACTCGCTAAGCCAGACAACCATTCCCAATTAATCATGAGCAAAGGAAGGCCATGGGTGGTTTTCATTCCAAGACAGCAAAGTGGCATTTTGAGAACTCCCCAGCATAATGCAGAAACCCCGAGTGTTAGAATCTAGCTCTGTCTGATTCTGGACTGAAAGACTCGCACCATGCAGTTAGCCTCTCTGGATCTGTCTTCTGAAAAGTGAGGCTAATAGATGTGGCCTTCTGCAGAGAAATACTGGTGAGGAATAATAATGAATTATTATGAAGCCCTTTCCAGTATCAAAGTGGTGATGTAGCAATAATGAGCTTTGACCAGAAGCCATCTGTTTCGTGGCGTAGTTGCTTTAATTGCTCCTGTTCGTTATTAAACTGGTGCTGGAGTTGCAGGAGGACCGAAGATAAGTGCTTAGGTGGTCTTGTTAGGTGGTGGAGCGTGGGCTTTTGCAGACGTGCAACACTGCCCTCTATCGGCGCCCAGCGTATTAACACGCTGCCGAAGCCGACCAGCCTGGCATCATCAGCCAGGCGTCTCTGTCCCTTGAAGCAGAGGCCAGGCTGGGGGTGGGGGTGGGGGAGGGCTGGTGGGCACCCCGTGACCAGACCACGCAGTGGAGGGCTCCTGCTTCACAGAGTGTGGTGCGTGTCCATTGGAAAGCTGCTGAGCGGAAGTCTTATTCCCTGGGATTTTAAACAGCCACGTTTCTCGGTATTTGACATCCATGGGACACTTAGCAAACGGAGTGCCAGATGGAGTTCCTGGCTCTATTTTCTGTAAGACACTTGAGAGTCAGAACCCTCCGGATGTTTGCATTTGTTGGGCTTGCTCCTGGTAGGGCTGGCCATGGCTCAGTGGATGTGGGGCACTGTGCAGAGGCCCAGTCAGGGGAGGGCTGGATGCCTACAGTGCTGTGCATAAAAGCATGCCTGGTCATTCACTCTAACACTCAGACGCTCGCTTCTCTTACATATGTGACTTTCTGACAAGCCATGGGGAAGAAGGCAGATGATAATTGATTACCACCTTCACAAGCCTCCAAAAGAAGATAGGGCCTGCATGGGTGTCCCCATTTCACAGATCAGAAAACTGAGGCTCAGGATGGTGAGGGACTTGCCCTCAGTTTACCGTACATGTGATCAGGACCACACAAATACAGGAAAGTGATTACATCTCAGGCTTCTCTTGAAGCTCAGCCGTGTTCCCACCACTTTCTGTGTGACCACATGTCCATACAGAAATTATTTTGGTTATTTGGTATTAATCATAATTCACAGTCATGTGGATCACTGCCCAGGATTATAATCCTTGGTGCTTTATTAATCACTGTATTCATGAAGGCTTAGAGACAAATCTCGGTGGTGATATTCTGAGAGCCTTTGATAAGCTCAAAGTTTTCCTGTAATTATAGCAAAGATGGACAGAGATCAAGTCCATCAGTGATGATTCTCTGAGAATGAACATTTGGATTTTTTCTTTCCATGCAGTTGCCAGTGTCTTTGTGTTCAGGCTGGTAGATGTCACATAGCTTTACTATAATAAATTGGTGTGATATGGCACGGCTGTGGTTCTGTGTCCTATGCAGAGATTACCAAAAACTCTATAACCATGATTCATCCCTGGAGGAGTTTTCACTCATATTGTACAATAACCAGAAAGTGTTTGGGACTCAAGGTGCTGTGAAGTGGGCCTTCTGAAGTCCCCATCCTTCTGAAGTTTGCAGGCTGCTATTTTTACAGATTTTCTCCTCAGCTCCCACCTTAATTCACATCGGAGGAGTTACTGGGAAATGAAACTGCATTTCCTCTGTGTCCCTCCTCCCTGCACGGTTGACTTCGACTGTGAGCCCACAGATACGCTCTACCGGCCGATGCCTGAGTTGTTTACCACATCAACCCGAAGATGCAGTAGTTACCTGTTTATGCTGGCTCAAGAACAGGGCTGCCTCATAAATATTTAGGGAGATGATCTGTATATCTGATGCACCTTACCTTTGCCTGGGCTTATACAGTGGTACCTCCTTCCTTAATGAAACGCTAAACCAGTCCTGACCTGCTCTTACAGAAGGATCTGTGAAGTGTGTCCCAGTTTAAGATAATTTCCCATACGCCATACAAACTAAATTGCCCTTTTCTTGTTCCAAAACAAAAACCCTTATCCCACATGACTCAACAACAAAAACAAAAAAGAACATTTTTACTTTTTCGAGTAAAACTAATAATTATGGTAATAAAACAAAAACCTTCCATTTATATTTATTAATCTTCCCTGGGCTCCCCTACATTGAACTAAGTGAGTATAGTTTCAACAAATCTTAGCTTCAGAAGGAGTTCTAGAAAGTATCTATTTCAACCTTCAGGTTAACATGGAAATCTGTTCTCTTTATAAATACTTCTACAACCAAGCGTCCTCTCTTTAAAAAGTTGTCCATTTCATTTCTGGAAAGCTCTGATAAAGGTTAATCCACAGGAAAGGCCTTTCTTTCACTGGACTTATATCTTACAAGTGTTCTTTTCAGATATATTCACGAGGAAAAGAAGAAGAAACTATGAGGCTCAAGAATAGGCCATTTCTGTGAAATAATAGCACAAGGGACAGAAGTTGATAGATTTGATCCATCTTATCAATTGCAAATAGACAAGTCTCGTAGAAGGAGCCTTGGCAAACCCCCAAGCCGATCCTTTTCCATGCTTGGTGATCATCTGGAGACAGTTGTGGAATGTGGCATTTTGGTCTCACACGAGCACAGAATAACGTGTAGCACACACCCAAATTAAGTGAGCCTCTAGTGAATAGGTCCGTCCAGTCTCCAGAAACCAGCCACAGGACTGTAATGAAAGAAAGTGATGACAGACAAGTTATAACACACAGCCAGCCAATTTCTGAACACAGTATTTTGGCTGACTAGCCCTGGACATGGGAAGAATTATGTTACTCAATTTACAACTTATTAAAGAGGCAGAGAAGCCGTCGATACAGATGGCTGGTTCTATATCAAAGAAGACCAGGAGAGGTGATATTACAGAGCTTCTATTGAGCCAACTGTCAGGCAGTACTTAACTCACTTTTACCCATACCTAATCATTAGACAAGAATGAATTTTCGAAAGGTTAAAAAAAACCCTGCAGTATTCTTAGTCAGCCAAACCGTTGCTGTCTTGTTATCTACGAAAGCTTAGACGTGCTGATAGAATCTGTTTCATTCCTTATGCAAGGCTGTAATGAGTTTTTCACATGGTGCATGTTTCTTGCGAGCAATTGCCTACAACAGGCAGGATGGAATGCCTCTGTGTGGGGAGGGGGGCCATACTGGACATTTGTGATAATGTGTCATGCTAGTAGATGCAATCTGCCCCCAAATACAACGTAAAAACGACTTCTGATTTACCAGAAGAAACACGTGGTACCTTATGTACAGTCGAGGAGCGTTTTTAACAGTCAGCCCCAAAATTGGCACCAGCAGTGTTGAGCATGAGAAGAAAAGAGCCATCCTGGCCTAAATGGACTTTGAGTTTGTTTCGAGACTCCATGAACGAAATAAAGTTCACTGTTGCTTTCAGTTGGTGTAACAGGGGAGCCAGAAGACTCAGGCTGTAGACATGAATTACACCTGATTTTTGATAATCTTGCAGAGGCCTAATTTACCTTGTCTACAGTAAGGGGAAAGCTGGATTAAACTCTCAAGATTTGTTCAGCCCTTACAGTCTGTGATTTTATCTTCTTGGTTGAATAACTTCAGCCCCTAGCAGTGGGCAACAAAAGACATAAACCCTCATAAGCCTTTGGTCCGTAAGAGGGCTTCTGGATAATGTATTTTGGAAGACAAATAGCCTGTTAGTCCCCTCACTGCCTAGTGGGTATGAATTAACACCCCACCACTGAGTCATCTGTGACCTTAGAGGGACTCTTAAATTTCTTTCACTTTTATCCATTTGAAGTGGTGATAACTTATCTAACCAACTCTGTACCAACCAGATCTCACTCATAAGAATTAATTAGATAACATCTTACATTTTCTATTCCATTGGAAGTAGATGTTCTAAAAAGGTAACCAATGATTATTTGTTAACTTTAAAAATTTTTTTTAAATTTTTTGGCTGCACTGCATGGCTTGCAGGATCTTAGTTCCCCGACCAGGGATTGAACCCTGGCCACGGCAGTGAAAGTGCTGAGCCCTAACCACTGGACTGCCAGGGAACTCCCTATTTTTTAAAGCAACATGTCAACAACCTACGTGCTATCATACATAAGTTAAACCTCCGAAGAGAATATTTAGAGCGCTCTAACTCATGAATTAATTGCCGATTTTCTTTACAACCAGTATCCTTCTGATTTTTTTCTGAATTTTCAAGCTATTTATCAGAATAAGTCACCAGCTTGGATCATATTTCCTTTTCTCTGCAAGAGGATTTCACATCGTGAGCTGGAATTTCCTTTATTTAAGATGCTTGGAAAATCTGGAATGGTCTCACTGGTTCATATCTAGAGTGAGAGGATCCAACCAAGAGCTGAAACTGATACTAAGCATAAAGGATGTCTTTGGCACGGCAGTAATTTATACTTTACATGTGACAAGTTAATGCCAAGCAGTTGTTCAGTCCACGCAGAAGCAAATTTCATAGAACATAAACTCCTGAGTCAGGAACACCCTGAGGTAGTTCAGACCTGGGTAAGGGGCCCGGCACATCTCCAGAGCAGCTATGTATGTGGGCGACTGTTGGGCTTTAACTGGTGATTAATGAAAAACAATAACAGTTCCATGGAACTTTCCAAGACTCTTCAGCAACTATTTGGTTTCTTTCCTCCTGTTTAATTTGACTCATCTATCTATCTGGCCACCCATTTATGTCAAATTTTAACATTTCAGGATGATAAATTATGTCTTTCACATTAACATCACCAGAACAAGATATGAAGCTATGGATGAGTTTTTTTTTTTATTTGATGCTAATTCCTCCATAACGATTCTTCACCTTCGAAAACCCAGCCATAGCTTATTTTTCAATTTTTTAATTGAAGTATAGTTGATTTACAATGTTGTGTTATTTTCAGCTGTACAGCAAAGTAATTCAGTTGTACATATATATATCCTTTTTCAGATTCTTTTCCATTTTAGGGTATTACAAGGTACTGAATATAGTTCCCTGTGCTATACAGTAGGTCCTTGTTGTTTATCTAATTTATATATAGTGGTGTGTATTGGCTAATCCCAAATGCCTAATTTATCCCTCCCCCCGTTTCCTCTTTGGTAACCATAAGATTGTTTTCTATGTCTGTGAGTCTGTTTTGGATTTGTAAATAAATTCATTTGTATCTTTTCTTTCTTTTTTTTTTTTTTTTTTACAAATAAGTGATATCATATGATATTTGTCTTTCTCTGTCTGACTTACTTCACTTAGTGTGATAATCTCTAGGTCCATCCATGTTGCTGCAAACGGCAATATTTCATTCTTTTTTACCCACCAAAATTTAGAGCAGAAAATAGATGATTCGGGCCTTCTGTTTATTTTTAACACATTCTTTGGGGGATGGGGAATTTTTAGTTAATTTCCCATAGGTACCCAAAATTGAGAAATTTTTTCCCAGTACTATTTTTAGGAGCTAGTCAAAAAATTCCATTGTGACCCTGAGTTAACTGAGCTATTTCTGGACTCAAAATACAAATCCGAAAATGGGAGCGTGGGGGACCCCAGGGTGATCTTCGCATCATGGCAGCCTCTCTTCAGGAGAGGAAAAGTAGAATGTGGCAGGGTTCAGAGGTAAGCTGAAAACACAGCTGAGAAACTAGGTCCCCAAAGGAAACATTAAAGAAGAACATTTTCTGGGTTTGGTCTGGAAAGGGAGGCGTGAGAAGTGATGGGCTCTGAGCTGTCAAGGTTGTGAAGGACCTTGACGCACAGGCAGTGGGAGGACATGTCGGGAGAAAGCACAGGCAAATTACTACATGGTGGGAGGTGGCCCCGGGAAGCATCTCATGGCAGTGAGAGCTGTTAAGCACCAGAGCTAGGTGCCGGGGGGGGGGGGGGGGGGGGCTGGGCAATCTCCATTCTTGGCAGGTTTGGAAATTAGGTAACTGCTTATCTGCAGGGATCAAAGCTGTGGAGAAAGCACTGACCCAGCTCGGAAGACCCCTTTGAAGTGTAAGAATCTCTCAGCCATGGTGGGAGGAAAGTTGATCATGTAGAAACGAAGAGGACTCTCAACCGACTCTCTTTATCCATTTCCTTTTTCTGTCAAAACGAGAATTTTAATTTTTTTCTGAGAGGATGTGTATCCTGAGGAGATTATTATTTTCTATTTGCCTTTGATAAAAATAGTGCTAACCACTTTTGGTTTTTTAGCAGAACCCTCTGGCAGGGAGGATGGCAGGCTTGGGGTGCTTGCCGAGGCTCAGCTATGAGTCCTTCTCCAAGGTGTCCATTAAAGAGCCGTGACAGGGCAGGGCCACTCTGTGCCAGTTTGCAGAAGCCCTGAGGATGTCGGCCTGTGTGGTTCTTACAGAAAAAAAGGGGTATTTGAGTTCTCACACATCAGCTACCTGAGGGACTGGGAAACACAGCATTTCTGAGTACTGGGAAAAGCAAGAGAAGCCTTTCCAGGCTCCACTTGCTTTCAGTCAGATGCTTCTAAGACAGTGGCACGTGTTTCTTATAAGCTTCCGGATAAGAATTGTGTAGAGTTGTATTGCATCAAAACGTGTGGTTTTCATACCTACTGCTGTGGCCATCCCAGGATTTTTGCACTTATAAGAACACCTTGGGAGGAGGACCAAGAAAGAAATTTGAACCCCTCTGCAGACTTTTCTTCCCACTCGTGAATCTTCACCCAGATGTGATCAGCTCCACTCTGGCTGTTCCGGTGCCTCAGGCCACTTGTGCTATAGTTTGTTATGTAAAAATGGAGACTCACCTGCAAAAAAGCAGTACAGTCATTCTAATAAGTAAGGACAGGAATCCATGTGTCTCTTTTAAAATGCAGAGTTAATAGTAACTTCAAGATTGCTTATACAGCCCTTTCTGAGGGAAGCTGAAGCGAGTGCCCTTGGGGAGTGATTATTATCTACTCTTTCGGTTGTTATTTAGGGTACAATATGTAGTTTTCCCCTGGCAGCTGGGAAGTTATGTTGGGGCAGGAAGGACATCATTCTGCCTGTTTTGAAAGGCTTTCCCCAAGGGATCTCAAGCTGAGGCTGTGCTGATAAAATGCACATAGAGAGAAGAGAAATATCTTTTTTTCTTTCTTACCCTCCTTCTTTATAATCTTTTGGTTACACATCTTTGGACAGGAATAAACTAAACATAGAAATAAAATAGAGAAGAAACATGAACATCTAATTTGATATGGGCAGCTTCTCAATTGTGAATGGACTAAATTGTGGCAATTTCTATATAACTGTTTCAGCTCCAAATGGAAATTGCCCCCTTTGTAGATTGGGGCATCTTTCTGCAAATAAACCAACTGAACTTTTTCAAAAGTGTACATGCACACAGATTTGAAACCTCTCTACAACTGACTGTGCTGTAGCCACGAACGGCTGGCTGAAATCCCCAAGGGAACAAGTTATCCTGCCTTCCTAGGCGTTCCTAACTCTCAAACTTTATGTTTCAGAAGCTCTCTCTCTTCTCCTTACTAATGAACTTCACTGTTTTATTTACTGTGCTTACTAGTAACCACAAGCCCTTTCAAGTTCCACCCCTAAAGTTACCTACATTTCAGGTGGTTTTGAAGAGCTGCTCTAGTTATTCTCCATGCAGGAAGGTAGTACCCAGTTAACTGTGTTTGGAGTCCTCTGTGAACAGACTAGGCTTTAGAAATGAGTGCAATAAAACATATGCTTAGATGCTTTTTGGACAAATGAGTTCCTCTGACATAAACTGTTCCCCTTTCCTCCTCTGAGATCCTAGAATAAGTAGAGGAAAGTGTATAGATAGGCATTGTACTCTGGTACAGCTGTGTTTGAATTTCAACCTACCATGTCTGAGCTGTGTGACTTTAAACAAATTGCCTACCATTTCTGAGCCTCAGATTCCTCATCTGTAAAATGAATGTTCTCATCTCTTCCTTACAAGGCTACTGTGAAGATCAATTCAGAGGATATATATGAGACACATGATGTGGAGTAGGCACCTGGTACTACTGGTCCATCAGTAAGGACATGCCCCAACCCCAAACACACAGGGAGACTCCTGGAAGAAAATCGGAAAGAAAACTCGCAAGAATACTAAGGGAAGGATAGAGCCTAACACTGACACAATAGACTGCATCAAAACCCAGTCAATTGTTCCATCTTTCTTCCTGAGTTCTTTCTCTTACTTCCTGGATCTTCTGATGCAGAAACCGGTTGAACTTCTGAAACTTGCAACCCTCATTGAAATGATTCAACTCTTCTGCTCTCTCTTTCCAGAAGAATTCAGAATGGCAAAGACCACATGCTTTCCTAACCAGTTCCCACATTAGTGCCTTTCCTATTCTCTTAAAAAAAATGACCTTCTGGTCATCCAACTGGAAGGCTGTTGCGAACTTCCAGGGCCAGGGTCGCCTGGGGTCAGGTACATTTATAGCCATTCCCTCCTCTGAACCTTCCTGGGAATTTTAAAAACCTCCCTGATACATGATAATGAGCTGTAAGGACCCAAAGGACTGTGGAATTTGTGCTTTACCAACTATCCAGCAAGGCTGTGCTACCTCCCTCCACGTTTTCTTCCAACTCCATCAATGTATCCTACAGCATTCAATAATCTGGGGATATATTAAATCCCCTGTTTGTACAAAATGTTTCCCATTGATTAACTTGCTTGTTAAAACTAAGTCCTTTTTCAGGAAGGGCTTTGCTAAGAAGGCATTGATAGATCTTCAAGTAATTGGTATATTTACTGAATACATATTTCAAAGCACCATCTCAAGGAATCCTCCTAACAAGTACTTTTGGATAAGGGACACTGAGACCTGGAAGGTCACAGAGGCACCTAAAGGGAGGATGCAGAACAAGCTCAGGCCGTCTGATGTCAGAGCCCAAACTCCCTCCCCTGTCCTCCCCGCAGGTTCCAACACAAACCATTCATTATGTCACTGTAGCGGGATCTGCACTGGTGTTTCAGAGAAACTAAAATAAATCATGAAACATACTGTTTTGGTTGCTGTCTTCTAAAGGATGAGTATGCAGTTACTTCACTTCTAAATCGCACCTCCATTTACTTAGAACAGATGCCAAACTGAAGAATATTCTAGAGTTCTCAGAAAGAAGGCTTATTTTTTTCTTTGAGCCAAATCACCATAGTATGTGCTTCCAAAAGTCAATAGGTCTTCCCCAAAGTTGAATGGGTCCTGTAGGAACTTAAAGCTATTATTAGGAGCAAACCCCAGGAGTCATTTCCCTTTGCCAGGATGCTATTCGATCGTGGTGCACAGAATTCACCTCGATCTGGCATGGACAGTTTTCAGTGTCTTTCTACTTTGAGAAAACTAACATAGGAATGTATAGAAAATGTTAAGTTTCTATCCAGTGCAGGAAGCAGTTTCAAAGCCACCCCTAAACTCCTATGCACTTCAACTTCACAGACCTTCTCTGGTTCTTGCTGGATGACCAGCTGTGGTTTGAGTGCCCTCCTCCTGGGCCACATAAGCTTTCTAACAGGTAGCAGTGTGGTGTTGGATTTAAAGAAGCAAGTTCTATACCAATTCACTTTCATCTTCTTCCTAAGCGTTTATTACCCCAGCCCCCAGCTCCCCAGTCCCCCGGCTGTCACAGTGGTGGGAGGACAGCCAAACCCTCTACCTAGCATTTAGCTCATCCACAGCCCAAAGCCCGGCCACTTTTCCAGTCTCTTCTTTACAGTCTTTCTGATCCACCTGCAACCCTAAGAAGGAGCCTTTGTGTCTTCTTCCTTTCTACCTTTCTGAATCCTATCCATCCATCTAAGTTCAACTCCGATTAAGACAAACCTTCTTCCCCCTACCATTGTCCCAGCAATCACCCGAGTCTGTGCTGTGGTCCAGAACTGAGACAGCTGAAAGAGTAAGATTCAAGGCAGGGAATGGAATAGCACAAAGAGAACCTATCTGCATCCACAGTTGCCATGTACGTAACATTGTTGCCAGTCCGAATACCACTTTGAAGAGGCATTGAGCTAATAAAGGCCCTCATATGAAAAGCAGGAAAGACTGCATGAAACTCAAGAATTAGGAAAGCAAAAAATCCAAGAACAAAATATTCAAGGCTAAGACCAAGATGTGGACTTGGAGAGAAACCTGATCGTTGAGAGCAGTGACCTGGGTCATAATGAAGAGGAACTGCCAGTTACAGAGGAAGACAGGTCTGAACATCACATATGTCATCCACCACATGTTTCTATGTAGTTTAACCAGCACATGATTGGCTCTTCCCAGCATGCTGCTTATCTAAACTGCTAAGTGAAAAATCCCTGTTGAATCCCAAGGATGGGAAAACTCATCTGCTAGGAGCCCAGTTTCAGACGTGAGTCCAGAGCACCCCATTGGGTGATGGCGCCCACCTTCCCCTATCCGTTCCTCAGCAATGTGAACCCATGAATTGGAGGCACAGCTGACCGTCCCCAATGAGAAGGAAGTACAGAAGGCAGCCTCTCCCTCCCTCTCTCACGTAGAAAAACAGCAACAACTCAAGTGCTGATTAGATGCGCTGTGTTGACGGTTCTTCAGTCCCTGGACCCATAAGACGATCAGGATCGGTCTGAGGACTGCAGAGTTCCTGAGCTAGCCCCACATCGGGATGGTCTTCTGCCTGAAGACCCTTTAGAAACTAACAGCTATGGGACAGAGTTCTTCATCCTGTATGGTTTTTCTCAATTACTTTCTCTTTTTATAGCAATTGGTTGGGTGCGGTGGGAAAAGCAAAGACGGAGAGACTGTAGTCCGTTGTTCTCACCTTGCTTACAATCTGGCTGGTGAAACAAACCGCGTTCATCTTAAAGATGAAGTGGCATATGCCGCCAGGTATGATTAAGTACCAGACGAGTAGGTGATCAATCAATGGCGTGGCAGGGTGTCAATCTGCGAGCTGACCTGCCAGCCACAGCTCAGCGCACAGCGACCTGAGTCAGGATGCAGGGAGGCTGCGGCTAAAAATGACTTGAGGCGTTTTGCATACAGTCAGGCAGAAAAGCAGCTACAGCAGGGAGGGGCAGGGAGGCAAGGCACGAGGGGAGCCCCCCACTCCCTTCCACCTCCCACCTACTGGACATTCGATCGCGCCTTGACTCTCCTCGCTGCAGCGCTTTGAGAAGGGTCCTCCTGTCTCTTCCCATCCCCCACCTCATTATAGGGAAGAGGTGCATTTAAGTTCTTGTAAAATTTTATCTCGGCGCTTTTCAGTTCTGCTTTTTGGCTTAGAAATCTCAAGCTCATTAAACATGATTTAAAATATTTTACCTTACCTCTTTACTTATTCAGCTCTTTAAAGTTTCCCTCCCCCACTTGTGTTTTATTATCACCTCTGCATTCTAATCATGTTCCCAGCTGCAAAGATCATCACACAACCTTGTTTTAGCAATAGGTTTCTTTTTCTTTTATCTTCTAATTGGAATTTACCTTCAAAACCTTCCAAGACTCCTTCCTGCCAGTTCCTGTTTTTATTACCAGGCTTCCCTATGATTCACACCCTCTTATGTTAAAGCTCTCTCCCTTCAGGAAGCCAAACACTAGCTTTTTCTTTAAGTCTGTCTCTCTTCAGTTACTCATTTCTTAGGAAGGCCTCTCTTAGAACCTGAAATTCACCATAAAATGCACAACTTAAGTTGTCAGGAAAACCAGCTGATTTCTATAGGATGAAACAAGCCAGAAGTCAGCTTGATTCAACCGTGGAGTAGACATCAGTGGAAGGTTGGAAGCAGAACAGAGTTTCTGTTTTAAAAAAGAAACTACGCTTGATTATAATGGTGTCCTATGTGGGTTTTTTCAAAATAAGAAACTAAAAATAGAAATTTTGTAGGTTCCATGATTTTCCAGTAAGTGGCATCCAGATGGCGGAAACAATTGATTATTAACTCCACAGAGAAAGAAAGGCGAATGTGAGCATGTGCATCCATGACTCAAGGACTGGCCCCAGATGACTGGCCCCAGCTGGAGGCCATGTGGAAACAAGGGGGAACTTGTCCCCACAGGACACGCCTGGTGCCTCCAGGCGTGGAGATTGCGGAACAGGCTATAGGGTGACAAAGCAGGGGTTGAGCCTTCTCCATTACTCTCTCGAATTTTCCCGCCACTGAGAAAAAGCACCAAGGATCTGTCCTGAGGAGGCAACTGCTGCATTTTTTTTCCTCCCAGTTTTATTGAGATATAATTGCCATACAGCACTGCGTAAGTTTAAGGTGTACAGCATAATGATTTGAGTTATATGCATCGTGAAATGATTATCACAGTAAGTTTAGTGAACATCCATCATCTAGTAGAGATACAAAATTAAAGAAATAGGAAAAAATATTTTCCTTGTGATGAGAACTCTAAGGATTTCCTCTCTTAACAGCTTGCATATATAACCTACAGCAGCGTTAATTATATTTATCATGTTGTACATGGCATCCCGAGTACTTGTTTATCTTATGTAAGGAAGGTTGTATTTAGAATGAACACTCAAAAGGGCAGGGTGGGAGAACAAGCCTGGGAAGTGAATTCTGAGAAATTCCTGGACATAGGGAGTGGTTGGACCTGAGGACTCATTGGATCCGCAGTTGCCCTTACCCAGAACTGACATTTGTTCTCACCATTTGAGATTCCATAGTCTATGCTCAGGATGCCTGAAATTCTGGCACAAAGTAGTCAGCAGGTTGATATTCTTGAACTGTTATAAATGAGTTCCCTTTAATAATTATGTCAAATCAGAAGGAAACTAGAGTACTGAAAGGTGTATAAGTCATAGAAAGAAATTCAGATGTAATATTCTCAATGGAGGAGCCCAAAGCCCCAGATCTGTGGGAAATAACTCATGTTGAATGGTGATGCCATCCACTTCAGAAAGATCTCCTGAACTAAATCGTGGGGCTTTCATATCTAAAAGCATCACTTGTATCTTTTTTTAACCACACCACCCAGGCTCTGTGTAGGTCATGGAATTAGCATGCAGTGTCAGTCTTCAGAAATCTGTGGTCAGCTGTTTAGATTCTCTTTCTTGACCATTAGAATCATAGGGAAGGTCTGTACACACAGTGGCTAGTTGATAAATAAGTAAGAATGAGTACACTCTTCACCAACATCAGAAACAAGTCAACATTTTGTTTTGTCCCTAGATGGCTATATTTGGGCCGGGGCCTCAATTACTCCCCTGAAGTCTGTGATTCTGTGCAGGGAAAACTCCCAGAATGTGTCACTTATCTCAGCACCCAGTCAGGCCTGGCCTCTGTGCTTCCAGATGGACACAGGGCACTAAAGGGATCAAACAGCAAGGGCATGACTGCTGTGAAGGACTGGGAGAAGGTCCAGCCTGGGAAGCAGAGGTGGTGAACCAAAGGCTCAGCCATAGCCATGTCTAGACAAGCAGTGGGCAATGAGATTGAGGGCAAAGAATGGGGTGTCCTAAGAGTAAAAGAGCTCAGAGTGAAATTCCCATGCCTACTATCACACAAATGAAAAGCAAGCCACAATCTGGGAGAACAATATTTGCAAAACATCCCCCCACCACAAAAGACTTGTAACTGGGCCATAGAAACAAGTCTTGTAATTCAATAAGAAGACAAACAGCCCAAGTTGAAAAAGAAGATAGACAGATGACATTTAGGTACATGAAAGATACTCATCAGTCATTAGGGAAACGCAAGCTAAAACCACAGGGAGATACTACTACCACCCACTGGAATCGCTAAAGTTAAAGACTGACCTACGAAGTGTTGGCAAAAATGTGGAGAAACTGAAACTGTCGTCTGCTGCTGGTAGGAATGGAAAATGGTAAAACCACCTTGGAAGACAGTGTGGCAGTTTCTTACATAGTTAAACATATACCGACCCAGCCATATAACCTAGCCATTCGACTCCTAGAGGAAGAAATGTAATCATATAACCACACAAAGACTTGTAGACTAACGTCCATAGTAGCTTTCTTTGTAGTAGCCCAAATGAGAAACATTTCAAATGTCCAACAATAGAACAATGGATAAAAGATTGCAGACATCCCTATGGGAGTAGGTTATAGGACGATAAGAAAGAGTGGGCTATTGATGTGCATGACAACAGGGGTGAATCTCAAAATAATTATGCTGAGTAAAGAAACCAGACCAAAAAGAGTAATATTGTATGATTCACTTATATAAAGTCCTAGAAACTACAAACTTACCTATGGTGATATCAAGCAGATCAGTGGTTGCCTGAAGATGGGGGAGGGGTGAGAGGAGGAAAAAGGAAAGTGTGACCCGGGAAACCCTGGGGGTGATGAAAATGTTCCTTATCTTGGCCATGCTGATGGATTCATGTGTGTATACGTACATGTACACTTTATACATGTACAGTTTATTGTGCTTCAATTGTCCATCAGTGTAACATTTTTAAAAAAGAAATGACCATGTCTTCACACTCTCCATTATTAAATTACAAGACCTAAAGTTCTATTTTAACTCAGAAGTTGCAGTGTATACTTATGTGAAATGTGTAACTGAGACACTAAAATATAGTGACATTAAGCTTCTACATCTCAGAAAATAGGAGCATATCCAAGTCCATTTATACTTAAAAGATGCGTTAGGTGAAAGAGTATTGCAGTGGAGCAGGAAACAAAAAATTGGTTGACAACAGTCCACGAAAATATCCTAAACTATGAATACCTGAGTTAAAACTCCTGTCCCACCAACTACTAGCCTGAGGGAGCTTAATCAATTATTCCAACGTCTGTGAGCTTAAAGAATTTTTATAAAATGTATGAAAGAGTAATACTAAAAGTGTCTAGAACATAGGCTGTAGTGCGGATCAAGTGAGAAAACAATATGTGAAAGTTTTTGTAAAACTATAGAGCATATAAGGGTTAACAACCATATTCTGATTTTAACAATGACTGCGTGCCAGGCAGCATCCTAAGAACTTTTCACTCGTGCACTCTTTCCAACAGCCTCTTGCTGTGGATGGGTGTACAGGTGTTTAGAGAGGATGGATCATCTGCTCGTAGACACATATCTAGGACACAGTGGGGCTGTGATTTTCACCCAGGTTTCTCAGACTCCACAACCATAATCATGAGCATTGTATGATAGTGTCTTCTATGATTTATGCATGAATGGATTCCAAATGCTTGTGTAGATGCATTCACTTTTTGGGAGGGCAGATACCCCACTGCACCGGCTTTCCCAAGCTTTGTGGAATGTGATGTTGGCTAGAAGTTATTATGAAGTGCTTCTCTGTAAAGTAGATACGATATAAAATGGGTCTTCAAATTCCCTCTCTATAAATACAAGTAGGTAGAGACCATTTCCACTAACAGAATAGAGAATGATGCCAGTCTTATAAAAAAGTAATACAAAATATACAAAGAATTTGTACAACTCAACATCAAAACAAGCAAACAACCCAGTTTAAAAATGGGCAGAGGATCTGAATAGACATTTTTCCAAAGAAGACATACAGATGACACATGAAAAGATGCTCAATATCACTAATCATCAGGGAAGTTCAAATCAAAACCACAATGAGATATCACCTCACATCTGTCAGAATGGTTATCATCAAAAAGGCAACAAATAACAAGTATTGGAGAGGATGTGGAGAAAAAGAAACCCTCGTGCACTGTCGGTGGGAAGGTAAATTGGTGCAGTCATTATGGAAAAGAGTATAGAGGTTCCTCAAAAAATTAAAAAAAATAGAACTACCATATGATCCAGCAATTCCACTTCTGGGTATTTTTCCAAAGTAAACAAAAACACTAATTCAAAAAGATGTATATACCCCTATTATTTATTATAGCCAAGTTATGGAAGCAAAATAAGTGTCCATGGATAGATGAATGGGTAAAGAAGATGTGATACACACACACACACACACACACATATACATACAGTGGAATATTAGCCACAAAAAAGAATAAAATCTTGCCCTTTGCAACAACATGAATGGATCTGAGGGTATTATGCTAAGTGAAATAAGTCAGACAGAGAAAGACAAATACCACATGATTTCACTTATATGTGGAATCTAAAAAACAAAACAAATGAACTAACATAACAAAACAGAAACAGAGTCATATATACAGAGAATGAACAGGTGGTTGCCAGAGGGGAGGGTGTTGGGGGGAGGAAAGAAATAGGTGAGGGAGATTAAGAGATTCAAAATTCCAGTTGCAAAATAAATAAGTCACACGTTTGAGAGAACCTGTGGAGTTCTCTCCACAGGTTCTCTCCACAGTGTGGAGAATATAGTCAATGAAGAAAAAAGTAATACTGTGTGAATGTTTATTCCTAGATCCATAATAGCCATGTTAACTATCAAATGGAATATGCTCTCTTCTACTGTTCTTACTCTGACCACTCATTGATGGCTGAATTAAATGTATCTACCTAGTGTCTTGAAATGGCCAATGAAATAGTCTTATAAAAATAAAATGGGGAAATGAGAGTGAATAGCAGCTTAGAATGCTATCCAGCCAGCTTTCAATTTCCTCATTATACTGGCAGAAACAGAACACAATAACAAAAAGAAACGCCAAATAAATCATTCACAATATTACTTTAACCCTCTCTCTAATCACCTGTTTAACAAGTAATATTTATTCTGTTAACTTAATGAATTTCAAAATGAGCAAACAAATAATAAGAGGTAAAGAGAGAAATTAAGCAAAAGGAGAAATAAGACAAACTACATGCTCGACTCTGCTGTGTAAGTTATGTATATTATACATAGTATATATTATGTTTAAAGTAGAATTATATGTTGTATATTATAGATGATTTTATATAGTATATATTAATATGTAACATATATTATGCTATAGAATAAATAGAATCATGTATCAAATGTATAATGATAATTTACTTATTTAATTTAATCTGAAGAGCAAAACTGCATCGTGAAGATCCTTACTGAATTTCAACGATTTCTTGAAATCATGTATACAACTATATAAGCTCCAAAGTTCCTCTCTATTGATATAACAGAAAAAATTCCTATTATCATAAAGAAGCTGTGCTGTGTGTACATTTCAGTCCAAATCTTTACTTCACCCTATCTAGCATTATTTAATATTTTGCATGATATTCCAGGGGAGAAATTTTAAATACAAGAATTTGATCTCTTTTTTAAAATTTATTTATTTTATTTACTTATTTTTGGCTGTGTTGGGTCTTCGTTGCTGCATGTGGGCTTTCTCTAGTTGGGGCAAGCAGGGGCTGCTCTTCTTTGCTGTGCACGGGCTTCTCGTTGCAGTGGCTTCTCTTGTTGTGGAGCACAGGCTCTAGGTGCATGGGCTTCAGTAGTTATGGCTCGTGGACTCTAGAGTGCAGGCTCAGTAGTTGTGGCACATGGGCTTAGTTGCTCCACGGCATGTGGAGTCTTCCCAGACCAGGGCTCAAACCCATGTCCCCTGCACTGGCAGGCAGATTCTTAACCACTGCGCCACCAGGGAAGCCCAAGAATTTGATCTTATAATCAAACCTGCTTACTGATCTGCTTATTCTTTCCCTGTGAATCCCATTTCACGTGTGCCCTGTATTTTATGGAACTGCCTCCCTTGCAAAAACAACCAGAATGCCCCCAAAGTATACAAGGTGGAGAGAGATATTCAGGTTCATCTCCATAAAGGAAGTTGAAATCTGGGTTAATTATTGAAACAACCCAATTTTGGCTGCACTTGCTTGAGAATTTTACCTTTAAGGGTGTTGAGTGTTAGCTTTAGTTAGATTTAAGTTTCTGTTACTGTATTCTTAGATATCCAGCAGTAAGAAGACCCCTTTGTGTGTCTGGGGAATTCCCCAGTTAGGCGCTCGTGGGAAGTGGGCCCAGCTCCCACTACTGAAACTGAAAGGGACAACTTTTCCCTTTCCCCACCTCCTAGCCACAAGGTACAAGCATGTGGCCTGGGATCAGCTAGTTGGGTTTTAAAACTGAAGGCAGTGACCAGAGCAGAGCATGGAAGCACTGACTCAGGCAGGACCAGGGTCCACCAGTGAGGTTCTGCTGGGGTTTCAGGGCAGCCCCAGTGTCAGCATGGCAGTGCTGGGGCAGCAGAAGCATCCAGAAAGCCCACCCAGTTGTGCTGGGGCGTGGCCTTTGTGTGGCTCTTGCCACTCAGCTTCCCTTGGTTTCCCACCATTTAGTTCTTGAGTCCTTCCATTGATCACAGGAGCTCCCCAGCATCACTTAACCAGTTGCACTCCAGCTTAAGTCAAGCTGAATTTGTTTCTCTTACCTAAAACCAAAAGCCCTGGAAGTATACTATGAATAGATCTTTTTCTCATATTTGTGTTTGGTCCCAATGCAACGTGTTTCCACAGTAACATTTATTCTATGTAGAGCAAATCATAACTCAGAGGTGGGGGCAATATCTGAACTAATAAAAATACTGAATCCTGCATATTTTCTAAATGCATTATTATTTCTTTTAAATGCATGAGATGATTGGAATGAGCTTATTCTAGTTCCTGGAGGAAAGTAATGTAAAAAAAATACATTAAAAATGAGCTCTGTTTAACAAACTACCTGTTAACAAAGAGCCACTCTTAGGGTTTTAAGAGTATATTGGTACAGAGTCAATGCAATCCCTATCAAATTACCAATGGCCTTTTTTACAGAACTAGAACAAAAAATCTTAAAATTTGTATGGAGACACAAAAGACTCCAAATAGCCAAAGCGGTCTTGAGGGAAAAAAATGGAGCTGGAGGAATGAGGCTCCCTGACTTCAGACTATACTACAAAGCTACAGTAATCAAGACAATATGGTGCTGGCCCAAGAACAGAAATATAGATCAATGGAACAGGATAGAAAGCCCAGAGATAAACCCATGCACCTATGGTCGACTAATCTATGACAAAGGAGGCAAGGATATACAATGGAGAAAAGACAGTCTCTTCAGTAAGTGGTGCTGGGAAAACTGGACAGCTACATGTAAAAGAATGAAATTAGAACACTCTCTAACACCATATACAAAAATAAACTCAAAATGGATTAGAGACCTAAATGTAAGACCAGACACTATAAAACTCTTAGAGGAAAACATAGGAAGAACACTCTTTGACATAAATCACAGCAAGATCTTTTTTGATCCACCTCCTAGAGTAATGGAATAAAAAACAAAAATAAACAAATGGGACCTAATGAAACTTAAAAGTTTTTGCAAAGCAAAGGAAACTACAAACAAGATGAAAAGACAACCCTCAGAATGGGAGAAAATATTCACAAAGGAATCAACGGACAAAGGATTAATCTCCAAAATATATAAACAGCTCATGCAGCTCAATATTTTTTGGGGGGGGGTATGTGGGGCCTCTCACTGTTGTGGCCTCTCCCGTTACGGAGCACAGGCTCCGGACGCACAGGCTCAGCAGCCATGACTCACGGGCCTAGCCGCTCTGCGGCATGTGGGCTTCCCAGACCAGGGCATGAATGCGTGTCCCCTGCATCGGCAGGCGGACTCTCAACCACTGCGCCACCAGGGAAGCCCACAGCTCAATATTAAAAAAACAAACAACCCAATCCAAAAATGGGCAGAAGACCTAAATAGACATTTCTCCAAAGAAGACATACAGATGGCTAAGAAGCACATGAAAGGCTGCTCAACATCACTAATTATTAGAGAAATGCAAATCAAAACTACAGTGAGGTATCACCTCACACCAGTTAGAATGGGCATCATCAAAAAATCTACAAACAACAAATGGAATACAAACAATGTAATATTAGCCATAAAAAGGAATGAAACTGGGTCATTTGTAGACATGTGGATGGACCTAGAGACTGTCATACAGAGTGAAGTAAGTCAGAAAGAGAAAAACAAATATCGTATATTAATGCATATATGTGGAACCTAGAAAAATGGTACAGATGAACCGGTTTGCAAGGCAGAAACAGAGACACAGGTGTAGAGAACAAACGTATGGACACCAAGGGGGGAAAGCGGGGCAGGGAGGGGTGGGGGGTGGGGGTGGGGGTGGGATGAACGGGGAGATTGGGATTGACATATATACACTAATATGTATAAAATAGATAACTAATAAGCACCTGCTGTATAAAAAATAAATTTAAAAAATTAAATTTAAAAAAATGGGGTTTGTCTAAGAAAATCAGTGTGGGAGAAATCAAGATAGTCTCCCCTTTGAAACTGTTTTTCTGGGTTAAGGCTTTGATTCCTTCGCAAAGGAGAGGGCAGGTAAAGGTGCTTGTTTAAAATGTAAATATTTCTGGATAAGTGAGCCATAACTGACCTGGGAGATAGATTGCTATTCATTATGAAGGAAAATTAAGGGAAACAGGAGAGGAGAGAATCATGTTTGAAAGGAGAGTGCTGGAAATATTCAAGAGGCAGCCCAGCCCAGGGGCCCTGAGGGGACTGAGTAAGGAGCCCAGACCCCCGCGGAGGCTTGTAAACTGGGAAGGAGGGACAAAGATCTGCGGGTGGGGAGTGGACACCTTCACTCTGTGGTCCAGGGCCAGCACAGACCAGCCGTCTGCTCAGTTGATGCCAGAACTGTTACCCATTTTAAAGTGGGGGAACTCCAATTAATGGTAATTTGTTGTGGAGTGAAGAGCCTCCTATAAGGGGGTATAATCCGTTTAGCGTTTTAAAACCAGTTCATTAGAAGATTAGTCTATCCCCTCAGGTTTCAGGTGAGCCTCTTTTAATGTTCAATCGAAATATCATTTCACAGTTATTTGTTGTACAGCGTAGGCTTCGAAACTGCTAGCACTTGGCCTCAGAAAGGACCACACTTACTCCCTGTCCTGGCCAAGAAATGTATAGAGATTTCGCTTGTTTTTGTTTATCGTTATTATTGTTGTTTTTACATTTTCCCCTCATGAATCTGTCTTTCAGATCATTTCTCACGTTGATTCTTCCTGAAATTCCACAATCTGTCAATATCTCCGCAACCCTTAACAAACCTCTCTCATTTGTTTTTTTCTTGACTCACCTGTTTGTTTTGTAAGAAATGAAGGAAGCTTGAATATTAGTGTCTGTCAAGCACAAAAACGCAGCAAGAGTCCAGATGCTATAAACTTAACAAGCCAGAGTCAGATTCTCCTCTCGAGGCCCTCCTGAGAGGTAATGCCCAGTGAGGTGACGGTCATGTTCAATGTGGAGTCACAGTAGATGCGGGTGGGGGTGGAAGTGTGCCAGACCGGAAGCCAGAGGCCCACCTGGCCACCATCTGGGATGAGACTCTTAACTTTCTAATGCTCTTACCCATTTCAGAGAGTAGCTGCAAAGATGCAGGAGATTATTTTAATACACCCCTAAGAAAACATTATACAGTGCAAAGTATAAAGGCTATAGCATCAGCAGACCTGAGTTTGAATCCCGAACATACACCCCCCCACAGCTAAATGACCTTCATCCAGATCTGTGCCTCTACTTCTCTGGCTATAAAATGGGGCTAATACCAGCATGATGGAGTTTTGTAAAGATTAAATAAAATAATATATGTAAGATGCCTGGCACATTATGGGTGCAAAATAAATGTTACCTTTTTAACCCTTCCCTTCTCTTCCAATGTGAAGTATTAAGAATTAATTTTAAGGATTAATGTTGTGGTTATTAAATAATGTATAAATTAAAGTATTTAATGTATCTGAAAATGTCTGTATAATATAAAGAGCAACTTCATTAAATTAATTTTGTCCTAATTTGCTCATCTTAATAGAGCACAGTATTCCCAAAGAAGCTATTACTTATCATTTTGTTTGTCAAAAGTAATCTTGAACTGTTTAGTCAAAGACAGCAGATAATCTAAAAGTCAGTTCTAAAAAGTCAGCTTCCCTTTGAGATGCATTTTATGTCACTAGTGGGACAAGATCCTTGAAGGCAGAAACATTAATTACTCCTTTCATATCCCCAAATCCTGGCTCACTGAAGGTGTGCTGTAAACAGTTTTCGAGCTGAACGTACTAAGTAAAAAGTCCAAAGTATTTCTTATCGCGTGTATGTGTGACATGGGAGAGTCAGAGAACGAACATGGGATTTGGAATTTGTCTCACGGATCTGAAGAGAAGGCTAAGAATAAACCATCTCACCCTCTGATGAGACTTAGGCTCAATGGAGAAAGATCACCCACAGACCTCTGCTTTGGGGTCCCTATTAACCATGTCAGTGTCGTAAATGGAGCCCTTCATCCGACCGCTCGTTCTCAGCGCGGCGTAACCTTATCTCCTGTTTGCTGAAGTGTTGAAACTGCCTCAACTTCCGCATGCCAAACGTACAACCTTCTTCCTTCCTGTTACAAAGAAAGACATGCTTCCTTCTCCGTAAAAGAGTCTCCGCCTCGCCTATCCATTCCCAATCGCAGCTGCTTTCTCAGGGGCCAGAACCCCTTTTATTGTTTATTCTCTCTCCTGCATCCATACCTCACTTGACTCTCTTCCATCGGCATTGAAAGGTGGCAGACACTTCATCTTAAGGAGCAAACACCAAACAGAAACTCTTCTTAACATTATACCCTCTTCCGTCTATGATGCTGTTTCTATTCTCCCTTCCACAGAAAACCCGAGGAGGCACCGTCCTCCCTACGTCCATTTCTTCACTTTCCACTAACTCCCTGAATAGCTGCTACTCCACTCTTCCTTGAAAACTATTCTTGCCAGGGTTTTCATCCATGACCTCCTTACTGCGAAATGCAGTGGGTGTTTATTTGTCCTGATCTTAAGCCCTCTGCAGTGTTTATCAATGTTGGCCATTCCTCCTTTTTTTTTTTTTTTTTTTTTTTTTTTGCTGTACGCGGGCGTCTCACTGTTGTGGCCTCTCCCGTTGCAGAGCACAGGCTCCGGACACACAGGCTCCGCGGCCATGGCTCACGGGCCCAGCCGCTCCGCGGCATGTGGGATCCTCCCGGACCGGGGCACGAACCCGTGTCCCCTGCATCGGCAGGCGGACTCCCAACCAGTGCGCCCCCAGGGAAGCCCCATTCCTCCTTTTTCAAGCATAACATTCCCTTTAGGTAGACCATATTCTTTTAATTTTTTCCTGCTTCCTCCTACCTCTTAAATTGTCTCCCATACCTTTCAGTCTGGTTTGCAGGCTCACCTTCCCTTGCCCATCCCTTCCATGTTGGTGTTCCCCACGTTAGCCTGCTCTTGGCCCATTTCTTTGCTCACCTCCACCTCTGGAACCCCGTCCACTCACTGGATCGCCCCAAGGGGAAGTGCCATCTCTGTCTCAGGCACTGTTTCATCCCCAGAACCCCGAATTTCTTGTTTATTGAAGGCCCTGAGGGTGGCTCCCTGGTGGCCGTAAAGCCTGTGCTCCTGGTGTAGCTGGCACTCAGGAGCTGGTTACTAAATGAGCCAAACAGAGAGAGTCACAACCTGGAGGGCCGAAGTGTGGGGTGGCCTTGTCCCAGCTTTGACAACAATGGCATCATGGTCCTGGAAGGTCCAGCACAGCCCATGCAGGGTATCTGGGCCACCAGGACCTCACTGCCAAATGGACCAGCATCGCAGGTCATCCTGCAGAGGATCAGCTTTTCACAGCAACTCTTGAGAGTGGCAGTGAGAATCAAAGGCAATCTGTCCAAAACCCCCTGAGATTTGTCACACTTCAGGCTCAGGGGGTAAAGCTCAAGAGGAGATATGCGGCTTCCTATTAACACAGGATGTGGGGGATTGAGTCATTACCAGAAAAACACACAAAAAGGAGACCACGTTTATACTTTGGGCAGGACACACAGTTCATAACACCCAGGCTAGGACACCCTGATGTTACATTTATTTCTTAATGGTATTTTCCCTGTACCCAGAGCCTCAGCAGAAAGGGAGGAAAAAGAAAATGTGCAGGCTTCCCTGGTGGCTCAGTGGTTGAGAGTCCGCCTGCCGATGCAGGGGACGCGGGTTCGTGCCCCGGTCCTGGAAGATCCCACATGCCGCGGAGCAACTGGGCCCTTGAGCCATGGCCGCTGAGCCTGCGCGTCCGGAGCCTTTGCTCCGCAGCGGGAGAGGCCACAACAGTGAGAGGCCCGCGTACCGCAAAAAAAAAAAAAAAAAAAGAAAGAAAACGTGCTCCCAGTGACAGTCCTGAAAATGAGTAGCAAATTTATCTCTTGCTTGTCTTTCTCCTGGAAATACTCTGGCAAATGTGTGCTTCCCAAGAGCCCTGGAAGCAGCCAACACTTTGACAGGCTCAATAAATAATGAGCAAACTCTTTACAGAATATCTTGTCATATGATGGCTCCAGACATGAGACTCGCTATGACTTGAGGGAAACAACTTGCCAAAAGACCAGCAGTATTAGATCCTGCTTCTACGGAGCCCCTCGTATCTACTTCATTCCCGAGTCTGGCTCAGATGGGGGCTGAAAGAGAAAGCGGATAGCGTTCCTTCAAGGAAGTGATGGAGGCGTGGATGCCTCCAAGAGTTGGCATTCACACGGTGCTGTATCCCTCAGGTATAACATCCCTCTTCTCTCTGTCTCAGGGGGCACACATCTTCTTGCCAAAACCCCCCCCCGATTTCACCCAGAAAGCAACCCCTAAGATCAGTCACCATCCTCAGAACCTCAGCAGAATTGGCAACTCTGAGAATTGCCTTTGCCTTCCAATCCTTCCTTCTTCCTTTTCTCAAACTGTCCCTAAGTAATCCTGACCCCTGGCTGTGGAGGCGCCCAGCTGCAGCCCCTCACCAACAAGCCTGCATCCAGACTCACCCTGAATGCTGACCACTTTGGTCAGTTTTCCCCAGGAATTAAGACCTTGCTGTGCTGACTTGTTAATGTGTGTTAACCTAAAAGTATTTTTATCTTTAAAACATCTTTCACAGACAAGTTTATTCTAAAGCTTTGAGATATGGATCAGTGACTTGAAAATGAGAGGTAGAGAAAAAGGGCTTCTTTGGGAAGCTGGAGAAGCCCTGATCCTCTTCAAGATGAACTGGTACTACAAAGATGGCGGCCTCTTTCCTCCACTGGTAAACCCCCGAGGTAATCAGAATCAGATTAGCTCACAAATCAAGATAAGGAGGCCTCATTAGAACTTATTGGACTTTCAAGTCAGACAGCCAGCTGCCTCCTGAATTATTCACAGACAGTTCTGACTCAACACAACCCTGTCTGTATTCATTGTCTACACACACACACACACACACACAGAAGTAAACACCCACTTCTCCCACCCACCCCTGCAACTTCTTCCTGCCCTTAGGCACCATTTGAGGAAAGATGGGAGAGAGAGAGATCACTAAGATGGGAGAAAAATCCCTCAGTGTACATCTGTACTTGGAAATACAAAATATGTCCCAGAGAAAGATTATTTTTAACCAAAAGAGGCTGCATTACCTTTAAGTGAGTTGTGTGTGTTGTCACCCTCAGTAAGAATGAGGTCAATTATAAGAAAGAAGACTTTTTCCCTCCACCTTTTTTTTCAAAAAGGATTTAAAGAAGAAGTATAAAATACAGGGTAACGGAAACTAAAATAGGGAAGAAGAGAAGAAAGGAAGTGAGGCGAGTCATATAAATGGAACCACGGCTGAGGGCAGTGCGCATCCCATGATGAATTCTTCACTGCACTGTTGGGCTGCAAGGCAGATGCTATGCTCTCCAGCAGCCAAGGACAGAGGGTAATTCACAGTGTCCACGACATTAAAAACAAACCACTGCTGAGGGGAAGTACAACTTTCTCCCCAGGAAGTGGGAGGGGCCCTGCTAAGTAGGACAGCACTCTCACAGCAGACATCGCGCATCGCGAGTTTCACGGGGCTGCGTCCTACAGCCGCCTCCCCTCCTAGTCCCCTCCATCTGGGCTACGGCATGGCAGCAAAATGCCCCTCAGAAGAAGCAGCTCTCCAGGGCCCACTCGGTGTAACACAAGCCTTCAGGTTCCGACGAATCCTGCTTGATCCAGGCTGTGAGCTATCTGAGGAAAGCTATGCGCATGGCACACTTTGCTCCACTGACTTTCTCATCAATATTGGGCAATAATAACCACTCCCTGGCAGATATGTAGTTATCAGTGTGCTCTCATCCTCATCACAAAGGAGCTGGACGTTCATGGATATCCTTTTGTACATGCATGAAAAATGGGAGACCACGGTCCCAAAGATCTAGTAAAATAGTATGAACACAGTTTATAAAATAGGTGGAATCAGATGATCACTTCGGGCAAACTAGTCACATCAAAAAAATTTCTTATTCTGCTCAAGGCTCTCTCTTGTGTGCCCTCCAAAATGAATTACTTGGAAATATGATCCAAGGAAGAAAATGAGGTTACTTTCTGTGGCAGAGTTACCGTGGACCAGATAAAAAATGGGTCACACCCGTCAAATGGAGTAGCTTTAATTTTTGAATTTTTCTGATAATATCAAATGCTATGGTCATCACAGCTATTCAGTTTCTCCTCCTTCTGTGCAAATAGGGGGACCACACTCCCCTGTCTCCTTGGAAGTTGGGCATGGCCACATGACTTGCTTTGGCCAATGAGATATAAGCAGGAGACTGAAGAGCCAGTGTGTAATTCTCCACTATCCCTTTCCCTACTTGGCAATGACTGAAGAATAGAGACGGAGCTTTCTTCAGCCAGAATCTCTGTGTGAAGTCCAGATAGAGTAGGCTTTCAGTCACTGCCCTATTCTGCCTCTCTAGCTCACCAACGCAGGGCTGCATATACACACAGCACACGCTTTCTTATTTGGCAGCCTCTGTGTGTGCTAAACTCTCAATCCAGGATGTCTTTTGCTGTCCTATCCTTTCAGTATTCACATAGGTAACTCTCTCTGATAAGGCCTAACTCAGATTGCCTCTTCCAGAAGGCAGTCCCAAACACCATCCCATCCTGGGGCTGCATGAGAAACACACTTCTTGTGCCTCCAGAGCATCCTGCACATTGCTCTAATGTTGCCGATCAAATTAAAATGATCTGATCCTCCCTCATTTGGTTTTGAGCTCCCTGAATTAAAGTAGAGACTAACCTATTCAGAATCTTTGTAATCTCAGGTCCCAACTCAGTACCTAGCCCATAGTATGTGCTCAATAAATGTCTGTTGGGTCAATGAATGACTGACTTTATGCATGAGTGAATGGAAATGACTATGTGTTGAAGCAAAGGAGAGAAGTCCTTTCCCCAAAGGCCATGCTAAGAACTCAAGAGATCTTATTTCTACGAGTTATTTCTGTTAGTATATGATGACCACTCACTAAGTATTTAAGGAATGAATATCAGATTAAAGCCTTTTTTGTTGTTGTTCTTATGTCAAAATTTACCACCCATTTCAGAAAAGAGACTTTATTGTGGGAAATTTGTTATTTAGGCTCTGCAAGTTTTGCATACCAATACAAGTGAATTCTAGTGACATCCTGGGGGCTTGTTCAGTGTGGTGACACTGGACAAACTAATTAACCTCTCCCTTTGTTCATCTGTTAAATAAGAAAACATATCCACATACAGGTGGTCCTCTCAGTCTTTAAGTACCTCCATGTACTGAAAAATTATGCCAGACAAAATTTTAATTTTACAGACACAAAGTAGTTGGTCAAGTAGCCTTTTGAAGTTGAGCAAGGGAACAAAATTCTGGAATAAAGTAGAGATTGCATGTATATTATACCATCAACCTACTGATAAAAATAATGCTGGCCATTCTCATAAAACAACTGGTATACCAGCATTCTCCCCTCTGCTTGTGAAGGTCAAGTTCAGGGTGTGAATGGTGTCCCTCCTGTTATATTAACATGTTCAGACATTGGGTTGGCATTTCGGGCTGGTTTATGAATGAACTGAAAAAGGGCAGGATTTTAGTTCTTTATCTTCATTATTGCACTGTTTATACAACAAACAACCATTGGTGGTTTCCCTATTCATGTTGCTTAGTGACAAGAGCATTCTCTCCTTCCAATAAAATACATTAAAAAGGGGAAAAAAAAAAGCTAGGTCAAGCTTTCTCAGAGTCTCAGGAAATGAGAAACCACAAGCAAAACAAAACAATTTAAGCTCTTTCTAAGGGTAATATGAACTTTACTTCTTCTGATAGAACTTTTGTGGGGAGGGGGAGGGTTGGGGAATGTTGCACATTTTATATTCTAATTTGGATAAATATAGTAGCTGTGCAAAGAAGTTCTAGCCACTGAAACCTGCCCTACCGCAGTCACCCTAGGGAGGGTGAGTAAAGGAAAATAAATGTTGAACTTTCTCTCAAGATGAAATTCTGCATTCTTAACTAGCCAAATAGAGAAATCCAGCCAGAAGGAGGACCACGGGGTCACAGGTATTCAGGACCACGAATCACAATCAGGAAGCAAATGCTGAGAGTCCACCCCTGGAAGAATGAGCTCATTGTCACACCGGGGTGCCCTCTGTGAGAGCAAGATTAAACTTCCCTGGCACCAACCTTCCCCAGCTAGACGCTACGGAGAATAATAATGCTACCTGGCATGGAAGGAGGACTTGATGCTTATTCACAGTGACAAAGGACTCAGCTGGTGGTTCACATTTTCCTGCATCATTATTTTATAGATGAGCTAACAGATTCCCTAAGTGGTCCCAGAGTCTGGCACAGCAGGACTGGACTCCTATGCACGGGCCTAGACTCCTGGCCATGCGTACACATAGGAGGCTAATCAGGTCCTGTACCCTGGAAAAAGCCTAGAGCAGCTGGCTGAGCCCTCACCTACCCCTTCTCGTAGTAGTTCAGCAATGCGAAGAAGTCAACCACCCAAAAGAAATGTACTTTTGAAAAGATACAAATTCCATGTCAGGAGACTGAGATTCAAAAAAAAAAAAAAGAGAGAGAAGAGGGATGGGGGGCTATTAGCAGAGAAGAAAAAGCACAATTAGCTTAGGAGGGAAGGTTTCATTTTTGTTCAAAGACACTGATTTATGTTTAACATAACGTGACAAGTAGGTTCTGCAGCCAGCGGTGGACGGTGCCCCACGTTTCCCCAGCTACTTCCTGGGAAAATGGATTGCATAGGGTTGGTGCACTGTAAATACAGGTGAATTTTAGTGTGGATAACTTAGCTTCATTAGGGCCCAGGAGTGAATGAGATGGGTAACTCTGCCTTTTTAGTTCAAAACCAAATCTCTTAGCACCATGAGCCCCACTATAGCACTTATTTAAAAACCAATCAGAATCAACCTCATAGCTGCCTTTTATTCCGTGAGCTAGAATTCCCCGTGTTGCCTCCGACCAATAATCTCAACTCACCAGTTTATTCTGTGTGCCTAGCACGTAGCATTCAGTACTGAACCTACAGATAGGGAAATGTACATCCATCACTGATCCATCATTGTGGATGATGGTCCATTATATAAAATTCCCATTTAGATTTTCCGTGTAAAAGGGGGAGGTAAGTGGTGATGCAAAAGTAATTTGCAAGGGAATATTTCTCTTCAGAATCGTTCAAGGCAGATCAGAATTTCTCTGCTTTTGCAAGAAAAAGATTTGTTATGCTCTTTGATTCATCTTATCATTAGATAAATCCTCTCTTCTTTCTTTCTTACTTCAAAATGGCTCCAATCCCCACTTTCACCCTGATCTATTTTAAGGCATTGACTATTAACCTAACAGAGTAACATTTGAAATGCATCTGTAATGTATGAAGGAAGCATTCAGAAATATAAATATTCTAAATAAAAGTGTCAAGCTCCTAGTAAAAATAAGATAAATTTATTTTTCTTTTGTATATCTGTAGCATAATTTGTTTCCCCCATTAAAAGTCTTGTGCGGAATACCAATATTCATGGTTTTTCCCCTAGCAGAAAACGTTAGCCTAATTCCTCCACTTAAAATGATTTAACTTCTCAGCAGATGTCCTAAACAGGCTTGGGGTATGTTCAGAGGCTCTCAGCAAATTAGCTATAGTCATGTCCTAGGATGAGTAGACCCTTTGAATGCCTAAAGCAGATGATTTAAGAGAAAGAACAGAAGCAGACCAGCCCTAGAATAATAATTTTGAAAACCATCTCCAAGCATTTGTGATGCAACAAAATCTTGATTTAAGGAATGGCTTATTATTTCACAGATGCAGATATGCCAAAGGTCACACCATGTCTCTAAAAAAAACTGCATGCAGCAAAGGCTGAATAAAATACACTTTGGCCATGAGGAGTATGTTAATGCCATTTCTCAGACTCTGTTCAAAAGAGGTTCCACTATTTATCCTTATTCAATAGTAGGGCCTGGTGCCCTGGGCCTCCATTCACACGCTAGAAGGAATACATGTCCTCCCGTGACTTTTAAGTTGTCAGGGGACGACTGTACTATATAATCAAAAAGCTATTGAAGCTAGTGGGAAGCAGCCACATAGCACAGGGAGATCAGCTCGGTGCTTTGTGACCGCCTGGAGGGGTGGGATAGGGAGGGCGGGAGGGAGACGCAAAAGGGAGGGGATATGGGAACATATGTATATGTATAACTGATTAAATTTGTTAAAAAAAAAAAAAAAAAAAAGCTATTGAGAGGAACTTCCCTGGTGGCGCAGTGGTTGAGAATCCGCCTGCCAGTGCAGGGGACACGGGTTCGATCCCTCGTCCAGGAAGATCCCACATGCCACGGAGCAACTAAGCCCGTGCGCCACAACTACTGAGCCTGCGCTCTAGAGCCTGCACACTGCAACTACTGAGCCCACGTGCCGCAACTACTGAAGCCTCCGTGCCTAGAGCTCATGCTCCGCAACAAGAGAAGCCACCGCAAAGAGAAACCCGCGCACCGCAATGAAGAGGAGCCCCCACTCGCCGCAACTAGAGAAAGCCCAGGCACAGCAATGAGGACCCGATGCAGCCAAAAAAGAAAAAGCTATTGAGAGAAGCCAAGCATATCTATAAACTAAGTTCTGTGCTGAAATCAAATAAAACTTATCATGGTACTTTGGGGTGCATACTTCATTATTACACATCACAGTGATTAAGAATAAAATCGGTGAGTCTATGCAAATGAATTTAATCAGTCGTACTTTTATACAGTCCTATCAGTAGGAATGAGGTTTGGCTGCTAGTGACAGAGAATCCAGAATAACAGAGGTATAAAAATGATTGACATTTATTTTTCTCATTCTGTCTGGAAGGTGTAACTCTCCTTTCAGACACCACACTGAAGGTCCCTGCAGGGCTGGGATGGTCATTTCGAAGCTTCTGAAATCAATCCATATCCTTTAGAGGAGAATTTGATCCCAGGGCAGGACTCACTGAGCAGGGTGATCAACTGTCCTGGTTTGCTGGAACCGGCCTGTTTTAGTAACAAAAACCCCCCTTCCTGGGAAAACCCCAGACGGGGACCTGTTATCACAGGTCACTGGAGGCCTCTCCCCAGCAAAGGCAGAAAACAAGTCTGGCCGAGGGACTTCACCAAAGTTCCACCCGCCTTGGGGAGTTGCCCCCTGACCTGCCCTGGCCCAGGCCTGGTGATAGCTCTGGTCAACACGGCCAGGCCCTGCAGCCCGTCTTGTCTCCTGCGTCACCTGCCCCAGTTCCACAGATGCTTGTCAAACACTCCTTCGAATTCAGGCAACGTCCAGCTCCACCTCACACGGCACCTGGTTCCTAAAGATTCTGGTTCACCAGGGATAGGATTTGCCATATGTTAAACCCAGTTTTCTCTTCCTCCCTCTTCCATGGGAACTTAGGTCACCATTAACTGAAGAGGAGAAAAAGGCCATGGCAAAACCCCAAGTCCTCAACATCCATAGTATTTGTAAAATATTGTGGATGAACATGAAGTGATTTAGAAAGAGGTTCACGATATATTAAGTGAAAAAAATGAGTTCCACAGAACCATGTGAACAGTATGATCCTAGTCTATAAAAACATATGAATATTCACTTCTTTAATAGATACTGATAGGAAAAAAAGGCTGGAAAAATATGCACCAAAATGTGAACAGTTATTACCTCCAAGTGGTGGAACTGGGGCAAAGAAGCTGTGATGGAGAAGAGACCTATTCAAAAGTTATTACGAAGGCACAATGCGAGGACTTGGCGGTACATTTGTTGCAGAGAGCAAGGAGGGAGCGCAGCGGACGATGACAGTCAGCCTGGATGCACGGGGAAAAGCGGTGCAGCTGAGAAAAACAAGGAAGTCAGAGGGAGGGGGAACATGACGGCGCTTTGAGACGCGGGGAACGTTCATTAGCAGCCAAGATTCCCAACAGATCATCAGCAACACAGAACTAGAGCTCAGGGGATAGAGAGGGCTAGAAAGTCATCCACACGCAAGCATTGAAGCCCTGGGTGGAGGAGGAGGGGATGCAGAGAGGCATGAAAAACCAAAGAAGAAAGTCAAAGGCAGAAGGTTGAGAAACACCCACACTCACACTCGAAGGGGAAGAGGAAGAGAAGACAGAAATCAGGTGACAGGTAGGACAGGAGCATGGAAAAGCTGGGGAAGCCAGGGTAAAACAAGTAAAGGGAAGACAGAGAGGGAAGGGAAGAAAGTTCCACCTCAGCTGGGGCTGTCGGACTGGCCTCTCACTCTCCGGGCTGGGCAGAGTTTACAGCTGATTTCCGTGGGGTCTTTGTGGTTCTTCAGAGATGCCTCTTGTACTGGGGATCTTTGACCTGCAGTAGAGACAAGCCTGGAACATTCCTTTCCTTTAAGCTTTCCTGTAACTTCACAGAGGTAAGAAACCAGAGTAAGGGGGCAGGTGGACCAAAGCACAGGTTGGAGAAAAACTAAGAAGTCAGCTACAGATAATCAGCCACAGCAGCTATGAGAGAGATGCAGCTGTAACCTTGAATGAAGAAAGTTTTGGCTATTACTCTAGATTAGACATCTTTATTGCTGATTAGAAGACCTTTTATTACCTGAACGTGGCCATAAAATTCATGGTCATCCAGGAGCAAGAGACCAATTAGCTCCACAGAACAAAGGGAGAGAAAAATACAGTTGCTTATCATTACACCCTGGAACCGCACTTCTTCAACCGAATGGTTACACGGGCGCGGAGCTACGGGGACCACGGCCTTTCCCTTAGATAGCAAGCAGGATGTTGAACAGAAGTTTTTCTGTTGTCTGGGAATTGCAGCTCAACACCGAAGTTGAAAATAGCAGTGCTGGGTGCCCCTGTTGTAAAGAGAGCTGACCCCAGTAGCAGCCGGGTGTTTCTCCGGGGCTGCTTGACTCTGCTACCACCAACCCACCAGCTGTTTCCAGTGTGCTGCAGAACAGCCCCTCTGCTTGGAACCGGGAGTTGCTGGCTTCGTGAAGAGCACTGGACTATCTTCTCTCTCCTCTCCACTATTCGTCTTCTCTTGCTTAGTAACACATCACCACAAACATAGTGGCTTAAAAACACAGAAGTTCATGAGCTCTGTAGGCCAGAAGCCCAGGCACGGTTCTCTGTTCAGGGTCTCACAGGCTGAAATCTAGCTGTCCAGCTGGCTGTGATCTCACCTGCTGCTCTGGGTTCTCTTAGCTCCCCTGGCCATGGCAGAACTCGGCTCCTTGCAGCTGTAGGACTGAGGTCCCTGTTTCCTTACCGAGTGTCAGCGAAGGCTGCTCCGAAAGGCCGCACACCTGCCTCACCGTGTGGCCCCCACCATCTTCAAAGCCAGCAGCAGAGCCCCCATGTCCAGTCCCTCTCACATTTCAAGTCTGTTTCCAAGAAGAGCCCAGTCCCATCGAAGCACTCCCCTGAGTAGGTCAGGCCCACCTCAATATTCTCCCTTTCTTAAAGGCAACTCTGCTGTAGAACATGACTTCATCATGGGGGTAAAGCATCATATTCACAGTCCTGGGCATGATGCATGACGTACCCCCAGGGGCAGGGATCTTGGGGCTGTCCTATAGTTCTGCCTCCAAAAAGCCAAGCCTGGGTGGGTTCCCAAAGGCTCATTTGTGAAGGATAAGTGTGAATGCCAGAAGAGTTACTGGGCGCTGTTCCTCAGTTGGACGACCTCTGCCACAGCAGACTTGCTGAGCTGCTTTACTGCCTTTCAGAGGGAGACCGCAGGATGGCCAGGGGGCAGCAGTAGTGAGGTTTGCCCCCCGCCCCTTGGCATGGCCAGGAGGTGTGAGCCACCTGGGGTCACTGCAGAGTGCTGTGGGTTTTGAGCAGGCTTCCTCAGACAGCATCCAGGAGCCCCGCTGGCCACGGGTGTGCAGAGGGAGAAAGGGCTGTGGGTGCCGGCGGAGGACATGGGGCCGCAGGAGCGTCCCACGTCAGGCAGCTGCTTGGGAGGGCAGCGCATGGCCCTCCCCAGGACCCCCGCAGCCAGTCCCCACCCCAGCCCCGCCATGTCTCCACAGGGGGCTGTCCAAAGCCGGGAGAGAATAGCCACAGCCACCACTAAATAAAAACCGGTGCCCTTTTCTCTAAGCCCACCTCCCCCTCCATCTCGGCACCCATGCAAGAAGCAGAAGGTGAGAGAAAAAACCCAGCCAGGACCCTTCCTCTCCTTGGGCCCCTCTGCCTGCATGGCTGTTAGGGGAAGGGAAGGAGGGACATGAGCCCTAAAGTGGATAACACACCATGTTTTCATCTGGCTGGACTTTGGATACCTGATTGACAATCCCTGAAAAGCTATGGGTTCTATCACTAAGAGAAGGGGATGGAGAGTTGACAAAGCATGTTGGAAGAAGAAAAATAAAACCACTTCATGTGTGTTCCTCACCAAGTTCATGGCATTTAATAACCAGTTACACTTACGAACACTGGGAACTCTCAGCTTTCAGGAGTGGACATACTCAGCTCCAGCGACCTTGGAGCATGGGGAGAAATTCAGAGAGTGGCCTGACCACCAGAGCCCAGCTTTGGACGCTACTAGCCCAGGAATCTCAGGAACGTGTGCATGCATGAGGGTGAGAATGTGTGTTCACACATGAGTGAGGAGTGTGTGTGTATGGAGAGTGAGAGAGAGGGTATGCACATGAGTGTGTGTGTGTCTGAGGCCCCACGCAGGGGAGTGTGTGTGTCTGGGGTGATGGTACAGAAAGGCGCAGGGCCCCAGGTGGAAGAGGAAAGAGATGGAATAAGATGGGCTGTAGCGGGCAACGTACCATGAGCTCTAACCCGAAAGAAAAAGAAGCCTTTGCAGAAAGGGAGGTGATAAAGCCAAGATTACTGCAATGAGGATGCTCATTTAGGGACTGGTGTCTCAATCCAGGGAGAAGGCCCGACGTGATGTATTGTTGCTGAGTGTCCAGAGCTGCTAACTTGTTTCGCTCCCGAGCCGTTTGTCTCTCTGTTAGTTTAATCATTTCCACAGCTGTTGTATAATATAACCAGGGATGTACCACTGAGCCAATTCCTCCCAGCCAGGCCTGCTTCCGCGGAAACTAATGGGAAGAGACAGCACAGGGGTCTCCCCCGCAAACCTGCCGGAGCTGGAGAACTGGGTCACAGCGAGCTCGCCGCCCAAGGGAACAGCAGACAGGCTGCCGTCTCCACCGAATGTGTGGGGTTTTTTTTTCCCCTTTCTTGCAAATAGCACATCTTTCTCTTTGACTTCTGAAGAAATCTATCCCTTTCCTAGTTCCCTGGCTTTTTAAGGAAAAAAAAAAAACAAGGCCTAAAAGTAAAGATAATAGATAATCATTTAGGCACAAATAGTTGTGCAACTGCTTTTGATTCCATAAAGAGCATGGCTTCTATTTCCATCATCTTATGTCTCCCTGAAAGCATTTTACGATGATCTCTTGTCCTCTGTTTTCCCAATTGGATGACTTAAACACCATCGTTGTTTCCAGAATACTGCACCGTTTATTGAGTTCACAAGAATTCTGACTGTCGGAAGCACTGACCTTTACAGAGAATCGCTTTCGTTCCAATTTGCTGGCTTACAAAGGAAGCAGTTTCTCCCGGGGTGTCCCTTCATCCAGGAACAAGAGTGAGCAAAGTGTCACGGACTTAGAGCGGGAAGTCACCATCCGTGCCCATCCTCCCATCTTACTCCTGAGGAAGCCGAGACCTAGAGCGGTTAAGTTCCTGGTGAACCAGTCACCAGGAACAGAGCTGCAGTTGGCTGTTAGCAATCCTGACTCCCAGCCCCAGGCTCTGGTGCCCGCTCCCTGAGGCCTCCTAGATGTTGGCCTTCTTGATATTGAAATACAGTACATTTCCCCAGATGTTGGCCCTGCAAAACTTCCTTATTCTTAAGCAACATGATTCCTAGATTTTCTTTATTGTATGTAATGTAGAACTAGGATTTATTAAGCTCCAACTGGGAGCCAAGTCCTGGGTTGTTTTGTGCACGTTGACACATTAAGAGAGGTATTTTCCCAGAAGCTGTGAAATGTAGGATATTAGTGAATGGTGTAAAAAAAGAAATCCACGGCAGAGAACATTTTCCTCCTCCATACAACCACAGAAACTAGCCTGGTTGATATTTGCAGTTCACTAAAGAAATAAGAGCTTAAAGAAGTATCCTTATCTACTGAATTAGGTGGCTGGCGAGTGAATTTGGTGTAGGTGTGTAAACGTGTGTGCTGGGGGTTTTGCTATGAAAAGCTAAGTCAGAATGAACTTGGGGGTCACACAGGTGATGGAAGGAAAAGCAGGGATGCAGGAGGAGGCTGGAAGAGTCTAGGAACAGAGACAATGGACTGTCCACGTGTCCCACTTCATCTACCTGATTCTCCATCGAGAAGGCAGGTCACAGACTATGAGGTCGGCAAAAGGATTGTCTTGCTCTAACCATAACACGTGCCTACCTGCTACGGTTGCCTTTTACTCTCTGTCACTTTGCCGAGATAGCTCACCCCAGGCTGCCCCTGAAAGAAGCTCAGTGCTAATCTTCTTTCCCTGGAATTGAGGGGGTTTCTCTACCTTCCAACTCTCGTGTGTGTGGGTGAGTTTGGCGAGTCTGGGGGGAAATTAATGCTTCATCATCCTGCCCCAGATTTTCCCTTGCCCTCGAAGTGAGGCGGAATAAACATCCAGAGAGACCCAGTCCACCCCGGAGGAGGCCAGGGAAGGAGAGAGAGTCCTGGGTGTAGCGTTGTTGGGTATTCAAAGAAAACACAACGCCAAAGACTAAGGAACACTGACAGGGCCAAATGACACCAGACTGAAGCAGAGACCCTCCAGGAAGTGTTTAAGTGAATCTGAGAAATCAAGGTGTTCTAATTAAACACATAGTCTGAGAGACGTGGAAAACACGTGGCAGAGAACTACTGAAGTGAGAAATGAATAAGGTTCAATCCTAGTGTTAAATGAGACTTCTGAATTCCAGAATCCAAAAAAGTGTCTTCAGTCGTGTTCTAAATTTTGTGAAATTACATTCAAGGGTACAGGGAGGCCAGGGCTCTCTCTGAGGAGGGCGATGGGGCCGTGGGGCAAGTGACTGGAGCAGGAAGATGCGGGGTGAGGCCACACAGGCAAGTGTGGGGTCAGGGGCCGCCTTTATTTAAAATGCTGATGTTTTGTTCATTATGGAATTGTTCAGTAATGTTAATTTAAAAGAATATATTATTAAGATAGTGTTTATCTTGATTGTTGAGCTATTTTGCACTCTGGAAATTTAGTTACAAATGAGTGTCTCACTTACCTCACTCCAGTGTCATCCCTGGTAAGGGGCCTAATACACACAAGTGACAGAAAAGTCACCATCTATTATGAGTTGAATTGTGTCCCCCCAAAAAGATGTTGAGTCCTAACCCCTGGTACCTCAGAATGTGGCCTTATTTGGAAATAGTGTCATTAGAGATGTAATTGATTAGGATGAGGTTGTGGACCCCTGATCCAATATGACACATATCCTTATGAAAATGGGAAATTTAGAAACAGACACACATGAAGAATAGAACATGAAGGCAGAGATCAGGGTGGTTCATCCACACGGGCAAAGACTGCCAGCAAACAGGCAGAAGCTAGGAGAGAGGCGTGGAGCACACTCTCCCTACGATTCTAAGAAGGAAACAACACTGCTGACACCCTGATCCTAGACTTCTGGTCTCCAGAACCGTGAGATGATAAATTTCTGTTGCTTAAGCCACCCAGTTTGTGGTACTTTGTTATGACAGCCCTAGCAGACTAATACACCATCCTTCATCTTAAGGAGGGACAGCACCCCCATATCAGTTGGTCAGAAGGGTCCTATTTCAACCTTGTAACCAGGAAAGGCGGATCATTTGCTCGGCCCAAAGATGTAAATATCAAGTCAGATCCCGAGGCTGTGGGGTAGGGGTGGGAAGTTGGCTCGTTGTAGGTAGGATGAGGCAGTGTTGGAACGAGGGCTGTGATCACTGCCAGGGCACGGCAATCCTATAAAGATGCCAGAGCCAGGGAGGTCAGAGGAAAGAAACCCTCTGAGGGCTGGTGTGTGGTCAAAGCGAGGGGAGGTGTGGGGCAGGGAAGGCGCACTGTGTGTCCCCTCAGACAACAGCTGCTTCATCTTGGGAGAGCCTTTACCCATCTGGGAAGAGCATCAGTGAGCTCTGCCTGCATCTGACCTCAAGGCTTAACAGAGCGCCTACTGTGTGCTCAGTGCAGTACCAGTTTCTGTGTCAGAAAGAGGGTGTGTCAGAATGAGGGGTCCTGTCACAATGTAAGAACACTATCAGCCCAAGCTCGCTCTGCTCACCGCACGACAGGCCAATGAATTGGGGTATGAGTTGCTGGGGCAAGGAACAGCAACTTTAATTGGAAAGCTAGCAGACCCAGTAGACTAGAGTCTCAAAAAACCATCATCCCTCGGTCCCAATTCAGGCTCCTTTTATACAGAGGAAGGGCAGGGGGAGGAGCCCACTCTGGTGCCAACCAATGGCTGAGTGGGACTGCTAACGTTCACTGGCTTGGGGGAGGGGCCACTGCGACGTGGACCAATGGCCGAGCTAACACTCTCTGGCTATCAGCTGTAAGCCTGCCCCGCTCCTATTAAAAGAAAAAGGAGAGATATGAACAATGCAACTTCCTCGATCTTCTCTTAAGGTTGGTCTTTATGAGAAGCGCATGTTTGATTCTTGAAAAGAAAGAAACAGTGAGGGAGGGAGGGAGGAAAGGGAATGAGAAATGAAGGGAAGAGAAGCAAGGATGAAGAGCTGAAGGTCAATGTCTTTATCCCCAGCATCTTATTTCAGACTTGGTCTAAACAGGAGCCAACTCCGGTCCACTGTGGATCTCTTATTTGCCCTGGGCTCCTTTGTGAAAGCCTGACACTCATGGGCCAGGGCTGCTGTGGGAGAGGTCTGTTCCCTTGCCGAGCATGGCTTTTATCTTTCTTGCATTTTCGGGGCTCCGGCTGCTGGTATGAAAAGAGGAAGAGCATCATTCTCTGCCCTGGGACAGGAGGCCTGACCATCTCCTCTCTGGTGTCTCCTAAGGGACCTAGACTGGTCAGCTCTGGTCATTGACCCTGTGCACGTGTGACATTATCCATCACATGTTAAAGTTAATCCCTTAGAGTCACTTCTTTTGCTTGTATGGAACATGCTTCTCATCATTTTAAGGTTCCTCTTTAATGGTTTGAAATCTGTTGCCTTTGGCTACAGTTTGAGCTTTACAACACAGATTATTCGCTTGCTGTCTTGCTCCCCTTCTAGGTCACACTGTGTGTGTGACTGGTAGCCTTTGCCTCGTATTGTTGTCATTGTGTCCTGCCCATCATTTGTTTTAGAGGGAAATGGAAGAGATGAGAGAGGCAGAAATTCAGGGAGGAAAAAATCAGAGGCCAGACTTTGGCTCCAGCTGAAAGCACATTGTCCAGTCCAGCTTCTACTTGAGGTCAGTGCTGGGACACGAGGAGTTGTCACAGTAAACAAAGCTGCCCCTTGTTCCTCATGGGGCCTTGATCTTTGGGCCTATACGTCATCAGTCAGAACCTGGGCTAAGTGACAAAATAAACCACCAACACTAAGTGTAATAGGAAGTTATTGTTTAGATGAAAATAGATTTTTTCAGAAAACTTTAAAATATTTCTAAGACAATGTTTCTTTCTTTCTTTCTTTTTTTTTTTTTTTTTGCAGTATGCGGGCCTCTCACTGCTGTGGCCTCTCCCGTTGCGGAGCACAGGCTCCGGATGCGCAGGCTCAGCGGCCATGGCTCATGGGCCCAGCCGCTCCGCGGCATGTGGGATCTTCCTGGACCAGGGCATGAACCCGTGTCCCCTGCATCGGCAGGCGGACTCTCAACCACTGCGCCACCAGGGAAGCCCTAAGACAATGTTTCTTAAATTGAGGTCCATGGATCACTGGCCTCAGAACCTCCTGGGATACTTATTACAAATGTACATTTCTGCCCATCAGATCAAGTGAACTGACGTCTCCAGAGATGGGGATTTTAAGCAGGCTCCCCAGACGACCTCTGTGCATCTTCAGGTTTGAGGTCTGGAACCTTAAGCAGCGCATGATAATATGGCGAGGTGTTTTCCTTCCGTGAGTGCAAGAACTTCAGTGGGTCCTTCACCATTTCTCAGTGGGCTTCCCTTCCTCGCAGCTCCACTTTTTGATGACTGACGTAAATGGCTTCTCTCCTGACTGCCTCCAAGTCTTCCTAACCCAGGGCCCAGGTCTGACCACTTCAGATATTCTAGAATAGAGCCCAGCATTCATGGGATTATTTGGGTGGCATAATTACTTAGAGCCCCTCAGAGTTAAAAGTCTTCACACATAGAGACAGAGACTTATTCAGTACCTGATAAGTTAAATTTAGTTGAAGAACACAGCTTTGTAAAACCAAGAGGATCATTTTGGGTGATCCCAAGATACCCCACCAACTCCAACCACAGCTAAGGATCAGTTAACTTGAGAAAGACATTAACCTTTTTCCTTTAAGCAGCATAACTTTGGGAGTCTTTGTCACAGGCACTTAACCATGACCCTAACAGACTGATTTTCAGACTCAGGCACCTTACATAGATTTTTACTTCATCTTTATAAAAGCAGGTTGAGGTAAGTATTGTTCTATTTTTTTATTTTTTTAATTCTATTTTATTCTCTCACTGAGGCTGAGAGACAGTTTGTACCTTGTCCATAAATGTAGGAAATGGTGGAGCTGGGACTGTGACTTGAATTCAGGTCTGTGTTCCTTCAAGACCCTGGACTCTCTCCCCAACACTACGCTCCCTCACTAGTAAGCAGCTACTGTACAAATCACACACAAAAAGAGGTAAGCAGGGCTTCCCTGGTGGTGCAGTGGTTGAGAGTCCGCCTGCCGATGCAGGGGACACGGGTTCATGCCCCGGTCCGGGAGGATCCCACATGCCGCGGAGTGGCTGGGCCCGTGAGCCATGGCCGCTGAGCCTGCGCGTCCGGAGCCTGTGCGTCCGGAGCCTGTGCTCCGCAACGGGAGAGGCCACAACAGTGAGAGGCCCGTGTACCGAAACAAAACAAAACAAAACAAAACAAAACAAAAAAGAGGTAAGCAGAGTTCCACTAGTTATCAGCCCATGGACTGCCGTTTGTCCTTTCAAAATTCAGCCCAAAGCCCATTTCTTCTACAAAGGCTAAGCCCCTGCCCTTAATACTTGCAGGACTGATTGTAACCATTGATGGATATTTAGCTTTCAGACTCATACATAGTGATCTTTACAGGGACTTGGAGTCTCCCTAAAGGGACAGTAAACTCTTCCGGGGCAGGGCCGCCTTTGTACATCGCCACCCGCACGTGCATGCCGGGTCCTGTGCCTCACGTGGACCGCCGCTCTCGGCGGATGTTACTCTCTCTGTGCAGGTGGCAAACTGGCCACTGCTCTGTGACCCTGACAAACCCCAGGGGGGATGAGAGGCAATGGGGGGATTCAGTCTTTTTGCATCTCAGGGTTCTCACTAATTCTGGGAACCTATCTCAGGGGAAGACCCATGCGGCCAAGCTAAAGAGTTCACATGCTACAAGAAAAGGACTGGGGTACACTGCGCCCTGCCGTAGGCTGAAGTAAAGCAACCCTGTGGATATTCTGCCGCCCCCTCGGCTCTGTTGCTGACAGACGTCTGCTTTGTTTGCCTCTGTGACATGTTTGCATTTCACTCTCAATGTGTGCCCAGCACAGAATTTTCCATTCATAGCTGGGTTTGTTATTGGTCTAATGTAATTCCTTCTTTCTCAGATTTTTTTTTACAACTTTATTGGAGTATAATTGCTTTACAATGGTGTGTTAGTTTCTGCTTTATAACAAAGTGAATCAGTTATACATATACATCTGTTCCCATATCCCTTCCCTCTTGCGTCTCCCTCCCACCCTCCCTATCCCACCCCTCTAGGTGGTCACAAATCACCGAGCTGATCTCCCTGTGCTATGCGGCTGCTTCCCACTAGCTATCTACCTTACGTTTGGTAGTGCATATATGTCCATGCCTCTCTCTCGCTTTGTCACAGCTTACCCTTCCCCCCCCATATCCTCAAGTCCATTCTCAAGTAGGTCTGTGTCTTTATTCTTAGATTTTCAAACTGTACTTTGTCGTGAGCTAAATGGTGCCCACGAGGGATCTAATAGTATGCAGATACCCGAGAACTGCTCTCCCAGACCTCAAGTGACTGGGTTCTGCCACCTTGACAATCCCTCTTGCCACAGCACCTTCCAGTGACCAGCAAATATCTAGACACTACCAAATGTAAAATAGATAGCTAGTGGGAAGCAGCCACATAGCTCAGGGAGATCAGCTCGGTGCTTTGTGTCCACCTAGAGGGGTGGGATAGGGAGGGTGGGAGGGAGACGCAAGAGGGAGGAGATATGGTGACACATGTATATGTATAGCTGATTCACTTTGTTATACAGCAGAAAGTAACACACCATTGTAAAGCAGTTATACTCCAATAAAGATGTTAAACAAAAAAAAAAATCCTGCCTTCTTCTCCATCTCAAAACCTATTTTGCCAGCCTCCTGTAAGTAAGGAACTACTAGAAACCAGCTTCTTAAGTCACTGTTGGTTTTCTCATCACCAATATTTCTAAACCAAAATAACTTGTCAATGAAAAATAAGTCAAGAGATTAGATCACTCCCTAACACCATACACAAAAATTAGCTCAAAATGGATTAAAGACCTAAATGTAAGGCCAGACACTATCAAACTCCTAGAGGAAAACATAGGCAGAACACTCTATGACATAAATCACAGCAAGATCCTTTTTGACCCATCTCCTAGAGAAATGGAAATAAAGACAAAAATAAACACATGGGACCTAATGAAACTTCAAAGCTTTTGCACAGCAAAGGAAACCATAAACAAGACCAAAAGACAACCCTCAGAATGGGAGAAAATATTTGCAAATGAAGCAACTGACAAAGGATTAATCTCCAAAATTTATAAGCAGCTCATGCAGCTCAATAGCAAAAAAACAAACAACCCAATCCAAAAATGGGCAGAAGACCTAAATAGACATTTCTCCACAGAAGATATACAGACAGCCAACAAACACATGAAAGGATGCTCAACATCTTTACTCATTAGAGAAATGCAAATCAAAACTACAATGAGATATCATCTCACACCAGTCAGAATGGCCATCATCAAAAAATCTAGAAACAATAAATGCTGGAGAGGGTGTGGAAAAAAGGGAACACTCTTGCACTGCTGGTGGGAATGTGAATTGGTACAGCCACTATGGAGAACGGTATGGAGGTTCCTTAAAAAACTACAAATAGAACTACCATATGACCCAGCAATCCCACTACTGGGCATATACCCTGAGAAAACCATAATTCAAAAAGAGACATGTACCAAAATGTTCATAGCAGCCCTATTTACAATAGCCCGGAGATGGAAACAACCTAAGTGTCCATCATCGGATGAATGGATAAAGAAGATGTGGCACATATATACAATGGAATATTACTCAGCCATAAAAAGAAATGAAATTGAGCTATTTGTAATGAGGTGGATGGACCTAGAGTCTGTCATACAGAGTGAAGTAAGTCAGAAAGAGAAAGACAAATACTGTATGCTGACACATATATATGGAATTTAAGAAAAAAGTGTCATCAAGAACATAGGGGTAAGACAGGAATAAAGACACAGACCTACTAGAGCATGGACTTGAGGATATGGGGAGGGGGAAGGGTAAGCTGTGACAAAGTGAAAGAGCGGCATGGACATATATACACTACCAAATGTAAGGTAGAGAGCTAGTGGGAAGCAGCCGCATAGCACAGGGAGATCAGCTCGGTTCTTTGTGACCGCCTGGAGGGGTGGGATAGGGAGGGTGGGAGGGAGACGCAAAAGGGAGGGGATATGGGAACATATGTATATGTATAACTGATTAAATTTGTAAAATAAAAAAAATAAAAAAATATAGTGGAAAAAAAAAAAATAGAGTACATCACGGATGTCAGTCAAGTCTTGTAACAGCAGTGTAGAAAACTAGTAACATTTATAGCTAGTTTGTTTTTAAGCTTCAGCAATGGATCAATTCTATCCAGCCTAATCTGTAATTTTAATTAGATTAATTTTTAAAATAAAAAAGATTAATTTTTAATTAAAAAAAAAAAAAAAGTCAAAAACTTCAGAGTTACTGCAAAAAAAAAAAAAACCCCAAAAAACTTCAGAGACATTCCCTGAATTAAAACTTCTCATTACAGAGTGGGTTCTGACCCTTATTAATCTTTATACCTCTAGTGACTAGCCTGACATTTACGAGATGATCAAGAAATGTTTGTTAATCTAAAATGATTTGCATCATTCCCTGCATCAAAGCAAGACAGCTGCTGCAAGTGGGAGCACACTGCCAGGGCTAGCCTCTGGGGACAGCGACTTCCAAAACCACATATGGTCATCCCACCCCCTGCACCCCCAGGAATCACCTGCCTCTCGCCCTTTACCATGCTAAGAACAAGTACTGCATGTTGTGGTTCAAGATGCTGAGAGGAAGTCAAAGGCCTTTAAATAATTAAGGTGGATTAAATAACTGAAATAAAAGATTTCAAGTGTCCTGTTATTTAGCTTTCTATTTAAATACTCGGTGACTACCTGTTCCTCTACAAGCCATGAATCATGCAGTGAATAAGTGATTTAAGGTGACTACTAGATTATGCCCAGGAGGGCCTGTCAATATGGCTTGCCATCAACTGCCACTTTATATCAAGGCTAATGGAATGAAATGTAATATGAAATTCGGGTTTGGAGAAAAATAAAACAGTGGTTGTCCATTGATTAAATTGGCCTGAAAGTCTGACATAGTCATCGACCAAATGTTGTATTTCTGAATGAGTCATGTGCTTTTAAGAGGCTGCCAGTAAAATACGGCTTGCGTTTCAGACTGATCCCTGAAAGCTTCTGTTCCCTAGGTTAACTCCTGTGATCCTTACCTCCAAACATGCCCAGTCAGGACTGCAGGCCTTGATTGATCCTCTCCATCCCAGGCTGAGGACCCTGGGCTTATACCACAGACCAGAGAGGGCCCTGGGGATAAGCTGGTCCGAAGCTGACATTTCACAGAATGGGACACCTTTCTGCTACACCATCTTTATCCATTTCCTGTTGCTGCTATAACAAATTACCACAAACTTAGTGATTTCAAACAACACAGTTTTATTACCTTACAGTTCTGGAGGTCAGGAGTCTAAAATAGGCCCACGGGACTGGGTTCCTTCTGGATGTTCCAGGGGAGAATTCCATTCCTCTCCCTTTCCAGCTTCCAGAAGCTGCCTAAATCCACATCCTTTGGCTCTTGTCTGCCTCGTTCATCTTTAAAGCCAACAGCATAGCATCTTCTCTCCCCTCTGACCTCCTGCCTCCCTCTTATAAAGAGCCTTGTGGTTACATGGGGCCCACTCAGATAATCCAGGACAACCTCTCAATCTCAATGCCCTCAACTTGGTCACATCGGCAAAGTTCTTTTTGCCATATAAGGTAACATACGCCCAGGTCCCAGGGTTTAGATTGTAGACATCCCAGGGGGATGTTAATTCAGCCTACTATGTTGTCAAAAGAGAAAATGTTGTAAACAAACCACTGAAAATATTTCTGTCCATTGACATAATCTCATCAATCTCCAGTGAGCGTGGCGGTGAAAGCACAAAGCATGGGCACAGGGATCACTCAGGTTCTGATCACTCAGGTCTGACCTTGCTCTGCCATTCACAAGCTCTGTAAGCTCCGACCAAATGACTCATGAATTGTCATGTTGCTTAAACATCAAAACCTTGAAGAAGTGGCAGGAAATGAGGCAGGAGAGACAGGGTGAATGAATTGAAGTATCATGCTAAGGAATTCCATGCCCAAATGTGAATTTTTCCTCTGCCCTGTGTACCCCTGTGTCATGGGTACCTGGGATAGCACTGCCATGATAAATAATTGATGAATGAAAGAATAGTCTTCAATTTCATGAACCTATATTGTGGTGGCTATTATGGAAATGCTTTGTGCATCTCTATCTTGCCCACTAGATTCTAAGCTCCTTGAGCAAGGGGGCCAAATCTTGTTCTATTTTACATGCTCACAACCCCTAATGCCTAATAGGTACATGCTTAGATGAACCTTGTAGGTAAGAACCTACTATATCCATGCTCACATGCACTTAATAGACCGCTAATAGATTTTAAATTAAATGCTCTCGCTGTTCCCACAGATAAACGTAAATGTGAAAGAGACCGTCTATTTAGTAGCATATTTATAAACTTTCTCACCTTGTCTCTTTAGGAAATCTTTTTAGAAATAGATCCACTAGTTTTAAATATAAAATGAAAACAGACTCAAGAGAAATCTTCAAAATGCTGTCAACTACAGCTGATGTCAGGTCCTGCCCATGGCTCCTCCATATTCTCTCCAGTGTGTGCCAGCCCCGTGGCTCCCAAAAGCAAGCTCCCTCCACTCCTTGCTCAGGGCTTTCTCTGGCCTCCAGCTGCCTGGGGCTGTGCAGATGTGCCGGGGAGTTCATGCTTCCTGCAGCGGTCCTCAGCCAATGACTGCGGGTCCATAGTCATTGTAGGATGGAGCCTCCGTGGCCCATAGCAGCATTCTCCTCAATAACACATTTTTGTTGGCTTCCTTTGTCTCACTTCCCCACTCCCTCACCAGTGCCTTCTGGAATCACCACCCAAGTAAACTCCCTGCATCAAATCTTTGTCTTGGGGTCTGCTTCTGTGGCCATAAGTCAAGACCTACCCACGGCCACGAGCAGCTGGACGAGGCAGGGAGCAAATTCTCCACCAGGGCCTCTGGAAGGAGCCCAGCCCTGCCCACACCTTGGTTTAAGCTCTGTGAAGCAGATATTGAACTTCTAAGCCTCCAGAACTGTGAGAATTCATTTCTGTTGTTTAAAGCCACCAAATTTGTGGTCATTTGTTATGGCAGCCCCAGGAAAGGAATGCACTTTTACACGGAATTAGTCATTCCTTTAAGGAAAACTGAAGCATCTTAAGTACTTACCTCTTTTAGACACAGGAGTTAATTTCTCTGTTTTGAAATGGAAACTTAACATGTTCAGAAGTAGTTACTTGCAGCAGATAATATTATTCTCCTGTACAAAATACTCCAGTGGTTTGCATCCACCTTAGACTAAAATCCTATCTCAAAGGGCCACGTGGTTCTTGCCAGCCTCCCCACCTCTTCTTGTCCACACTCTCCAGACACATGGACCTTCCTTCAGATCCTGTTCAAGCCTTAGAGCTGCTACACCAGCCGTCTTCAGCTGGAACCCTCTCTCCCTGCTGACTTCACAGTTAACCCCTCCTCTCCCTTCAGAGCTCAAACACCAGCTCCTGAGAGAAGCCTCCCTGGTTTCCTCTCTGAAGTCACCGTCAGATCGCCCTGTTCTAATTCTCTGCAGAGCACAGTTCAGCGTCTTCTGCTTCTCCTATGTGATCACTCTTTGCTTAATGCTTTCCCACCCTAGATTGTAGGGTCCATTGCAAGAACCTTGTCTGTCTGCCTCACTGAGCTTTTCCCCAGTATTAGAATAGGCTTCAGCATAGAGTCAGGGTTCAACAAATATTTGTGAGTGGGTGAATAAAAGAATACACGAATTCTGGTGGAGATGTGATTTAGTGGCTTTTAATATTTCCCCTTCAATAAGGATTGCAAACCCAGATACCTGCAGTGGAGATGCATGGCATGCCTCAGTAAGAGAATGCATGGCTGGTCCACAGGGCTCAGACCCTGACAATTCCGCCACAGGGAACTGGGGCCGAGTGTGGCCAGAATTAGCTGATTTTTTATTGAAAGAGACACACCCCAAATCCAGGTTTTCATATGAGGTCATCAGCTTTTCAATATTGTCTCAAAATATTTTAAATACTGTTCAAGCCAACCAAGATATGTCTACCAGTCAAATTCAGCCCAAGGATCCCATTTTGCTGTGTCTCCTCTTCAGTCTTCCTTAACTTCTGGGACAATAAGAGGTGGATATTGGACAAGTTGAACTGCTAGCTTATCAGAATTTATTACATAAAGGGAAGAAAAGGAGAACAGCTTCAGGAACCCACACACGTGTAGAATTCTACACGGGTCTTAATGGGAATATCCATGTTGGCCCCATCCTAAAAAAAAAAAAGAAAGAAAAAATGAGAGCAGAAAGATCACAGCTTGGAGAGGCCAGGCCTACAGTGAGACCCCAGCACCCAGAAAACACAGGCTTCTCGTTGTGCAGTGCTGCTGGTCAGTGAAGCCGGGCCCCAGGGCAACTGTGGGTACCAGAGCCCTAAATTCTCAACCTGTGACTTTTTTTTTTTTTTTTTTTTTGTGGTACGTGGGCCTCTCACTGTTGTGGCCTCTCCCGTTGCGGAGCACAGGCTCCGGACGCGCAGGCTCAGCGGCCATGGCTCACGGGCCCAGCTGCTCCGCGGCATGTGGGATCTTCCCGGACCAGGGCACGAACCCGTGTCCCCTCATCGGCAGGCGGACTCTCAACCACTACGCCACCAGGGAAGCCCAACCTCTGATTTTTAAGTCAAGAAACCCTGCCTAGACCTTGCTGCAGTGCACTCTCTCCGTGATCAGTGTGCACTACGTGTTTACTCTTTATAGATATATTTCATTCAGTCACGTGTTCTTCCCCTCTTCCTGGGATTTCTGATGACGAGTGTTATTGATCCACCCCCAGAGGTGCCCAGCGCACTCTCAGAGTTTCAGACCCAGTATGTGGTTGCTTCTCCTTCACGTATAGACTTAAGGGGATGGAAATTTAGATCAGATGAAGTCCCTGACATGCCCCAGCTCAGGATGGAATGGTGAAAAACCCCAGGTTGGGGTCTCGGCTTTTCTGGTAACTGTCAGGTAGTCGGTGACCCTTTCTGGGCCTCAGTTTCCAAATCTGCAGAATAAGGGAGCTGGTGATGAAATGGCCTGCAGATCCCTCTGTGATGTGGCAGTCTTGGCTTATATTACTGGGTCTCACAGGTGATGCCACCTGCTCCTTCAGGTGTCACTTACGGACTTCAGTGATGCCCACCACACCTATAAGAGTAGAAGCAGCAGGAAGTGCAAGGATCCAGGAAAGAACGTAATAGGATGGGCTTCCTCCACCCGCTCACATGACCAGATCAGGCTGGTGGAGAGCAGACCCTGACACCTATTTGTAGCAGGGCCTCAGAGCCACGTGTGTCTCTTGGAAGGAAAAGGACCTTGTTCTGGACAATTCCGGGAAGGACACTGAGGAGGACTATTCTTGATCACAGACAAACTCCAAAATGTATTTGCTTCTTAATCCTTTGAATAAATGATTCATGGAATGCATGCATTTTAAGGAGTGGAATGCTTTTTGGTTGCTTTCCTGGAAACCTCCATTTCTGAATAGTCTCTAAAGACCAGTAATAAATATACACAGCCATATAGCTAAGTGATTATGAGCATGACCTTATGTGTCTGTTACATTTGCTTTAGGAAAAGTCATTAATAAATAAACATTTTCCATAAACACGCCAGATAAAATGAAGGTAATGAGATTCACTTTGAAGAAGTCAATACTGAGAATAACAAATGACGACTTTTTAGGGGATTTTCCTGTAAGTTTCCTGAAAGACTCATAAATCTCTTCCTTCACCTCCTTTTATCCATGACTATATTCTCCTGACTAAAAATGTACCCTCCTACAATTAAAAATTCACAGTCAGTTACACAGAGTTACAGGAAGATGGTGAGTGGAAAATAGCAAATAATCCTGGGAGTGAGTCTTCTTCACTTGCAAGTTCCCTTAATGCCCAAAAGGATCCAAGGCTGCAACCCTATGTCTTTTCTCAGGGCAGCTGGTGTGGAGGTGGAATCGGCAGCCAGGGATGAAGTGTTATTTCAGGAGAGTTAGAAGTGCTTTGTGCTGAGATGACTTCCCCCACTGACACTGGCTTCTGTGCCTGCAATCCCCACAGTGTCTGGCACATCCTAAGAACTCGAATGAATTACTTAAGTCTTAATGGGCCAAGGCACAGGGTCACATTTGTTTTGTCCAACAAAGTGTATGCAAAGGTCCAGGATGGAGAAGGGAGTCCCATCAGGCTTCCATAGCTTGATGAACATACACTGTAAATTTAAAGTGGTCATGGAAGGGGGGAGGGTTTAGAATCTTACAGGCCTGATTGAATCCAAGCTCCACACTTACACACAAGTTATGTGACCTTGCACAAGATATTTAATATCCCTGAGCCTATATTTTATTCTCATCCATCAGATGGAATACTGGCTAAATCAAAAAGGATGGTTGAATAAAATATCATGTGTAAATTACCGAGCACAGCACTGAACACAGCCAGTGCTCAACATATGTTTAGGTTTTTCTCACAACTCACCCCTACACACTAACCCCTTGGCTTTGATTCCTTTTGTTTTAATTCAGATTCGTCAATCCAAGTAGGAAAATAGTGTTTAACAACCTACGTGGAATTTTTTTTTCTTAATAAGTTCTTTGCATAGTGATTTATCAAAGTTTGTATTATTATTTGTTTTGGAACTTGGTGGTTAGAATCTAGAAAAAGGAACGATTCTAAGCTACAAAGAATTTCTATCTATAAAGAGTTTGGGGGTATGCGTTCACCTTTTAAAAGACTGGCCCTTGTTTGGAAAAAAACCTCTAAGTGTTCCTTTAATTTTATGGATCTAAAAGAATGTACTCTATTATTTTTCCTAGTACTTGGACATAACTATTGACATGAATGCAGTTTTAACAATGAGAAGATAATTTGTTTGAAGAATTGAAACATTGCTAGAATTAATTGAACCAAAGCCATTTAAGAATTTCATGCCTTTCGGTGGCGGGGGGCGATACGTGGGGAATATTGAGGGAAGGGTGTCTGCAGTGTCTCTCAGCTCTGTGTAACTTCAGAGGGCAGTGTGCTCTGGAAATTGAGGACAATCTAGGCTGGAGAACGTTCTTCCTACCAGAAGAGAGTTCATGCTAAGCGCCTGGCCTGCGCTTTGCACAGCCCAATGTGGACTTGGTATCATCTGTCATAAAAGACGTTACTAATGAATAAATAATCCAGAATAGACTGATATCAAGCCATTACACCTGTGTGTAAGAATGGGCTGTCTCTACGGGAAGTGGATATTTCTCTTGTTAATTATTGAAAAAAGAGGAGTAAATTCTGGGACAGGAACCAAGAGCTCAGGAGTGGATCTTAGACTGGGCTGCAGGCAAAATGTCTCTTCTCTCCCTGTGCCTCAGGATAGCCGGCATCAACTGTCCTGGGGGCCATCCGTGGAAGAAGACCAGTTCTGGAGCCACGGCAGAGCTTGCACAGGTGGGGGCTCTGAAGACTCAGCACCCAGAGCAACGGCCAGCAGCAGTAGAGGGGCTGGTACCATGGCTTTCAGAGAAGGTGCTGCCCGAGAACGCAAGGACCCATGGAGAGCACACGGCACACAGCATCAGGGGACCCGCTCTTGTCTTAGAAGGGTAAAGAGTCTTCATACATAAGCCGAGGCTCAAACCCACATCATTTGGGTAATAAAGGTAATCTAAGCACAGGATATATTCAGCTTGGACTTGGATAGTTTGTTCACACATGAATCATTTTCCTAACCGTGCTCACATCAATTGATTTGGCTGAGATAGTTTGCAAGCTGATTCTAAAGAGCAGATCCTTTCATACCTCATCACCAACGCTGGCATCCATATCAGCCCACCCAGTGAGCAAGCCTGGAGTTCTTGTGCTTGCTTTTACAAGACTTTTTTCCGCATTCTGCCTTTAACACAAAAAATATGAAAGGGAAAAATGTGTGGAGCCACAGTTATATTATTATGTTAGTTCACTTATGATATTATTTATTCACCAGATACAAATGATTTCTCCATTATAAATACGGTCCTGAATTATGCTTTAGCGGCAGAACTGGTGCTGTGTTTTATTCGTGGAAGAAGCCCCTGAGATCCCCCCCAACCCTTGGCTCAGTTGGAAAGCAGGACACTTCTGTGCGGCTGTTCACCCTTTGTTTGATCACATTTCCAGACAGAGCCCCAGCGAAACGAGGCAGAAAGAAAATCACTGGGGGCATATCTAATGCATAAGATAAACATAAGCTACTGGAAAGATGCGTAGGATCAGTAACAAGGAGAGAAAAAAAAAAACACAGAGCCCAGTTGGAACAGGGGAAGGAATCACTCACCAGTCAGCAGGGGAACTCACTGCACCTCACTCAGGCAGGTGCGCTGGGCATGTTTGCCTATTAAATCATTACTGGGATTTAAAGAGCCTGTGTAAGGCAATGCCACAGATTGATTCGCGTGCTATTTATAATTCCTTAACAATGTTTTGCAGTCAGAAAACTAGATCATGGGAATGGTTCACTGAAAAAAAAAAGTAACATATTTATTTAGTTCTCTTTGCTGAATAAAGCGGTACAACCACCTTTTGTATTTTCTCCAACGCCATAAAAATGTGTTTTTGTTATGCATAACACTATGTAACACATTGTGCTGAGAGGATTCCTGCTTCTCCCCTGGCGAGAGTAGAGGAAACGGCCTGAGGATGGAAATCGAGCCTCAGGCCTCGCACAAACTATGTTCAGGGACCCCATCCAAGACTCCGAGGGAAGACAGGCGTCGTGAGCCTAAGAGTCTTCAGACTCGCCCTTATCAGAGGCCTGGAGACCAGGAAAGAGGTGCTCAAATTGCTCTTAAACCCTGTTTCTGGAGAGCTCGGCCTGGGCCCCTTCACGAGGCTTTCTTGAGAAAGGAATCGAGGAGGAGGATGGAGGTGAAGTTCATATGTGACCCTGAACCCCCGCCCACCCCCCAGGGAACTGCAAGCTGACCACTGGCTCTGTCTCAAGTTCCCTTGGAGCCCCAGCGGGAATTCCTGTCCTTTACCGGAGATTCACCTGGGATAGGAGTGGCTGAAATTTTACAAAGCACCTTCCTTTTCTTACCCCAGGTCTGCAGAGCTTGCAGATAGGCAGTAGCTATGTTTTCCCATCGCTTCTGCAGAGTTGAAGAATCCTCTAGAGGCAAAAGATCCCCAGCTTGAGGAAAGGTATGGACATCTGCCAACCAGAAGCAGGATTCTGGGAAAGTGTGTGCTCTGAGTCACCCAGGACCATCACTGGCTCTTTCTGTCCCCTTCCCTGGGCCTCCCTGCTGCATTTGACGCTGGGGACCTTCCTCAGCCGAGCGATACCTCAATGCTGGGTGAACCCAAGGGAAGAAGAAGGAACCTCTGCCCTCAAGAAGCTCACAAATTACAGCATAAATGGTAAGGGCGCTGCTACCGGTTTCACTGGCTAGTGTAGGGAAATAAAGACAGAACTCCAAATCAGGAAGAGGGGCTAGGAAATCAGAACTCCTCCAGGACAGGGGCAATGTTCTAATGCGTACGATAGGACCCTGGGTATAATATGCCCCTAATATTTGTTACACTGAACTGACCTGGAGCCTTCCCTCTGCCCAAACACTCCCTCTTTCCACCAGCACTGCCCACCCCCTCTCCATACACTCCCTCCCACAGTGCCCCCAAGAATATGAAAGGCATGATTTGAGAAAACATTGCTGGAATGTGGGTTCAGATTCTGTAGGTTTAAGTTCTATCTCAACCACCACCTGCCCTTATAAACTCGGACAAGTGATTTCTCTTTTCTGGGTCTCCTTCCTCACCCACAAAATGACAGGACTGTTCTAGGATCTCCAACGTTGTTTTCATATAAAAGAAATCATTTCAGGACAGGCCATGAGTATAAACATGTTTTATTAATCACTATCCAAGCGTCAGGCGTTTCTATGGACACAGAGTCCATAACACAACAGAAGAGAAGCAAGGACAGTCAATCCTTCAAGCATCCTGCCAGGTGTTCTACATTCAAGAACCTCTAGTCAGTTGTATTTGAGCTCCATGATATATATTTTTTTAAGTTCTAGGTAAGTTCTGCCCACCATTTGCATACCCGTGTATAGTTGTGTATTTTGCATTAGGCCCTTGGCAGTATTTTTTCCCATGTACTCTCATGCAGGAAATTGTGTTGCTAGGGCCTCACCAACCACTGCCTTAGAGGAGAGGCTGCCTGTGGGAGATTTCACATATGACTAAGAATCACCAGAAGTGGCCAAGCTGAGCCCTGGTTCTGATTTCACACTGCTGAACAAATCTGCACGTCTGCCCATTTTTTCACATAAAAAGAGACAATGATCAAAGACTAAACCCTACAGAAATGCTTTCCACGTCAAGCCTTTTAAGAAGTAGCTCTTATTTTATGACCTATAATGGTTCATTTTTTCCCCTCATGGTTAATTCAGGGATATAATTTGTGTTGCTATCATAAATCTATCTCCTCTTATACATGCTAGTCGGTTATTGCAGGTGTGGTGAAACGCTACCCACCTCCTATCCAGAGCCTTAATGAATTCTCTCCTAGTTCAGAGTTGCCCGTTGATGGTCCAAGCAGAAAGTGAATAGCTACAAGTCCACATTTAGGAGCTAGGCTTCCAGAGTTTTAGTCCTGATTGACCATTTTAATTTTAGAAAATATTTGTCAATATGATTTCAAATATTTCATCTCCTCCATTTGCCTTTCCACTGTTTCTGGGTCTCTGTTTACACAAATGTTATTTCTATACTGTTTCAACTTCCTGTAGCTTAGCTAGCCTCTCAATCTCTCTTTTTATCCCTTCCTGGTGCTTTTAGGAGAGCTTTTTGAGTCCATCTTTCCTCTTACTTATTCTTCAGCTATATCAGTTTTGCTATTCAACCATCCACTAAATCCCTTATTTCAACAATTATATTTTCAGTCAGTGTTTCAAATTGCTTCTTCTTTTTTTTTTTTTTTTTTTTTTCTTTTTGCGGTACGCGGGCCTCTCACTGTCGTGGCCTCTCCCGTTGCGGAGCACAGGCTCCGGATGCGCAGGCCCAGCGGCCATGGCTCACGGGCCCAGCCGCTCCGCGGCATATGGGATCCTCCCAGACCGGGGCACGAACCCGTATCCCCTGCATCGGCAGGCGGACTCTCAACCACTGCGCCACCAGGGAGGTGCTTCTTCTTTATAACTGCTTGTTCAATGCTCTCCCGTACCTCTATGATGATGTCAATTGTGCTTATTTTACATTCTCAGTCTGTTTCACGTGTAATTCTGCTTTCTCTGGGCGAGTCCTGCCCACTGGTTTTCTGTCTTCTATTTAGCCTGTATTCTTCACATCCCTAACCATTTCCCTTGTAACTATCTTTTATCCTCTTAATACTAACAATTTCCTCAGCTAGTAATGTCTACTGAGAGGAGATGAAAACCTCGGATCTAGTTTCTGTCCCATTGGGAAGAGGCTCAGGTCAACCTGCAACCTAACCTTGCAACTTTAGGCTGGCTTTCTTGCCTTGTGATAGGTCAGAGACCTGCTAGAATTGTAATCTGTATTTTTTACTAAAAAAATCTGTAATTTTCTTTTACTTTTGAAATAATTATAGATTCACAGGAAGTTCCATAGACAGTATAGAGAGGTCCTGTGTACCTTTCACTCAGTTTTGCCCACTGGTTATATCTTAGGTAACTAGAGAACAATATCAAAAGAAAAACAAACAAACAAAAAAACCCAGCAGGAAATGGACATAGGTGTACAGGGTTTGTATCCTTCTGTGTCATTTTATCATGTGTACATTCATGCAATCACCACCACAATCAGGATGCAGAACGAATGTGTCATCTTCTGTCTCTGTGATAATGGCCTTGCCCTTAGGGATGGTGTAGAAATTTCCAGACCTGTCAACCTCCTGCAGTCAACTACTGACCTCCCATCCCCACTGGGCTCCTGAGCTGCCCTAGGGTAACATAACCTTGCAGCTTTAGGCTGGCTTTCTTGCCTCAAGATAGCAATGGGCTTGACAGGAATCCCTCTTGAGAAGAAAAGAGGGTACAACTAGGAATTTGTTCTCAATCCTTCTCCCTTTCTTAGCCCATGGCCCTCTCCCACTCCAGGCCGCCATTCACCCAGCTACTCTTCTTCCCACACGAGGGCTCAGCTACCATTTGTCTTTCCAAGTTTCTCAATGGTTTGATCACTTGCCCTGCCCCTGTGCCGAGAACCCTTGGATACGTATGAAATCTCTCGCTTTGTTCATGTGAACGACGCAGAAATGGTCTTGAATGGTAGCTGAACCTCCTGGCAGGCTTCCTTGCCTCCGGTCTCTGGTCCCTCTCACCCCGCTTCTCACACTAGTTACCACCAGCTTAGCCATTCCGATGCATCACCTTAGCCGGGCTCCTGCACGTTAAAATTGCCTGGTGACACTTTGTTGTCTACATGATGAACTACAGATTTTCAGCCTGTCATTTCCACAAACGGATTTCATCCTAATATCCCAGACTTTTATTTTTCCCTCTGAACCTTCTTCTCTCCAGCCCCACAAACCAAATTTCCCCTCCATTGTGAATTTCCTCTTCAGGACTACCCTTTATTTCTACCTTTCACCCACATGCCACCCAGCCAAGTTCAGTAAATGTTTGCGTGAGTCTCCCCCGCTGGGATGGTTCTTTCTGTCCCTTGAGTTCCTAAAACAAGGCTTCAAAGACCTTAACTGAGGACATATCATTGATTGCTGTCTAATATATTGAAATGTCCTCATCAGGTTATACATCCCTTGAGGGTAGGAGTGTCTGTCTTATCATGTGCATCTCTCTCCCATAGTCTTGAACATGATGCTGTGCCTACAGTTGATGGAGGCCTTCAACTAATTTCACAACTAATTTCACCATTCATATGCATACTTCTTCTGCGTTATCTGGAAACCTGGAGGCCAGAGTTCAGCTCACTCATTTTCTTTCTTCTCTCTCAGCATCATGCCCAGCTCCCAGATATTTGAAGCACTATCTAATTCTATCCTTGACATCAGAACAGCTTCAGTTCTACAGCCAAATCTATGAATAGGTGCATGCCTTCTCTCTGGCATCTCATAATAAGAACTCCAAATAGTAATAATTCATTTATTGTGCCCTGTGCTAAAAAAAAAAAAAGCCTTCCTGGGAAGTGTATGTGTTTTAAAGAACATAGGCTAAGTGAAATGACCTTGACTTATCAAAATAAGAATCTTGAAAGCAAACAGGACTCATCACACATGGGACTAAGCTTGCAGTTGTTGCTCAGAAGTAGATAAGCTCTGGAACAAAACTAATTACTTGATAACTAACCTGCCAGTTTCAGTAGGTCACCCTTCATTACTTGGGATCATCTTAAGTTTACAAGACAATTGGAAATGCTAAAGCCCTGAATAGCAATGATTACTTACGAAATACTTTGGAAGTTTGCTCCTGAGCAATGTATATTTTTCTATTCACGGTCCTGATCCCTATAGTTTCAAAGTAGAAATAGAACATCTATATGTAACTCTAGGGGCCTCAAATGCCAATACATTGAAGCAAGGATTTTACCTCAAAATCGTATAGTACATGAAAGTTTAAAGTATTGTTACTCGAAAAATCATAAGCACACAATTGCATCAGTCATTTCTATCTTTGACCTGAGATGTTTAGCCTTGTCAAATATTTTTAAAAGTTGGGAGATTTTTATCAGTGTTATATAATGGGAAAAAATAAAACATTTGGAACTAAGGGGTCCCGGTTAAAATCTTGTTCTGATAATTTTCTAGCTGTATAACTTGGGACACATGCTTGAACTCTCATAGATCCATTTTCCTATTCTGTAAAATGTGAAAAATGATACCTATTCCACGGGATAGCTGTGAGAGTTAAATCAGATAATAAGCGTGGAAATGATTAAATAGAGTACTTTGTAAACTAGAAATCATTGCACCATCATCACTTTTCTTCATTTAAAAAGTCATGGCTGGGCTTCCCTGGTGGCGCTAGTGGCTGAGAGTCCGCCTGCTGATGCAGGGAAAACGGGTTCGTGCCCCGGTCTGGGAGGATCCCACATGCCGCAGAGCGGCTGGGCCCGTGAGCCATGGCCGCTGGGCCTGTGCGTCCGGAGCCTGTGCTCCGCAACGGGAGAGGCCACAACAGTGAGAGGCCCACATACCGAAAAAAAAAAAAAAAAAAAAAAAAAAAAAAAAGTCATGGTGCCAATGTATGCATGGCCCTAAATTAGGTATCTTAATAGATCAAGAAGAGCCCATTAAAAAACATTGTATTTGGACATATTTTATAATTCACTGGACCACTATCTCTAATACTCAAGGACACTGGTTTTACATTAACTAATATAGTTCAAACATTCAAAGCACTTACCTCCCAAGGATACTGTCTAGAAATCTTGATATAGTCCCCTAAGAATAATTAAATGAATGAGTGTAGCACCAGCAGTAAGAGGCCTCCTGGCCTTGCCAGGTGTTGGATTGATCGATTGATTGATTGATTGGCTGTGTTGGGTCTTCGTTGCTGCATGTGAGCTTTCTCTAGTTGCGGCGAGTGGTGGCCACTCTTCGCTCTGCTGCTGCGGGCCTCTCATTACAGTGGCTTCCCTTGTTGTGGAGCATGGGCTCTAGTCATTCAGGCTTCAGTAGTTGCAGCACATGGGCTCAGTAGTTGTGGCTCGCAAGCTCTAGAGCATAGGCTCAGCAGCTGTGGCTCATGGGCCAGGTGGTAGATTTTTGATGTGTAAATTTACCCTGGGCTCTCCTTGTCTAGTCCCTTGATACTTAGAGAAAGACCTCCTACTTTATGCAGAAACCACTCCAAAATCATCTCAGAAAGATGAGAATAGTATGTATTTTTTCAAGGGTAGGAGGAAATAAATTGATCATGCATATCAAGGCTAAGCAATCCAAGGTTTTTTAAGGAAAATGCTTTGTAAAACTTCTTTAAGAAAGAAATTCCAGTGAAAGAATAAAAAGAAATTATATCTCAAAGAAGAGGGGTAAAGGAAGAAAAGCTATGTATTCAGTGTTTGAAGTAACTTTGTATGCAGACTCTTCGGAACAATGTCTATTCCCTTTACTTATTTTGGTTATTCGGACTTCTCTAATAAGCTATTATGAGGTCTCTTAAAAATTATTTTAATTATTATTAAGGAAAAATTTTTAAAATAAACACATTTTCCCACTATCTCATTTGATGGCAGAAGAGAAAGAAAGCAAATCAAAGACATATGGTAAAATTACAGACTATGGTTAAGTATCTCCAGTGGCCTGATAGGTTGTTCCAAGGTATATTTTATTTAATTCTACTGAGTGGTATTGAGCTGCTCAAACCAGAACTATGTGTTAAATTGTATTTCTTTATTTGCCCACATCACAATTCAATAATAGTTAATAATAAGAGTTACCATTTATCATTTACAATGGGCCATGCCCTATGTTAACATCTTTACGTGTGTTATGTCCCTAAATCTCCAAAATGGCCTTTGAAGTAGACACCTTTCATGTTCATACTTTCTAATACGGAAAATTAAGTGATCATGCCCAAGGTCACACATCCTATAAGAGGAAGATTCCAGGTCACGCTGGTAGCAATGCTAACAACACTTACGGTGCTACTGCATGCAGAAAGTGCCTATTAGATATTAGTTGATTATGGTTTTGACAGAATACAATGAAAGTACACTTACTTATAAAAAGTTATCTGCCACATGACTGTATTTCTGTAGACTTGAATTAAAAAACAAAATTGAAGCTATATTGAATGTATAATATTTGATTAAATAGTTTCAGACAGCCAAACTAAGTCTAGCATAGGAAAATTGCACCTAGATCTAGCTCTAATAAGTAATCTATATTCTGACATCATTTTACTTTTGAACAGTTAAATTACATAGGGGACTAGAATCGGAGACAAGGTACTAAGGAGACTCTCTCCCATACTTAATATGCAATGATTAAAGGGTGAAATAGCCCCGACCTTGAATTCTCTCACAGTTTAGGTTATGCCCTGAACGTTACATTTATGCTGTAATTTTGTTTCCTTTTGGTGTAAAGAAAGAAACTCTTATGGGCAATGCTTATTGAGCTGCTGTGGTCAAATCTTTATTAAAAAGAGCGTATTGATTTGCAGATTATGACTGACCACATATGAACCCTTCTTTCCAGTGACATTCTTAGTTAAGGTATTGATTAAGGGCGTTTCATGCAGAAAGCATTTTTCTTGTCCGTTCAGTTATGCTGGCTTTTGTAATAAGCTAATTTGATTTCCTTTTTTAACCTTTGTTTGATTAGGGGAACAGACATTTGCATTAAAATTCAAGAGAGATGAAGTCTGTCATCGATCTTGACTTCCTCGTGGACCTCTTGTACTCAGTGAAAGATGATTTAGAGAATGTCAAGAGTCTGGAACAACCGTAATTAGAGAGAAAAAAAAATCGCTTCAGACTTACACACCAGTAAGGGCTTATTTGACAGAAAGGGCAATTGCATTTGGTGGATATGTTTTAGAGAAATCAAATTCAGGAAGTTTAATCTTGTTCTTAGGCCAAGTCATTAAGAGAGCTATGAGATGAACTGCCATTAATAGAGTACTCCTTAGTTAAACCAAAACATTTCCAAACAACTGAAGAGGTTAAACAAAACATGTACATTGTTACCTGCCACAAAAGAGGACAAAAAGTAAATTCTAATATTTCTTTATAAGCATGTTCCTGGTAAAACACTAACCTCAGGACAAGTTTGTGATTTAATCCCCTATTGCTGTCACTGAGAATTGTGGGGATAAAACCCATATCAGCTCAAGTCTTCCACTGGTATACCCCAGGATTAATCAGTCCTCTTTTACGATAACACTCAAAGATATTTGCAAGTTCTTATAGTTGCCCTTGACTCTGGATCCTTTTCCTAGAGAGGAAATTAATGTATTTTGTGGCTTCAATAGCGTAGATGCATTGCTTATTCCTGAAATCCCCTCTAAAGATCTTTATTTGGATCTTCTCTGGAAATTAAGACTCTTACCATTTTCCGAGGAGTTCCACTGGGCTGGGGATTTTCAGTTCAAGGGGAATTCACCTACAGTGAACCTAGGGGTGTAGTAGATGTTCAGTGGGATGCATGGAAACTATATTAGATGGGCCCACCCGTTCCTTTTGCTATAGCTACTCAGAAAGTTTTCCAGCTGATACAGGAGTTAGAAAAAACAAAAGACAAGAAAAGGAAATAACTTGCAAGCAATTGGTGCAAAATTTCTGATTCCCAATGTAATTGGGAACTCTCTTAACTCAATTGATAAATTCTCATGATTCTACGTCCCTTGGTCAGCATGTCTTCACTAATTTCTTTCTTTCTCTGGAAAAGTCATGGAGTACACTTACTGAAAGTACCTTCCCGTTATTCATTGTTCTGCCAGAGGTGGTTCATCTCCATTCCACAGTTTCCTGATTTCACAACTTATAGTTGTGGTTTAACAATCTTTTTATATTAATTTTTAAATGAATGTAAATTGATGTATTTTCTCCTTTAACATAACATAAGCTAAGATACTAGGAAACCAACTGCTTAAAAACTCAGTTCAATTTGGAAGTAGATATTTGGCATTTGGCATTAGAGATAAATCTAGTGTTTCCTTTCTTCTGTGAGTAATATTATACAATAGTACACATTTTAAGGGCTGCAGAAGAAATACGATTGTTCATATGTGAAACATTTCTAAATTAATAAAATAATACAACTACAATTACTTTCCCATTCCATGAAGTTAGGTTCTTTTACAGTAAAGACGGCACTATTTTTATTTTATTTCTAACAAATAATTGAGATGAAAAATGTTCCATTTATGGTAGCAAGTTTTCATACCGTTAATGGTATGGAAGTAGATTATCCATAAAACATGGCAGAAGAATGTAAGAGAAGTATTCTCATATGTCCCATATGGGCAAATCATTAACTGTTCTTTCATGTTGTGAACCCAGAAGTATCCTTATTATATTTTACATTGTGTTAAAATCAATATAATGTAATATAAAATTCATCCAGAGGATAATGTATTTATGTATTCCTAAGGCGTTTTTAGTTGAGACATTTACTTGGACTTTAATTTTAAAAGAATAACACTGCTTAGCTTCTACCTGCATTGTTCCTCCCGTTTTATTGCAGCCTCTAGTCCTGGCACCTGGGAAATCCATCAGACTCTTCCCAATGGAGGTTTAGGGGGCAGACACATCATTTTTTTAAATCTTCAGTTGCCCTTCAAATCCACTGAACAGAATTCCTTATCTCCTAACAAAGATTTTACTAGAGTATTTTATGTGTAATTCATCAGGCTAGCTGCCAAAATTTCCAAATTTATTTTTAAAACGTAGGAGCTTTGTGGCAGACAAGCTCAAGGTTTAAGAGGCCTGATTTTGCATGCTTTTCATTTTCCCCGTGGCCTCTGAAGTCTAGTTTATTGGTAACCACCACGTTACTATTCCTGTCTCAACTGACTCCTCATTACTCAAAGCCAATAATAATTGCTAAATATGACTAATATCACGTGGAAGGTCGCAAAGTTCACTTCTTCATTCCAGCTCAAAATGTTTTCAAGGTTAATAGATTGATTTTGAGCTGATATGATGCATTTATAAAATGGGAGAAAATGAAGAATTTGGCATCACCAATATGTGGATAGTTTCAAATGATTCATTTGTTACATTTGGACTGTAGCCATGAAATTCATTTGATATATATCACATAGTTATATTCTGACCTAGACAATGGAAAATAAATTACTGATACATTTTAACATTAGACAATTTTTCGAACACACACACTATTCCAGGATGAAAATTAGGGCACTGTAACTTACTGACTATTCCAGCTGAGGGATACCAGGCATCTAAGATAGAGCCTAAGCACTTTCAAAGATTGAGACTACACTATAACACAGCTCAGTTAAAGCTGTAATTCTAAGAGGCTAGTTGCTGATTGCATCCCTTGGTGTCCTTGCTTGGAGGAAGGACAAATGAAATTCCTGACCTCATCTCAGTTCTGTGCTTCCTGCACTTTGTGGCACCCAGGTTTTGGCCCACAGAATCTTCTGTTTTGCCCACACTCTTGATTGGACTTGGCAAGGACTCTAGGGTCCCAGAGAGACCTTTACTACCTGCCTTTCTGATCCTGCCCAATGCCCGCTCTGAGCCCGTTCCCACAGTCTGTTTCTGAGTTTGAATTTCAAATTCAGTTTGATGAGCTTGTGGAGCCCTGGCATCTGGCCCGGCTTTGCCAGAACCTGGCCCGCCAAACAGAAGGCAGAATTTCCTGGGAGAGTCTCCCAAGTCTCAGTAGGCTTCCTGGTCCTCATTAAGAACGAGTCACGGAGACCTGCAGTCTTTTCCTCTCAAATGTTGTTCAATTCGCCATTCCTCTTTATTCCACGAGGCCTAGATCACTCAACGCCCCCTCCAGCAGACAGCCTTTATCTTCCTGTTCCTCCCATCTTACTTCCTGGTTAATTAGCCCAACCACAGTGAACATCCTTGCCATCTTCTCCAGAAACAGTGCCAGTGAGCTCCCCTTGCCTACAGAGCTGCACACAAACCCCTCGGCTTGCTCTCGGTTTTCCAGCCTGTGGCACCACGTTCCTGATCCTGCTGTTCTTGGGGAAGGGATGGCTCTGGGATCCGCCCTTGACTCAGCTCTCCCCTCACTGTGTGAACGTGGGCCGGTCGCTTAATCTAGCCAAGCCTTCCTTTCTCAGCTCTGTACAAAATAACACCTGCCTCTCACACTGTTGTGAGGATTAACCACACAATGCAGACAATTCCTAGCATGCTCCATGAATAAGGCAAGGGCTCCACGCACTTGTAAGAAGACTTCGTTACCGGCCTGCAACTCTCAGCACTGCTCGAAGGCTCTCTACCTGCTTACTTCCACTCACTCTTTAAGGCCGTGTCAGATTCCACTGTGATGAAGACAGATAGACTCTCATGACACGGAGGTGCTTGATCACATCCTATTCTTATCATTTCCTAATTTTTCAGGGGTGACTGTCTTGTCTTCCCCAATAGATTACAAGCTCCAGGAGGGCAAATGAAAATCCCATCCTCTGTCACTAATTTTTTGTTGCTTTTTGGCCTCATCTGCTCTGCGCATTCAGCATCCCCTTGCCCCAAATATTTCTGAGGCCCTCTGGATGCATCTACAGTGTCCATCAACATTTCCCCCTTGTGGCCTCCAGCCTCCACTGAGCACCCTAGGCCTCGTCCTCCAGGGCTTCCCACACCATCTCCACAAACCATTTCCACAGGCACTTCTGCCTCTGCAGTGGACGCCGTCACCCCCCTTGTCCCCATCACGTCTGCCTTCCCCGGAGGTTGTCATGTCCACTGACCATCATCTCACTGAACTGGGGCCCCTGAGTCCTCCTCCTTGTGCCCCAATGTCTCAGGAGAGCTTTTAGGAAAACAGTCCTTATTTAGGGAAACATTTTTCACGAGAGATGAGTTTATGGGAAAGCAGCCAAGAAAAACCCAGAGTGACAGATGCAGAATTCCCTACTCCGACCGGTAAGTGAGGCTTTGCTACTGGATTAAGTCTGTGGATCTGGTTGCCTCTTTCCTGAGGCTGCGTTTGCTTCCAGGAGCCCTCAGTACCTCAAGCAAGCAGACTTCTAATGAGCCCTGTTCCACGTCCCCAGCCAGGTCTCCTTTCCAGCACCAGCATTAGCTTATAGGACAGGTGTCACAGTCCTTAACAGCACCCTGCTGGACACACACAGAAAAATCAGCTAAAGGGACTTCCCTGGCGGCCCAGTGGTCAGGACTCCGCGCTTCCACTGCAGGGGGCCCGGGTTGGATCCCCGGTCAGGGAACTGGGATCTCACAGGCCTCACGGCATAGCCAAAAAATAAAGGAAAAAAATCAGCTAAAGGTCAGTGGACCAAGTATCTTATCATGTAATATAAATAAAATAATTTGGGGCATTAAAATGAATCTGTACCATGAAATTTTATTTATTTAATTCCTGTTTTGAATGTCTTAAATTGTTCGTCTCTTTTTTTATAAAAGTAAGACTAAAGGAACATAATGTCTGTTATTCAAAACATGCATATAGGGCAATTTATAGCACATCTAGCTTCAAATAACCAGGTTGAGAAAGATTAAACTTTGCAAAAGCATATGTTCAAAGAAAAACTGATTTTTTTTTTTTTTTTTGCACTTTAGGTAGCAAACACCAAAATACTTCCAAACCCTACAATGAGGAGGCAGCGTTAAAGAATTTTGCTAGGAATCCTTCTGAAGCTACAAAACGTCCTCTGGCCAGAGAATTCAAACTGCTCCCTCACCATTTTGGTGTCATAATTTGGTGCAGGTGAACCTCATCTCCAGTCTGGGATGCTTCCAATTCTTCTGTTAACTACCCCTAACCTTCCCTGGGAAGGCCAAGGCCATCCTAACAGGCATCAGGGGAACCTCGGTGCCAGAGGCCTGGTCTGCAGGAGTCCTCTCTGATTGTGAAAAAGAAGTAAGAGAGGGAGTGGGGTAGTTTGAAGAAAATAAAAAGTCAGGGAGAGAAAGCAAAGTACTATGTTTCTCTATGGCTGACACTCTGGTTTTTAGTCTCCTAAATACAATGGCTTTACCTGGTTACTTTAAGGCCTTCAAATCTGAATATAACATCCTACACAAACACGTACCCCAGATAGATGCATATGCACACCTTCACACAGACTCTTTCAGAATTGAAAATATTAAGACGAGCCAACAAGGGATTAATTTCACTGCTGTTGCCATTTTCTGGTGACGTAAATTGGGGGCAGGAACACTATGGAATTGAATTTCCACATGATATGATATACAGACTAGAAAATGGCATGCACAGAACATTAGAATCAGAAGCGACCTTGGAAATCATCTAATTCAATTTCCTCAATTTGCAGATAAAGAAACTAAGGTCTCGAGAAATGAAGTTGTTTGTTCTGAGTCAGGGAAATATTCAAAGTTAAGGCTGGAATTAGGACCCATTGCTCTCTAAAATCTACCTCGATTTCCCCTCTGAACAGCTGTAATCTTTTGCCCAATTTGGGGCCTTAAAGCTGAAGTTGCCTTCTTGACCCTAATGTTGTACTAGGGTATTTGCTAAGAGGTAGCCTGCTCAGGTGTAAACACGCTTTGTGGTTTTCACACCTCCTATGTTTAACATGTTACACAATAACTGAAAGATTTGAAAGAAATTTAATTGATACTTTCCTTATTTCTAGTGTTCAGTACTTTCATTTTTGAATTATCTCTCTTTCTCTACGTCTCCCTGCCTTGGCCCCAATTTTGTTGAGAAGTCATTTCTGAAGCTTGAAGTTTTAGTAACTTTAAGCTATTGTCGGGAAACACAGGAAAATCAGTTGGTAGGAACCCCATTAGCCATGCCTGCAAGTCCTGTTAAATTACGTGCTTGTTGCTTTTTGCTGTTTAATTCCATAAGATCATCCTTCTATCACTTACCTTGGGCAGAAACTATGGAGACAATAGACAATCTTGGCAGAAACTGAAGAGGAGCTGTTGCCAGGGGGTGGGGGAAAAATGGATGTAGCTGACAAATTACAGGGTTGCCTATTCAGTCATGAGAATGGAAACATGTCTGTGGATCAATGTATGAAAAGGCTATTTAACAGGATGGGAGAAGTCACTTGAACACCTGTTTCCTCGGCAATTGAATGCGCTGATGCCGATCACTCACAGTCTGAATCTACTCTCCGAGCAGAAAATGACCTCATCCCTTATTCTTTAAGGATTGAAGCAGCTAACAGGGTCTATTTTTAACAGGACTGGGAGCAATCAGCATGGCATTGACTGCTAGGAAAATTTGTCTTAGAAGGTTTGGCCTGAGGCAGTGGGGAATCAGAGCCAGGAGAGAAGTTGTAAGCTTGTATGAGCACGAGCACTTGAAATGAGAAGGGCGGAAAATAAAAATTCTGAATAGAAGGCGAACTCATTTTACCCTGAAAGTTACTAAGCCTAGAGCCATAAATGCCTCTTTATCTTGCAATCCATTCTCGTCATGGAAAAGTTTGTTTTGAACTGTAGCTGTCTGTGTTGACTTTGGTAAGGTGGAAATTCAAGCTTATTTATAGGGAAAGGATTCAGAGTAACCTTGGCAGGGCTCAGCTCCGAGCTTCACTCGTTCCCCAGGGAAGGGCTCCCTTTACCAGGACCATGCGATGACATCTTAATATAAGCCTATTTCTTTTCTGCATTTCTCCAAAACTTTAGGCTTCCTCCATGCAAATGTGTCACGATTGCATTTCATCAGAGACTCTTAGAGAGCTTGGTTTTATCCTTTTCCATGTACCTGAATCAACACTGTGTCTGCAAAGAACACAATATCATGATTATCTTGGCCTCTGAAATGTATGTTATAGTTTCCTTTAGCTTTTCTCTTTCCCCAGGGATGAATGATGCATCTAGAGCAGAGTTCCAAGTAGCTTACAGCTTTTCTGAAATAAAACTCAGTCTCTTACTGTATCCCAAGTTTCTGGCTGATCCTTGACTTACATTTGGTAAGAGCCTCTTCAGTTAGACACTGATACCTTCAGGACTCCCAGGGGTGCATCTCACTCAGGTATTTCCCCCACATTTGACAGTACAGGGGGAGAGACACGTAGAACTGCTGTAAAATGGGGGGAAATACCCGAGTGAGATGCAACGTGGTAAGTTATAATAAAATAATATATAGGATGTTGTGGGAGCTTGAAGAATGTGGCAGTTAATTTGGTCTGAGGGAGGGAGTCCAAGGAAGGGCCCATAGAGAAGAGATGTCTGGGCTGGCTCTTGTGGAGGGAAGAGTGGGTGTTTCAGTCAGGAAACAACATTTGCAAAGGCCCAAAGGTGTGAAGATATGTGACACATTCAAAGAATAGCCAGTAGTCTGATCTGGCCAGAGTGTGAAGTGCATGGGGTAGGGAAGGCGGGCGCTCGGGGGGAAGCAGTAAGACCTGAAACCAGAAAGGTGGGGTGGAGCTGAACTGTAAAGGGCTCTCTACCGGGTGCCAAGGGCTCTGAACTTCTTTTGCTGAAGGGCAGAGAACCCCTTGACTTATCAGAGCCGTTTTTCTTCATGGATGTGGACATCACTTGATTCTTACCTATGGGGGTTTTGCCTCTATGGGTCTGGTAACGTGTTCTTTAAACCCTTTCATTTTCCTCTTAGGCAACCAGGAAGACTACACTTCACAGCTTCGCATGCAGTTAGATAAAGCCGTGTGATGAAATGTGGGCAAATACAATAGACGTTACTCTTAGAAACCTCAAGTGGAGAAGTCTGAGACTTCAAGAGATGGCAGGCTCACTAGATGCAAGGATCGTGGATCCCAGAGTCACTGTGGGAGGCTATCCACCAAATCCTCAACTGGACTTGATTGAGACATAAACTTTCTATGCCATTAAGCTACTGAATATCAAAGATCATCCATTACAGCAGTTCACCTCTCCTGATTCAATGGCTGAGGAAATTCTTAGGGCAAAAGTAGCCGCTTGCACAGATGGAATACCCCAGTGTGTGGACAAATACCAGTGACACCCACTCACTTTTCTCCAGAAGGACTCTCCGAGCGTGGCCATTGCAGCAGATTCTCTCTGACTCTCACTTACTGCCAATAGGTGTGTGCTGCTTCCCTCATCCTTTCAGCCCTGGTTGACCATATCCATAAGGCAATACAGGACCAGCTCCATCAAGTCAAGTCATCTCTCCCCTTGTTCCTCCTACACCGTACACATCATTCAGGGTGTGGGTTGTGTTTTATGACTCTTTCCTCAAGGCCGCTCTTGACTCCATTTTAATTTGATTTAATCTGTATATAAAGATATTTATTTAGGGAGCATTTGGGAGCTGCACTCTGTAATAGGTCTAAGCTCCATGCCTCTCTGGAGATAAGTCTAAATGCAAGTTACAGAAAATTCTTCTACCAGACAAATCTGAGCCAGTTCTGAAGAAACGTGAGTGGTAAAAGGATGAAGAGTCAAGAATGAGGAGGAGACCATATTTGGAATTCTAACACTTGCCTGTGATGGGCTTGTAACATGTGGCTTTAATCCCAGTTTTCCTGACCATGTTGTTTAACAGGAGCTGGATTCCCTTTGAATCCACTCAGGCTGATAATGACATATCTTTTAGGATTTGTCCTGAAAGATTGCCTTATCTGGGGCTTCCCTGGTGGCGCAGTGGTTGAGAGTCTGCCTGCCGATGCAGGGGACACGGGTTCGTGCCCCAGTCCGGGAAGATCCCATACGCCGCAGAGTGGCTGGGCCCGTGAGCCATGGCCACTGAGCCTGCGTGTCCGGAGCCTGTGCTCCGCAACGGGAGAGGCCACAACGGTGAGAGGCCCGCGTACCACACACACAAAAAAAGATTGCCTTATCTGGGGTAGGATTCATGAATTTGAACTCTTTTCATGATCTGATACCTTAAGTTTTCCTATTCTCAGGTTCTGGCTGAAAGTGTAGCAAAGCAATTCACAGAGGAGGCTGAGAGTTTATTGAACATGCTGTGATTGGATTACCTTCATGGTTTCAATATCCCTGCATTGAGCTTTATGATCTCACAAGTTACAACTGGCATCAATTTAATGAATTATTTCTTGAGGAAATCCATAACATCATCTTACAAAGCTTTATTATTGCCATATTTGAGTCTTCTACTAAAATTGTTTTTATTAAAGCCTGCTGAAAATTTAGACAAGATGGTATGGATAGTTCACAAAAATGAGAGCTCCCAAAGGAGGCATCTGGAAAATGATTCAGCATCCTGGGGTAAGACCCCCTAGGACCACATCTTGGCTCTACCAATAAGGACTCCAGGACCTCGGTCAAGGCACTCAACCTCTCTGAGCCCCATGTCCTTCTCTATGGAGAGAGTTACAACATATCTATCTCATGAGGCATGGAGATTGCACCATTTGTTCACAACTACCATTTCCTTCTCCTCTTTTCCAGTTTTCCCTGTAGACATCCTCATCCCACTGACTGGGGCTTGGTTGCGTGACCTGCCAAGATGGTCCATAAGCAGATGAGCCATTTGCGTCATCTGAGCAGAGGTTTTTAGAGGCATCGTGTGTTCCCCTCAGCTCTTGTGTTCTGCCCCCCATCCGGAGGCCATCAAGTCTCAAGCGCTGGCTACTTCTTCAGCCTAGTTCTGGAATCAGAAGACACATGGAGCAGAACCAGAATGAGTCCAGCAGAGCTGCAAGTGTCCAGAAATTCCAGAACTTTTAGGGTTGAACATTGAAACTCTCAGTTCTCACAGGTAAAAGAGTCTCAAATTAAGACAAGGATTGGGCATAGATCCAACACGCCTGTTGTTGAGTCTGCTCATTAGATGTACATGGCCCTAGTAAATTATCTCAGTTGACAAAATGTCTCTGGGAAAAGAGAGTAAGGTGCAGTCATCTAAATCTTAATGAGATCAAAGTACCTTTGGAGGCATTTCTTGAGAAGTTATGGGTGTGGCTGTTGACTTACATGGACCTTACTGGGATCAAATTGATTAAAAATGAAAGCAGTTATGTAGAGAGAGAGATTACCAAAAGCACCACCAGCCTGGATTAGAAGAGACTATAAGTGTTCAAATCACAAAATAACGCTTGGGTCCCCAATCTCTTGCAGATGTTTAGCAGTCTGAGACGGCTTCTCAGCCACAAATGGCATGCTTTCCAATATTCATTTCAGGAGAGACCAGGAAGCGTAATGGAAAAGGAAGAACTGTCCAGAAGGTGGAGTCAGGCACCATGGAGAACACAGACTTAGAAGTGACTCCCAGAGAGTGTAACTGGAAGAAATCAAGGAGCATTCCCTACCATCAGGGTCGGGGAGCTTGCAGCAGTCACTCAGTGGAATATCGGAAATGTATGAACCAGTGACTGGCATGGACCTCCCATTCTCCCCATTCTTTAATAAGGGGTCCCTACTCCACCACTGTGTGATCTTGAGTGTTTGGGAAGCAGGGGACAAACAACTTGTCAAATATAAAATAGATAGTTAGCGGGAAGCAGCCACATAGCACAGGGAGATCAGCTTTGTGCTTTGTGACCACCTAAAGGGGTGGGATAGGGAGGGTGGGAGGGAGGGAGACGCAAGAGGGAAGGGATATGGGGATATATTTATATGTATAACTGATTCACTTTGTTATAAAGCAGAAACTAACACACCATTGTAAAGCAATTATACTCCAATAAAGATGTTAAAAAAAAAAAAGGGCAGAAAGCAAACCTGATGTGTAGCTCCAGATTCTGGGTTTCTGAGCCCAGTGCCTGGTAGTTTTGAATATCTTAGGGAGAGGTGAAAGTGTCTTGTGGCAGAGAAGCAACTGAGGGCGGATTGCATTCTTTGTTCATAGCTTTTTGTCTTCTCCCTGCCATGGCCAACCTTCTCCTTAGATAATATGCTTGCTTGCCACACTTGCTTTGGGTGTGGCTGTGTGGCTTGCTTTGGGCAATGGGACAAGAATGGATGGGATGTTTGTCATGCCTGAACAGATGATTCCAGAAGCACTGCAAGTTTTCACCAGCCCTTTGCTGTCCCAGAGAGCGGCCTCAACCTGGTTTTCAGAATGAAAAGAAGTTTGGAGGCCAGCACAGGCCAGCAGAGCTGCAGCTGACCCTCAGCCCTAACGTAATGAGCCTGAAATCAGTATTTGTTTTTGTAATCCTCAGAGATATTGAACTTGTTTATTACAATACCAAAGCTAACACATGAAAGTTTTGAGAATTTGATATGATAATAGATGCCTAATACAGTGCCTGGCACAGCCTACTTCAAAATAAACGGTAAATTCTCTCATTGGTGTTATCTCTATATCCCCATTAACCTCCAATAGCTCTAGGAGCAGAAGTAGCATTCTTTCATATGTATTGAATGATTGGAGTTATTGAAACTTATACCTTTTATAAAGTTAAATAAGGTGACTGAAATAGAGAATCACTTCACCAATCCTTATAAAAATCTAGTGACACCTTGCAAATTGTAAGGGACATATTTGTTTGATCTATATTTGAAATACCTGGACCAACTCTGCCCATTCTGGAGGAATCCCCAACAACTTACAAGGCTGTCTCCTGCCTCACAGGCACTACCTGCAATGAGTGATAGCCAGATCAAATCACCATGGGATGTAGTATGCAAAGATACTGCAAGAAAAAAGACAAAAAGAAACAGAGTGTGTGTTGGGGGAGTGGTGACAAATTAAAAAGCATTGCACCACAGACCAGGCAAAAAATGGCATCCAGTGTATCACCATGAATTCACAAAAGGAAATAAACCCACTGATTTATAAAACAAGAGTTTAAAGTTGGGTTATGAGGACCCATTAGGAGATGAAACAAACCCTCACAAAAATATGAAGAACTTTGGGGTTTTTTTGTTTGTTTGTTTTTAATTTATTTATTTATGGCTGCGTTAGGTCTTTGTTGCTGTACATGGGCTTTCTCTAGTTGCAGTGAGCAGGGGCTACCCTTCGATGCACTGCCCGGGCTTCTCATTGCAGTGGCTTCTCTGTTGCAGAGCACGGGCTTCAGTAGTTGTGGCATGTGGGCTCAGTAGTTGTGACGCACGAGCTTAGTTGCTCCACGGCATGCAGGATCTTCCCGGACCAGGGCTCGAACCTGTGTCCCCTGCATTGGCAGGCAGATTCTTAACCACTGTGCCACCAGGGAAGTCCCAGTAATATGAAGAACTTTGGAAGAAGCACAAAGGAGAATAGACACTGCTGAGAACACAGTAAGGAATGTGGAAAACAAGAGTGAGAAAGTAAAATAGAAATAAACAAGAGCAGGAATGGATTGGAGATAAAGGGTAAATATAGAAGACATATTAATGAGATCCAGACTTAATGGGAGACTTGAATCTAAATTTTAGGCACATCTTATTCCAGGATAAAAAACTTACATCAAATTATCAACACTGAGACACATCCTAGTAAGGCTACTGGATAACAAAGAAAAAGAAATATTTCCTAACAATGGGAACATTCTAAAATAACAAAATTCAGAGGAAAAGGAGTATATAAAGAGGAAAGTAATGTAGGTTTAGAGAGTTCCTTACCTCCACAGCCAGGCATCAAAGCTGATAAACCAAGTAATAGGAGTTTATTTTAAAATAAACATTGGACTTCCCTGGTGGTCCAGTGGTTAAGAGTCTGCCTGCCAATGCAGGGGACACAGGTTCGATCCTTGGTCTGGGAAGATCCCCCATGCCGTGGAGCAACTAAGCCTGTGCACTGTGACTACTGAGCCCGCACGCTCTAGAGCCCTTGCACCACAACTACTGAGCCCGCATGCTGCAACTACTGAAGCCCATGCACCCTAGAGCCCATGCTCCACAACAAGAGAAGCCACCACAGTGAGAAGCCTGTGCACCGCAATGAAGAGTAGCCCCCGCTCGCTGCAATGGGAGAAAGCCTGCATGCAGCTATGAAGACCCAGTGCAGCCAAAAATAAATAAATTAATTAATTAAAAAAATTTTTTTAAAGCAGTAAGCTCGTAGAATTAAAAAAAAAAACATTGAGAAGAATAATAAAAGTCAAAGAAAATCAGCTAGTAGAGGGAATATTGGGGAGAGGAAGTAAACATTAGTGATTTCAACATTAATAAAGTAAGGAGTCAAAGAATGCTGATCAGGGCTTCCCTGGTGGCGCAGTGGTTGAAAGTCCGCCTGCCGATGCAGGGGACATGGGTTCGTGCCCTGGTCCGGGAAGATCCCACATGCCACGGAGCAGCTGGGCCCGTGAGCCATGGCCGCTGAGCCTGTGCATCCAGAGTCTCTGCTCTGCAACGGGAGAGGCCACAACAGTGAGAGGCCCGCATACGGCGCAAAAAAAAAAAAAAAAAAAAAATGCTGATCAAAGAAACAGAGGTCTTAAGTATACTATATTTTATAAAAACAAACAACTAGATAAAGTATTTAAAAATTTTCATATTATCAGCAAAAAGAAAAACACAGACCACACAGTGAAAGATAGAAATGGAAGTGTTAATAAAAATCAGAAGTATATCATTAATTATGACAAAATTAAGATCTGTCATATCCACTTCAAGAAATTTATCCTACAAATATATTAATATATGTGTAAATGATGTATGTAGAAAGATGTCTACTGAAGAGTTGTTTGTAATATCAAAAGACTGGGAACAATTTAAAAGTCTATTAACAACAACTGATTAAATAAATTATAACACATCCATGAAATGGAATACTATACAGCAGCCAAAAAAATTGAAGCAGCTTCAAAATCAAATTGTTAGCTTTCACAATAAGGTAGAGAGCACACAACCATTTGTATGAAATATCATATGCCCATATAACATAGGAAGCTCTGTATGTGTGTGTACAGATATAGGCATTGACTATCTCTGGAAGGATAAAGAAATGGGTAAAAACATGTCACCAGAGAGGGAAACTGGGTCTGTGGGGGATGAAGACAAGAAGAGTTCACCATGTACTCCTCTCTACTTCCTGAATCATGTGCCTGGGAACATTCTATCTAGTCAAAACCATATAAATTAAATTTACAACCACCAATCTACTCTTGGTAGATTATTGATTGCCAGGGGATGCCGGGAGAGGGAAATTGGGACTGTCAGCTAACATTTACGGGTTTTCTTTTGGGGATCCTGGAAATGGTCTAGAGTTAGTTTGATAGTTGTACAAAACTGTAAAATATGAAAAACTACAGAATTGTTTAAGATGGTTTAAATGGTGAATTTTATGTTATGTGAACTTTATCTCACTAAGAAACAGAAAACCTTTCTTTTCATAGGAAAAAATATATATTTGTTTGTTTGTTTGGCTGTGCCTCATTGCTGGCAGGATCTTAGTTCCTGGACCAGGGATTGAACCTGGGCCACAGCAGTGAAAGCACCAAGTTCTAACCACTGGACTGCCAGGGAACTCCCATTCATAGGAAAATATTTTAAACTGAGTATGAATAAACATTATTTGGTTTTAACAAACACACACAAAATTAAGTAATTTACAGAAGGCAAAGATAACCTTGATCATGTTATGCAGGTGTCAGTTTATAAAGGGTTGGGAAAGGGAGATGATTTGACTCAATAATTCCCCACCAAGAATGCCTCTGAGTGCTCTGAGTGTCCAGTCTGCTTCTGTGTCCCATTGAGAGTTCAGGTTTCACTTTTGCCTTGGAGTCACTTAGAGCTTGACTTAGAAGGGACTTGAACCCAGAGATCACCCTTGAACTAGATAGAAACGGTCCAGACCAGCAGCCTAATGCCTGCTTCAGGAGAGGGTAGAAAATGGACACACTCTATGCGTGCCAATCAGACACAAGGAAGCTGAGTGTAATCACACTGAAGCCACAGTTAGAGGTACGGAGTGCCAGACCAGCCTGTAAGGCCATTGCTAAGTGCTCTTCAATTTCTAACATTTCTAACTGAATGTCCACCCCCACCAAGAGCTCCCTTTTGCAGACTTCATTTGAAGTGAGAAAACGTCTTGCTTTGCCTCTAGTGTGTGGATTTTTTCAGCTCTCTGCTAATAGATTATAATCTCTAGACCTAGGTCTGAAGGACAATTTACACAAGACTCTTCAAATGGTAGTCCACAATTTGCTGTTTCAAGGCATGAAAAAATGAATCCCAATGCCTAGGAGGAAAAAAGAATTATAAGGGCAGCCTTCCTCTTGAGAGTTGAATTTGATCCTTTAAGGCCGGCAATTCAATTTTTTAAAAGGCACATCTCTGTTCTAATCAATCAAGCTTTCATTTCCATCAGCAATACCTCCCCTAGGCACTCAAGAAATCAGAAACTAGAGTCTTGGACATGAAAAGTAAATATAGAATTTTCTACTAAGTTGACTTGGTCGTACAAACCTACCCAGGATCTTGTCACCAGGAAATCTGATGTTCCAGTGTATCATGGGATGCCAACACCATCTATCAGCACAAATCTGTCCCATTAAATGGAAAGGATGTGGTTTGCATCCGGGGCTCAAGGAATAGAGTGATAAATTTGAGAAGAATCAAAGATAAGCAACAGCCTCCAGTGTGCTTTCCAACCTCTCATCTTGGGTTTATTGTTCTGTGATGACTGTATCCGAGGTTGATTGATTAGATATTCTGGGCCTTAGGTGTTCTGATCCTAGGCACTTAGCAAGTGGCTTTGCAGATGCTCTTGGCAAATAAAAGGGTCAGAAGCCATGGAGGTGATCCAAGTCCTCTGTCATCTTCATTAACTAAGCTTTGTGTGAAGTGACAGGAAGAGTCATACAATCTAGGTGACTCACACACAATGAAATTTACGGTACAAGACATTTTTAAGGGATTTTTTCCCCAAGGTGCCACATTAGAAATTTGTTCAGGGAACATCCAAATTTCCATAAGACTAGAAAAAATAATAGTTTAGGCAAACATATTCTAAGGGTTGAATAGTCAATATTATATCATGATGGAGTTTGTATCTTAACTTACTGATGTCTGGGTAGTTAACGGATGTGAAGTCACATCGTGTGGCTTCAGGTCGAAGTCCTCATCCCCACCCAGACCACAGTAGGAGACATGTAAGATTTGGAAGCCATTTGACTTTCTAAGCCTTTCTAAAACAGGGATCAGAATAGCTGGTTTTCCGGGAGGGCAAAGGAAATGAAGTTTGTGATTATGTTTTGCATTCCGTAAAAGTTATGTCTGGGCAGTTTTCAGTGGTAGTAGTTCTGAGATCCTCACGAGTGCACTGCATCTGTACGTTTTATGGCAATTCCCCAGTCAGATATAACTCTTTTTAAAAAAAACACTTTATTGATATATGATTGACATACAAAAGGTTGTACATGTTTAATATGTATCCAACTTGATGAGTTTCGAGATAAGTATTCACCCATGAAACTATCACCACAATCGATCCAGAAACATCTCCATCACCACTGAAAGTTTCCTCCTGCCCTCATTATTTATTATTATTTTTTGTGTAACCTAAGGTTTACCCTCTTAGCAAAATCTTAAGTATACAATACAGTGTTGTTAACTACAGGCTCTGTGCTGTTAAGTAGAAGTCTAAGGACTTATTCATCTGTATAACTGAAACTTTTGGATTTAATTCTTAGTTGAAAATTTCTTGCCACTAGTATCATGAAACTTTTTTATAGCTTAGTTGGAAACTAATCTTCTTCATATGTTAACAGTGTCATCATAAAACAAAGGTAATATTGCATTTCATGACCCTTTTAGATAAATTCTGATCATTTCATTAGACATGCAGTTAAAAAAGACACTTGTTAGGACTGCATATTTAGATTTTCTTTAAACAATCTAAGCCTCTCTCTACTGCTTTTTGTTCAATGAATACACAAAAGTATTCTGAGTCAGTAGAATTGCTTAACAATCTTCTTAAGCATTTATCTTCTAGGTATTTAATAGGACACATTTCAGCAACGCCGTCTCTCAGAATCGCTCAGCTGCATGTAGATATGACATTTCCCTTTTGCTACCGACTCCTGCTGAGCCAACCACCGTCGTCATAGGGCCTGAGCCAGAAACGCGAGCACCAGCACATCAGTGGAGAGATTCCATGCTGGCAAGTCTCCGAAGATGCACACAGGATGGAAAATGAATCCATCCTGTGGCCAGAGTTGGAACTACCTAGAAATCCTCCTGACTCCCTAACGACTCTGGTTAAGACAGCCTGGTAGTAGCTGTTTTTAATTAGCACACTGCGTGAGCTTGGGCGCCCCAGGATACCTTTTTCATCATGTGAGAAGGGGCAGGAGACAGTCACATTCACAGTTGTTTAAAGGTTTAAACAAGCACATCAGTCGCTTAATCAGAGGCTGTGCTGAAAACTGTTGTCGCCCAAGAACCAGTTTGTGGTTTTCAAACAGGACAAATGGGTGTGGGCTGAAAATGTGGCATAACCACCCAGAAAGAACTGAAGTTGCCAAGCAGGAGGCATAACCACACACCCTGACGATATTCTGTTGCCTGGCCACTCCCTATAACATAAGCCCGTGTCAGTTATCTGTAAGAAAATTAAGTTATCTATCTGAAAGTGAGTAAGGGCTTAAGGCATGACTTCACCTATCAGTGCGGGTCTGAGGGCAGCACCAAGGGCAACCCTAGACATTGAAGGAGACCCCAGTGCTCCTGCCCTGGCTCTGTCATTGACGAGAGCAAGTCTTGCAAATGCTCTGGGCCTCAGCATCCTCATTCATAAAATGGGAATAACCATCCAGCTGCATCTTCCTTGCAGAATTTTGCTGAGGCTCAAGAAAACCCATCATCAAGTACCTATGAGCTCCCAGTGTTCCCAGAAATATAGATCCTGAGGGGGGATGGCAAGTGGGTGAGAAAGAGTATCTGGCCTTGAGTATTTCACAACAGATTTTGCAGGAGATGGAACTCAAATCTGAGAAATAATAGGAAACCATTGGACAGTATTTGCCCAAGGACTCAGTTTCAGAATAGAACCTCTAATTTCTCTAAAATTTCACAGGTAAGGAGGGAGTCCACTGAGGGGCAACAGCTGGGCTGGATCCTGAATGATGAGAATTTGGCTGCCCAAAAGGAGAGGAGGACAGGTGTCTCTCATGAGAGGAGCTGCAGTCAAAGAAGACTTGAAAGGAACGGGGACCAGGGTTATTCAAGGGGCTATGAAGCGACTGGCCAAAAGTTAAAGAGTAGGGAATAAAATTGTATAGGTAGTGAGACCTGATTAAAGCAACAGTGAAACCAGATGGAAGAGGTATTTAGGAAGAAAGAGAAATAAGTTTCTGGGATAGTTTGAAGCAATAGTGACCTGGTGTTGAAGGAACGTTAGTCTGGCAAATAATACACAGGCTGGTTAGAGCTAAGATGGAAAGGAATGTGGAAAATTATCTACTACCCATTCTTAGTAGTGGTAACAGAGAAAAATGGAGAGGTAGCAGAAGCATGATAAAGGAAAAAACTGAAAAGCGTAAATGACTAACTGGATGTACAGGATAGCCTGGGTGATGACTGAAGTTCCACTCTGGCAGTATAGACTGAGACTGCTTTGTTTACTTTGCTTTCTTGGGCCGTCATTTCAAGCCACCGCTCTCCATAGTATTGTGAATGCATTCACTGATGACAACAATTTTGCCTCACTGCACACAGCTGATCATCACATGGTTCTGTAAGTGAGATTTTCTTGATTCTTTCCATCTTGATTTAACATAAACTCCTGCTCTCCAGCTTTGCAACACGTTTATCATTGTGTCCTTTTCATTGGATTTTTTTTCACATTATAGGGGTGCCAGAAGGAGAAGAGCGAGACAAGGGGTCCAAGACAATATTTGAAGAGAAAATAGCCGAAAACCTCCCTAACCTGGGAAAGGAAGCAGTCACCAAAGCGCAGGAAGCACAGAGAGTCCCATACAGTCAAGACACATTGTAATCAAAATGACAAAACTTAAATGTAAGGAGAGAATACTAAAAGCAGCAAGGGAAAAGCAACAAATAACATACAAGGGAACTCCCAAAAAGCTATCAGCTGATTTTTCAGCAGAAACTCTGCAGACCAAAAGGGAATGGCATGATATATTTAAAGTGATGAAAGGGAAAAGCCTACAACCAAGAATGCTCACTTTTTTTTAACCTGTGGAACTCTGAAGCTTGAAAGTAGACTTGTTTGTAGAATTCATCATTCTTTATCTGAACCAGTACACTATTTGTATGAATTTTAGCCACTGGATCTTAGTGGCAAGGTGCAATTCCAACTCAGTCCATTAGATGGCAGGCAATAACTACATTTTCCCCATCCCATTCCAAAAAAAAACGACAGGATGGAAAAACTAAGCACCATGGCTCACACATTTCTGTTTGTCCTCTAATCTCTTATAAGAAAACAAAAACTCTCATACCTACATCTATCTACATTCCGCTGGAAAAGTGAGAAGGATTTTCAGACTATTGAGACCTGAGTACACACACTTTGTTTTTCTGAAGTTTTTGGTTTGATTGACTTTGTTTGGTTTTGCCCAGGAAGGAAACAGTGGAGGGAACAAACAATGAAAGTGGTCTTGATGACAGTACGAAGTGAGATTATACTGATTATAATACAGTATTGATTGATTGATTTTTGCAGGGCAGAGTTGGGGGAGTTCCGGTGGGAAGAGCGCAGTGGGAATATACAGACAGAAGCTACGGTCAGGATGAGCAGCAATGAGATTGTTCCCAAAAGCCATAGAGCATCATCATCCAAGAGCCTGTGCCACCGTTTCAGAAGAGCCCGGACACCCCAGGGCTGAGAAACCCCAAGTTACTTAAGGGAGACATTTAGTTTATCCTTCTGCTTCTGGATAGCATTGTACTTCAGTTAGTAGAAAGCAGCTGACAGTGGACTTCACACCTGACTCTAATATGGAATTGCTTTGAAGAGGGACCCAGGAGGATAACTGCCCTGCGCGAATTCGGTGAGATCTCGGGAGGGAGGGTAAGCACTTCAGCAGCAGCAGCAGCAGCAGCGGGGGCGCTGGGACCCGGGACCCCGGCCGGGACGGAGGACAGCAGGTGATGCCCGGCGACCTGGGGACGCGGCCCGGGGAAGCTGGCGGCTCCGGGCAGGCAGCGTGGACCGAAATCTCTCCAGGAAGAGGTAAGTCTTTCTTAATCACCTCTCACCTCTTCACTGAGGAGGAGCTGCCCAGGCCAACCGCAGGCTCCAGTTGCGCTCACGTGATTTCTCTTTCCAGTTTTCCTCCGGGAAGCGCGCGCGGATCTGCTGAGCATTATTACCATATATAGAGAGAAACTGCCGGGCGAAAAACCCCGGGGAAGCCTGAGTCAGTTGCCTTAAGTACGAGTGACTGGGGGATGTCAGGACAAACCTGCCCTTTAGATCAGAAAAGGGAAGTGTTGCAAATGGAAATCTAACTGCAGGAAAGGTTGGTAAACAGTTATTAAAATTCTGGAGAACTATTGAAAGACAGGCCTTTCTCAACGTTGACTTTTAAAAATAAGTTCCTACCTTCTTCCTACATGTACTTGTTTATTTAAAGAAAACAAAAATATTATAAATAGAGTCCAGGTGATGATCTAGGACAAAATCTCTGCGACTGAAGTACTGCTGTAGGTTAAAAAATAATTCACAGTACATATAAGGCAACCTTGCTGACCAGTCGAAATGATTATGGATGTGTACTGTAACTGCTTTGATGTTTGTGACATAATTGTTACTGGCAGAGTGAAAAATAGAACTACCAGGGATTTTGACCAAAAAGATTTCAAAAGGAGGGAAGGGACTTTTGGATGAATGGAAAAGAATCAAAAGCTTTTACACCTATTCCCAACGTTTCTATTTTTCCAGTGTGTCCATAGCTCAGGCTACCTCAGTTTTCCACTCATAAAATGGTCATAGCATCTGTCTCTACTTAGTTTTTAGTACTCTATTAAATTGTTCTGTGATTATGCCCGTAAAGCTTTTTGAACCTCTTGGAAACAATATATACTCTTTAAACTTTTCTGTCACAGCCTATTATCATCTGATCATCAATATATGGTTTTTTATGTTGTATATAGTGCTATTATCAGATGACAATAATCAATATATAGTTTTTAATATCATTATATTGATGATCAGATGATAAATAATGTCTGTAACATGGGAAATTTAAACATTACCAGAATGAGCCCATGGGCTTATTCTTGGATTCCATAAAATTGGCCAGAAAGGGGTCGGGGGAATATCTATTCTCTGTAAATTAACTAGGAAAATACCTCTATAATGCTGCTAAGATTAAATGAGCAAGGTAACATAGGAAACCAAACAATTAACCAGTAAGCATTTCCTTGCATAAAGTAATACTTTTGCAAATTTCCAAATATATCCAAAAAAAAATAACACTTTCTCACTAAATTGACTATCTTTCGTTTCTTTAAGAGAAGTTAACATTCTCATCATGGAAAAATCAAGCAGTACTGAAATGCAAAAAAGAAAAATGTGAATATCACACTCTCCAGAGACCAGAGAGATCAAAAATATCCTGCCAGACCTCTTTCTAAGGATAAACACACACGCACACACATGGATGTGATCATAATATAGATAATGCTCTGCAATGGAATTTCTTTACTTAATGAATTTTATATAACTTTACAGATTAATATGTGTAAATCAATCCCATTTTTCGTATTGGCTGCAGCCATTGACTGATAGAACTGCCTATCAGTTGTATCTCCTCCTGAAGAAGTCTTAGGGTTCCCCTCAGTGATGTTTCTTTTTTTTTTTTTTTTTTTTTTTTTTTGCCATACGCGGGCCTCTCACCGTTGTGGCCTCTCCTGCTGCGGAGCACAGGCTCCGGACGCGCAGGCCCAGTGGCTGTGGCTCACGGGCCCAGCTGCTCCGCGGCATGTGGGATCTTCCCGGACCGGGGCACGAACCTGTGTCCCCTGCATCGGCAGGCGGACTCTCAACCACTGCGCCACCAGGGAAGCCCCAATGATGTTTCTTGATTACAAAAAACACTGTGGTGAGCATCTTTGAATTCTTACACACCCATGACCAAGTTTTCCCCTAAAGTTAAATTATACATGAGGAATTTCTGGGTCAAAGTCAACAGACTTTAAAATGTTATAGTTTCATTTCTCTCCCTTTCCTCAAAAACCTTTACATACCTACCTACTAAATTGTACGAGGGTCAATTTTCCGTTGTTGCTGTTTCTGCAGCTGAAGCTGTTCTTGTTGAGATATGTTTGAAGTTTTACCAGTTTAACCATCATGGTATTATGATCAAAGACCCCTCCCCAAGTGTATCAGCTGATCCAACCAATCAGTGTCCGTTGCCTCGGCTTTCCACAGCAGGCGAAAAGACAAAGGTGCCCACTTTACTCTTAGCTACGTGGGTATTTAAACACTGAGCCCTGAAAACGCGCTCTCCAGAATGTGGTTTAGACATGAAGTGTGGGAGATGCCCTCACTCGCCTCCTGCCCAAGCCTGAATAGTGGGATTCTCACTTTCCCACAGTCCCAAGCAATGATGAGCTTGCCCAGTCGTGCATGTGAGAGAGAATCTGCAGAGCTTCCTCGGGCCCAGAGTCAGTTTACCCACCAGACACAGGGAAAGAAAAGGTGAATGAGGTGCTGTCAGCCATGAGTTCATATCTTTTAACACCCAGTGCTTCGTCTTTTGGCACAGATGACTCTTCCGGAGGGGAAGCTAGGAAGGGCATGGTGGAAGGCAGGTCCCATGAGGGAACACTGCAGAAAGGCCCCCTCCCCTATTGTTTTTTCCTCCTCTCTCTTTCTCTGTTTTTATTTGAGGTATATTGACATATAACATTATATTAGTTTCAGGTGTACAACATGATGTGATATTTGTATATTTTGTGAAGTGACCACCCAATAAGTCTAGTTAACGTCCATCACCACACATAGTTACAGTTTTTTTCTTATGATAAGAACGTCTAAGATTTACTCTTATCTTCCTCTCTTGATTTATCCTTCTTTAGACCAGTTTTTTAATGTTTTTCTTTATTGACTAGGCAGTTCTACGTATTACTTTAGTTCTACTGGTGGTCACTATTGTATTTTACCAAAGACATGTGAGTCTACATTTCTCTATCAGAATCTACGTCAAATTAAAACAATGTCCTGGACTTCCTACCCCAATGGGAACCCTTTGCAAGCTTTTATTTTTCCCTCCTTCCCTTCCTCTTTCCTTTCCCCAGGTTTTACTGAATAATCTGCCCAATTTTCCAGAAGCTCTAATAATTATTTTCTTACAATATGACTTCTTTTTCAAGATTACTTTTAATTGCATCACACTTCATTTCTCAAATTTTATTTAGATTTTAGTCTAAATTTTATTGGATTTTTACTACTTAGTGTCCTTTCTTGTATATTGTATCTTTTCCTTTTCTATGATCTTTACTCTGAAAAAACTAAAGTATTTTCACAAGTAATTATCCAAAAAGGGTACATGGTTGGTATACTATTACATTCTGAATCTCTGAATATCTATGATGCTGAGTTATCATTCTTTTCCTTGTTAACTTGTAACTCTGGTAAAATCTCACACCCTCATGGTTCTTGGTATTAGAAATGGGCTTTTGAAAAATAATGCTGTCATTAGTCAATGAACATTTTCAATCTGCAGGCACCATCCTTTCTCCAGCTCTGAAGAATTGCCTTTTATTATTTCATTGATTGTTCATTCTCTACTGTTTCCTTTTTTTTTGCATTTAGAACTCTGATTATTTTTGGATTAGACTTCTAAATCTGTTCTCCAAAGTACTTTTCTTTTCTCATGATCTCTCTTGTGTGTACACTCCATCAGTATTCAGATTTTGGGATCGTCTATTACATTATTCACTGTCATTATTTAGATTTTTATTTTGGCAATTACGGTTTAAAATTTTTGTCAAAGAATTATTTTCAGAGGATTTATTTTGACGAAAACCTGGTTTGTTTGTTTGTTTAATGGATGCAATATCCTCTCAAATCTCATTGTGAATATGAACTAGGATGTTTCTTCCAAACTCTCTCCTGGTTCTTGTTTCATAGAGGTTCCTCTGTTCTAAATGGTCATCTTGGTGCTCCTCTTCTGACCGGAAGATTCTACTTCTGTAGTTAGTGATGTTGCTGCTGTCTAGCTTATTTACTTGTATTAGCTGGAGTGAGTCTCTTTAGCACTCACATTGCTCTGGCTCTGGGATCTCCCAGGAAGAAACAGTCTCGACCAATAGTGAGTGAGCCTATTCTTAGGTGGGTTGGAGGTGAGGGCATAGAGCAGGTGGATCCCTTTCAGGTGTGCCAGAGGAAAGCCGGCCAGCATGCCAAGTCCTCTCCACAAGGCAGGCAGCCATGGGGCCAGCTGGGATTGGAGCTACTCCTCTGGCCAACTGGAAGGATTTAGGCTGGTGAAAGGATGCCCTCAAACACAGATCTGACCATGGAGTCCAAGGGTTTCCCCGAGGAGAGGTGAGCAAGACCACACAGGCTTTCTTGTAATCTGACTCTCCCCTGTATGGCCTCTGTAGTAGTCTTCTGTTGCTGCATAAAAAATGACCACAAACTTAATGGCTTCAAATAACATGCATGTATTATGTAATAGTTTGCATGGGTCAGGAGTCCAGGAGTGTCCTCTGATCAGGTGCCACCAGGCCACAATCACAGTGTGGTCCGCGGCTGCTGTTCCCACATGAGGCTCTGGATCCTTTCCCGAGCTCCTTAAGTGTATGGCAGAATTTGGTTCCTTGCCAAAGGACCGAGGCCCCTCGGCTTTCTTGCTGGGAACCGTGCTCAATTCCTAAGGCCACTTGCAGTCTGCTGCCGTGTGGCCCCCAAAGTCAGGTCACAAAGCAGATGTTTGCAAGTTTCCAGGCCAGCAGAAGTGCATTGCTCTGACTGCAGTCTCTTTAGTGTCTTGCTACAAGAGTGTCTAATGAAACATCATGCAATCAGGGGAGTGACTATCCATCCCATCAGCATTTGCCACGTGACACAATCTAATCAAGGGAGCAGCTACCCTTCGTATTCAAAGGTTCTCTTCACATTCAAAAGGAGGGCGTTATCCAAGCTGTATACACCCAGAGGTGGGGCTCTTAGGAAACCCTCTTAGAGTTCCACCTTCCACAATCTCAAGAATGTAAGAATGGGCTTCCCTGGTGGCGCAGTGGTTGAGAGTCCGCCTGCCGATGCAGGGGACACGGGTTCGTGTCCCGGTCCGGGAAGATCCCACATGCCGCGGAGCGCCTGGGCCCGTGAGCCATGGCCACTGAGCCTGTGCGTCCGGAGCCTGTGCTCTGCAACGGGAGAGGCCACAACAGTGAGAGGCCCACGTACCGCAAAAAAAAAAAAAAAAAAAAAAAAAGAATGTAAGAATATGTTCCGGTTTCCACTGATGGGATGAAATTTCTCCTTCTACATTAGTTGAATCACTTTAGCAAAGAATCAGGGAGGGAGAGTTATGTTTAAGACACTACATCATTATTCAGGTAATTAACTTTCTACCTAAATGAATTGATGTTTTTAACTTTTTGTTATTGTGTTTACCTTTTTAAAAAATGTTCTTCGAACAAATCAACTAATCTGAAATGTAAATAAAACTACTTTATAAGGTGGAGGCAGTGTATCTGTTTTAAATAATAGACTTTATTTTTGTAGAGCAGTTGTAGGTTTTCTGAAAATGGGGCATGAAATACAGAGAGTGCCTATACACCCCTGTACCACAGCCCCCAACGCACGGTTTCTTCTATTATTAACATCCGGAGTTAGTGTGGTACATCTTTTACAGTTGATGAGCCAGTGTTGGTATATGATTATTAACTCGAGTCCATAGATTCCATTAGGACTCACTCTTATTGTTGTATGGTCTATGGATTTTGCCTGATGCATAATTGGCGTTTGACATTTATACATGTACACAGCATCCATGACATGCATCTACCACTGCAATACAATACAGTATAGTTTCAACTGTGTATTTTGTTTTGTTTTGTTTTGTTTTTTTGCGGTACGGGGCCTCTCACTGTTGTGGCCTCTCCCGTTGCGGAGCACAGGCTCCGGACGTGCAGGCTCAGTGGCCATGGCTCATGGGCCCAGCCGCTCCGCGGCATGTGGGATCCTCCCGGACCGGGGCACAAACCCGTGTCCCCTGCATCGGCAGGCGGACTCCCAACCACTGCGCCACCAGGGAAGCCCCTCAACTCTGTATTTTTTGATCAAAAAAAAATTTTTTTAATCCAATCTTTGTCCTGTCATGGATCACTTATATGATCCTTTCGGGCAAATGTAGGGTGTCCAGACAGCTATGTCATGGGTTAGCACATAACAGAGCCTTTTGTGACTGCATAGAGGTTGGCCTGAGAGCCCTGTTATCCAAAATCAATTATTAGGCATGTCGTGCTTCCATCTGCTTAAGAACACAGTCTCTAGGGAGGGAATTTTAAGACAGAGAGGGTAGTTTAGGTAATAATACTAATAGCATGATCCAGACCAAAGTCTAGTGGCACAGCAGAACAATGCGTTGTCAGAAATAAAATTATCTTGAGGATGCTCTGCGAAAGATTGTGGAGAGAATGAGAAGCCAGGGAGAAAATATTTCATAAGACACGTCTGATAAAGGACTGTTACCCAAAATATAGAAAGAACTACTAAAACTCAACAATAAGAAAAGAACCAGATATTAAAATGGGCAAAAGATCTGAGTAGACACCTCACCAAAGAAGATATACGGATGGCAAATAAGCATAGGAAGAGATGCTCTACATCACGTGTCATCAGGGAAATGCAAATGAAAACAACAGTGAGATCCTAACACACACTTATTAGAATGGCCAAAATCCAAACACTGATACCACCAAATGCTGACAAGGAGCGTTTGAACTCTCGTTCATTGCTGGTGGGAATGCAAAATGGTACAACTACTTTGGTAGACAGTTTGGCAGTTTCTTACAAAACTAAACATACTCTTACCTTATAATTCAGGAATCACACTCTGGTATTTATGCAGATGAGTTAAAAACTTATGTCCATATACCAAAAAAAAAAAAAGAGTTCTCAAGCCACGAAAAGACATGAAGGACACCTAAATGCATATTGCTAAGTGAAAGAAACTAGTTGGAAAAGGCTACATGCTGTATGATTCCAATTACATGACATTCTGGAAAAGGCAAAGCTATGGAGACATAAACATAGTGGTTGCCAGTGGTTAGGGGAGAAGGAGGGATGGATAGGCAGCCACAGAGGATTTTCAGAGCAGTGAAGCTATTCTGTATGACACAACTTCAGGGCAGCTCTCTGCACTTTCTGCTCAATTCTGTTGAGAACCTAAAACTTTGGTTAATCTAAAAAACAAAGTCTATTTAAAAATTATCTTGAGGAAAATGTGTTTCCAAGCCGGTAACCCAGACTAAAGCCAAGCCCCACAGGATTTGTGAAGGCTGGCTTGGACACATATGTGGCTGATGCTAAGTGTTCCTTCCAACCCAGCCACTCTGGCTGGCACAAAGCCTTTTTTTCCCTGGAGCGATGGCTGTGTGTGGCTGTATTCACTGTAGAGGCAGCTTGACTGAGCACAGAGCAAACTCAACTAAGCTCATTCTCTCTAGGACTACGATGGGGATCAAGACAGAGCAGTATTGTGTGGAGTAGACTAGCCGCCTCTTTTGCCTGAGGGTGACAAATATGCAAGGGAACTCCATTTGGCAGTGAGAAACAGTGGCAGTGCTAAGTTGTTCAGATATAAGTATTGTGCTCTCTTGGGTATAGGAATCAGACAGACGACCATTGGAAGGACACTGAAACCCAAGGGGGTGCTTAGGTGAATCACAGGTGTGATGGAAGGGAACACTGAAGGAAGGGTTAGACACTGATCTCCTAGATAATCTTGGAATTGGAGGTTTCCATTTATTTTGGAAAAGTAACATCCACTCACACATGACATTCCAGATCTAAGAATGTGTAATTTATTTTTTTCTGAATTCTTTGATTTTGTTTTATGTCCTTAAATGGCCATCTGTATATTTGGAACTCAAGAGTATACTTTGCACAGGAGACGGGTTTGGGAAGCAATCCATCCACCTTAGAGTCTATGTAAAAAATAGTTCAGTTAACATTGTATCCACAGAACCTTTTATAAGGTTGCTTCAACCAGACATCCTACCTATGACTCCAGAGAACAACAGATTGAAATCATAGCATATTTGGCATATAACATAATCATGTGCCTCTGCTTTCTCATTAGTGTATGGAGATCCCTAGGGAATATCCACAGAAGGATGTAGCAAGGAGACCCTACAACAGCTGCTTAGATGGAGTCTCTGAGTTGCTTTGGTTCTGCTTTAATGTCACTGGATTCTTATGCTCGTTAGTTTCCTTTCTTCTTCAGCTTCTTACTTGATTAAAAACTAGTCAGGCCACACCCATCAGAAAGGCTATTATAAAAAAAAAGAAAGAAAGGAAGGAAGGAAGATGGAAGAAAGGAAGGAAGAGAGAGGGAGAGGGAGAGAAAGAAAGGAAGGAAGAAAGGAACTATGTAATTGTTTGCTCTCCTCATTGTATATTTTTCACATTCAGATGTAGATTTGATTCTGAAATCAGAGTATCACAAAATATGAAAGCTGGAAGAAAAATTATTTAGCCTAGTAAATTATTTAGCAAAGTAATATTTTTTCAAATAAAATTCTACAGGGCTCATTAATTTAGCAAAATAAAATATTAAAACTGGTACATAGCCTTCTTGGATAGTCAGTTTTCATGGCTGGGCCAAAAACATGACATCAATTTTGGAAGACTTAAGCATATTCAAAAGCTCCTGATTCCTGAGGTTCACCTGAGCTTTTAGGCATCCACAGAGCACAGGTTGAAACCCCATATCTAGTACTACCCCTTTGTTCTACAGATTTAAGTGATCTGCCTAAAACATATAACTTTTTTGTTGTGATTTTCAAAACATAATTCTAAGTTACAATTGAAAATTGAAATTGTTTATTACTCAGTTTTATAAATCTGTGAAGCATTTGAAGATTAGAAAAGTCGGAGTGTCAATGAGGCCAGTTAGCTCAATATGGTAGAGTACAAGAGTATGGACTTGGAGTCCAAAAATCTAGATTCTGGTTCTAACTTTGCTGGTCACTAGTGTGTGACTAGAGAAGAATCAGCTCACCTTCCTGATCTTGATGCTGCGTTATGTCTGAAAGAAAGGATAATAATGCCCAATGCACCTAGTGTCTGAGGCTACCATGTACACGTGAGTTAAGTTTATATTTGAGGTTGTTTTTGCCATGGTAGAAGAAAATGATAATAGCGATCACCAAAATGGAGTTCTTTTAAGTTTTAATAAGATGGTGTATACATTTGAAGCTGTATATTAATAAATGTTAAAAGTTTATGTTAGTCTAAATATTTTTAATTTATAAAAATAAAGTGTTATCAATTTTTGAAAAGCCAAGTATAGTCTGTGAACAAGTTTTGAATTCTACATCTGTCATTGGGCAGGGATTTCTAGAGATTTAAAATAGTGGTTATTCCCGGGCTTCCCTGGTGGCGCAGTGGTTAAGAACCCGCCTGCCAGTGCAGGGGACACAGGTTCAAGCCCTGGCCTGGGAAGATGCCACATGGCCTTGGAGCAACTAAGCCCATGAGTCACAACTACTGAGCCTGCTCTCTAGAGCCCGTGAGCCACAACTACTGAAGCCCACGCACCTAGAGCCCGTGCTCTGCAACAAGAGAAGCCACTACGCACACCGCAACCAAGAGTAGACCCCGCTCGCGGCAACTAGGGAAAGCCCATGTGCCGCAACTACTGAGCCTGTGCTCTAGAGCCCATGAGCCACAACTACTGAGCCCACGTGCCACAACTACTGAAGCCCGCGCACCTAGAGCCTGTGCTCCGCAACAAGAGAAGCCACCACAATGAGAAGCCCGCGCCCCACGACAAAGAGTAGCCCCTGCTCGCCGCAAGTAGAGAAAGCCTGCGTGCAGCAACGAAGACCCAAGGCAGCCAAAAATAAATAAAAAAATTTATAAAATAGTGGTTAATTAAAATTAAATTTATTATTCTATTAAAATAATTCTATTAATTTAAAGATTTTAAGCTACATGCCTTGATAAGGTTATTCCTCTTCTGGAATGAACAGAAGCACAAAACAGGTAACAATAATTCTTATTTCATACTGATTCCTTCAGATAATCATCAAAACAACTAAAACAGAATACACCCCTATAAAATGTGAAATTATCTTTCTCTGTCATGGGTTCTTTTTTAATGGTGCTTTTTAATCAGCAATTTTTAAAGAAAAATCAGTGCTCTAGGGCAGGGATTAGCAAACGAAGGCCTGCAAACCAAATATAGCCCACTTCCTGTTTTTTGAAAATGAAATTTTACTGGAACACAGCCATGCTCATTTGCTTACATTTGTCCATGGCTGCTTTTGCACTATGACTGCAGTTGAATCATTGCTACAGAGACCATATGGTTTGCAAAGCCAAAAATATTTCCTATTTGATCCTTTGTGGAAAAAAATTGCCCACTCCTGATCTAAGGACTAAGTACAGGAAAAAGAAATAGATGGTCCACTTTCTTGCAGCAATGGTTTAATGAAAAGGTTCTAAAATATAAATATTCCGCACCGGGTTGAAAAACAGGCATTCTGCCTAATGCTCATGAAAGCCTTACCTTGAAAGGTCACCCTGTGGTCAGTGTTCATTACTGCTGGATGCCAGGAAATGTGAGTTCCTTTCCTCTGTCTGTGGAAACAAAGACCAAGTAGCTGTGTCCAGACTTCTTCGGCGATAAGATTTTTTTTAAAGACAGACAACAGTGATACATAAACAACAAATAACAAAATGATGCAGATCCTTTTCACAGATTTTTGGATGGGTGTTTGGACCACCTTGACCTTAGTTGACTTTGAGAAGCTGCTTCTTTGGGGCCTCAGTTTTGGGGACCACAGAGGGTGGTCAGTGGCATCGCAGAGGTATCTTTCCTACACTCCCCTCTCTGCAGTCTTGGGAGAAGGCTCTCTCCTTTTGTAGGAGAAATGTTGACTGTACTGGCCACAACCTTAACCCTTGGGTACGGCCAAGCCTCCTGCTGGTTCCACTCTTTTCAGACTTCGTCGCTATGTAAGGCAATACATTCCACTTTCGTTTAAGTGCTTTGAGTTGGGTTTCGATTACACACAATCACAGCTGTTCTTCATCTGAGTGGTCTCTGCAGCTCTAACATGCTATGATTTTTTTTACAATTTTTATTGGAGTATAGGTGATTTACAATGTTGTGTTAGTTTCTGCTGTACAGCAAAGTGAATCAGTTATACGTATATCCACTCGTTTTTAGATTCTTTTCCCATATAGGCCATTACAGAGTATTGAGAAGAATTCCCTGTGCTATACAGTAGGTCCTTATTAGTTATCTATTTTATATATATGTACTTAACGTCTCCACAGAGACTTTATTTTTTATTTATTTTAAATTAATTAATTAATTAAATTTATTTTGGCTGTGTTGGGTCTTCATTGCCGTGCGCGGGCTTTCTCTAGTTGCGGCGAGCAGGGGCTACTCTTCATTGCGGTGTGCGGGCTTCCCATTGCGGTGGCTTCTCTTGTTGCGGAGCACGGGCTCTAGGCACACGGGCTTCAGCAGTTGTGGCTCGCGGGCTCTAGAGTGCAGGCTCTGTAGTTGCAGTGCATGGGATTAGTTGCTCTGCGGCATGTGGGATCTTCCTGGACCAGGGCTTGAACCCATGTCCCCTGCATTGGCAGGCGATTCTTAACCCCTGCGCCACCAGGGAAGTCCTATCTATTTTATATATAGTAGTGTATATATGTCAATCCCAATGTTCCAATTTATCCCCACCCCCACCTTATCCCCTGATAACCATAAGTTTGTTTTCTGCATTGGTGACTCTATTTCTCTTTTATAAATAAGTTCATCTGTACCATTTTTTTAGATTCCACATATAAGCAATATCTTATGATATTTGTTTTTTTCTGACTTACTTCACTTACTATAATAATCTCTAGGTCCATCCTTGTTGCTGCAAATGACATTATTTCGTTCCTTTTTATGGCTGAGTAGTAGTCCATTGTATATATATACATGTACCACATCTCCTTTATCCATTCCTCTGTTGATGGACATTTAGGTTGCTTCCATGTCCTGATTTTCCACCCCCAGGAAGCTCATCTTTGAGGGCTGCTGCTTGGGATGTTTAACATCAGACCTGCATTAAAATTGCAGCTCCACCATTTGTTCGTTGTGTGAGCTTTTGAGCTTCAGGCCTTACCTCTATAAAATGGAGATAGTAATACCTGCTTCAAGATTGTTGTGATGGTGAAAGGAGATTGAATATTTGAAAAGCGTAAGGCATAGAGGAGACAATAAATGTTCTGAAAGTGTTCCCCTAGTCATCCTCAACCAAATCAGGAACAATGGAGTCCGAGGTCCTAACCCTCACCTCCTCCAACTCATCCTATGCATACTCATTCTTCTAGCATTAAGTCAATGGTTTCTCCTTTGGGAAGCCTTCCCTGCCCACCGATCACTCACTAAGCTTAACTCATTGCCAGTTCTCAATGATCTTACAGCCCTCTGAGATTAGCACTGACAACATTTATAGCACTTAACCCAGTTTTTAAGACTAGTTTTCCACTTTATTTATAGTAGCAGTAGATGTTCATTATTTTAAAAATTGGAGAATATAGAAAAGTACAAAGATAAGCATAATAGATGCACAAATCAGCCATATTCCCATTCCTACAATTCAGGCTTAAGTGAGAGATAATTCCCTCTCTCTCTCTCTCTCTCTCTCTCTTAACCTACATGTATTGATACTCATATGCTTTCAGCTGCAAGTAAGAGAAAACCAGGACTCAATATTCATTTGTCTTAAACAATCAGAAATAATTGGCTCACGTAAGTCCAGAGATAAGGTGACTTCTTAAAAAGAACAATTAATTAAAAGTCAGTCTCAAGTTATAGCAACAAGGAACTGGACTAAAACAAATTTAGTATTCCTTAAGTACTATTTTGAAGACTAAATGAAAATCAGTCAACTATATCTAAATATCTAAATAGTTGAAATAAGTGAGTAAATTCAGCAAATTGGGCCTATGGGGAATTGATTACAGTGGGTGGGCATTTGATGAATTGACTTTTGGCCACTGACCTATAGCAGATGATGCCAAGGTTGAGTGACCAGTGGATTAGCAGCCGCCCCCTCCCCTATCTGGGCCTTCCCATCTTCCCGCCTTCTCCTGGTGTCAGCTCAGCCCAGCCTCACTGCATGGCAGCCACATGGTGCAGACATCATGTGCAGACCCGCCAACGTTTAGTAGAAACAGAACTTTGGTTTCTTGCGTCTCTTTTCAAGATGGAGGAAAACTTTTCCAGAAGCTTCCTCCCCTCCCCAAACATTTCACTGGCCTGAAATGACCTCATACCTACCTATGTCTCAACCTACCACTTGCAAGGGGCATTCATGGCGACAACTGGTGATGGGCTCCCCAGAGCAGGGCTGCTCCCTGAAGCACACAGCTATGCAGAGGCAGGTAGAAACCTTGACAAAACCATGTTGTTAGGGAAGAGATGGGAGATGGGGCTGGGAGGAATCAACAGTTCCTGCTACCACATCTTTTTTCTTTTTTTTTTTTTGCGGTACGTGGGCCTCGCGCTGTTGTGGCCTCTCCCGTTGCGGAGCCCAGGCTCCGGACGCGCAGGCTCAATGGCCATGGCTCACGGGCCCAGCCGCTCCGCGGCATGTGGGATCTTCCTGGGCGGGCGCACGAACCCGTGTCCCCTGCATCGGCAGGTGGACTCTCAACCACTGCGCCACCAGGGAAGCCCTACCACGTCATTTTGATTTAACACATATAAATTTCCGCATGACATTAAATGTTTTTGGAAACGTGATATTAACTAAAAATATAATTGCACGAAAGCATCATAGTTTATTTAACAAGTTCCCTGTTGAATTAGGGCAATTCACAATTTTCACTATTATAAATCACTCAGTGTTTTGTCCTAAAACTATCATATTAATGTTCATAGACCCATTTCCTTGAAAAATGCTGTTTCTCTTACTGAAATAAGTATTGTCATTGATAGTTAGGTGTCCTTAATTGTTCAAGAAAAAATTGTGTGTATAACTTATATTATACACACAGCCTTTTGTAACCTTTACTACCAGCTCCTTTGTTGACTCACTTTCCCGCTTAACTAGAAGAGCTCTTGGCCAACTCATTTCAACAAATGTGTACTGATGATGTTGCCAAGCCCCACAAAATGAATAAGAGCTAATCTCTGCCTTTTTGAGCTTATAATTTAGTAGAGTTTTTCCTGAGTTAACCCTCAGCAGGTAGCAGTCTTTCGATGACCAGATCTGTCTGATCCATATATTTATTAAATATTTCTTGAGCATTTATTATTCGCCAGGCCCTGTCCTAGGATCCAGGGGTACGATGTCCTCTTGGAACTTGGTAGCATCCCTAGGCACTGAGACAGAAGTCCAAGTGGACCTTTCAGAGTTGTTCCTCCTCCCTATTGTCCTCAGGCCCTTTGTCACTCAGAAAGGAAACATCTGGCCTCCCTGCCTTTTTCTGAGTACTTCTGAGGGAATAGATTCATATATATTTTCTTGCTTTTGGCCTTGTCGCTGATGTCATAGATAATGTAACTTTCTCAACAAAGGCCCCGGTCAGAAACTTTAATTTGACAGTCTTTGTTTCCTAATGCAGTTGGTAGCTCACAAACAAGGCAGGAAGTGCTGCTTACAATGAACTTGGCCAGCTGTGGCTGCAAACCGCATGGGAGAACTCAAATCCTGCTGACCCAGCCAGCCGACTGCATTCTCTCCCGGGACCTGGAACCTACCCAGGCAGTGAGAGGCCAGAGAGCACTGGGCTCTGACTTGGGACTTCCGTTCAGTTTGGAATTTTTCAGGACAAAATTTCATGCTTACAAATTTCATGCTTAAACACAAACAGTTCTGCAGTTGCCCAGTTGAACTTGTTTTTTTTTTTTTAAATTTTACTGAAGTATAGTTGATTTACAATGTTGTATTTAATTTCTGCTATACAGCAAAGTGACTCAGTTATACATATATATATTCTTTTTCATATTCTTTTCCATTATGGTTTATCACAGGATATTGAATATAGCTCCCTGTGCTAGACACTAGGATCTTGCTATTCATCCATCCTGTATATACTAGTTTGCATCTGCTAATCCCAAACTCCCAGTGCTTCCCTCTCCCACCCCCCTCCCCCTTGGCAACCACAAGTCTGTTCTCTATGTCTGTGAGTCTGTTTTTGTTTTGTAGATACATTCATTTGTGTCATATTTTAGATTCCATATATAAGTGATATCATATGGTATTTGAACTTGGTTTTTTAAAAGAAGATATAAGCATTTCATTTTTACCAAAATAAAATTATAAGAATCTTTCTACCTTTTTGTGGTCCACCTAAACCTACACAGTTAATAATTCCTTTTTTGACTCAGGGACTTGATTGGGGAAAAGAAGATCTTGATTCATAGAATTTTAGAGTTAGAAGGACCTTGGAAATGATCTTGTCCAATAATGCGCAAGCCCGGCTGACCATCCAAACCACATGGGGAGTTTTTATGCATATAGTTTCCCGGGCTCCACTGGGGCCAAGGGAGTCAGATTCTCAGGGCATCAGGTCCCAGTGCCAGAAACATTGGTCCAAACCTCACATTTCACAGATGAGGAAATTATGGGCCAAAGATTTGTGGAGTCACACAGTCATATCATGTCACTGGGGTTAATACATTTTTTTTACTCAAACATAAGCCTCTTTCTTTAGTTTATTACCCGAGAAATTTCAGTGAAGCTGGAAGAGAGGCACTGCTGAGTCTTGAATCCTCGTAAGGACCTGGAGAGAGGTCGGTAAATGAACAGCAGGGGCAGAAAAAGCAGGAGAGCCAGGGAGGTCTGCAGAGTCGTCAGCGAGATGGCAGAAGCCATCAGCAGACGGTGATCTGAGTCTTTCCTGCTCCAGGAGCAAGGCCTGCCTCTGGCCCACACCCCTCCTTTCCTGCACAGACTGCAGAGCCGGGAGGGGCTGAAGGAATGGGGCCTGCAGAGCAGCATCACGTAGAGACGCAGCAGCAGGATCTGACATCCGGTCTGGTGCCGGGAGAGCCTGACTCAGGGCGATGTAACCGTGACTCAGGCGGCTACTCCGCTTACCCAGCGCACAGCCGGCACTCCCTGCCCTGCAGGCAGGAAAGAGGCGTAGGTTCAAGGTGGCAACACTACACACACCTTCCGCTGAAGCCCAGGCCTGCCTGTAGCCTCCGGCTGCTCTTTTCTGCTTAACGTAGATAAACACAGAAAAGTGACATGATATAGCGTTTTAGTAGAAAAACAGCAAAGGTTATCATTATTTTTTTTAATGATACATATTTTAAAAAGCAGGCTTAAATAGAATTGAAAGGAAGATAACTTGCTGGGACTGAGTTCTCCAATAAGATGCATTTGTTCCACAGGTATATATGGAGTACCTGCTATGCACAAGGCAGTGTTCCAAGCGTTGGTTTCTGGAGCTTACATTCTTAGAACGGAAATCATAAATATCTTGGCAATTAACAAACAAGTGCATAAATGCTGGTTTCCTTTCCTTGGAGTAACAGCTTCCTGATGTTTTTTGAGCTCTGCTTATTTCAGTATTTAAAAGAGCAGCAATTTAATGAAATGAGAAGACCTGAAATAAAGATTGTGGCATCCTAGCAAACAGAAAGGAGGTATTAGGTTAATTGTGCTCTTACGTAGCATGTTAGATGGAACTCCATAAAGCCGCACGTTATTGTGAAAAGCAAAATTTTGTAAAGTCCGACCAAGAGTCAAAATCCACAAAGTATAATACTCCACGTTGTTTTACTCTTGTGTCAACCTAAAAAGTGCTGATATATAATTTTAACAATATTACCAATTGCTACAATTTATCGAATACTGTGTGCCAAACAGGGCGCGTTTAAAAAATTTAATCCTGACCACAAGCTTTTGAGGCAGGTCTTACCCCCATTTTACAGACGTGATAACTGAAGCACAGAGAGGTTAAAAAACACGTCTATGATTCCACAGCTCTTGAACCAAATTTAAACCCAGTTTGTCTGATCCCCAGGTCCCCATTATTCACAGACAAGCTTGAGTGCCTCCCCAGACATCCTCGTGAATTTGTCACGCATTATAGGTGGGAAAAGTAGAGCACAGTGGTTAAATGCCTGGGCTTTGGTGTCAGGCACATCCTCTTGGCATCCTGGCTCTGCTACTGCCTAGCCAAACAGTGCCTGCCTCACTGACTTGTCCTGGGACCACAGGATAATTCGTGTTAAGCACGTGGTACAATTCTTTGCTCTCAGTTCTCAGTCCATGCTGACCATGATGACCATGGTCAAAAAGATGATGGTGGTGGTGACTGTACAGCAGCAGAACCTTGGCTTTGGTATGAAATCTATTTCTTAGTTCAGTCCTTCAAATTCTGAGGCTTGAGTTCCCAAATCTCCTAAAACTAATGACAAATTGTCATCAGATTGCTGGCTTGTTTCTTTCTTAACTCACCATCACCATTATTGACTTGGGAAATAGTAGAATGTCATTCTAAACAGCAAGCGCTTTGAAGCCAGGAGAGGGTGTAAGTCTTTATTCTGACATGTACCTGATATGCAACTTTGGACTAATCATTAAATGTCTAAGCCCATATTTCTCAAGCTGTTTAAGGGAAGAATCAATTTCTTTCTTTCATCCTTCCTTCCTTCCTTCTTTCCTTCTTCCTTTCTTTCTGGTTATTTCAAAACTATTGTGGACCGATACTGTTGCAAAATACAGTAGAAATATTTTAGCAATGTCAAATTGCTATAAACACACCTAAGTGATTTCAATTTCTGTTCTAATCTCACTGAGGACATTAGCAGTTTGTGGACCTCAGATACATACTTCTCTTAGCTTTTATTTCATAATCTATAAAACCGGGACCCTACCACTTTTTTCACATGATTGTTACAAAAAATCAAGTGAAATAATGTGGATAAAATTCTTGTCTAGTGTGTCATGAGCACTGAAGAATTGGGAGCCCCTTAGGAGTGCCTATTCCTGGCCTGTGCCAGAAACAAGGATAGGGAGACATAAGCCAGAGCTGTAAAAAGTAGGCATCTCAAGTATTCACAGCTGAATCCCATATGAGTCCATTTTCTCCCTATCTCTCCCGGCAGCTGAGTTGCTCCTTGGGAAATATATTCTACAACTCCAGTCTTTTCAGTGATGTTTTAAAAGGGGTAAGTGACCAGCTTGGGCTAATCCCTGAGTCCCGCCAAAGGCCTGTGCACTCTGAACTCAGCCTGTGGTTCCATTCTGCTCAGTATAAGGATAACCCCAGAACGTTACTAAAGAGAAGCAGTATGGACATCACCATGCCTGTCTAAAAGTGAGTGCATTATGGTCAGGATTTCAGTTGTGGCTCAGAAGTGAAATAGCTCTGCCTGTAATGCCTAGTTAAATTAACCTGAAACAACACTGTTAAATTACATATTTAATAACTGTGTAATCACTCCGTTGATAGTAGCATCCATTTGGCTTTAGAAGTGGGATGAACAGAGTTCCCAGTGGAACTAAGAGAGGAGCTGGATCTGCCCTGGAATGCTACCCACCAGGACAATTCCTATACTAGACAGTGATGGGACAACCAAGAAGTGTAGCTGAGTCACATCAGCAATCTCCAGGCAACATTTGAGGCTTGGTGTGTGTCTAAGTGATTAAATCATGATGTTGCAAGAGACAGGATGACATCTCCTTGGTCATGATATTTAATTGAACCTGGCACAAGCTGCAATCAAAGCACCAAAAAAAACATAAATAATAAGATGACAAACATCTCTAAGATTTGTTTGATGACTCTAGCCCAGACCTCTCTTTGAGCCCCTGGGTAATGATGAGGCCTTGGGGTAGTTCCAAAGTCAGAACCACAGACCTCAAGTCTGAGCAGCACCTTTAACCTTCTAGCTGTTTCACTTTGAGCCATCCTGTGTGTCTCTTCTGCCTTCGGTTTTGCCTGTCTCTTTTCATTTCCTCTCTCTGGGATGGCTCACGTACTCTTTTGCCCCTCTCTCCAGCCTCACTTTTAGGACAGTTTCTCTGCCCCTTATATTTGACTAAACTGGGAAAGAGAAGAGCTATCAGTACATATTTCTGTGAAAGAAAACATTATCAGAAGTCCTCTAAGGAGAAGAAAACTAGAATAATACTTAAGATTGCACTTTCCAAGGGAACCTACAATAAGATCCATAAAAGATTTTTAATAATTTTATAAATAACTAGAATTGCTGTGGACTAATCAGCTGAAAAAGTTTGAAATGTTGTATCAACATTTACTAAGAAAACACTACTCACAGTAAGAGATTTTGTGATGAAATTTAGAGTAGAAAAATGTTTAAACTCTACACTGGCAATGTCGCAAGCTCAAAAGCAAACTGCAAATCTATCAATACTTGTAGCTAGAGGCAATATTGTCTTATTTTACAAATGACATTAAGATTACAGGAAAAAAAGAGGAAAGGGAATTTATTTTCAATGAGTTACAGGAAGTTCAAAATTTCAAAATATAAGTACAGGTATCCAACCCAACACTGGTAACATCAAAATCTAATCAAAATGGAATAGTCACAAAAGGTGTTTTCCTTCCCATCCATTTTTGCATAACATCCTGATTGACCAGCTGCAAGCATTTTAACATGCTTGAGGTGGCAGCTCTAATTTACATTGCAGGCTCTCAGATTAGTCATCCTGCTGTAAAAGCTGTGGCCTCGAGTAAGTGTGATCTTTTATGAGAATAATATCATTAAGTATCTCTTGTAACATCTGAAAAAAATCTGCTTTCTGCTTTGTCAGCCTAGTGCTAGCACCAATTTTTCTCTTTAATAGCCCAAGGGAAAGAGCACCCATAGCTCTGAAAATCTACAAGTCTAGGGAGGGATGAGAAATCACGTAGCATGTTCCTCAGGCTTCCAGTCTGCATGACCTAAACTATTTAGTGGCAAATCAAAATATAGCCTGCTTGTAAAGATCTCTGGAGATGATTATGCAATGACTAATTCCTACTCAACCATTCTTTGTCTTATTTAACCGGAATCCGAGGGTTGAGTACATTGCATTTCTCCACTGAGAAGCAGGAGAGCTGGACCTCCCCCTGGATGGGACTGCAGCGGACTTGGGTTTCACGGGGTGTGTTGTCTGAGGTGGTCTGGATATGCCAGCAGGGCTGAAGCACCTCATGGTTATCAAGTGTGGGGTGTTTTCTGTGCAGAGATACACGAAATCCCCAGCCCTTCAGTCGTCCCTGAGCTTTGTCTCTCACTTGAGCGTTTCACCCTGATGAGAAGGCTCACTTTTACTGCTTCTCCACGGAGCTGTCTCCTATCGTGCCCCACACTCCACCCCACTTGTACATTCAGATATTTCACTTAGCGCAGGCTTCCATTTTCTGTCTCAGAGCTATCGCTTCTGAGACCTCTTCATTCTCACAGCCACCAAAAGTTGACTTCTTTTCCTCCCTAGAGATGGGAGATTTTTTTTCACCCAAATATAAGATTTTTTTTCCTTTTATTCAAATTACTCTTTTCAGTGATAAAGAGAGAACTTTCAGGCTGTGGTGAGCTGTGGCTGCTTCCTGAACGCCCGCCTGCGGGAATCCTAATCACACCTCAACAAAGGTGCCAGTGACTCTAGTTTCTACTCTAGTTGCTGCAAGTAGTGAACACTGTAAATGCTACAGTGCTAACACCAACCAGTCACTTCTGGTAGCTCTGGGATCAGATTCCCCTCCCGGCTGAGGCCGGCTCTGAGCTGCAGAGACTACATCTGACCAGCTATACTGTCTTCTCCTCCTCTTTTTCTCTCCTCACTCGTAGTTTTTTGCTTCTTGGTTATATTCAAGTCTAATCTCTTTAAGCCCTGCTCCTCCCACGCCCATTTGGGTCAGTAGGGCGTGGGTCCCCAGGTGCACCAGGGCAGAGTTAACATTTTTCAGAGTGCCATGGAGAACACAGTTGAGCGGCTCTACTTTACTGAATGGCGTGGTGGCACTGGAATGCTGTTCTCTGTGGTAACCAGCCTTTCCTTTCCCTGGTTCAGGAATCCTACTTGCTCTGGTTTGTTCCTTAGTGTTTTAGCCTTCTGTCCTTTAATCTTCCCTGTGGCTCCTCTCTGAACTTTTCCGATTGCTCTGAGGCAATCGGTGCTTTACACAGCATTCTTGGAAGGATCTAACCAGCCCCTTAAGGAAATTACATGCCAGAGACAATAGGAGCTCTTGAGTGTTGAGGGTACAGAGCAAGGCCCCTGGGTAGTTGCTCCTACCCAGCCGGGCCTGTGAGGCTGGAACCAAGGTGCTCACAAGTGTGGTCTTCTAAGATGTTTTAAAGGAAGGGAGTTCAAATAGGTACCAGCACTCCTATTTTCATTACAGATAGTATTTCATTTAACTTTTTTATTTTTTTATTTTTTGCGGTACGCGGGCCTCTCACTGTTGTGGCCTCTCCCATTGCGGAGCACAGGCTCTGGACGCGCAGGCTCAGCGGCCATGGCTCACAGGCCCAGCCGCTCCGCGGCATGTGGGATCTTCCTGGACCGGGGCACGAACCTGTGTCCCCTGCATCGGCAGGCGGACTCTCAACCACTGCGCCACCAGGGAAGCCCTAACTTTTACATTATATATATTGTGTCGTCTCCTTCATTGTCCATAAGAACCCTAAGAAGAAGGTCATTACATCTCCGTTTAACAGGTGAAAAAGCTAAGCTCAGGGAGGAAGTATTAAAAATCAGAATGAGATTCCAGGTCTGTCTGACATCAGAGTGCAAGCTTTTGTACTAAATCATGCTGTTTTGCAAAATGCAGTACGCAAGGAGAGACTTTTCTGCCTCAGAAACAGCCCACCAGAGTGCTTTTGGGTCCTCCTCAAATTCTCAAAATGGCATATTCATCCCCATAACTTTGCAGAAACCAGCAGCTTCTATTTTACCTCTCCTTCCCCAGATGAATACTGCTTGGGAGGGTGGGAGAGGGAGGTGGAAATATAATGAGGCGCAGAAAAAACTTGATGTGGTATCAAAGATATAGGATTATTGTTGAAAATAGATTTTGAGATGCATGAATGGGATTTCTAAGAGACTAGATTCAAATTAATGATAACTTGTCTATGCTAGGAATCTTCTTGATTCGTATAGGATGCTTTGGCTGCAATTTCTGTACTAGTGGAGTCTGCAGGCATGCCATTTTCAGACTGACATTTGTCAGGGGCTCTACACTGTCACTGTTCACCCATCTGTCAAATCTGTAGGTAAATGGTTTCCATCTTGAGTTTATGTAAATTACCTTATGTTAATGTTGTCATTTATTCTTTCTGGGGTTTTCATTATTTTTTTTTCCCGACTCACTTTCCAATACACCAATCTGCTTTTGATACTAATTCTGTTTTCCACAATGTCAGCAATCCACACAGAGTACCAATAAATGAGTCTCCTCTGTACTGCCTAGGACTGACTATGTATCTCTGACTGACTCAGAATCACTCCTCAAAGAAGGAAATTCAACATTTTAGAAGACAATTATGGAGTAAGTTGTGAACATACCTCATCATCTATATAGCACACAGTATCTTCTCTTTTTTTTAAAAAGGGTATAATTATGATCACCAAATATTATTTAATGTCCGTAAGGGTACAATTGGTGCTGTACTAGATTTGCTTCATTCTAAAAGCCAAGGTATTTGGAAGAATAAGTCTTTTCCTAGAATCAACAGAGTTTATTCTCCTGAAAAGTGGGATTTATTTCGAAGTAGGTACTTACTTTCAAAAATAGCTTCCATTTTTTTATGGTTATTAAAGGTTTATGTTTTTGGGGAAAAACATGAAGAGATCTATTTATATTTTTATAAATGTGTAATTTTAACAAGTTTAAAGTATGAAAATTGCCTTCCTTATTTTTATTTACTCTGATTATGATTAAATTATATTTATTTATTTACTTATTTTTGGCTGCATTGGGTCTTTGTTGCTGTGCTCTGGCTTTCTCTAATTGCTTCAAGCAGGGGCTACTGTTCGTTGTGGTGCATGGGCTTCTCACTGTGGTGGCTTCTCTTGTTGCGGAGCATGGGCTCTAGGGTGCAGGCTCAGTAGCTGTGGCACACAGGCTTAGTTGCTCTGCGGCATGTGGGATCTTCCTGGACCAGGGCTTGAACCCGTGTCCCCTGCATTGGCAGGTGGATTCGTAACCACTGAGCCACCAGGAAGCCCGATTAAATTAAAATTAAAACTCTTTCTTGTTTCCATCAATTTGAGGAAAACCAATAGAAAAGATTAAGTGCAGTGGACAAATCTATATAAGGCACAAAGTTAGAGTAAGATGAGAAGGGAATCCAGAAATATGGAGGGAATTTTGTTTGTTGAAATTATAGAGTATGTTTTAATTTCTATACAGTTTAAAATGCAGCATTTGTAATACATAATAATTTTAACCCTGTAACATAAAAATTTATGAAAACACACAAAAGCAGAGACTAATATTATGAACCATGATACATCTTTCTCCTCTTCAAGTTTTCTTTTCAAGATTTTTACTTGTAAAAACCAGGTCAGAGTCCTGTAGAGTATCCCATGTTCTGGAGGGTTTTTTTTTTTTTTTTTTTTTTTTTTTGTGGCACGCGGGCCTGTCACTGTTGTGGCCTCTCCTGTTGCGGAGCACAGTCTCCGGACGCGCAGGCTCAGTGACCATGGCTCACGGGCCCAGCCGCTCCGCGGCATGTGGGATCTTCCCGGACCGGGGCACAAACCCGTGTCCCCTGGATCGGCAGGTGGACTCTGAACCACTGCGCCACCAGGGAAGCCCTGTCTGGAGTTTTCTTGTGGTGTCATTTAAATTGTTCCTCTATCCCCTGTATTTCCTACCAATGTAAAGTAAGATCTAAATACCTGATTAGATTCTGCTTTTTCTCTGCACAACTATTCTACAGGTGGTGCTTTGTACTACATAATGTATCACGTTAAGAAGCACCTGTCTGGTTGACAGACTTTTAGTAATGCTAAGATGACCTGAGTTCAGGTGGGAGAAGTCCAATCCTCCTCTTGTTCAGCCCTCTGCCAAACTTTACCTAATAGCTTTTAGAAGAATCACTTATTGCAACAGAGATTGCCAAATAGTATTTTTTTCACTTTTATCATTACTTCTATAGTTGTTATTGATGGATGTTGTTCTTCTGTAAAGAAGAGCTTTGCTTAATCAAATACACCAATATAGATACTTTGCCAATCAATTCAAACAAGAAAGGCAGGATAAATGCTTAATTCTTTTGTTCTAATTACTAGTTTCCAGAGTAAAAAGTTAGTACTCTGGCTGCCTCCAATGGTGACCAAAGAGGGTTTTCTTTTGTGGTTGTTGTTTTAAAATTTTTGTTTGTTCACTTTTTAACCATTTCTGTTTCTTCTTTCTTAAAAATGAACTCATTACAAATGCAACAAAAAAAGTATTAAATACCTAGTAATAAATCTAACTAAGGAGGTAAAAGACCTGTACTCAGAAAACTATAAAACACTGATTAAAGAAATTGAAGACAATACAAACAGATGAAAAGATATACCATGCTCATGGATTGAAATAATTAATATTGTTAACATGACTATAGTACCTAAACAGATTCAATGCAATCCCTGTGAAAATACCAATGCCATTTTTCATAGGATAAGAAGAAATTTGTACAGAAACACAAAAGACTCTGAATAGCCAAAACAATATTAAGAAAGAAGAACAAAACTGGAGGTATCATGCTCTCTGATTTCAAAGTATATTACAGGGCTACAGTAATCAAAACAATATGATACGGGCACAGAAACATACACATAGATCAATGGAACAGAATAGTGAGCCCAGAAATTAACCCACACTTATATGGGTATTCAGTCTATGACAAATGAGGCAAGAATATACAATGGGGGAAATATAGCCTCTTCAATAAATGGTATTGGGAAAACTGGACAGCTACATGCAGAAGTATCAAACTGGACTACTTTCTCACACCATGCACAAAAATAAATTCAAGACAGATTAAAGACTTAAATGTAAGACCTGAAACCGTAAAACTTTTAGAGGAAAATACAGGCAGTATGCTCTTTGACATGTCTTAGCAATAATTTTTGGATATGTCTCTTCAAGGGAAACAAAAGCAAAAAAAAAAGAAATGAGACTACATTAAACTAAAAAAACTTTTGCACAGTGAAGGAAATTATCAACAAAATGAAAAGGCGGTCTACTGAATGGGAGAAGATATTTGCAAGTGATATACCTGATAACGGTTAATATCCAAAATGTATTAAGAACTGATACAACTCAACATCAGAAAACCAAAGAACCTGATTTAAAAATGGGTAGAGGACCTGAATAGACATTTTTCTAAAGAAGATAAACAGATGGGAACAGACACATGAAAAGATGCTCAGCGTCACTAATATAAGGGAAATGCAAATCAAAACCACAATGAGATATCACCTCACACCGTCAGAATGGGTGTTATCAAAAAGACAACAAATAACAAGTGTTGAGGAGGATGCGGAGAAAAGGGAACCCTCACACACTGTTGGTGGGAATGTAAATTGATGTAGCCACTGTGGAAAACAGTATGGTGATTCTTCAAAAAATTAAAACTAGAACTACCATATGATCCAACAATTCCACTCCTGGGTATTTATTCAAAGAGAATGAAAACATTAAGATATATGCACCCCTATGTTCATTGCAGCATTATTTACAATATCCAAGATATGGAAGCAACCTAAGTGACCACCAATAGATGAATAGATAAAGAAGATATGTATATATGTAATTGAATACTATTCAATCACAAAAAAGAATGAAATCTTGCCATTTCTGATAACACGGATGGACCTGGTGGGTATTATGCTAAGTGAAATAAGTCAGACAGAGAAAGACAAATACTGTATGATTTCATTTATATGTGGAATCTACACAAAACAAAACAAATGAACAAACATAGCAAAACAAAAATGGAGTCATAGATACAGAGAACAAACAAGTGGTTGCCAGAGGGGAGGGAGTGGGGGAAGGAGAGACGTAGGGGAGAGAGATTAAGAGGTACAAACTTTCAGTTACAAAATAAATGAAAAAAAATAATGAACTCATGAATTTTTGTATATTCAATGTGTTTAAATCAATTGCAGTCATTTTTTCTCTTCAGTGCTCAAAATGTCCCATCTCTTTTCAACCCATCTCTGGTTCCTATATCCTTTGATATGATCCAGTTAATCCTGATAGTTTCCTTGGTTTCAGGCACACATGTATACACACACACACACACACACAGAGTCTCAATCCATCTTGTACATTTCCTGTTTCAAGTTTGGAATCAATCATTTTCCTAGCACCTAACAGGTGGGGAATTTCCAGTAGACCACAATTTCGACACTAAGGGTGATCATTGCTTCTAGGCTACCATTTGTTTCTAAGTCTTTTCAGTGTGTGAACTAGGAAATATGCATTTTTCAAAATTGTGTGGAACACAAAACATAAAATTTACCATCTTCACTATTTTCAAGTGTATAGTTAGTTCAGTAGTATTAAGTACATTCACATTGTTGTACAACAATCTCCAGAATACTCTTCATCTTGCAAAACTGAAACTGTACACCCATTTGTTGTTGTTGACAACTCTCCATTTTCCCAACCCCTAATCCCTAGCAACCACATCTTCACTTTCTGTCTCTATGAATTTGACTATTCTAAGTACCTCGTATAAGTGGAATCATACAATTTTTGTCTTTTTTGACTGCCTTATTTCACTTAGCTTGATGTCCTCAGACTCATCCATGTTGTAGCATGTGTCAGAATTCTCTTCCTTTTAAAGACTGAATAATATTCCCATTGTATGTATATACTGTGTTTTGTTATCTATTCATCCATGGATAGACATTTGGATTGCTTCCACCATTTGACTATTGTGAATAATGCTGCTGTGAACATAGATGTACAAATATCTTTTGGTGACCTTGCTTTCCATTCTCTTAGGTATGTACCCAGAAGTAGAATTGCTTGATCATATGGTAATTCTATTTTCATTTTTTTAAAAAAACCACCATACTTTTTCCACAGCAGCTGCACCATTTTACATCCCTGTCAGTAGTCACAAAGCTTCCAGTTTCTCCACATCCTCAGCCTGTCCTTTGTATTACTTTTTTCCATAGTAGCCATCCAAATGGGTTTAAAGTGGTATCTCATTGTTGTTTTGATTTGCAATTCCCTAATGATTAGTAATGTTGAGTATCATTTTATATGCTTATTGGCCATTTGTACATCTTCTCTGGAGAAATGTCTGTTCAAGTCCTTTGCCCATTTTTTATTGCATTGTTTGTTTTTTTGTTGTTGAGTTGAAGTTCTTTATATATTCTGGATATTACCCCCTTATCACATATATGATTTGCAAATATTTTCTCCCATCCGATAGGTTGCCTTTACATTCTGTTTATTGTATCCTTTGATACACAGAAGCTTTTAATATTGATGTAGTCCAATTTGTCTGTTTTTACTTTTGTTGCCTGTGTTTTTGTTGTCACATCTAAAAAGTTGTTGCCAAATCCAATGTCATGAAGCTTTTCTCCTATGTTTTCTTCTAAGAATTTTATAGTTTTGGGTCTTATGTTTCAGTCTTTGATATATTGTAAGTTAATCTTTTTAAAAAATTATTTATTTATTTTTGGCTACATTGGGTCTTCGTTGCTCTGCGTGGCCTTTCTCTAGTTGCGGAGAGCGGGGGCTACTCTTCGTTGCGGTGCGCGGGCTTCTCATTGTGGTGGCTTCTCTCGTTGTGGAGTATGGGCTCTAGGCATGCAGGCTTCAGCAGCTGCGGCTCACAGGCTCTAGAGCGCAGGCTCAGCAGTTGTGGCGCACGGGCTTAGTTGCTCTGCGGCACGTGGGATCCTCCCGGACCAGGGGCTCAAACCCATGTCCTCTGCACTGGCAGGCAGATTCTTAACCACTGTGCCACCAGGGAAGCCCTGTGAGTTAATTTTTTATATGGTAAAAGGTAAGGATCCAATTTTTGCATGTGGCTATCCAGTTTTCCCAATACTATTTGTTGAAGAAATTGTTCTTTCCCCGTTGAATAGTCTTGGCACCCTTGTTGAGAATCATTTGAGCATATGTGTGAAGATTTATGGGCTCTCTATTCTTTTCCATTTGTCTGTATGTCCATCTTTATGCCAGTATCACATGCTTTAATGACTGCAGTTTTCTGATAAGTTTTAAAATCAGGAAGTTATGAGACCTCCAAATTTGTTCTTCTTTTTCAAGACTATTTTGGCTATTCAGGGTCCTTTGAGATTCAATATGAATTTAGGATAATTATTTCTACAAAAAAAAGTCATTGGGATTTTGGTAGGGGTTGCACTGACTCTACAGATCACTTTGGGTAGTAGTGATCTGTTAACAAGATTAAGTCTTCCAATCCATGAACATGAGATGTTTCTCCATTTATTTGTTTCTTCTTAATTTCTTTCGGCAACGTTTTATAGTTTTCAAAGTACCTTCATGGTCAAGGTTACTCCTAAGTATTTTATTCTTTTTGATGCTACTGTAAATTGAATTGATTTCTTAATTTCCTTTTTGAATTGTTCATTATTAGTGTATACAAGCACAACAAATTTTTGTGTATTGATTTTATATCCTACAACTTTGCTGAAAAGAACTAACAGTTGTGAGTGTGTGTGTGTGTGTGTGTGTGTGTGTGTATAATCTTTAGGGTTGTCTACAAATTAGATCGTGTCCTCTAAAAACAGACATAATTTTAGTTTTCCTTTCCAATTTGGATGCCTTTTGTTTCTTTTTCTTGCTTAATTGCTCTGTCTAGGATTTCCAGTACTATGTTGAATAGAAGTGGTGAAAATGAGCATCCATATCTTGTGTGATATCTTGTGATCTTAGAGGAAAAAAAACTCTCAGCCTTTCACAATTGAGAATGATGTTAACTGTGGGATTTTCACATACGGTCTTTATTATCTTGAGGTAGTTTCCTTCTATCCCTAGTTTGTTGAGTGTTTTTACATTGAATTAAATGGAATATTTTTAATAGCAAGATTTAGAATGAAAGCTGCAGTAAGAAATTGCTTTCAAAAATGTTATTTTAATGTTACTTTGTAATATTCCATGGCATTGAAATAATCATCATACTAGTTGCTAAATAAATAATGAATGATACTGGGACTTCCCTGGTGGTCCAGTGGTTAAGACTCCCTGCTTCCACTGCAGGGGGCACGGGTTTGATCCCTGGTCTGGGAACTATGATCCCTCATGCTGTGCAGCATGGCCAAAAAAAAAAAAAAAAAAAAAAAAGAACAAGTACTTATTCATTCATTCAATGACTATGTCTTTGCTCTCTACTTGTTCCAGGCACTTCTGGGAGCTGGGCTAGGCAGACAAATTAGCTGCTCTTCTGGAGTTTGCACTTTAGTGGAAGAAGATAGAAAATTATCAAAGAAAAAATAAATAGAAAAATATCAGCTAGTGACTGGTGCCATGCAGAGACTTAAACTATGGCAATGTGATGGAGAGGGCCTGGGAGGCTACTTTAGGTTGGGGGTTAGAAAGACCTTCTAAAGATGTGATAGTTAAGCTGAAATCTTATTGACAAGAAGGAAGTAGACATGTGAAGAGCATTTCAGGTAGAGGGAATGACAAGCACAAAAACTCCAAGATAGGAACATGCTTGGTGAAGTCATGGAAATATGGCTAAACTATAGTGGGCAAAGGGGAGATGGTTTAAGATGAGGTCAAAGAAGACAGGTGGTGATATTATTTTCAATGAAAGAGAAGCAATATAATCGTATATGTAAAGCACTATGTTAGACATATAAACACATCAGATACAGTCACTGCCCTTAAGAAAGATAGAATCTTATAAGACATCTAATGAAAAATATCTACCTGACCAACATTGGAATAACTTGATTCAACAATCTCAGCTATGCTGAGATTGTATGCTTGTTTGCATGATATATAACAATGACAATCTTGTGTCATCCTTTCCTTCTTGAGAAAAAAATATAATACCGATATATGTGTATGTATTATATATATATTTCAATTAAGAGGTAGACAAGGAGTAACATAGATGGAGATGAAAATGTCCCCTTATTATTATTGGAAATGCTGGTATTGGAGAACATGGGTTATATGTGCAAAGAGATTGACGTTTTACTCCTGACCTTCAGAATTACAGACTTACCTGACTAGTCGCAGTGTAGGTGGAACAGGGCAGACAATGTCTCTTGTGTAAAATCACAAAAGAGATCAGAGACAGTAAAGTGCAGTGAATAAATGTCTGGACCCTAGAGCCAGACTGCCTGCGTACCAATCTTGTTCTGTTACTTATTCGTTTTTCAAAGTAACCTCTCTTGTCTCAGTTCCCTTGCCTATAAATGTGGATAATACTATCACCGCTTCATAAAAAGAATTACACACAATGTGTTCTTCATCTTGTTCGTTATGCACACCTAATATTTATCAAATATCTTTCTATAATCAATGCATTCCGGTCTAACTCATTCTTTTTTAAAGCTGTTGATTATTTCATCCCGTGGACGTATTAGAATTTATTTAATCAATTTTGCCATTTCCTGAATGTCACACAGTTGGAATTGTACAGGACACAGGCTTTTCAAAAACTGGCTTCTTTCACTTAGTAACATACATTTAAGTTTCCTCCGTGTCTTTTCATGGCTTGACAGCTCGTTTCTTTTTAGCACTGAATAATGTCCCATTGTCTGGAGGTACCGTGGTTTATTTACCCATTCACTTACTGAAGGTCATCTTGGTTGCTTCCAGGTTTTGGCAGTTATGAATAGGTCAGTATAAACATTTGTGTGCAGGTTTTTGTGTGGACAGTTTTTCAACTCCTTTGGGTAGATACCAAGGAGGGTGATTGCTAGATCATATGGTAGGAGTAGGTTTACTTTTGTAAGAAACTGCCAGACTGTCTTCCAAAGTGGCTGCACCATTCTGCATTCCCACCAGCAATGAATGAGAGTTTCTGTTGCTCCACATCCTCACCACCATTTGTAGTATCAGTGTTGCAGATTTTGGCCATTCCAGTATGTGTGTAGTGGTATTTCACTGTTGTTTTAGTTTGAAATTCCCTAATGACATATGATGTAGAGCATCTCTTCCTGTGCTTACTTGTCTTCTGTATATCTTCTTTGGTGAAGTGTCTGTTAAGGTCTTTGGCCCATTTTTAAATCAGGTTATTTGTTTTCTTATTATTAAGTTTTAAGTGTTCTCTGTATATTTTGGGTAACAGTCCTTTATCAGCTATGTCTTTTGCAAATACTTTCTCCCTATGGGTGAAATTTTAATTGATGAGTTTCATTTCTACAGCCAATGTTCTGACTGTAAGAGAAAAACAGTGTAGCTGACATTTTAGGCATGTGGCAGCCATAAGCAGTTATAAATAGGGAATTCTTGTGATCATAGACTGAAAAGCCTATGACATCAGCCAACAACAATGCAGAAATCCTAAAAGAGAAGAGCCACAGGGCTTGTTATTCTTAATACTAAATGGAAAATATTCTTGGGAAGTATAATTAAAATTAATTTAGAATTGTTCTCAATCTAATTAAAAATTTACAACAGTTTTCAATCAGGGTGATTTTTAGATATAATTTGAAGGCATTTAAGTCCTAGTATGTAAAGTATGGAAATTTGAAATAAAATGTTCTGGTTTTTCTTTGAAATTTATTTTACCTTGAAAAGTAAACACAAACAGCACACTCTTTAGTCATATGGTTTGATCACAGAAGATTGTACTTTCTCTGTTCTACCTCCTACAGGTTAAATAACACTGCAGGGAAAATCTTATTATTGCAAAATATTTGGAGGTGTATCTGATGTTAAAAAAAATGTTTTAGATAAGATTAATTAGTACACAAGTCAAGATTCCAAGCCCACAACAACAAAGAAATGTGTTTAGGCTCCTGGTCTATAAAAGGGACTGTGTTTAAAATAGTGATTTTTAATGTTTTGGGATTAAGATCCCATGAAAACCAGAATTATCTGCAAAAATGCAGATCTATATGTTTAAGTGAAATTGTGTCTATAGTTTTGGGGGGCCATGGATTCATTGTTTCCCATACATGGGCACGCAGCAAGAACTCTTTCTAAAATGTTATGGGGATTAATTTGGGGGAGGAGGGCTGTATCACTTACCAAACAAACACACCTTTCAGCTAACCTACTTGTCCCACTCCCTGATGAACCTGGCCCCAAATCCAGCTGCTCCTAATTCCAATTGCCAAATTTTCTCAAGATACTCAAAAGTATTTAAATGAGGAGAGAAATAATGTTGTTTTAGAGTCTCTAGCCATAAGTTGCTGGTAGCACCATCATTTCCTGTACTGAGTGACCCCAGTTCCTAAAAATATGTCCAGCACTATTCAACTGCTTACATTTGGCATATTCTTCATTCTTATTTGGGAAGGCACATTCCCTTCTCCAGCTGAAGAAACTCAGTGTCTGAAAAGAGCTGCCTAAAAACACTGTTCCCTCTGGGCTCTTAAAAATGTTCAGCCTCTGAAAACTGGCAGGGAGTGCTCACATCCAGCAGAGGCAATACTCCATGGACTGAACAAGAAAAAAATGAGCATGCTATATATGGAAAACAGGAAGCTGAACAGTTGAGGCAGCCTTACTCATACGTGGCCCATATTCAGATCCATAACCCAGCAACCATGAACTGTCTAGAAAAGGAAAAGACTCAGTGGCTAGCCCTAAGCTAGAAGGGCAGACTGTTCTGACACTTTTCCAGCTTACTTTTAAATAAGCAAAGGAATAAAGCACTAACTAAAGCCTCAGGATGGGCTAGCCCAGTACACTGCCACATACCGTACATACACAGTTGCTGATGACCTTGTGGCAAACTCATGGTTCCTCTGGCAGTTATAACAGGGTATTGAGCAGCGTTCACTCAGTCAAAGCTCCAAGGACAAAAATAAGAAGTTGCAAAATAAGTGAACTTCCAATTTCTTTGCAATATTTGATTATTTGTATGTTATTTATATATTTGGAGACAGAAAAAGGAGGGAAATGGAGGACCATCTCAACATTCCTTGGTTTTCAAAATGTTAATAATTCCCAGGGCTATTTTTTCTTTTAAGCCAGGGCACACAGATTCACATTGTCATAGAGAGAGTTTAGTGTCTTAGGTAAAGGAATGAAGTTATTTATGATTCAGAAGCACATCCACATACGTATTATAGGGAATTATCGGAGACTTCTATTCCTTCTAACATCATCCGCTCATCTTTTTCTTTTTTTATGTTTAAAGAAGGTGGCAGATGAGAAAAATATATCCAGATCACTCTGTAGAAACATTTCTTAGAAAAGCAGCTGAAGACTTACCTAGCCACTGGCAATCAATCTGCTCCGGAAGCCATCGCACACTTTTACAGTGGCATTTAAAACCCAAGTCTGTTGATCAGCCAAGCTACTTACTTTCTAGGGTTTTCTTTCATTAAATCTTCTGGTAGGGCATCTATATTACATAGGAACTGCCTAATTCATTTCACTTATCCCCACACAATTTTTTTCCTGATGATCATTGTTGGAATTGGTCTTCACCTATAAATCTGGGATCTGATTTGCAATGTGTCCCTATGCATCCCCTTTGAATTGCTAAAATTACTTTTTTTTTCCCTCGTTGTCCGGACACTCTTATTTATAGGGTGATGGTACAATCTATCATCTGTATCAGGATGTACTTTTAAGAATGAAAAGGGGTGCTATTAATAAGTATGCTTGGACAACACACAAACTGGGGTTATCTGGACATACTGGGACACAAAGCCACACTGCTTATTTATTTATTTTTTTAAATAAATAAATAAATAAATAAATAAATTTATTTATTATTTTGGCTGCGTTGGGTCTTCGTTGCAGCACACGGGCTTTCTCTAGTTGCGGCCAGTGGGGGCCACTCTTCGTTGCGGTGCGCAGGCTTCTCATTGTGGTGGCTTCTCTTGTTGCGGAGCACAGGCTCTAGGCGCGCAGGCTTCAGTAGTTGCAGCATGGGGGCTCAGTAGCTGTGGCGCATGGGCTTAGTTGCTCCGCGGCATGTGGGATCTTCCTGGACCAGGGCTGGACCCCTGCACTGGCAGGTGGATTCTTAACCACTGCACCACCAGGGAAGTCCCCACACTGTTTATTTAAAACTGATCTGATATGGGTTGAGCCATAATGTGCCAGCCAGTGGTCAAGACCAAAACATTTTTGTTTGGGTATACTCCTATTCTCACAACGCAGGTATTCACCCTTTGCTCTAACCCCATGGAGTCTTGCCCAAGTGATATGATTATTGCAATTGGAAAATCATTTATACATGAATGTGTACTAAAATATTTGCATGTAAAACGTTATACTGTTTAGAGGCTTTTCCATTTTCAAAAGATTGAAAAGGCTTCAAGTTATCCTGGGATGATTTGTGGCTTACTGGACAGGATAATATTTGACAGGCTGAGTCCCAAAATTGTTCAGACTATAAGAGACGACATCAGTCCACTCCTGAGTCAGCACTGACTCACCCCCACTCCCAATTCTGTATTCCATAATCATGTGATTAAACACAAGTGGAGTCATATTCCTGACATGTTTCTTTAATTTCTTGTTTCCTCAAAGCTCATGACTTCTGTACATAAATTGCTTCTCACACTTGAGTTTAGCCAGATGTTCTGATGTGGTCCCAGGGGAGCAAAAGGACACATTTATTCATTTATCACATATTAGCTGAGCCCCTATTGTGTGACCTGGAACAGTGTTTGACACTGGGATTAAAAAGATGATTACACTGCCTTTGAACTAATTTAGTTTAGTGTTGTGCAAATGTGAACCTCATAATGTTCTTGTGGCAAATCACATAGGGATGAAAGTTCTGGGAAATGTAGTGCAAATCAAGCATGGATAAATTACGCTTTACCTTTAGAACTGTAATCTGTGCTGAGACCAAGCCAGTTCTCATCAATTTTGAAGTGGTATAACCAGTATCTTTAAATTCAAGAATGTTGAGGTCTGATGGCAGCCGCACCACTGGGTTATTAATATAGAAACATTATTTATTTATTTTTTAAAAAGTATAGTTGATTTACAATGTCGTGTTAGTTTCAGGTGTCCAGAAAAGTGATTCGGTTATATATATATTTATGATATATATTATATACATATTTTCAGATTTTCCATTATACGTTCTTATAAGTTGTGGAATATAGTTACCTGTGCTATACAGTAGGTCCTTGTTGTTTATCTGTTTTATATATAGTAGTGTGTATACGTTCATCCCAAACTCCTAATTTATCCTACCGCCCTTCCCCTTTGGTAACCATGGGATTGTTTCCTATGTCTGTGAGTCTGTTTCTGTTTTGTAAGTAAGTTCATCTGTATCCTTTTTTAGATTCCACAAATAAGGAAACATCATTTAGTCTCTTAGGTTTGGTCATCCATTAAGTGGGAAAAATCATTCTCATTTCTTTAGAGGTTTCCAGAGATTATCTAACCAACAGATTCGATTTTGCTGGCGAGCAACGGGCAAAATTTCCATAGATGGGATTGTTTTGTTTTCTCTTATTTAAGATTGGCAGCCAAATGGGCATCGCGGCTTCTAATCTCCCCCAAATGAAACACCAGTTTCACAAATCTAGTAATTCGAGTTCTGTGCCCAACAGGGTGCTACAGCTCACCACGTGGCAACACACATTTTCTGCTAACAGAATGGCAGCCTGCCAGCAGCATATTCTGAGTTACCGGGTTTCAGTATGCTGCCGGTTGGCACAGGTTTCAATCCTCTTATCAAAATGCGCCCAGCCATGCTCATAATGAAATGTTTCACTTCTCTTACATGTCCCTTCTCCAGCCCCCTGTCCACCTACTCAAAAAAGTGAGGATGAACTAAACTCTATCAAGGATGAAACTTTTCCTTCTCATCCCTGTTCCCCATAAATGGACCTCCAGATTAACCTAACAAAAGCTGCTCCCCAACTCACCAGTTTTTCTCTAAAACTTTACTCATCTCCATCTTTCCTGGCACCCATTTCCTCCCTGAGTCTTCCCCTTTCTCAAAGACATAAGTCAAGCAAATCCTCACGTCAGAAAAATAATACCGGCTTTAGCCACTTCCCTTCCAAAAGGGAAACGTTTTTGGTCCCACGAAGCCTTGCAAGGTGAGTGACTAAGTGTCTCGATTTGTCGGGGACCGAGGCGGCTCCCGGGAGGCAGGGCTTCCAGGGTTCAAAACCGGGCAGTCCTGGGCCAGCCGGACGGACCGCGGGCCGGACAGACGTGCGGCTTTGGGGAAGCAGCACCTAAGACAGGCCGAGAAGGAGGCTCCAGAATTCCCTCACGGGAGGATATTAAGGTGCGCAGGGCCGCGTAAACCCTCCCTCTCCCAGCAGCAGAGGAAACTGAGGCACCGCGAAGGCCGCGGCGGAATCTGTCGCCCGATCCTGCCGCTCCTTTGTCCCCGGGGCCCCCTCCTCTCCCCTCCCCTCCCCTCCCCTCCCCTCCCCCGGTCCCGCACCGCCCCTGCCCGTTCCTCCCCCTCCTCCAGCGGGCGCGGCTGACGCGGCCCAGGAGGAATGCGCTTCCGGAGGGAGAGGGCGGCGGCGACGGCCTGAGGAGCGGGATCGCCGCGCCTGGGAGGCGGTGCCGCGGGGGTCGTTTCCTGCCGGGAGGCGGCCCCACGCCGCTGAGTCTCCTCCTCCCGCCCGAGAGGAGGAGGCGGAGCCGCCGCCGCCGCGCCCGAGCCCGGCGCCAGCCAAGCCAGCCCTGGGGACAGGCCGAGCGGGAGCCGCGGAGCACAGGCCGAGCTGACCGCGCGGGCCGGACGCCGCGGGAGAAGGTGGGCGCGGGCGGGCGGCGTGCTCGGTGCGCGGCCGGGCCAGGGCCGCGGGGCAGGCGTGGGGGCCGCGGCCTCGGGGCGGATTCCAGTCGTCGGGCGGGGAGGAAGTCGGGCCGCGCCCGCTCTCGGACCTTCCCAGCCGGGGGTCGTCGGAGGGCGCTAGCCTGCCCGGACTCTGCCCGCCCCGAGCCGCGGTCGCGGAGGCCCGGGGCCGGGACCCCCCGCTAGGACGCCGGCCGTGGGCACGACCCTGCGGGCTAGGCGCGGACGGGCCTCCGCGGGCCGGCGTCCGGGGAGCGGCCTCGACCCCGGCTGCCCCGAGCCGCCGGCTGCCGGGCCTCCACGCTGGGGCCACTCACCCCCGGCTCCAGTTCTGCTCCTGGGGCGTCGCTGAGCCGCCGGGAAACGGGGCGCGGGGTCGGCGCGTCCTGTGGGCCCTTTCCCCTAATGCTGGGTGTAGACGCCCCGGCGGTGTCCAGGGCTAATGCCCGACCTGTGCCTGATTTGTGCCGTTCCTTATGATTCAGAACAAGTTGTATTTTTAAGAATGCTAGTATTTAATGCCTGAGCAATTTTTGTTTCATCAAATTTGTGCTTTTGAGTCAAAACCTAGCTCTAGTAAATTACGCTCTTTAAGGTTCCAATTCCCCATCTGTAAAATGGGAAAAATACCTACACTAATAATAAAACTAGTAATTGTTATAATAACGACAGTAAGGGCCAAGTTTAGCTCTACGCACTTTACCTTTATTTTCTCATTTAATCCCGGAGCCGGTCCAACGAGGTAGGTGCCGTTTTTATCCCTATTTTACAAGTGAAGAAACTGAGGCACAGGGAGCATAGGTGGTCATCCAGCTGTATGAAGACAATCCATGGCGTCTAGCAACCCATGTTTGAACCACAAGTAACTTTGCAAAAGTACAGTGTAGTGAAAAGCAAATGTAAAATGGAAGACACCTAGAGTAGATGCTCAATAAATATTAATTTCTTTTCTTTCCTTCTTGGTGTATTAAAAAGAGTTCTTAAAAAGTCTCAGCATGTGATTGGTAATATTAGTAAGGTTTCTTTGGATCTGCGTTCCACAGAAATAGGTGGGTAGAATTACTGGATTATTTTTTATTGTTGTTTTGATTGTACAAAAATGCCTGCCTTTACAATAGGTTGTGTAATAGACCACTTTAGAAATGATAAAGGGATTTTAGTTGCAAGTTACCCCTTCTAGATTTGTGGACATCTAGGCCCACGGGGTCAGGGCTTACTTAAGAGTCCCACTAAAATGTTCTATTTGAAAATAATTTTAGTTCATTGATTGATAATAAATGAGGGACTGAAGATGATTAACTGATAAATAGAAAACACATGAAACGAATCAATATTTTGGTTACAGGCGTTTGAGGAGAAAGCCATTTTACGCACCCTAAAATTCATTCCCTAGTTAAGAAGACAGGGGATGTGGTTAATACTTTACTCCTGTGAATAGAAAGCAAACAAACTCCAAATTAAGTCATGTATGTTGACTTCACAGACCTAAAATTTTAAGTTTTTGTAATGTCGATTCTTTTTAAAAGAATGTTAAGTTCTCTATTAAGATTATTTTCCCAATATTCTGTGTGTGCAAAGTATAGAATCAGCAGTATTGAAAATCACTGGATTTAGGTGGCTTTCTCCTCAACTTTCTGGTCAGTATAATTAAAAGCTGCCCCAAATTAGCATCACTGATGACCATGTAGTTCTATATTGGGGTCGATAAATTCCTAACTCCTGGAGAAACTCTGGGGACATCTGGTCACTTTATAAAATAGTGAAAATTAACAGTTTCAGGTGGTGCTAGTTTTCATGGAATGCTTGCCGCTTAATAGCCTCATTGCTTGGCTTCTTGCCAAATTGTGGCTTACAGCGTCGGGGGTAATACTCTATCTGAAGAAAATATATATTTTTAAAATCATTTTGTAAGTGCACTGGTTTGTCCTTAAGTACTCCGCTGGAGTGATGAGATGAAACATCTAACTGGTAAAAATTTCAGAACTTTGGAGTTCTGAGAATTGACATTTCTGAACGTGTAACAAGCTGAATTAGTATCTGAGGGAATTCATGTGGACTGATTTCCCCACTCTGCATGGAGAGTTAGGATCTGTCAGGTTGTCAGTAGAATTCTAGAAGATCATATTGTGCAAATATGTAAATATCTTTTGTTGTGTTAGCAGGTCTGTTCTGACTGGTTATATGTTGTGGGATTTTTGTCCTTTTATATTGCTATTGCAGAGGTGGGAGTCGGGGTCTAGAGGGTGGGCTTACAGGAGTATGAGTAGGGGAGAGTACATTAGTCTTCAGAACGCTGAAATGATAGCAGTATCTATAGCTGTAGAAAACTGAAAAAATTGTATGTATCTAGGTTACAGGAGGTGCAGTCCATGAAACCCCCAGAACATTAGCAGCCTTCGAATATGTCAGTAGATGGGTGAAAAAAATGTGGTATCTCTTGTTCAGGAGCTGTATGCAAAAGGAGCTAAACTATACTTTGTAAATTTCTCAACTTTTTTAAAGAGCGCTAATTATGAGACTTTTACAGAGTTAAGTTTTATTTATAAAATAATTTTTTAAAAAAGCCTCTAAGCTTTATTTTTGGTTTGTGGCTTTGGAAGATAAGGTTAAGGTTAGCTATATTTAGCAGTTTGCTAAAGCGTGTGTATATCATCTCATCGTGAAATGTGTGTATGTGAGTGAAAAACTGCTTCAAATATACATAGTACATACATGTATAAACACACAATTATAGGACTAATTTCAGTAAACAGTCTCCAGAGTACCCCAGGGATGTATAAAATAACTCACTGGAGTGTAGGAAGAATATATTAGACTTAATTTTATATATATATATTTTTAATCTCATATTTTAAAGTTTAAATTTTTATTATGGTTTATAATATCTTACTGTATTGCTGTAGAAGTACATGTATTTTAATTTGTACGTAAGTACGTATTTTGGAGTACATGTATGCTCAATTTTTTTTTTTTAATAATAAAGGTGAGTATTAAAAAGCTTTGGAGATCCTTGGTGTGGGGATGCCTTGGGTGGGGCTACGAGGACTCCTTTTTCGGAGGGAGGACGGGTCAGACCTGGTGTCTGAGGTAAGAGAGGAGAAAGGAACTGAAGTGGCCCGGGTCTCTGCTTAAGAGGTGCGCTTGGCCGAGGCAGGCAGCGCGACCACAAGGGGGTGGTGCTGGTCGCCTGGAGGGAGGGGAGTGCTGAACTCATCCTGCTGAGCCAGCTGGGGTGTAGTGGAACATGCCCATTGCGAGCTCAAAACCAGCAGTCGGGCTGGGAGACTGAGACTGGGGACTCCCTCGTCTGTCAGTGCTAGTTGACGCTCTAGGCTGCAGGTGAAAATACTGGAGAGCGTGTAGAGTGAAAAGGGGCCGCGGAGAGGCCCTGGGAACACTTTCACAGTCAGGGGCCCGGTGGAGGAAAAGGAATCTAGAAAAGCATTTTCCTTCCCCAGTTTGTTTGAATTTCTGATTCCTTCCTATGACAGCTAAGTGAGTGACCTGGGTATTTTCAGGGATTTCCTGTGATGGGCATGTTTGAGGTGAAGAGAGAAGCATCATTAGGTAAGCGGTTGGATGCAGGAAAGGCTTCTTGATTGGGGAACTTGGGTTTTGGGCAAGCTGGGCCTGAACTTCTCTGGGACGATTCTTGGAACACCTCACCTGGAAAGGGGTTTGGTTTCTGCATCTGCACCATAAAGTAGTCTCTTGGTTTCTCTCTCTGTGTCACCGAAGAGCTGAAGGCCAGCTGTTGCATGCCCTGGCCCTGCAGAGTGCAGGTCTTCCCTCTCCCATGAGCAGCCATCTTCTCCTGCCCTCACCCCAGAGGATAGGTGCTGTGCCAAGTCGTGGCTTTGAGAAGGCTGCCAGTGCTGGCGAGCCAAGTGGGTTACAGTTAGCTCTCTGTCCGGGTGGAGCTCTGTTGTTCATGCCTTTTTTAAAAAATAAATTTATTTATTTATTTTTGGCTGCGTTGGGTCTTTGTTGCTGCGCGCGGGCTTTCTCTAGTTGCAGAGAGCGGGGGCTACTCTTCGTTGCAGTGTGCGGGCTTCTCACTGTGGTGGCTTCTCTTGTTGCGGAGCACGGGCTCTAGGCACATGGGCTCAGTAGTTGTGGAATGCGGGCTCAGTAGTTGTGGCATGCGGGCTCAGTAGTTGTGACTCACGGGCTCTAGATTACAGGCTCAGTAGTTGTGGCGCATGGGCTTAGTTGCTGCGTGGCATGTGGGATGTTCCCGGACCAGGGCTCGAACCCGTGTCCCCTGCATTGGCAGATGGATTCCTAACCACTGTGCCATCAGGGAAGTCCCGTCCATGACATTTTAATCCATCAGTATACTGAGTGCCACTTCCTGAGCAGTGCAGTGCTGAGTGGGTATAGATCAAGAAGTTGACCTGCACCTTGCTGTTGAGGATACTATCTAGTTGGGACAAGTTGTGTTCAATCTAGGGAACCATAGCAAATACCACAGAATGTTTTACACAAGGTACTGTACCAGGTAATATTCTCTAATAGATTTTTTTTTTTTTTTTTTTGTGGTACACGGGCCTCTCACCGCTGTGGCCTCTCCCGTTGCGGAGCACAGGCTCCGGACGCGCAGGCCTATCGGCCGTGGCTCACGGGCCCAGCCGCTCCGCGGCATGTGGGATCTTCCCGGACCGGGGCACGAACCCCTGTCCCCTGCATCGGCAGGCGGACTGTCAACCACTGCGCCACCAGGGAAGCCCCTCTCTAATAGATTTTGAGGAAAAGATCAGCATTGGCTTAAGTGGTTTTGGAAGGCTGTGTAGAGGAGCTTGGAATGGTGTGACCAAAGAGACGGGTGACAGAGGTGACATGGTCAAAGGACAGTATAGTTAGAAGGGAGAATACAGTCTAATTTAGCAAATAAATATTGCTTGACTACTTTGATATATAATCATACATATATAAGTATATATGCATTTATAGTATAAATATATATAAATAAAATGAAGGCTGTATAAAATGAAGGCCTGGATTCTTGCCCTCCAGCTCTAGTCTGGTGTGGCTCACAGACATGATTACAATCAGTTATAATAGAAATTTGAATTAAAACAACACTGTGTTATTGAGCATCACTGAAGGTTTGTCATTTACTGCGCTAGATACTATCAAGAATATCTTTTGGGACAAAAAAAAGGAGTAGTTAATTTGCTTATGGTGGTTGGTAAAGAGATTAAGAGCCAATGAAGGCCAAAAAAATTTCAGAAAGGTAGAAGAAAAATTAATATTTAATTTTGTTGTAGGGAATCTAGTTTCAGTGGAGTGATGAGGGAAGCATTTACATGAAAAATTAATTGTGTACCATTTGATGTGTGGAGGTCACATTTCCATGTATAAATGTTTATTGAATGAATCTGTAAATAACTTAAGCTTTCATAGTCTTTGTGAAATTAGGAATAATTACCTCCAGTATTTTATAGTTCATTATTTATTTCAGATAGTAATTTCTTTGCTTCTCAGAAGGCGTGATGGTGGGTCATATTTGATTGTTGGAGGAAGAGATTGTAGTTTTAAAAGTTGCATTTAGTATTATGTTATTTTAGGAAAGCACAGCAGAAACACAACAGGGAGTGGATTTGCACTCACTAAAGAAGCGTGGTTTAAAAAGACCTCGAACCATTAATTAAGTAGTCACTCAGGTTCTTATGTTTAGAAGTCAGTGAATGAGTTGAAGCAGTAATCAAGTAAACTGATCTGTAGGTCACTGTAAAGATATTTGTTTTACATTCATGGTAATATTTTATCCTTGCAGTAGTTCTAAGGTAGACATTATTCCCAACTTAGTGCTGAGTAAAGTGAGAAATTGGTTTCTACCTATATTTAGTTAGGCTTTAAAACATTTATCCTCTCTCTATATATATGTGTATATATATATATATATATATATATATATTTAAAATATATTCAGCACTATGTTTGTTTCAATCCAGTACAGGGCAGAGAAGAGATGTGACAAAAGATATGGTCAAAATTTATTAAAGTTTTGATCAAGTAAGAATTTTGGAGTGACCTACCTGAAAAGTAGATAAAATTACACAAGGGAACATAACTTACAATTCTCCTTAATTGAAATTATGTGGAACAAATCTTGCTTTTTGATACCATTAATTAAGGTGGTAAACTTTTTTTTGCTAGCTCCATTCATAGTTATCTTTGTAAACTTGCCCCAAAGTAAAATTTCTCAACCAAAGCAGTTGCTAACTTGCGCTTCTTTTCCCTTCACAGGGAAAGGCAAAATCTGTAGACATAGCCAAGTATAAAGGCCAAGTATAAAGAAGGAACAGCTCACTAGTCTGGTTTGAAATATATCAACTGCTGGGTAATATCTGTTGAGTGGAAGGAGGATCTCCGAAGAATTAAGTTCAGGCAACTTTTCATGCTCATTTTGGATCAGCCCTTAATATTATGCCTTAATAGCTTTGTTTAAAGTGTTTATTTTTTGCTTGTATTTTAAGTCCTTTTGCAGTCTTTGAGTATATTTTGTGTCCCTTCACCAGTTTTTGGAATTTAATGCTTAATTCATTTTTCTTTTGTCCTCATGTAAAGGCTATAACTTTTTGATAGGGGAGGTGGTGGTGGAGGTATACCAGTTATCTACTTATTGGATCACTATTGGCTGTATCATGTTTCTAATTGCCTTGACTTACTTTGAATTCCCTGTGGTCAAGCCTGCTCTTCCTGTCATGTTGATTCTGTTCCTCATGTGTCTGAGTTCTATAGAGGATTTCAACTTAAATTTCCTTCCTTATCTCTATACTTTTCCTCTAGTTTTGTGGTTTTACTGTTTCTGATTGCTATAAAATCTATTTGAGATTTTCTAAATTCCTTGAAGAGCATAATGAGTTCATTCTCCTTTTTTTTTTCAGAGAAGATTCTTCATTTTCTTTCCACTTTTTCTGCTGTAGAAATTTTTCTTAGATGTTCAGTTTCGTGCCCTTACTTCTCCCCACTTCCAGCTTCTTTATCTTTGAGGCTTTTTATTTGCCCACTAGAAGTATTTCCATTCTTTATCTTTCCGTTGCAGTGTGTGGCGGTGGGTGGTGATGATTGATCTTCCATGTTCTCATTTTCCTGGAGAAGGTGGGTAGAGTAGTCACTAGTGATGAATTTTGTTCTGTCTGTTACTCTGTAATTAAAGTATTAGCCCCGTTCTCAGGTTTCAAATTTTTTTGTAAGCCTGTAGCTTTGGAGCAGTTGAACCTTTGTCGTTGGAACTCAACTCAGGCTGTTACTACCTTTGGGCAAGAAGGGGTCAGTGCTCAAAAAAAGCTTTTTTTTTCTTCTGGGTGGGAGTAGTGAATTTTAGAAAGTTTTCTACTTCAGACTACTATTTATCGACCACAGTGGGTGGAAAAGGACTTCAAAGGGGGTGTTGTGTCTTTGCCTTGGAGTACTCAACCTCCTCTCTTTCCTGTTCCCTCTCTTTTCCCCCTTTCATCTTATCTGCTAAGTTTTGTTAATCATTAATTGTAGCTTATTACTTGGGCCATAAGCACCTCCATGGTCACTGCCATGCACCTCTTCCTGCCAGAGAGAGGGGAAAAATGTTTAGTTTTAGTTGTTCTTCCTGCAAGGGGGAAAGGTGCTCTTGCCCCGGAGGAATTCATCCCCAAGCTGTCACTCTCAAATTTGATGGCATAGAGAAGAGCAGCCTCTCAGAGTTCCTTCCGTTTACATCCTCCCATCTGCTTGCTCTGTGTGGGGAGAAGCTGGATGAACTGCACGGTAATTCCCCGAGGCTTTCAGCTTGGCTCCGTGTTCCTTTTTTGGACTGTGTTGATTTGTAGATATTAATCTATTATTGGACTATTTATTTTTTTCCTTTTAAAAGCAGATACAGAAAATAGTGTTGGTGTTACAGACTTGAGATGAATCCAACCTTATTATATTTTTAGGAGAGGCTTATAATATATCTCAGTATAGGTATCTTAATCTTTTTCACCAGTAAGGTGAAAAGATTTAAAATGTTAGGGTATAAAAAAGGAAGCAAATTCTGTTCTCTGGAAGAGAGTATTGGACTGGTGAGAACCCTTAACCTTTCTTATTAGAAACCTACATATATTGAAAGCTTGGGCTTTCGAATACTCCTGGGTTCCCAGCTTTGTCACCTGTGTCTGGTACATGGTAGATACGCAATAGGTATTTGTTGACTTGAATTTAATTAGTTGTATTGAATAAAAATGTGTTCTTGTGCAAAGATCTTGTAGGAATAAATCTTTTGTGGATGACTTCCTTTTGTACTATGACCTTTTGGGCATAGTTGGCTTCTGGGCACCTAATTTTAAAACTTGAAGTAAATGTAACTCACCACATTTTTTTAAAAGTAATTTTTCTCTCAAGTGTAATTGTTTAATTTCTACAAATAAAGTACTTATAAAATTTCCAAAGACTTTATCTGTAAATGTAAAAAGAAATGCCAAATGAGTGATTTGTCACATTGTTAAAAACATTAATAGATAATAAGTGTGTATTTAAAAGTTTGAACAGCTCATAAAACCACATTTAACCTTGATGAATAAAGATGAGTTTACAGTGGAGATAAAAGTAATTATGTACAGTTTTTGACAAGGGGAACAATTGCACATATTTGAGGTTGTTAACCACTAAAAGATTGTTTTGGGGAGGTGTTTAACATTATTTACTGTTCACGGGATGAGTTTTGACCCTTTAGATAAAATTTAACTTAGTAAGAAATGATATTAGGATGAAATGCTTTTGTAGGAATGAGACCGTAACTTGTGGGTATACTCATGAAATTTGACAATTAAAATACTTAACTTGTTGCCTCCAATCACTTTGAAGGACTGAGAAATAAACTCACAGAACATTTTAAGTCCTTTCCATTTCTGTGCTCCGAGTCACTTCTAACAGTAGAAGGATGTTCTTTTATCTTTAAAATAGTGACTGAGTAGGCCTTCAAAAAAAATTGTCGTTTAGTGGAGCCCAGAGTCAGGTCGTAGCTTCAGAATTCAGGTGGTCTGGTTTCAGGTCTACCTGTGCAACTTTGGAGAAGTTATTTAACCTCTCTGTGGTTTGGTTTCCTCATATATGAAACAAAGGTAATATCATTCCCAACCTTGTAGAGTTACTTAGAGAAGATAGTTAGCTGTTATTATTTTCATTATTATTGTCATCATTATAGTCATTTGAAGGTGTCGGAATAAAAGTAAGATAACTCTCTGTTACAAATTACCTGAAATCATCAAAACCTCAGTTACTGTATTACTCTTGTCTGCGCCTGGTGCGCCTCGTCTGGCCTCTTCTGAACGAGCAGGTCTCCTGTTGAAGTAGTCCTCAGTGGGCAGCAGTCCCTGAGTGAACCAGACTGTTCCAAGCTTCTGATCCAAGTTTCTCCTGTATCTTCTCAGGGCAGTTTCCTTCTTTCTTTTTGCCTCTCCTAGATTTGCTTCCCCATGACAGAAGAAGCCTCAAGTCATTCTTGCTTATTTCTATTTGTATTAGGTATGTTATCCTCCACCCTGATCTTTTTTAAAGGTGATTTGTGATACTAACATTCAGAAATATCCGTGCTTTATCTAATGTAGTAATAAAAAGCACTGAGATTTTGCTGCTTTTATTGTTTTACATACAATTTGTTCTAAATATAATTGTTAGAAAGTAGAATAATCCTACTTAAATGTGGAACCTAAATTATTATTATCTAATTATACTTAACATAATAATTAGTATCTAATTAATATAATAATTAGCATCTGATTAAACCTTATTATATACAGTATAAGGTTTTGATGTCATATCAAAATAATATTTGAGTGGCTCTAAAAATCAGTCTTAATCTATTTCTCGCAGTTGTGTTCTTTCTAACCCTTACACTTTATCCTTTCTTCCGTATCTTGTGTTTCACCTAACATGGGTCAATTCAGAGTTTTTGGTTATAATTAGGATTGAAAAAAAGCAAAACATTCAAACATGGTTACTTAAAAAAAATTTTTTTTTTAATTGGGGTATAGTTGTTTTACAGTGTTGTGTTAGTTTCTACTGTACAGTGAAGTGGGGTTCCCTGTGCTGTACAGCAGGTTCTTGTTAGTTATCTGTGTTATACATATTAGTGTATATATGTCAATCCCAATCTCCCAATCCATCCCACACCCCCTTCCCCCCCTTGGTGTCCATACGTTTGTTCTCTACGTCTTCGTGTCTGTTTCTGCCTTGCAGACAGGTTCATCTGTACCGTTTTTCTAGATTCCACGTAGGTGCATTAATATACGATATTTGTTTTTCTCTTTCTGGCTTACTTCATTCGTTATGACAGACTCTAGGTGCATCCATGTCTCTACAAATGACCCAATTTTGTTCCTTTTAAAAACAGTTGCTTCTTTATTGAATCAAGTTGTCGAGCTCCAGCTGTAATGTGTAGTAATAATGATAACAAGCACCGTCTAGGTAGTGCTTACAATGTGCCCGATGCTGTTTTAAATGCTTTATATTTACAACTCATTTAAACTTCACATAACCCCTATAAGGTAGGAACTACCTTGCCCATTTTAAAGATGAAGAAACCGAGGCATAGATTAAATAACTCTCCAGTATCACCTACCTAATCAGGGGTTGATCAGAGGTTTTAGCCCAAGCATCTGGCTCCACAGTCCACACTCTGAACTCTGCTACTCCTTAGCAAACAGTGGTGGGCACAGCACCCTTCTTGCCCTTGTTAAACTTACTTTTTTTTTTTTGGACACCTCAGAGTATCTGCAGTTATCTTTAGATTCTTAATTTATTAAATATTAAGGTACCGTGCTAGGTACAGAGGACATGGAGACTTGACTTCTAGAAGATGACAATCCATAAGGCAGGTCAGCCTTACTACACATCTATAGTAGATGGGTAAGAGCTACTACATACATCTTAAATACTCAGTCTTTTAAACAGAGGTTGTTTGTGTTAATACATGTACATGTCTGTACGTGAGTCACCCAGCTGAAATCCCCTCCCCGGTTCTTGCCATCCTTGAGGCTCTCAGGAGTCAATGCAGGTGACACTTAGCACATTCTGGTCTAACACTTTTCTGGCTCTTTCATCTCCCGTGGCTTTGAGCGCTGGACTCCAAACCGCTTCTGTCCCCCTCACTTCCTCCTGGCCTCCTCTGGGTCCTGCTGCTGCAGCTCAGAGCAGTTCTGTGACTCACTCCGGCTGACTGCATCTTGCCTGGAGTGCTTCTGTCTTTTCAACCCCTGGGGCTTCTCCAACAAGCCCTGTCTGTCCGTAGAATGAGAAGCTGGCAGCAGCCTTCTGGGCTGCTGCACTGTTGTTCTTGGAAGTGTAGGGCAGCTCATGCCCTTGGGGCAGACTTCTACCTGTGGGGACTCGAACTGACAGACGTGTCTTCACGGTGATCCTCCTCTGGACACACTTTCTACAGTTGTCCCTGGTATTCTAGGGGGACTGTTTCCAGGACACGTCCTGTCTTCCCCACCCCCAACCAAATCCGCAGAGGCTCAGGTCTCTCTTATAGGATGGTGTAGTATTTGCATGTAACCTATGCACTTCCTCACATATACTTTAAATCACCTCTAGATGACTTATAATACCTAATAAAATGTAAATACTATGTAAATAGTTGCCTGTGCAGGGCACATTCAAGTTTTGCCTTTTGGAACTTTCTGGAATTAAAAAAATTTTTTTTCCCCATCTGTCATTGGTCGAATCCAGCAGTGGAACCTATGGATCCAGGGGGTGAACTGTATGCACTTCTCAGAACTTCTCAGTAAGACCAAGCCCCCAGGCACCCACTGCGGTAGCTAACGCGCCCTGGCCTTTCCTCCTGGTTTGCTCTCTTGAGCACCTCTCGTTCCCAGGCCACCTTCCGAGTGAGCTGCGAGCACACATGCTTTATCTCAGGCTCCGCTGTGGGGACAGACCCCAGCGAAACCGGTCCCCGTAGCCGTCTCCTCACCTGGACCTTTCACCCCACACTGCCTGACCCTGAAATGGTACAGCCGGCTCCTCAGCCCCTTTCTCTCACCTGCACCCTGATCTCTGGGCCTTTGACTTTGTCCTCTTCTCTTTGTTGATGTTCTGTCCGCACTGCCACTGCTCTGACCCCTTCCTCCTCCTGCACTTGCTCTGTAAACAATGGAATTAATTCAGCAGTTTCACATTGGAGTTTAAGGACCCATAGGAGGTAGTCTCAGCGATTTTTGAGTGTTGCTACAGGAATTTCTAAAAATTTTGGGCTTTTGTGCAAATAATTATAATAATAAACAAGCAGTATGTGGATTATCTGGTTGACCACCTTATAACTGAGTGTGTATATATATAGATATATATATATGTTATTTCAGTGCCTATGTTTGTGTTTGTATGTGTAAGTGAATTTTGGTTCATAATGTACAGGAGCCTGGAGCATGAGGCATTTTCTATCTAGCTGTAAATTGGCTTGCATATACCTAAGTGAATTGAAAATTGTTATCCCTAGGGTGTCTACAGTAACTGTTTGCTCTTTAAAGAGGGTCTGCATAGTAACTAATTCTGAGAAGCTCTTCTTTCCTGGGCTTCTAAATAATGTCCAAGAAAAATGTCATACAGTTTAACGTATTTCAGCTAAAGTTTATGAGCACTGATTTTATGCCAGGTGCTTCTAGGTCCTGTGTTCTTGGTGCTTAGAACCTGTCAGGGCAGACGCTTAACAGGTAGTTTCAGGTGAGATGAGTGTTAGAAATGTGTCTTTATAATTAGGGTGTCCGGTACCTGCTGGGCCCTCAGCATTGCTCTACAATCCTGTTGCATCTTCTTGATTTTCTTCAGTCTCCCAACTCCCCCCTCCCCTTTTCTCCCAGCACTTGTCCTTGCTTCCTATTTCAGGAAAAAACGTGAGCTGTGATGAGTGAACTTGCTCAGCTTTTTACCCCCTGCCCTGACTTAGAGAAAGATGCTGCACCTCTATTCAGGGGAATATGCCCCTTGTGCTGCACGCCTGTTTGCTCCAGGGGGGCCTGGCTCCATCACTCTCTTCGTGTCTGCCTGCAGCTGTCCTCTCTTCCTTAGTATTCTTTTCTTCACCGTCTCAACCATCTTCATAATTTCATTGCCGTCCACAACTCTTGGGTATGTATCTCTAACCCTGAATTCCTGAAAGCCAGGCCCATAGGTCTTAATTTCCCAGTTTGTATCTTTCCTAGATTTCACACAGGCCTTTCACATTCCACATTTCTAAATCAAAATCAGTATTTTCTCCCCTAACTCCGTTCTCCTTCTGTCTTCTTCATTTGAAAGTGATGATCCCTTCTTCTCTCACCCTGCCTTATCTAAGCAACCGTCTTCCTTATCTAAGCAGCCCTCAGGTCCCTGCTAATCACTGATTTGTCTTCTTGTCCATTGTTACTCTGAAACCTCAGCAGTAAGTTTTGTACCTGTCCAGTAGCTCCTGTCTTGCCATTCATCCTCTACCCCACTGATTTTCTGCCACTTAACATGTTGTCGTGTTACTACCCTGTGCCATTTTTTTCCAGCTTCCTTGCTACATGTAGAATAGAATCTAAACTCTCAGCGTGAATGGCATTTAAGGCTCTCTGTAACCTGACTGTAACCTCCTGCCTTGCTGGTCTCGGTTTCTGTTATTTCCAGCTTATAATTTAAGTCTCAGAAATACCTAAGTACTTTAAGATTCTTTTTGGCCTTTATGATATTTTAAGATTTTAACATAATTTATACTTACTGTAGAAAATTACAGGGATAAAATAATCACTCATCCCACTGACCAGATTTAACTACAAATAACATATAAATACATTTTTTCTAGTCTTTTTTCTGTAAAGCTAGAGCAAATCAATTCCAGTTTGGGGGGAGAGAGAGAAGTCACCCAAACATGTATGTTTAGTAATAAGATTGGAAAGAAGTTATTACAGTTCTTCTCAGGACTCCGTGGCCTTGCACGTGCAAAGCTTTTGCCTGGGGTGTTTCTCTCCAGTGCCTGCTCGTTTCCTATGAGGCTGCGGTTTGAGCCTTCATGAAGCTTCTGAACTTGTGCCGGCAGATTTTGGCATCCTCAGCGCACTTTGTCCTTAGCTTCATTGTAGAAACCACCATATCACATTGTAATTATTTGTATTTTTTGTCTTTGAACTGAAAATTCCTTGAGACAGCGATCTTTGTATCTCCAGTAGGGCACAGAGCCTGACAGAGTTGGCAGAGGAAAAACATCCAGAAGGTAAGGGAGAAGCCAGTGAAGTTCATGAGAACAGAGCACGTTAAGAAAGAACAGTGAGGTGTAGTCAGTGTTGCTGTGTAAATTCTTTGGGTGGTAAACTGATGTATGTCCCCAGGTACGTTTTGTAGGCAGGCACTAAAGTTTTGAATGAATGAGTGAATGAATGGATGCAGAGAGTAGGATAGGCCTGGGAAGTTTTCTTTTTCAAGAGCAGTTTCACATGCACGGTGGGAAGCGGACACCCAGTTACACAGGTGGAGGAGGGAGACGGAGACCCAGGTAGACAACTATTTCTAGACCTTTGATCGTGAAGACAGTGAAAGTTAGGATGAGGACAGGACCTGAAGGCGTCTCTCCCTGGTGGCCTCTCCTCAGGAACTGTTCTGTGTGGAGTGCTCTTGCGGGGAGACTCCGCGGGGCACCTTTCTCAGCCCGAGAGTCACCTGGGGTGTGGGCCCCACCTCCCAGGGGAGGGGTTTTCAGGCCTGGGGTTCTCCCTGGACCACACACTGACCGCTGCTGCCTCAGGGCCTCTGCAAGTCTCTGGAGCTCTTGGGGCGCCACCCTTCCTCCCTGCCCCCTCGCCCCGCCGCCTCTCTGCTGCCTGCTCTCCTCGGGGCCCTCCTCGCTGCTCTTGTCTCCGCCCGGCCGTCCTCGTGGCTTTCCTTTACCCCTAACTGCCGCCGTCTTCCGTCTCCTAGGGCTTCTCTGCTTCCCTTTGCAGGCCTGGCCGCTGCCCTGGCGGGGCTGCTGCTGGCCTCGGGCTGCCCTCCACCCTGGTTCCTTCGGTGGCTCTACAGCCCTGGCGCTGCCTGCTTCCTCAGGAGGCTGATCTTTGGCGCATCAACGTTTATAGAAGGAAAAGAAAAATGGCATTAAAGTAGTATTTTAAAACTACGGGACCTAAGAACGTTAGGAAACTTTTCCTGCTACCAAATAACTTTACCTTAGTGGTGCTTCTCTGAGTTGTGTAACATTTTAAAGGTTTCCCAAGGTAGTCTAGTAGTCCTTAAGGTGACCTGAGTTGTATCCTGAAGACACACGTATCAGAGTCCATATATGGACCAAATATTTGTTCTGTTCTCTTTGTGTAGAAACTGCCCAGATGTTCCATTCATCACAGTCATGCATTTCTTAGGGCGTCTTGCTGTTCCAGGTCCTTTTAATCATAGCTTTGGAATTGATAACATTATTTGAATTGTTTAGAATTATAGTCTGCGTGGATTTTTTACACATCGAACCTTTTAGTCAGGCCTTAAAAGGTAAACTGTCAGGCATTTCACACTTCAGTGACCCACAGCTTTTGTTGGGCTTTTGGATGCAGTCACAAGTAATTACGTAAGCAAAACTGTGGCATAACAGAACTGGCTGCTCCGAGCACAGTTGCAAAGTGGATGACTGTGCAAGTTATTCATACTGCTTTTCTTTGGGAAACCAGAAAATGTGAGCAGCATTTGACAGAGGAAACCCAGTATCCCAGGGGTGCTCAGAACATAACTTTAAAGCATTTTCTTGGAGCTGTGGGATTGTATCAAGAACATAAGCCCTTGAAAATGAGGGGTTTTGAAAGAAATTTTTTTTTCTTATTACAGGAAATTCACCAAGAAAGAAAAAAATTCCACACAGTACCCTGCCGTAATTGTTTTTACTAAGAAAGTGAAAAGAAGAAAACACTAGAACAATTTAAAAACAAATGAACCCATTGTCTTTATATTATGCTTATAACTGTCATCTCCAGGATTCTTTGGTTACTTTATACGTTTATATACTGTTATTTTTACATACCTGTCATCTTAATGTGTTCTTTGCATCCAAAAGTTATTCTGTAAACCTTTTGATGTTACTACAGTATTCTTTTGACTCCAGCAGTCCATCAAGTTGATAGTTAGCCCTTTCCCCATCATTCTAGAGGACGTTGGCACTTTTGTCTGTTATAAACATGCTAGAGTCTATACTGAAAGTGTATGTGCATGTGTATCACTTTTTATATTTTAAATTATTAGGATGAATTCCTAGTAGCTCGTTTACTAAGTCAGAGGGTAGAAACAGTTTTAATGCTTTTTGATATAGATTGTTAAATTATTTTCCCCCAAGTTATACCAGTTTGCAGCCATCTCTGGTCTCTCTTAGCCATCTGCAGTAAGTCTTTGTTCTGTTGTTTCGTTGGGTTAAAAAACTTTTTCCTGCTTGCTGGTTTACCTTACATTGCTTTAATTTATATTTCTTTGCTAAGTAGTAAAGTTAAACTTTGCTTGGTGGGGGGTGTTATATTTGCTTTTGTTTTTTTTGCATTCTTGTGGAAGGAGCAGGTGTTCATGCATAATTATTAGACTGGCTGCTAGTCCAAGAGCAGTAAAAGTAGTTAAGGGATAGGGTCAGCGACCTGTGGCTATAGCCGTCTTTGACCAACTCTGGTAAGGTATAGATTAATGTTGTGAAAACTTTGATTCACACAAAACAGTTACATACCTAATGGTTGGCGTTTGAGGTATCCTGCTTAATATACAGACTCTTACTTAATTTTTCTTTAGAGATTCTAAAAGACACTTAAGCCTCTTTCAGGTCTTCTGATGTCCCTCTCCCCCACTTTTGTGTAGTTTGTAGATCTAGAAATTGTAGGAAATTGAACTGAATATTTTACTAATTCCATGCACAGAAGTTGATTTTCTTAAGAAATAGTTACAGGACATCAAACTCAAAAATTGAGCTGGGGCCTTGTACAGGATGTTGGTCTTAGCCTTAGAAGAAATAAAAACTATTGAAAAGTTGTAAGCAAGGGGATGACATGATCAGGATTTTGACAGGTTCACTCAAACTAACACTCAGTGTTGAGGTAACTGAGGCATATGGATATGCCTGTTTGGCCCCTAGGAGTCACAGGAGGTAATAGAGATTCCATGGGACAAAGACTTAATAGCTTTTAGGTGTAGGAATACTTGACACTTTCTGTTTTGAGCACTGTTAATTAAATATTAATGTATAATTGATTTGGAGAAAAGTAAGAGTGGATTCTGGGGATCTGGAGTGGAAGGTGAGGTACTCGGGGGAGAGGTGGATGTTAAGCATGGAGAAGGGCTGGGGAGGAAGGTGCCTTTACACTTAGAAATTAGCGGACGGTCAGGTGAGTGGCAATGATTAGGCTTTATATGTTTTTTTTCCTTAATATAACATGGTACATTTTATATTTCAGATGAATTTACAACTGATTTTCTGGATTGGATTGATCAGTTCAGTTTGCTATGTGTTTGGCCAAGCAGGTAAAAAAAAAGACGTTTCATAGTTGTCTTTTCACTTCAGTATCTTGTGTCACTTTTTGAGCACTTTAGATTCCTGGAAAAACCTACATCCGGTCATCTTGCTCCTTCTGAAAGCCTTGCAGTGGCCTCACCTCCCTCAGAGTTGAGGGCGGGGCCCTTCCAGTGCCTGCAAGGCCCTTTCTCAGGCTCTCCTCCAGTCACCCAGAGTGACAACGGGAATAGGATGCACTGCACAGAGCTCTTTGGGGAATATCAAAGAGTGTGTAAGTGAGCATAGAGAAAGCAAAGGCGTGTTAACATCGTTAGAAGGAAATGAAGTAAATGTGTAGAACAGTGGATTATGAACTATCCACTACTATCTAAAAGAATGAGAGTAGGAACAGTTGGCTTTCCAGAAGATGTTCTTGCTCTTTGATCAAAAGTCTTGCAAGATGTTGGTGTCATATAGGAGAGGAATGAAAAATAAACCTGAAAATATATTTAATCCTCTTATAAACCATGGTGCATCCACATCTGGAATAACAGATGTCCAATTCTGTTCTCCAAATCTCAAAAAATACACTGCATAGAACAATTGTTTGATATTACGGTGGAAGGACTTACCACACGGAAGAATGAAGAAAGAAACCGTAAGGGAAGTTATTGATAAATTTAAATGACATAAAACCAGCAATAAATGACATAAAACCAGCAATAACATAAAAAACCAAAGTGTGTGTCAAAACACCATCAACAAAATGAGAAACTAAATAAGGATTTAATTTCACTTACAAATGTAGAGCTCTAATAAAAACAGATGAACATGATAATAGAAAATTTGCAAAAGGTGTAACAAAATTTATAAAAGAAATGGCCAGTAAAAATACAAAAAAAATGAAACCTTCAGTAACTGACAATTAAATTGATGTTCTTATTTATACCTGTTAAATGAATTTTAAAAAATCTTCGCATTAAAAAAGTGTTTCTTGTTGAGGGTATGGTGAAATGGTGAGTGTACACTGCTTGTGGGAGTGTGCATTTGAACATTACTGCTGGAGAGAAGTTAGTGTGTACTGAGAATCTTTAAAAGTTAATACTCTTCGCCTCAGTATTTTTTTTTTAATTTGTGATAAGGAAATAATCAGTTTTACATTATAAGAATGGTCATCAGAGTGGGTGTATATATATATATATATATATATGCATGTATGTGTATATATGTGGAGGGTTCGTGTGGCATGTGTGAACTATGCAATTAAAAACAATCTAAATTTATCCATCATTGAATAGGATACATTAATATAATGGAATATGTAATCATTAAAGCCATGTTTTTGAAGAATTTGGAATGAAACATTTGGATTAAGTATAGAAAGTAGTATATAAAATGTATATCCTTGATTTCATTTAACTAATGTCTGTATATGCCTGCTTCCTTGCTGTTGTTTTATTTATCTGCTTAGAAAAAAGACTGAGAAGAAATATACAAAACATGTTAACAGTAGTTATCTCTTAGTGAGCAGGTTTTGATTTTTAGTTTGTTCTTTATACTTTTACATATTTTCCAAATTTTTTATAATGAACGTGTGTTAGGTTTATAATCAGAAAACATACATTGGAGACAGTCCATATTAGTACTTACCACACGGCAGACATGCTGATCCTTACACGGATTTGAAGAACTATGTGGTGTACTTTGAACACAGACCTGAAAAATCAAGGGGTTGTGGATTGGGTGAATATGGACTTTTCAAGTATTTAACAAACGAAAATGAAAGTGCCTGCTTGAGGGGGTGGGGTATGGGTGTGGTGGGATGAGTTAAATGAAGAGAAATAATACTTTTACCCAGTTGTAAGAACAATCCTGAGAATTAATGACCATCCAACATGAGAGAGCCTGAAATCATGCCTTTGGAAAAAAAGGACAAATGTATAGATTAAGGGTACCTAGTCTTTGCTATAGAATACAAGAGAGATAACTGTGTCTTTTTATGATTCTCTGTGCCAAGATGATCCAAAATCACCTCTCTCTGGGGGGTAGGTCCGAATCAGCTTAGTAACGAGGTTCATAGTGTTTATATTTAACGTTCATATATGTTGTATTATTTGTCATTGTGATCCAGATTCTTCACTGTTCTCTCTTGACACTTCAAGTAAAGTGGTCTATTCTTTGTTTCTCCTGATAGATGAAAACAGATGTTTAAAAGCAAATGCCAAATCATGTGGAGAGTGTATACAAGCAGGGCCAAATTGTGGATGGTGCACAAATTCAGTAAGTAAGATTGTTCAAGTCTTTCCATCTATTCTCTAGTCATTTAGCGTTGCCCAAAACTATATCCTTGTGAAGTGTTCGATGTGACTTTTCACTTCCTCGTTGTTGACTGAATAAGCCTCAGCTCTGTGTAATCCTGTGAGATGCTCTGGAGCTGTGCTGCCCAGCACAGGGCGTGCTAGGCATGTGTGGTGATGTTGAGCACCTGAGATATGGGTGGTCCAAATTGAGAATTCCCGTCAGCCTTAAATACATGCCAGAGATTGAAGACTTAGCATTTCAATATTAATGATTTTTGAAATCACTGACATTTTGTATATATTATTAATTTCCCGTTTCTTTTTTTTCTTCCTCTCAGCGTGGCTACTAGACAATTTAAAAATACATACGTAGCTCACCTTTGTAGTGTGCATTGTTTCTATTGGACAGCTTCCCAAAAACCTCTAGCCATTTCATTGGACTGTTTTAGATTTTTCCCTTTTTTTATGATGGGAGAGGTATACATTAACCTGCCTAATTGTGTTTTAATTAAACTAATATACACTTGATTTGCATCCTAATCAAAGCCCATTGAGGTTAGGCTTTAAATTTTATTCACTCTTGTCATCTCTGTACATTGCTTAACATGGTACCTTCCACAAAGCTTACTAAATATTGAATGAATGAATAAACAGATGAATGCTAAGTTGGTACTGGAGGTAACGGGAAGTCATTTTGAGGGTATATAATTTATTTACAGAGTGAATAATATCAGAAGGTCAAAGGCTTATTGTTTGTTTTTACTCAGGCAGTTGACCCCACAGTCAAGTGCCTGTTTTGTGGGCGATAGTGGTCAAATGTCAGATATTTCGTATGATTTGACCTATGAAAGACAAAATGAGAAGTTTTCGTTTTGTTATTTTAAAAATTTTCTACTGGTACCTTCTGTTCTAAAAACGGTATTCTGGAATTAAGTTGGAGACAGTGAAGGAAATAGGGAGTGCCTTGAGTTTGTCTCGGACTAGGCTTACTTAACTGAAACTCTTGGTTTTCTTACCTGGAAAATGAGCATGATCTACCTCCTTTATCTCTGTTCTTACAAGAATCAAATGAACTTAAAGCAGTTTCACTTAGAAGATTATAATAGTGGTACGTGCTGTTCTCAACAACAGCATCCATTTTATGAGGGTTACAGTTTATCTGGGGTTTAGGGTTATCCTAGCCAAACTATTCTTTCAATAATTTAGCCATCTTTGTGGCATAATTCTTAAATTATTAAAGCTATTTTGGGATATCTTTAGTGAAATTTTACTTGAGTGTTGTGATCTTAGTTTCCTGGACTGGCTAATATTTGGAAGTGGATCCTGCACTGGGCCCCTGTGCTCTGGCAGCATTTTAGGTTTGACCACACATAAAAGTTGTGCAGCTTTGAACCGTTGGGCCCATGGTTCTCCCTTCCAGTTTTTCTAAGTACAGAAAGGCTCTCATTTAGTACTATGTTTCCTTTAAAAAATAACTGATCAAAACCATTTTGTAATCTTTGTATATAAATATCCTCACTTTATTCAGCACCATGAAATTGGTAGATAATAAACAACCATACAAAACATAAAGTGACCCCAAATGAAAGGCATTTCCTCATTTTCCCAATGTCAAGATTTTAAAAAAGATTTTTGGCCAATTAAATACAAATTTTTAGGGGTATATGTGAAAAAGTTAAATGTCTATTAGGAGTGCACCTTTTAAAATGATACACACACATATACATGAATAGACCGTCATTGTTCCCCTTCCTCACATTTATGAAAAATGTATTTAGAACCTTTACATGCATCTTAACAGCAGTGTTTTTGCTTTCACTTAGTCAGTCATCTGATAAAAATAGCACATTTTAAAACCATGTCACTAGTGGAGATTTTACCCCATGCCACAAGTACCATTCACATACCATTACAACCTTTTTTATTTTAAAAAAATTCACCCTATATATGTTTTTGACCCTGTCATATAATCACTTACATTAAAAAAAAAAAGTTCTAAAAGGCTTGTTTACAATAATAGCCAATACCTAAAATATTTGTAAACCTCCAAGAGTACTTACTAAATTTGTGGTAAATTTCTTGTTCTGCTTTTTAAGAAAGGTTTTAGGGTGACATGTTTTTCCTGTACATTGAGTTGTTCAAAATATCATGAAGGATGCTGCTACATAATATGAGAGACTCTAAGAATTTTTCTAAGGGAAATTTTGGAAAAAATATTTGTCTGATATTTGGTTATATATATTATTAGTGGCTCTTAACCATGCTAAATAAGTAATTTCACAAAAGAAATTTCTTTGAGTAGATACTCTGAATTTGAACATGAAACTGTTAAAAGGTACACTTAGGTCAGTCCTCTAAGTATTACTAAAGTAATACGGTACTAGTAATATATTAGCAATAACGGTATTACTTTCAAGGACAAATTTTTGTTTTTATCTGTTTTGTTTATTATGGTTTGGATGAAGGGAGCATTTTGTTTAAAAACCAGAAATGAAATACATTAGATGTGTTACCTGATTTTTGCAATTTAATTAGTTATTTGCAGTTACGATTATGTAAAAGGTTTGACCACTATACTTTTTATTTATACCTATATTTTACACGTCACTTAGACATTTTTACAAGAAGGAATGCCTACTTCTGCTCGATGTGATGATTTAGAAGCCTTAAAAAAGAAGGGCTGTCATCCAGATGACATTGAAAATCCCAGAGGCTCCAAAGATATAAAGAAAAATAAAAATGTCACCAACCGTAGCAAAGGAACAGCAGAGAAGCTGCAGCCAGAAGATATTACTCAGATCCAACCACAGCAGGTGGTTTTGCAGTTACGATCAGGTACAGAAATCTGATTCTATGAATGCCTTTGTGTCTACTTGAGCTTTTTGACAACTTGATGTAAGTTTCTGTTGAGGGTTCATTTTCATATGTGGACTGACACTCAAATAGAAATGTTGAATACATTAACTTTTAGAAATTTTTTGCAGGTATAACAATTTGTAAGACACATGTACCTGAAGTAAATGTTACCTGTGTCTAATGTAAATTCTGTTAAAGATTCAGAAAGTATTAGATTTAATGGGTTTTTAAAGATAAAAATATCCATCTTCTGGTATAATTACATAATATACAGACAACATTTTAATCTATTTTTTCCTTTGTTTTTGTTCAGTATTGATAAAATATTAAGGTTTTCATAAGAATCTGGAGCAGTCCTGCATCTGGGAAAAAGGAGGAAGAAACAAGCCCCCTTTCTCCTCTTCTAGTTTCCCGCCCCTTCCTCTCAGAGGACTGTCCCGTGCCTGCCTCCCCGCCACCCCTTCCCCTCCTGCTCTCTCTTCAGCCTGGTGCTGGCAGCCTTGCACTTCTAGAGCTGCTCTGGCAAAGCTCTGCTGGCACCTGGAACCACCAGGCCTGGTGGACCCTCGACAGGCCTTTTTTTCTTATTAACCTTCCTGTCCAAGCGATGCCTCTGAGCTTCTTGAAATGCTCTCCTTGCGGCATCTGCGATAACATTCCTGCTTTGCTTCTTATCTATTAACAGTGCTTTGCAGTCTCCTTTCTGTGTCTTTTTTCTTCCTTCCTCTTTGTAGTCCACTTAATTGTTGGTTTTCCTCTCATGGCTTTAAAGCCGTTTGTGGGCTGTAACACAGACTTTTTAAGCTCCAAACCCAGTTATCCAACTGTCAACTAGGAGTCTATATAGAGAAACTTTGCAAGTTAAAAATTTAATGACTTTTCACCCAGACCTCTTCCTTCTCGTGTATTTTCTGAGTAGATTATATCTCACACCTCTGGTACATCTCTTCTCCTTCCTCATTGTTTCAGATCCTTATCATCTTTTTCTTAGATTTTTGCTATAGTTTCTTAACAAGTTTCTTTGTCTCTATAATCATCTTTAAAACTATTCTTCAGGTTTTCTACAGTGAAAATCAGGTTATGTTATTCACTGCATATAGTGCATCCCATTAAACACAGAAGAGTCTTCACTTTATAACATTAGTCTCTAAAAAGTCTGGTGTACCCTGTAGTGTATCTGCCTCACCCACCCAGTCTAGTTTATGTTGTTCTGGCTGTCTGTTTTCTTCTGTCATAGTTACCAACCCACTGTTTGCCTGTCTTGCCTGCTGTGGATGGGGAATGCTGTCTTTTTCACCATCCCCGGGGCCTGGCATTTTAAGTATTCGTGATTGAAATGAGTACACATCCATTGATTCAGTTACCTGTGGAATGCCCAGGTTTTTGTAAAAACTATGTCGATAATACAGTTTATAGTGTATACTTTATCAATCGAATTTACTTGGTTTTTCTCGTTCGCTTTGGATTGTTGGCAAGCTTATTTTCTTTTCTAATCTCTGTTTAATTAGGGGAGCCACAGACATTGACATTAAAATTCAAGCGAGCTGAAGACTATCCCATTGACCTCTACTACCTTATGGACCTCTCCTACTCTATGAAAGACGACTTGGAGAATGTGAAAAGCCTTGGAACTGATTTGATGAATGAAATGAGGAGGATTACTTCAGACTTCCGAATTGGTAGGAAGTTTGAGAAAATGAATAGTTTTCATTTGTATAAATACTGGCAGTTTTGTCCTTCACCACGAGCATGTGAGATAAACAGGCCAGGTTTTAGTCTTTTCTTTTTGAGAGAACTGATACTCCTGTCACACATCTAATAATTTTTCCGCCTCCTTGTTCATCTGCTACTGTAGGTGATCATGTTATTTGACACACCTTACACCACATAGGTAATGAAATGCTTGCATGTTTTCACGGGAATTTATGCGTTGATTTGTTGATACATTTTATAAACATGTTGATTACAGGTGTTTTCATTACTGGTTAGTATGACCACACCTGCCTCTACAGCCTTAATCTCACGTCACACCTGGATTTTTCATAGTGATCTCCTTTCCAAACCTAATTATTAAAACCCTTATTATTTCTTATTAAAGAAAAAGAGTGACTTACAGGTGGTAATGTACTTGATATTTTTCATGCAGTTTATCCATCCGTCCATCCATCTACCCTCCATCTGTCATCACTGTGTGTGCATTTTCCTTCACAGGGTTTGGCTCATTTGTGGAGAAAACCGTGATGCCTTACATTAGCACAACACCAGCTAAACTCAGGAACCCTTGCACAAGTGAACAGAACTGCACCAGCCCATTTAGCTATAAAAATGTGCTCAGCCTTACTGATAAAGGGGAGGTATTTAATGAACTTGTTGGTAAACAGCGCATATCTGGAAATTTGGATTCTCCAGAAGGTGGCTTTGATGCAATCATGCAAGTTGCAGTTTGTGGAGTGAGTGCATTCATTTTCTACAAAAGGATATTATTTGTGTGAATTTTGAATGTGATTTTGCTGTCAGAAGAAGTTACCTTAATTACTGTAGCATACTTGACTAATCCCTTAAGTTCCCTCCAACTACAAATGCTTTATAAAAGCATAATCATTTTGCCCCTATTTAAACGAGGCAGTTAGTTCATTTACACAGGGTTTTAAAAGCCAGAATGCTCACCATTTGAAACAGTGGGGCAGTTTAGCTTTAGCTGGTGCTCTAGGTTTTTAGAAGAGGCCCAGGAACCCTAGCTTTCTGGCTTTGTGCCTGAGATGGAATTGGGGTTATCTGGGACGTCTCCAGGAGCATTAAAAGTGCTCAAATGGACTGTGTCTCAGACACCATTTTCCTCTGGTCAGTTTTCTTCTGCTTATCATCTTTGAGAGGTATCTTCCCCATGTCATTCAAAAAGAAAGAACTTTTAAAGTCTTAGTTTGAAAGCTATATGAGAACAGGTATTTTGAGAAGTCATATAATTGTAATTTTAATTGCAAGATTTTCAGTAGTAGTAAGCTGATCTCCATTGGGCTAGTGGTTAGAATTTTATGACCCATTTACCAGGTGATGATTTTGAGGTGACCTTTTAATGATTCAGCTGAAGCTGAAAATAGAAAACATTGTGAGGTAGATAAAGTTTAAGTACCTGACTGTCTCATTCCCCCCCGCCCCTTTTTCCTTAGAGTACCCGTATGCTCTAGAAGACCTTCCTTGATTCCAGATGCTTCTTAATGGTTATTTTCCAACCAATTTTTAATGTGTAACTTGATACCCAAGATGATAATATGGTATAGTGTTTAAGACAACAGTCCTTAGACTGTTAGGAAATGGCTTCAAATGTTCCCATCACTGCTCATCCACTAGGCAATTTCCTTGCCATTCTAGAGGGCTGTTTCCTTCTCCTTAAGAAGGGATAATAACAGATAAACCTCATAGGGTTGTTACGAAGTTTAAATATGGTAATCCATATACAGTGCCACTAAGCACCCAGCAAATATTAACTACTAGATTATCGTTACTCTTGACTTCTCACTGGGGTAGTTGCAATTTAAGGATAGTCTCTGCTTTTAAAGGGGAAGAGAGTGACATTCCAGGTAGTGCCCAGGCTGATGCCTGTTTTCTTTCCAGCTATTCATTTGTGATCCTGTTAGCAGCTCACTGTGGAGAGAGCATTCTCTGGGCTGCCTCTACCTGTGCCTTAGCCTTGGGATTAAAACAAGCCACAGCATCTGTTGCCGCTACTCTCGGTTTTCCTCATGCTGACTAAGAGGAACTGTTCCACTTACTTACCTGCATGAAAAAGAGACAGACATTCTACTTGGACTGCCGGCATTAATAAACTTAATTCCTGCCTTCAAGGATTTTATAGTCTTATGAGGGTATACACAGATGTAATTGAGTATTTAGACAGATGTGATTATAAAATTACCATAGAAGAGGATTTTACTGCTACTTTAAATCCTTTGCTGAATAAGGTGGAAAATAAAACAAATGAACAAATAAGCAGTACTGATGGGTTAGAATGGGTGGAATTAAGCAGGGCAAGTCTTTGGAGAAGGTACTTTTTCTGTAATTAAAAAAGGAAGTCAATGTGGTGGCTGATAAAGGAAGTATACGCTACAGAAGGTGGAGCAAGGATGGATGGGAATGAGACAGTGATATTTGGGCCAAGATGGGTGTGGGCTGAGACATTTGCATTTACTCACTAAGCACCTACTATGTGCCAAGCACTGTGCTGACTGCTGAAGATAAGATGAAGCACAAAACCCGATGTGGTCCCTGCCCTGCACAGAGCGAGCGTACTTTCTAATGGGGAGAGAGACATGAACTTTAAAAGATACAGTTTTTAAAAAAGAGCTGAAAGAGATGGACAGCCAGGCAAGGTGGAGTTTTACAGTGGGGTGGAGGAGTTTTATTCAGTGGTCTCTGTGCCTTCATCAGCAAGGATATTGGCATTGTGAAAAGAGAAGATACGGAATTAGGTTGAGAGTGCGGTGGTAGCCTACATAAAGATGAAAAGATTTATGCTGAATTGTGGGTAGTATTTTAAAATTGAAATCCTTTTCTTTTCGAGTCATTGATTGGCTGGAGGAATGTGACGCGGCTGCTGGTGTTTTCCACGGATGCTGGGTTTCACTTTGCTGGAGATGGGAAACTTGGTGGCATTGTTTTACCAAATGATGGACAGTGTCACCTGGAAAATGATGTGTACACAATGAGCCATTATTATGTAAGTGCTTAGCTCCTTACATATTGAATGGATTCAGATTGAGTTTAGTGTCTAATACTAAGAGTATTGTGGGTGACTGGCTTGTGGGGTTTTCAGGGTTTGGGGTTTTGTTATTTTGGTAAGTTGGGCCCTGACCTAATGTGCAGGAAAGCTCGTGTTGCTGTTTTGAGGCTCTGGCTTTGTGCTTGCTTCCTTCCACGTAGATGAGGGCCTGGGGGTGAGGGGAGCTGCTGACTCCGACTCTGCGCCTCAGCCCAAAGCTCTGTCTCCTCTCACTCGCTACGTCAAGGGGTAGCAAGCTCGATGTTATGTCTAAACAAATCATTTGTATAGTCTTAACACTCCTAGTCTTAGTTATACATGATTTAAGAAAGCAGGCACCCTGCCTCTACTGAAAATAAAGATTGGCAAATTATTCAAGGTCTGGAAGAAATCTAAACCTTGCTGAATCTTGGTCTTTTTCTTAAGTGATAAGTAGATAATAATAACCTTTAATTACTGGCAGTTCTTTACTTTCATTGTTCTGACATTTAATATACACAGATAATCTTACTCTTTAAAGTCTTTTTATTATGGAAATTTAAAATTTACATATAAAGATAGAAAAGGATTAGAAACCCACTAGACAGCACCCACTTCAATAATTTGTGTTGTTTCAAGCAGTCTTTTTAAAGTAATCCAGTTGATATCTGCAAATCATTATTTTCAGCAAGTATTGAAAACCTGGAGTAGATTGGATGTAATTACATACTAAATTTTATTACTTAATTTCTTAGGATTATCCTTCTATTGCTCACCTTGTCCAGAAACTAAGTGAAAATAACATTCAGACGATTTTTGCAGTTACTGAAGAATTTCAGCCCGTTTACAAGGTAAATATATACATGTGAGATCAAAAGAGGAACACATTTCTAGACTCTTTTTGTTTAGTCATTAGAGGCAAAATGATATGTCTGAATTGAAATGTGGGAAAATGTCACCAGCTACAGACTGGATTTTACAAAAGTGGTGTATATTAATTTTAGTTACATTGTAAAGCTAGTTGTTTTTAGGTCTGACTCCTTATGTTTATTTAGCAAATGTATCGAGAACTGTTATTTAAAAATAAATAGTAAGTACTCAGTAGATGCTAATTAGTTACATGAGTAGTACTTGTATTTTATGTTTTATCTTTTAATTGCAGGAACTGAAAAATTTGATCCCTAAGTCAGCAGTAGGAACATTATCTGCAAATTCCAGCAATGTAATTCAGTTGATCATCGATGCATACAATGTGAGTGCATTTTAAATAAGATCTGTTTTGGGCAATACCCTATGGAGAATACTTTTCTCAAAAAAAGTAAAACTCCTTTCATACACAATTTAGCAAGCCCCAGAAGACAACATAAAACTTAAATTCTGCATCTGGAGGAAAAACTCATATTCTCTTACAAATACATAATTATCTGCAGAGCAAAATGTAACAAAGGCATGTGGGGAAAATTTCTAAATTCCGTTTTAATGTTGTTAAGTAATAGGTCTCCTTGTTGGAAAGCAAGTGTGAAACAACTTATATTTAGATTTATAGGATGACCTCAGTCTTCTTTTTCCACACCTTCTTTTTATACATTCATCTATTTTGATGAATTGTGTCAGAAAAGCTTTTTTTTTTTTGCCAATTCTTCTCGACATATATTCAGGGTATATAGTTCTCTGTTTTCAAGAGGTACACACAGTCATATATGCATGTACCATAAAGTATATATGAATGTATTTACATATATTTGACTTACCATTTTAATAAGATTTATAAGATGTTTTTCCCCCCCAGATTGGAAGGAAGTTGAAATTAAAGAGGAATTTTCTCCATCTTGAGCTTTAGTTCAGAGTACTTTAGTGATACTCATTCACCATTGGTCAGTAACTGTTGTAAGTCGTCTGGAGGCCTTTGTAATAGAACAGTAACCATCCTGTACTGTGTATACCACCCCAGCCTTTCTTTTTTTTTTTTGCGGTACGCGGGCCTCTCACTGTTGTGGCCTCTCTGCTGCGGAGCACAGGCTCCGGATGCGCAGGCTCAGCGGCCATGGCTCATGGGCCCAGCCGCTCCGCGGCATGTGGGATCCTCCCGGACCGGGGCACGAACCTGCGTCCCCTGCATCGGCAGGCGGACTGTCAACCACTGCGCCACCAGGGAAGCCCACCCCAGCCTTTTGATGGGTTGAATTTTAGATATTTTCTACCTCATGCCAGGGGTTCCCAGAATTCTTTGGAAAGACCCTACTCGAAGAGAGAGAGGTTTTTACAAAGATTTTCTAGATTCTGGTTGTTCCCTGTCTCTCCCATAGTTGTTTTGTTCTCTGTCTTTACAGCATATCTTAATGCTTTCCCAGCTCCATCCACGCAGGAATGTGACCAGGAGAGAGCTTGCTGCTGCAGTCTTCTCCGTTGGTCCTGAGCAATCTGCTGTTCTAAAAACGCAGTGGCTTGAATCCTCCCACTTGGGGTTTTCTTTTTTTGGGGGGTGAGGGCGCAGGGCTGCAGCTGCGCCTGAGCAAATTTGTTCCCAGACTGTGTAGTAGATCATTTACTTTAGGCCCTAGTGAGCTGGAAGTTGGTAGGGCCAGAGGAGAGCTGTGTTGCCACTGGGGGAGGAAAGTGTTCTGAGTTCTTAGGACTCCTCATAATATCAGCCCTCTGTGCTGTATCATCATTAAAATTTTAACTCAGTAATTAAACCATAAATACTTTTTTCAGTCATGTACATTATTTTGAAGAATTGATCCTTATTAATTAGAGCCAGTTTCTCTGGGTTTTGTGTTTTCTGGTCACTCAAGATTTGGCTTCAGATATTTTATTTAAATGGTACTGTTTCTTAACAGTTCATTTTATCCATTGGATTTATGCATTCAACTTATTTTATAGTAGCATTTGTTTGCCTTTCCTCTGTTTAATAGTCTTTCTTTTAGTCCCTGTCTTCAGAAGTCATTTTGGAAAACAGCAAATTACCAGAAGGAGTAACAATAAATTACAAGTCTTACTGCAAGAATGGGGTGAATGGAACAGGGGAAAATGGGAGAAAATGCTCTAATATTTCCATTGGGGATGAGGTATGTTATATAAACATTTTCCGAAGAAAAGAAAAAACTGCTTGTTTACAAGCAATGTAGTTTATAATTTGAGAAACAGTTAAAGAAATATAATTTCGAGTGGCTATTTGCAATTTTTTTAGTAGATTTAAATTGTGTAGTTGTTAACTTATCTTCTTGTTTTCCCTTAAGGTTCAATTTGAAATCAGCGTAACTTCAAATAAATGTCCAAATAAGAATTCTGAAACCATTAAAATTAAGCCTCTGGGCTTCACTGAAGAAGTAGAGATTATTCTTCAGTTCATCTGTGAATGTGAATGCCAGAGTGAAGGCATCCCTGGCAGTCCCAAGTGCCATGATGGCAATGGGACCTTTGAGTGTGGAGCCTGCAGGTGAGCTGGGGCTGTGGAGAGTGACGGGGTGCGGGGGGACTGTGGCTGGGACAACTGCAGGGGCAGGCTCTGTTTGGGCGTTCAGAGAGATTCTGTCTATTGGAGCAAATAAATGATTGTTCCCAGCCACTGTTGCTCACCACAAGATCAATTTGATGATCTTGTGTGTGCTATTTATGGAAAGCTCTTCCCTGCCTTTTTTTTTTCTTAGGCAGACTGTCCTTTACTGTAAAAAGCTTTTATAGCCATCCAAGATGTATATTTAACAAATGGTTAAGGTAGCATTTGGGTTTTTCTCTCATTATAGCAGTCTGAATTCTCTAGAGCTAAATAAGCTTATATAAAATAATATTTATTGTATCTGTGAAATGGAATTAGGAAGCAATAAAGGATGTTCACCGTGTATTACCTGTACTTCTGAATCGTTGGAATAACTTTTAAAAAACCAGTATACCTTGTAAAATTAAAAAGAAAACAGTATTTTCAGAACATAGAATCTTCTCCTAACAAAACTATAGTCAGATTATTTTAAATTTTATTTTCATACTGTGATTACTTTTTAACTAAAAATTAAAAGTGAATGTACTCTGAATAATCTTTCTCCTTAAAAGAATAGGAGGAGGAAAGAATATTTTGATGCAGATGTCAGCCCCAAATGGCAATGCTTTGAAGGGTTTTTAATCACGAGAAAAATAGATGGCTGTATTTTGCCATCAGTTATTAGCTTTCTATTCTAAATAGCAATTAAAATGTTAACGTTTTACAATTTTCCATGTCATATATATCCTGACTGAATTGTGTAGATCCATTTTTAGTAAAATATTACTTAACTGAAAGATCATCTTGAAAATGTTTTGCCTTCCTTCTTTTTGTGTATTTACCAGATACAGAACTAGTGTCTTCAGTGTCTGAACACTAGGTGTTCTAAAAATACGCAGTGTGGCTGAAAAGTCTGGATCCATAGGATAAATTTATTTTAAATCAGTATGTTAGTTATATTTTCAAATGATAGGCTCAGTGTGTTTTTCTTCAACTTCCATGCACCTTTTGGGGTGTGTTTATTGTATTTTTTTAGATTAACAATTGGACGGTTGCTTCACCTATAATAGCAAATGTAATAAATAGCGTATCATTTGAAAACATAGCACACTTTTAAAAATAAGTTTATCCTATGCTTCTAAATGTTTTGTTCACCTGTTCATTGCCAGATTGTATTTTCATCTTGATCAAAATGGTTACTTTCCTGAAGAGGGATTTTTTTCCTAGGCCCCTGTGTAGATTCCACATGGATTTGAATGGCTCTGTGTATGTGCATATGTACACTTTTGTGCACGTCTGTGACGTGTGGCATGACATGTAATAAAAGTGTAGTTTGAAGATAATGTTCGTAGTCTTACTTACTCTCCCAGTCTTTCTCACAGCATGACTCGTTGCTTTCACTTATTTTTACGTGATTGGAATTTTGGACTCTGTTTAGGTGCAACGAGGGCCGTGTCGGGAGACACTGTGAATGCAGCAGCGATGAGGTGAACAGTGAGGACATGGACGCTTACTGCAGGAAAGAGAACAGTTCAGAGATATGCAGCAACAACGGGGAGTGCGTCTGTGGGCAGTGTGTGTGTCGGAAGAGGGATAATACAAACGAGATTTATTCTGGCAAATTCTGCGAGTGTGATAATTTCAACTGCGATAGATCTAATGGCTTAATCTGTGGAGGTGAGAAGGGGTCTGAAGATGGTTATAAAATGTGGTCCTATCTAAAACAATAAAAAATCCTGAGAGTTTGCTTAGTGAATGAATAGAAAAAGGGCAGCACGGAGGGTCCCTGCATCCCACAGACAGCCTTTCTTACACGTTATTGCTTGTTCTCACTTTTCGGTCGATGCTCTGATTTTACATTTTTACCATTGTTATGAGAAATGATATTTTCTATTGCAGGAAATGGTGTCTGCAAGTGTCGCGTGTGTGAATGCAACCCTAACTACACCGGCAGTGCCTGTGACTGTTCTCTGGACACTACCTCCTGCATGGCTGTGAACGGGCAGATCTGCAATGGCCGGGGCGTGTGTGAGTGTGGCGCCTGTAAGTGTACAGATCCCAAGTTCCAAGGGCCGACCTGTGAGATGTGCCAGACGTGCCTTGGAGTCTGTGCCGAGCACAAGTGAGTATTTCCGAATTGCTTGAAATGGGTGATAACTCGCTGTCTGTTGGCCTCTGTATCAGCACATAATACAGAGAACAGCGCTAACATCAGGTTACGCTGTAAATAAACTGTCACACTGAAGCCCAGTTTTTAAATCTTAAAAGTTCTTTCTCAGTAGCTGGTGTTTGTCACATGATATTGAAATGTGTCGTACGAGAGTGATGGTACAATTATTTCAGTACGAGTTTGCTCTGTAAGTGAATCCATGTGGTAACCTTTGTTAAATTAGCATTACCAATTGCTTAATTAACTATCTTTTGACTAAACTAAATAAAATGGAAAGTTTTGTCCCTGAAAGAAAGAGCTACTATTGTACCAGCAACACATTTCAAAAGTTATTTTGGCTTTAAATTGTGTATTAAATATCTGATAGGGCTAGTTTTATTTTCCTACTCTCTTATTTCTTTTGGAGGATTTTAGTTTGAGCTGTAATAAATCTATAATATCACTTGGGAAACTAGCATCTTTATGTTTAGTTTTCCCATCTAGAAATATGTTTCTTTCTTTCTTTATATCTTTCTATTGCTCTTGGCTTAATTTGGTTAAATTTTGAGTCTAGCACACAAAATAAACTTTAAGCAAATACTATTTTAAATAATAAATGTAATCATTTGCACTTTAACAGGGAATGTGTTCAGTGCCGAGCCTTCAACAAAGGAGAAAAGAAAGACACGTGTGCTCAGGAATGTTCACATTTCAACATTACCAAGGTTGAAAATCGGGACAAATTGCCCCAGCCAGGCCAGGTGGATCCCCTGTCCCATTGCAAGGAGAAGGACGTTGACGATTGCTGGTTCTACTTCACATATTCAGTGAATGGGAACAATGAGGCCACTGTTCATGTTGTAGAGACTCCAGGTAGAAACCTGATCATTTCAAAATTCTTTGCATTTTCTTTTATGTCTTTTTACTGCTTAGGGCTATTGGTACTTTCCCTAATATCTAGGAACAACTGCCAGCTGGACTATTATATGTCCAAGTTGGGACACTTTTAATCTCTCAGAGCTTAAACTAGTATTTAATTAATAAATAAGGGAAAGAGAAAGCAGGTTTTAAGTTTTCTGAATGGAGAGTCCGAGGAGTAAATGCAGTAGCTCCCACAGAGCCCTCAGCACGGCGCCTGGCAGTAGGCTCTCGGTAAGAGCACCATCATTATTAATGATATTTAAATATGAGCTTGATTTTAGGCTTGGACACTGGGAAAGATAATTTGTTAAAGGATATTATACAGCAAGAATTTGTTCAGCTTCTCAAAAGATGAAACATTTTTATCTTGGTTTTTCTGGGTGCTTTTAATATACTTTGGAATTTTCTACATTTGTGGTCAGATTTTTTATGGGAATGTAAGTTTTAATTTCTCCTGGATAAATATTGGGAATGGATTTTGGAGGCATATATTTAACTTAAGAAGAAACAGCCAAACTGTTTTTTTGAAGTCTCTGTATTGTTTTGCATATGTATTTTTCAAATGTTGTCTCACAGTCTGCCTCCTTGTCTTTTCATTTTCTTAAAGTGTTTTTTTGAAGACCAGAAGCTTAAATTTTGATGAACTACGATTTACCAAGTTTTTCTTTTATAGATCTTGCTCTTTACTATTATGTCTTAGAACTCTTTGCCTAATTCAGGTTCATAAGGATTTTTCTCCTGTGTTTTCTTCTAAAAGTTTTATAGTTCCTGGTTTTCCATTTAGGTCCGTAACCCACTGTGAGCTGATCTTAATATATGGAGTGAGGTCCAGTTTTTTATATGTAGATTTCCAGTCGTTCTTGCACCATTTGTTGAAAAGGTTGACCTTTCTCCACCTTGGTTGAAAATGAGATGACCTTATATATGTGGGCCTGTTTCTGACTCTTGATTGTTTTCCATCAATCCAGGCATCTGTCCTTTAGCCAATACCATACTGTTTCAGTTAGTGTTGCTTCATAGCTAGTTGTGAAATCTGGTAATACAAGTTGTCCAACTTTGTTCTTTTCTGAAACTGCTTTTGAAACACTTTCCTAGTTCTCCTACTTCTTTGTAAATTTTAGAATAAACTTACTTGATATCTACACGTCCTGCCAGGATTTTGATTGGGATAGCATTGAGTTTATAGATCAGACTGGGGGAGGGACTTCCCTGGTGGTGCAGTGGTTAAGAATCCGCCTGCCAGTGCAGGGGACATGGGTTCGAGCCCTGGTTGAGGAAGGTCCCACATGCTGCAGAGTGACTAAGCCCGTGCGCCACAACTACTAAGCCTGCGCTCTAGAGCCCTTGTGCCACAACTACTGAGCCCACGTGCCACAACTACTGAGCCTGCGTGTCTAGAGCCCATGCTCCGCAACGAGAAGCCAGTGCAGTGAGAAGCCCGTGCACTGCAACGAAGAGTAGCCCCCGCTTGCCACAACTAGAGAAAGCCCACGCACAGCAACGAAGACCCAATGCAGCCAAAAATAAAAATAAATTAATTAATAAAAAAAAAATTGGGGGAGAACTGACATTTTAACAATGTTGAGTCTTCTAATCCATGAACATGGAATCTCTCTCCATTTATTCAGGTCTTTTTTTCATCAGTGTTAAGTAATTTTTAGCATGTAAATCTTGCACATATTTTCTTAGATTTATACATAGGTATATCATGATTTTTGGTGCTATTGTACAAAATACCATTTTCTAAATTTCAATCTCCAAATTGTAGAAATCAATTTCTATATAATACATAGAAACTACATGACTTTTCTTTATTGATCATGTATGCTGGGGTCTTGTAAACCCATCTGTTACTTCTAGTATCTTTTTTATAGATTCTTTGGGATAGTGTACATTCACTTACCTTGGGATTTTAATTCCTGTGTGTTTTTTTATGAGACTGCCCAGCTCTTTGTAATTTTGGCTGTACCTTCATATTCTAATCCCTTATGTGCTCATCCTTCTTACTTTACAGAGTGCCCCACTGGTCCAGATATTATTCCAATTGTAGCAGGTGTGGTTGCTGGAATTGTTCTTATCGGCCTTGCATTGCTGCTGATTTGGAAGCTTTTAATGATCATTCATGACAGAAGGGAATTTGCCAAATTTGAAAAGGAAAAAATGAATGCCAAATGGGACACGGTAAGTTGGAAATGATCTAAAAAGGAGGGTGATTCATAAAGCAAATGTAACACTTCTAAGACTTATTAGCTCTAAAGCTGATTATTAAAGTCCTTTAAATATTTTATTCCCCCCAAAATTTATTATTCAGAAAACTTGCATTTAGTGAAAAATAGAAAACATCTTAAGTATATCCCATTAAAACAAAACAATTATAAGAATGTTTCTTCTGGTTACTGTGGTCAATGTTTTTATTTCCTTAATAATTTTAACCTTAAATCCGCTCTTCTGCTTTTTTTTTTCCTCATGTAAAATAGAATCCTAAATAATAGCAAGCTATTCAGTAGAAAGCTTTTTCTGTTTTTCTTTTCCCCCAACAAAGAAACCTAAGTAGAAAGCAGCCAGACTCAAAAGGCTACATACTGTATGATTCCACTTATATGACAGTCTGGAAAAGGTAAAACCCTAGAGGCAGGAATGAGATCCAGTGGTTTGCAGGGGCTGGAGCTGGGGGAAGGGGCCCGAGGGATCTTGGGATGATCTTCATTGTGGGTGTGTTTATACATTTGAGAATTCATGGAACTGTGTACTTAAAAAGTGTATTTTTATTCTCTGCAATTTTACAACTTAATAAACCTGGCTTTATAAAAATTTAGAAGCTGTAAGTGATGAAAGTTGATGCCAGCATTTAGTGCTTTGAAGCATGGGGTGGGAGGCCACGGCGGCCAAGCGTTGGCCTTCGTGTATTTATCTTTTGATACAAGAAAGCAGTGACAATCTTCAGTATTGTTAAATTGTAAATGAATTTTAGTCATTTGCATTTTACTACAATTTGCTTGGGTTTTTAAAAATTAATTTTGGAAGTGTAAAAATAGTAAAAAATTCTCTTTTATAGTGTTTAAACACTATACATGTCAGCTTTTTTCTGATGAAATCATTAGAAACTATTTCTTTTACTTCAGCAAGAAAATCCGATTTACAAGAGTCCTATTAATAATTTCAAGAATCCAAACTTTGGACGTAAAGCTGGTCTCTAAGTTGCCGTTCGTATTTTCTTTCATTTTCTGTCTGCATGTGAAATTTATCCTTTCTACTGCACTGTGTGCCCTTTATCACTATTGCTGCCTTTTTTTTTTTTTTTTTTTAAGTCTGGCTTTATTTATATGGCTATACTATGGCTTTTCTTTTTGTGTGTGTATACAGTTAGTGTTTAGAGGGGCTTTGGATTAAGCTTTATGGTATAGAAGCAGCAGCTGTGTTGTAGTGAAAAGAGAATGTGCTTTGTGATCAGAGAGACCTGGGTTGAGTCCCAGCTCTTCCACTTAGTAAGTAGAATGGCATTGGGTCACTTCCCAGAGCTTTAACATGGAGTCAGTAGTGATATTGTTTGGTGTGGTTGTTCTTGGCTAATGACTGTAGTGTATGATAGCAGCCTGTCAGTTATAATCCTTACTAGAGTCCTTTGCTTTAGATAGTATTATTATCCTTATAATAATATAACAAATTATTATATGTAAGTTTTAGGGTGAAACAATGAAAAGTGAACATGAAAACTAAAGTTCAAAATAGGAGAATAAATGTAACCTGGTATAACATTAGTATAATATATAACTACAGTGTCATCGTTACTGATTCTAGAAGTATTTTGAAAATCTTCAGTTCTTGACTGTAACTTAAAATTCCTTTAAAAATCAGAACCCTTTCTTTATATATATTTCTTCTTCTTAGTTATTGAATAATTCTAATACTCAAAGCTAACACTGAACTTTTTTTGAAAGGTAACAAAGACTTTAAAGAGAAAAATCCTATTATAGTTTTAAATAAAAACTTAGTTGAAAATTTCATAGTGGTAATAAAGCTTGGTTAGTGTATTCTCTAAGCTAGGGTAAGTTATTTTGGTGAGTATATGCTTTACCTAGATGACAAATTTATCATTTTCTCTTTTAGTAGTAGTGGACAGTCTTCTTCCTTGTAACTGAGTTTTCATGAAGTGCTTCTAGCATGTTTTTTTAATTTTTTATTTTAATTTTATTAGTTTCTGCTTTATAACAAAGTGAGTCAGTTATACATATACATCTGTTCCCATATCCCTTCCCTCTTGCGTCTCCCTCCCTCCCACTAGCATGTTTTAATATAATTATGTAAGCCCCTAAAACTCTCTGATAAAAAGATTGTGATTAGGACCAATTCTCCTGACTGGTGATCCAGAACTCTTTTTTTTTTTTTTTTTTGCGGTACGCGGGCCTCTCACTGTTGTGACCTCTCCCGTTGTGGAGCACAGGCTCCGGACACACAGGCTCAGCGGCCATGGCTCACGGGCCCAGCCGCTCCGCGGCATGTGGGATCTTCCCGGACTGGGGCACAAACCCGTGTCTCCTGCATCGGCAGGCGGACTCTCAACCACTGCGCCACCAGGGAAGCCCTCCTAACTACTTTTATTCTTATTTCATATATTGGAAAACTGAGGCACAGAGGGGTTCAGTAACTTGGCTAAGTTTGCAGGGCTAGATAATGGAAGAGCTGAGATTCAAACCCAGGCCCCTGGACTCCAGGGTCCAGGGTCTTAACCACTACCTTATATTAGTAGCAATCAGTGTCTTCGGGAGACGCTGTTACCTGGTTAGGAAGAGGGAGATCACTCTTTACAGAAAATGACACTTTTTGGTATTTCTGATTAACTTAATGGTGTTAGTGTTACTCTAGCACTACTGTGTTGGGCAGACATTGTAACTGGGAGATCCCTTTGTTACCTAGAAACCAACACTGCAGATTTGCTTATTTACTCTGAGAAGTATACTTATAAAATAATAACAAGATCTTAAAGTACAGGAATGTTTAACATTTTTAAGAGATACAGGCAGTACCGATAACATTAGAAACCATTACTTGTCAGATTTTTCTTTTATTTCTAAGCAGATTTTAAGACTTTTGAAATGGCAAAGTTAAATTTGATGGCAGAACATTATTGTCAGGTTCATATATGGGTAGTTTGGTACGTTTTCCTGTTAGTATGAGATTTGATACATTCTTTTCTTTCTCACTTAATGCTTTACAGAAAGTCGTTTTTAGAAGGAAACTGATTTGCTGGGATCCCTTTCCCTCCCTCCCTCCCTGTCAAAAACAATCAAATATTGACAGTTTAATATGGTTACTTCTTATATGAGAAAAGTTTCTATATCTCCTATTGAAAGGTGAAATTTTCACCTTTGCTGTATGTTAAATTGTGCTTTGAAGGAAATTATCAATAATTAATAGTGAAACTTAATGTTTTCATTGTTAAGTCAATTTTTGGCTACAGTATTACTTCTTCAGCCAAAATAAGCATTTTGAGCAACTCAAGATGCGAAAGTTTTGTAAAAATTTCTTTATTCGTTAGTGAAATCCAGGCAAATTAATGGCTACAGGTTATTTTGAGATGTTTTCTCAAGAAAAATTAAAGTAGAAATAAACAATAGAAATTAATGAATGAGCATTAAGAAATTAAAACAAATCATGGCTTATAAAGTACTTTTCCGATATGGGACCAAGGTTGCCAGTCAGTTGTTATATCATTAACATATTTCAGATAATAGGCACTCTGATTATTTCAGCACATAGAATACTCATGTAGGTACATTAAAAAAATCAGCTTACCAGCTTTGTGATTGTTAAAGCTGTTACGCACATTAAATGTGGGCTGCTAGTCCCCACGGTTGTGCACTGCATTTCTAACACACCACAGCAATCACCACCATGTCCGCCCTTCCAGAGGGAGCACAAGGATGACATTTACTGAGATCAGAGGACGTCACTGCTGAACGTAACCCTGCTCTCTTGATTTAAATAGGCTTTGCTTTTTGTTGGGATGGGGAGGGGTTGCACTCTGAACATGGGAACTAATCTGCATTATTTTAGCTTACCTTCATTTAAGGTGATGCCCAATGCAGATACTTTAATTTTACCTCTAACCTTGCATGTTAAAAGTTTGTTTGGATGGACTTTGAAATAATAAGTATAAATGTTTGTGTATATGAAAAGGCAAACTTTTCTCCAAAGGTAAGTTCTGCCATATAAATCGTACTTTGGATTCATCTATAACTTATAGGTGTTTTTTTCTTTCATTTTTTTTGTTGTTGTTACCTCCCTTATAATTTTTAAGTATTAAACATTAGATTTATCTAATGCATTAGTTTAAAGAAACAAATGGTAATTTATTTTCCTAGCATATTTGAAAGAATGGGCAGTCCTAGCTTCATATAATAGGAAGGTGGAAATAAAGAATGTAACTTACTTGTACTGATCACTCATTAGCAACGTAGTTGCCGGGATCCAGACTCCGGTCTCCATTATGAAATGTCTGCTACAATGTCTGTATAATCATATTTTAGCTCCAGTTGGGATTAGAGCTCAGAGTTTGATATCCTATGTGATTTTTTATCATCCAGATTATATGATGTTTGTCTCTGAGGGATCCTGAGTTCCTCCATGTTTCAGAAATGACTGGTCAAATTGTGTTTTGTGGGGTGGGGCTAAGGCACATTGTCACGTTTCAGTCGGTATCCAGGCTCACTACTAAGCTGAAGTTATAGTGGTTTATTTGGTGTCTCTCAAGACCCAGCCCTTAATATGTTTCATTTTCCCTCAGTGATTTCCTGTCTGCAAGATAAATTCAGTCTTCTTAGCATGGCACACAGGACCTTGCGTGATCTGGCACTGCCTTCTTTCTTGTCTCCTTTCCCTTCCCCACTCCTCAGAACATACACATGCACCCTTAAAAACTTCTGAACTATGTATATTTCTACCTAACTGAGCCATTCTTTTCCCAACACCTTGACTGCATGTGTATGTGTGTCTGTATACCTTTCAGTGTTTTATCTACAGTCAGTTTCATTTTGACAATATCCCTGATCTTCTCAGAGTCAATCCCTTTTTTCTTATACTGTTCCCTTTTTATGTACATAATTCTATTTTGTACTATTTCAGAGCGCCTTAATTTATCTTCATGTTTGTCATCCACCAAACTGTACCCTCCTAGGAGGCAGAAATTGTGGCAATGAAAACTATATCCAAATATAACCTGCAGTGAAGTGTGAATAAAATTTAAAAGCAAAAATTACTGTTTAGATGCCTTCTATATTTTTTGAAATCACCTCAGATGGTTCTATAGTAAGATATAAAACTAAACAGCATTTCAAAATCTTATTTTTTTCCTAAAATTTAAATGTTTTAAGTTTTTCTTTAATATTTGTTTCATTTGTGCTCAATGATATTTCCTCTGAGTTAGGAATATTTAGCCATATTTCTCACTTGACTTTCAAGCAGGAGAAAGAATGCTGTAGCAGATATTTAAATGTACCACTTAGCATAAGAGAATTTTTAAAGAAAATGATAGCATGGGGATGTATGTTATTTTCCTGTTTTAAAACATCAGTGTCAGTAAAGTTTTGGATATTGAAAAATCTCTTGTGTTTATGGCTTGGAGTCATTTACTGGGCTTGATTTCAGTACTCTTTAGTAAAATACAGTATTAACAGTAAAACATTTCATCAGTACGATATTGAAGAATAGCAATTATTTCATGAAGAATGGAAATTATTTTTGTCTAAGCAAATGCGGCAGTGTGATGCCTTGGTGGAGGTACTGTGCCCGCAGTGACACTGTGACAGTCTTACCCCAGAACTCTCCACAACTTTTGTGGCAGAGCCTCAGAAGAATGTCTCCCTCACAGAGATGAAAGCCAAGGAGTCTGTTCATTATCAAGCACCTTTGTGCACAGTAAGGGTTAAGAATCGGGCAGTTGATGGCAGAAGAATTCCTTAAGTTCAAAATTAGTTTCAAGACAGGCATTCAAAACCAGTTTAAAAGAGAGAAGCCGTGGGCCTCCCTGGTGGCGCAGTGGTTGAGAGTCCGCCTGCCGATGCAGGGGATACGGGTTCGTGCCCCGGTCTGGGAGGATCCCATATGCCGCGGAGCGGCTGGGCCCGTGAGCCGTGGCCGCTGGGCCTGCGCGTCCGGAGCCTGTGCTCCGCAACGGGAGAGGCCACAACAGTGAGAGGCCCGCATACCGCAAAAAGAAAAAAAAAAAAAAAAAAGAGAGAGAAGCCGTTAACAGCACGTCCTCCAGTGGAGGAATGGCTCAGAAAGGAAATAAGGCCAGATGACAGGGGTACCTTTAGACCTGTAGGGCAGAGCTTTCATTTTCAAGTTTTGTGTAAACTTTTTAATGCCTTTTAAAAAATTCAGTGTGATACCTGGACAGATAAAATGGAAATGACTTCTGAAAACGACCTTTACCTTTAATATTGTCTTGTAAATAATGTTACATGACTTCAGTAGAGTGACGGATAACTTTTCTCTTTTTTTTTAGGGTGAAAATCCTATTTATAAGAGTGCTGTGACAACTGTTGTCAATCCGAAGTATGAGGGAAAATGAGCGCTGCCAGTGCGTATCCATAACACTGAGTGCAAAGTAGTGATTCCACAGCCACAGTAAAGGTAGTTTCAGGGCAGTGTTCCTGTGGTTCTCTCATGGGCAGGCTCTGAAAATGTACAATATGTATAATTTGAAAATTTTTTTATTATTTTGAAAATAATGTTATAATCAATGCCAGGGACTGACAGAAGACTTGAGACAGGATGGTTATCCTTATCTAAGGTTGCGTTGTGCCTTTTTGACCTTTTCCTCCTGGACTCTTGAAATCCAGCTCTTAGTGGATTAAGAGATATTTCTAGAGTGATTGAAAGGGCAGTAGTTAAAGTAATGAATATGATGAGAGTTTCTGTTGATCAAGTATTAAAAACTGATTTCTCGTTTTGCAGATACGTCACTTTTCAGTTATACAGAATCCAAAGTGAATGTCCTTCTAGCTAGTTTAGAATTGTTTTAAATTTATTATTTTGTTATTTTCCTTATTAGACATGACTGATGACATGATATATCTGAAAGATGAGTATGTTGGGAGTTACTTGTGTAAAATAATGAAATATTTGATCTATAAAGGCCATGGGAAAAGCCAGAGAGTTAGGAAGGGAAAACATAGCTTTAAAACCTGTGTGCCATTTTAAGAGTTACTTAATCTTGGTAACTTTTATGCCTTCTTTTTTTAAATTCAAGCCTTGGATAAAAGTATTGGGGAATTTTCTGCAAAAAAAAAAAAAGTCCTTGATTTATATAAAGGCCTTAATTTACATAGTATTTGCTGAATTGGGGACCTCTGGGTGAATTTATTTTATTTTATTCATTTTATTTTGTTTAAATCCTGGTGCTTTTTATCACCTCTTCTAATCATTTAATGTATTTGTTTGCAATTTTGGGTAAGACTTTTTTTATCAGTACTTTTTCATTGATGTTTTAGCTGTACATTTGCCTTTTTAATGACCATGTGAAATTGTACTATGGCTTATGCAACAGCCATCAGTTAAGCAATTCTTAATTTCAATTAGTGCTGTAACAGACCACTGTATATTTACTTCTCACTGTTTGAATTTCCTGTTTGGTTTCATACTAGTCACATTCTTATTTTAAGTGCCTTTTAATTTTAACAGTTCACTTTTTACAATGCTATTTACTGAAGTTATTTATTAAATAAAAATGCCTAAAATATTTAAATTGGATGTTTGGGTTTTATATATTTTGTCAGTTTGTGTGCCTGAAATTTTTATAGCTTAAAGAGACTGACAGAAAATTCCTGGTCATTGGGTATTTTACTTAGGCTAAAAGAGAGAAGGAAAGAAGGAAGGGAAGGAGGGAGGAGAGAGGTGGTAAAATAAAATTTCAGACTGTCTTTGGGCTTCTCTGTATAATACTGGGTAAACCCCTTCTCTCCCCCCCTTCTCTTCCCTCCCTAGGAGACAGGTTTCATCCCTATATTAAGCAGAATTAACTCTTTATGAACATCCTCTTAGAGCTATTAACTAGAAGCTGGAAATTATATCATTTTATTTAATATATAGACAGGGAATTGTTACGTTTCTGATAAGTTTTTATTTTCATTTGGGTTTGGTTTATGTTAGAAAGTATATGTATCCATAAAAAATACTTGTGTGAAGCTTACTGAAAGAAATATATCCCTTCCTGGAGCAATACAATAAGTGTCAGAGATTTGGGGAGAGGATTGTGGTAAAAGTTTCAACTTTACCAGCCTCTCAGATTTGCAGTGCCCCTCCCATTTTTAAAAATTGGTATATTTTTTTACCTGTTCCACTTAAATGTATTTCCTAGCTTAGACTAAATCATCTTTCAGTTGAGAATTACACATCTTTATGAGGAAAATTACCTCTTTCATCAACTATCCATTTCACCTGTTTCATTTTCCGTTCCCACCACCCACACTGCCGCTTGGTTCAATGCATTTCCTTACACCCGAGGCATAACCAGATGAACTGAATATACCATATTTCTGCTCCACAAGTTTGCTTTTATAATGAGATTTTTTAATAAATAGGTACAGAGCCTATTTTCTGTTATATTCAATACGTGATTCTTTTTCCTGGCATGTTTTTGATGCTGAAATACGGTGAATTTTTAATTTTATATTATAATTTATAAACAGATTTTCTGACTATAGAAATCCTTTTATTTGGAAGCTGGAGGAATTGTATAGAATTTATTTCTCATGCTGACCATAACAGCATTGGCATTTGAATAATTTTAGGCTTAAAACTGGCAGTTTCAAAACACAGTCTAAGAGATTGATAATTAGCTTTGAAACCACATAGAACTTTGTCACTAAAATATTTTTTATTTTCCTAGCAAATAGTACATTTTGACCTCCAGTGAAGTGCTTTCCAAAAGTTCATGAGTCCTGAAAGAAAATAACAGTTGTAAATTTTTTTTCATTCAAACTCTTTATTTTGAAAATTTATGAAATGTTAGGTATCATGCCTAAGTGTCAACAGTGGCATATTTTGCAGTGATTCTCTGACATTTTACAAAGTTTTCTTACTCTTTTGCAGAGGATAACTTTATAAATTCTTTGATAAACACGCCCAGATAAGACCTTGAGCCACAAGAACAGTTCATCATACTAGTTAAAAAGCACTGTGGTCAACTTTTGATTTTGGAATTGTCTTTTTCCTGCTCTTCTGTTGCTTACTAGAGTTTGAGAGGTAACCTTATTGAATAGAGGCCATTTGTCTTTGTTTTTTTGCCTGTGTCCTTGAAAACTTAAGTTATTTCTGACCTAATAAGTTCATAGGAGTTCAGAAACAGCAAGTATCTCCAGGACTCTTCTGGAGCCTATAGAGACAGTTCACTGGCTCTCTGGACAGCTCTCATGTCCCAGGATCCTCCTGAGAATTTAGGCAGATGTGGAAGTGGCTTCTGAGTGAGTGATCCATGGGAGCAGATTTTGAGGCTGGATTAGATTAGATAGCCCATTAAGCCTCCACCACTGTGAGGGTGGTAAGTTGTCATACATATCAAAATGTACAAAATGCTAGGGTGAATCACAAGACAAATATTAGTTAAATCCACAGGTAGTAACTATCTTTTTATTTAATTTCCTTCTACAGTCTTAAGTCTTCACTGGATTTTAACTATGTTAAGATCTTACATGAATTTTTCAAGGACCATGAAAGGTATTTAGTGGTATTTAATTTTACTTGTATTCTACCTACTTTGGGTTTTTGGTCTCAGGACTAATTCTAAAATAGACTGGTGTATTAAACAAGAGTTAATTAAGGATCACTTTGTGAGAGGAAACACTATTCTGAATATTTAAATCCCATAATTTTATTCATTACTGTAATAGTTTATAGAACTGTTAGAAGACAGCATTGTCTTCAATTTAATGTGTAGTAGGTGATATGTTGTTGATGTTACTTATTGATAACAATGTCATGTTAATGTTGCTTACTGATCAGAATTACTCCTGGGTGATAGACCAACATTCAGGTCTCCTTCAGTAGCTAAGTAACTGGCCCCTCAGCAACCATTTTAAAACATGGATTTGATTATATTGTCCCAATGCCCCCATTTCCATCTCCACTTTCACATCCTCAATCCTACCACACGTCCTTTGTAGTTGATGTTTCTGTCTTATCCCTAGATTTGATAGCTCCAAGAATATAGGACCCTGTGTGTTTTGATTCATCATTGAACCCCTAGAACGTCTGTCATGAAGTAAGTAGGTGACCGTAAGTATTTGTTGAATAGGTGGGATTCATTTCCCTGAGTTACCGCTACTGCCTACCTAGCAGCATTTGCAGTGATACACTCTGCCTTCCTGCCAGTTCTTATAAACTCTGTACTCCAAGGTCAGTCCTTCCACTTATATCTTCAGTACCATCCCCTCTTGACTATTAAAACAAGCAGTGTGCTTCCCCTTTCCTGCATTATTGATTTTCCTCTCTCTTCTAGATCATTCCCGTCACTAACAAACATGCGAGTTATCATCTGTTCTCTATTCCGTTTTACATCTCAAAAGAGTTGTCTAATGCATACACGCATGGGCAGTTGATTTTAAACAAGGGTGCCAAGCCTATTCAATGAAGAAAAAAGTGTCTTCAACAGATGATTCTGGCTAACTGGATTTTCACATGCAGAAGAATGAAATTGGACCACCCCATCTCACACCACATACAAAAATTAGCTCAAAATGGATCGATGACCCAAGAGCTAATACCGTAAGATTCTTAGAAGGAAACATGGTAAATCTTCATGACCTTGGGTTTGGCCACAGATTCTTAAATGTGATACCACAAGCATGAGCAACAAAAGAAAAAAATGTATGAATTGGGCTTCATCAAAATTTAAAACTTGTGCATTAAAGGACACTTTATTAAGAAAGTGATAAAATGTACAGAATGGGAGCAAATATTTGTAAATTAAATATCTGACAAGAAAATATATAGAATATATAAAGAACTACAACTCAACAACAAAAAGACAAACTAAATTATAAATGGGCAAAGGACTTGCGTAGACATTTCTCCAAAGAAGATACACAAATGCCCAGTAAGCACATGAAAAGATACTCTACATAATTTAGCCATCAGGGAAATGCAAATGAGGCCCCTTAAACTATCCTTATTTTTTTTTAATTTGTTTTTCTTTTTGCTTTTCTGATTGGGTGATTTCCATTAGTCTGTTCCAGATTGCTTATGCATTCTTCTGTATCACCTAATCTGCTGTTAATTCCTACTAGTATACTCTTCAGCTCTTATAGGTTTTTATTTTCTAGTTCTTTGTTAAAATTCTCACTGTGTTCATCTATTCTTTTCCCAAGTTCAGTTAGCATTCTTTTACTATTGCTTTGAACTCTTTCAGGTAAATTATTTATCTCTGTTTCATTAGGGTTTTTTTTCAAGGGCTGTTTTTCATTATTTGAAACATATTCCTCTGTCTTTTCATTTTGTTTAATTTTTCTGTCTCTATGAAATTAAGTGAAACCATTACCTATCCTGGTCTTGAAGGTGTGTCCTTCTGTGAATGTCCCTATGTAGTCTGCATGTACCCAGCAGATTTGGTGCGAACTGGATCTAAAGTGAACACAGGCTGCGTCTTCCCTAGGGGTGTGCTGGCAGCCACCACCCTGGTGGGAGGTGGGGCTGGAGTTGGAGGAGCTAGAGCTAGAGCCAGGTGCAAGCCGGGCTTCTCTGCTCAGTGGCTGTTACAGCCCTATGGGATGGGGGCCCAAGAGGCTGGAGCAGAACCCCTGACGGAGTTGGGTTTCTCCTGGTGTGATGGTAGTCTCCTCCTTGGTTAGGGTTGTGGCCAGGGCCTGAGGGCTTGGGGCTTCACTTCTTTGCTGGTTTCACTTTTTCACCCAGTATGCATGCCTTGGTTAGAGGCTGGGTTGGTGCCCACCTCTGAGCTGGCCCTACCCCCTCCCAAGTGTGCATAGGGACTGGTGCCCTGGAGTTAGCCTCACTTCATCCTGAGTGTATGCACCAAAGCACAGGCTGGCAGTGGCTGTCTCCAACCTGTTCAGAGGCAGGGCTGGCGTCTCTTCAAGTGTGCACACTCTTGTTGGCAATGGCAGCCTCCACATTAGTGGGGAGCAGCGCTGGGAAAGGGGCTGGAACAGGAGCCTGGTACAGGCTGGGGGCCATGCTGGAGGGGTCCTTGCAAGCTGGCCAGGGCCCCAGGCAGTCTTCAGTCTGCTGCCTTTGTGCTGTGATTGAGAGTAAGTGGGTCTGTGCATGGACTCTTCAAAAGCAGAGCCTCGGTTTCTTACACCCCTGTAAGTGCCACTGATTTTCAAACCAGCTTAGGGGGTTCCTCTTCCCAGAACTGTACCCCAGGGTTAGGGTTCCTAATATGTGGCTCAAAACCCTCCCCAGGGAGGATCCCAGTGCTGGTGATAGCCCTCTCCTTTTCTGGGTCCCCTGCCAAGGGTACGGGTCCTGACCAGATCACTTCTCACCCCCACCCCCCAGACTGGAACCAGACTCTGTGTAGATCTTTCTTTACGTCCCTGGTTGTAGAAGAGCTGTTCTGCCAGTCTCCAGGTCATTTTCAGCAAGAGTTGCTCCACATGTAGTTGTATTTTTGATTTGTTTATGAAGAGGAGGTAGGCTTGATGTCCTGCTCTGCTACCTTGATCTCTATCTCACTGTGGCTTTGATTTGCATTTCCCTGATGATTAGTGATGATGACCACATTTCATGTACCTTTGGCAATTTGAATCTCTTTTTGAATAAACGTCTATTCAGGTCTTCCCATTTTTTTTTTTTTTTTTTTGCGGTATGCGGGCCTCTCACTGTTGTGGTCTCTCCCGTTGCGGAGCACAGGCTCCAGACACGCAGCCTCAGCGACCATGGCTCACGGACCCAGCTGCTCCGTGGCATGTGGGATCTTCCCAGACCGGGGCACGAACCCGCGTCCCCTGCATCGGCAGGTGGACTCTCAACCACTGCACCACCAGGGAAGCCCAGGTCTTCCCATTTTTAAATGGATTATTTTTACCTATACATTTTTTGCCACTGAGTTACATGAGTTCTTTATGTATTCTGGATATTAACTGCTTATCAGATATGTGGCTTGCAGATATTTTCTCCCATTCTGTTGGTTGCCTTTTCATATCGTTGATTGTTTCTTTCACTGTGCAGAAGCTTTACGGTTTGTTGTAGTCCCACTTATTATTTTTTTGCTTTTGTTGCTTATACTGTAGTTGTCATAAAGTATAATCCATAAAATTATTGCCAAGACCAGTGTCAAGGAACTTTTCCCCTTTGTTTTCTTCTAGGAGTTTTATGGTTTAAGGTCTTACATTTAAGTTGTTAATCCACTTCAAGTTCATTTCTGAGTGGTGGAAGATAGGAGTCCAGTTTCATTCTTTTTTTTTTTTTTTTTTGCGGTATGCGGGCCTCTCACTGTTGTGGCCTCTCCCGTTGCGGAGCACAGGCTCCGGACGCGCAGGCTCAGCGGCCATAGCCCACGGGCCCAGCCGCTCCGCGGCATATGGGATCCTCCTGGACCGGGGCACGAACCCGTATCCCCTGCATCGGCAGGCGGACTCTCAACCACTGCGCCACCAGGGAGGCCCCAGTTTCATTCTTTTGCCTGTGAATATCCAGTATTTCCACCACCATTTATCGGAGAGACTGTCTTTTCTCCATTGAGTATTCTTGGCGCTTTTGTTAAATATTACTTGACAATATATGTGATGATGTATTTCTGGGCTCTTGATTCTGTTCCATTGGTCTTTTTATGCCAATCCCATTCCACTTGGAATACTATAGTATTTGTAGTGTACTTTGAAATCAGGAAGTGTGATGCTTCCAGCTTTATTCATCTTTCTCAGGATTGCTTTGGCTATTCAGAGTCTTCTGTGGTTCCATAAGAATTTGAGATTTTTTTTTTCTTTTCTGTAGAAAATACCATTGGAATCTTGATAGAGACTGCATTGAACCTATAGATAGCTTTGGGTTGTCTGGATATTTTAACAATATTAATTCTTCCAGTTCATGAAAAGAGTATATCTTTTCATTTATTTGTGTTGTTTTTAATTTCTTTCACCAACATATTACCATTTGCAGTGTACAGATCTTTCACCTCCTTGGTTAAATTTATTCCAAAGTATTTTATTGTTTTCAATGTTATTATAAATGAGTTTGTTTTCTTTATTTAATTTTTGGATAATTTGTTAATGAATAGAAATGCCACTGATTTTTTTATGTTGATTTTTTTATCCTGTAACTTTCCTGAATTCACTTACTAGTTTGTTGGAGTCTTTAGGATTTTCTATATATAAGATCATGTCATCTCTAAGTAGACAGTTTTACTTCTTCCTTTCTGATTTGCATGCCATCTATTTTAATTTCTTGCCTGATTCCTCTGGCTAGGTCTTTTAGTACTGTGTTAAGTAAGAGTGGTGAGAGTGGACATTCTTGTCTTGAATTTCTTGATCTCAGATAAAAAAGCTTTAAACTTTTCACCACTGAGTATATGTTAGCTGTGGGTTTGTCACATATGGCCTTAGTTATGTCAAGATATATTCCTTATAAATGCAGTTTGTTTAGTATCTTTATCATGAAAGGATGTTGAATTTTGTCAGATGCTTTTTCTGCATCTATTGAGATGATCATGTGGTTTTTGTCCTTCATTTTGTTAATATGGTATATTACACTGATTGATGTTCATGTGCCGAAACATCCTTGCATCCCAGGAATAAGTTTTAATTGGTCCTAATATATAATTGTTTTAATATGTTATTGAACGTTACTGAATTCATTTTGCTAGCATTTTGTTGAGTACTTTTACATCAGTATTCATCAGGGATACTGGTCTTTTTAGTCATATAATTAATTAAGATGCATTACCTCTTTACTTTTTTTGAAGAATTTGAGGAGGATTTGTGTTAGTTCTTCATTAAATGTTTGGTAGAATTCACTAGTGAAGCTGTCTGGTCCTGGAGTTTTCTTTGTTGGGAAGTTTTTGATTACTGCTTCAATTCCCTTATTAGTTACAGTTTTGTTTAGATTTTTAAATTTTTTTCCAGATTCAATGTGGACAGGTTGTATATTTCTAGGACTTTTTCCATTTTCTAGATTACCCAATTTGTTGCCATATATTGTTCATAGTATTCTCTCACATTCCTTTTTATTTCTGTGGCATCAGTTGTAGTGTCCCCTCTTCATGTTTAATTTTAGTAATTAGGGTCTTCTCTGTTTTCTTCTTAGCCTATCTAGCTAATAAAGTTTTGTCAATTTTGTTGATCTCCAACAACCAATCTTCATTTTATTGATTTTCTCTACTGTTTTACTATTCTCTGTGTATCTCTGCCCTAATCTATATTATTTCTTTCCTTCTGCTAGCTTTGGGTTAATTTGTTCTTCTTTTACTAGTTTCTTAATATATAAAGTTAGGTTGTTGATTTTGTAATCTTCAACGTAAGAATTTGCAGCTGTAAATTTCCCTCTTAACACTATTTTAACTGCATTCCATAATTTTTGCAATGTTGTGTTTTCATTTGTCTCTCGATATTTTCTAATTTTCCTTGTGATATCTCCTTTAAAAAGTGAAATATAATTGACATACCTTGTATAAGTTTAAGGTATACAATGTGTTGATTTATATATTGCAATATGATTACCACTGCAGTGTTAGCTAACAACACTGTCACACCACATAATTATCATTTCTTTTTGAAGTGAGGACAATTAAGATCTGGTCTCTTAGCAACTTAGAACTTTATAATATAGTATTACTGAGTATAATCACTACAGTGCATTAGATCTCCAAAATTTATTCATCTACTAGTTGCAAGTTTATACCCTTAAACAACATCTCCCCAATTCCCCTACCCTCAGTCCCTGGTAAACACCATTTACTTTCTATTTCTATGAGTTAGGCTTTTTAAGTTCCAAATATAAGTGAGATCATATGGTATTTGTCTTTCTGTCTGACTTGGCTTACTTAGCATAATGCCCTTACGGTTTGTCCATGTTATCACAAATAGCAGGACTTCATTCTTTCTCATGGCTGAATAATATTTTGTGTGTGTGTGTATACACACACCCCACATCTTCTTTATCCATTCATCTGTTGATGGAGACTTAGGTTGTTTCCGTATTTTGTTTATTGTGAATAATGCTGCAATGAACATGGTACTGTTCTATCTCTTGGATATCCTGTTTTTATTTCCTTTGGATATATACCCAGAAGTGGGATTGCTGGGTCATATAGTAATTATATTTTTAATTTTTTGAGGAACCTCCATACTGTTTTCCATAGTGTATGTACCAATTTACATTTCCACCAACAGTACACTAAGGTTGAAGGTGTCCCCTTGTATGTAGCTAGTCTGCAAAGATTGGGAGAGCTGGATGTTCTTTCAAATGCCTGCATTTCAACAGAAGGCATAAAAACTAACAGGGAAACGTACAAAGGAAAAAAAATAATCTCCAGAAAACAGAAACAGATCTGTGACGTATAATTCAAAATAAAAGTCTTATAGATGCTCAAATAGAAAAGTAAATGCAGTAAGGTAATCAGTGTATAAACAAAATGAGACAATCACAAAGAGACAGAAACTATAAAAAGGAATCAAACAGATTCTGGAGCTGAAGAATACTTTAACTGAATTAAAAATTCACTAGATGGTTCAACAGCACACTGGGACCAGGAAGAAGAACAAATGGATCAGTGAACTGGAAGATAGGCCATTTCAAGTGACCAACTCGGGGACAAAAAGGAAAAAGAATGAAGAAAAATGAAGGGATTTATGGGGCACCATCAAGTGGACATATGCTTTGTAGGAGTCCTGAAATGAGAAGAGAGAAGAAGGCAGAGGATCTGTCATGGACTGAACTGTGCCCCCATCCCTGGCCTCTGCAAATTCCTGTTTGAAGCCCTAACCCCCAATGTGACTGTATTGGAAGGTGGGGCCTTTAAGAAGGTAATTATGATTAAATGAGGTCATGAGGATAGAGCACTAATCTTTTAGAACTGATTGTTCTTATAAGAAGAAGAAACAGAGTCTTCTCTCTCTTTATATGAGCCCTGAGGAAAGGCCATGTGAGGACACAGTGAGAAGACAGCTCCTTGCAAGCCAGGAATAGAGGCCAGAAACCAACCCTGATGGCACCTTGATCTTGGACTTTTTGCCCCTAGAACTGTGAGAAAATGCATTTTTGTTGTTTAAGCAACCCAGTCTGTGGTATTTTGTTATGGCAGCCCAAGCAGACTAATACTGATTTTGGTACCAAGATGTGGGGTGCTGTTATTACAAATACCTAAAAATCTGGAAGTGGTTTTAGAATGAGGTGATGGGTCAAAGCTGGAAGAGTTTTTAGGTGCATGCTAGAAAAAGTCTAGATTGATTTGAAGGAAATATAAGCAAAAATAAATCAAAACTTGAAGATATAAAAATTCTCAACCTCTCAGTATTGCAAAAAATGAGAAAGTGTGTTCTGGAGAGAACCCCAAGGGTGTGGCTGGACAGTCACTCCATAGAGATTACTCATGGATTTAATCAGCCATCTCAACTGAAGCCAGGAATAGAGGTGGGATTATACCAGCAGAAAAGGAGATGAAAGAAAGCAAGGCTTTCAGACTTCTTTCAGTATCAGCAGACCATAAAGCTATTTAGCTGCATACAACTTTATCCTTCAAGAAAAGGGAAGAATGACCCCAAAGCCAATTCAGAGATCATCAGGGCTGCCACACCTACCACAAATCCAGTGCATACAGGCCCAGTGAACAAGGCTCCTCCTCGGTTTCAGAGAGTGGAGCCACTTCCTCAGTTTCTACAAACCAGGCTGCTGCTGCAAAGAGCCACAGGCGTGGGGCTTCTGCTTAGGGGTGTGGGGGTAATTTTGCCTTCCCAGTGGGCATGGAGGGTAGAACACCCAGCAAAAGAGGATTATCTTTGAGCCTTAAGGTCTAGTGGAATATGCATTGCTAGGTTTTTGTCCTTCTGGGGACACAGCACCATTTTCTGTTTCCCAGTTTCCTCCTTTTGGCATGGGAATGCCTATCCTATGCCTGTCCCATCACTGTATTTTGTAAGCAGATAACCTGTCTAGTTTAACAGGTTCAAAGCTGGAGAGAAATTTCGTCTCCAGATGAATTGTTCCTAAAATCTCATACCTTTTGAGATGATATTTAGATGAGACTTTGGACTTGGAATTGATACTGGAATGGGTTAAAACGTTGGGGCTGTTAGGATGTGGTGTATTTTTCATGTGAGAAGAATATGAACTTTTGGGGGTCAGGAGGCAGAATGTTATGAACCAAACTGTGTACTGCCCCATTCATATTTAGAGCCCTAATCTCTTGATGTCACTGTGTTTGGAGATGGGGCCTTTAAGGAGATAATTAAGGTTAAGTGAGTCATAAGGTGGTGTCCTTATACAAAGAGGAAAAAACCCCAGTGAGCTCTGCTGTACACAGAGGAAAGGCCATGTGAGGACACAGTACGAAAGCAGCTGTCTACAAGCCAAGAAGAGAGGGTTCACTAGAAATCAACCTTGACAACACCTTAATCTTGGACTTAGTGCCTCTAGAACTGTGAGAAAATAAATGTGTTGTTAAGACACATACTCTGGTATTTTGTTATGGCAGAAATAGCAGACTGATAAGCCTATCTGAAGAAATGATGGCTGAAAAAATCACCAATTTGAGGAAAGAAATGGACATAGAAATGCAAGAAATTTAACAAATTCCAAATAGGATAAAACCAAAGAGAGTCACATTGAGACATATAATCAAACTCAGAGACAAAGAGTGGATCTTGAAAACAGCATGAGAAAAGTGACTTGTAAAAGGGAGCTGCTGTAAGATGATCAGCAGATTTCTCAGCAGAAACCTTAGTGGTCAGAAGGGAGTGTGATGAGATTTTCAAAGCATTGAATGAAAAAACACCAAGAATATTATATCATATTGCAAAGCTGTTGTTCAAATGGGAAGGAGAAAACAGAGCTTTCCTAGATAGACAAAAGCTGAAGGATTTCCTCACCACTGGACTTTCCCTGTAAGAAATGCTAAAGGAAGTGCTTTGAGTTGAAATGAAAGGATGCCTGACAACAGCATGGGACCATATGAAAATAAAAAGCTCTGGTAAAGGTGAGTATATAGACAAATAGAGGATACTGTGGTATTATTGTAGTGTTGGTACATAAATCACTTTTAATTATGGTATAGGGTTCAAAAGATGAATGTATTATAGCAAATCTATGTTATGGGCACACAATATAAAAATATGTAACTTGTGACATCAATAACTGGAAGAGTGGAGACATGAAACAGTTTTTGTATGCAGTTGAATTTAAGTTGTTCATTTAAAATAGATTATTTTAACTTTAAGATTTAAAAATTTTTATTTTACATTGAAGTATAGTTGATTAACAATGTGTTAATTTCAGGTGTACAGCGAAGTGATTCAGTTATACATATACATGTTTTTATTCTTTTTCAGATTCTTTTCCCATTTAGGTTATTACAGAATACTGAGCAGAGTTCCCTGTGCTATACAGTAGGTCCTTGTTGGTTATCTATTTGAAATATAGCAGTGTGTACATGTGAATCCCAAATTCCCAATCTGTCCCTCCCCCCAACCCTTCCACTCCCTGGTAACCATAAGTTTGTTCTCTAAGTCTGTGAGTCTGTTTCTGTTTTGTAAATAAGTTCATTTGTATCTTTTTTTTCTTTTTTAAGATTCCATACCTAAGTGCTATTGTCTTTCTCTGACTTACTTCACTTAGTATGGTAATCTCCACGTCCATCCCTGTTGCTGCAAATGGCATTATTTCATTCTTTTTAATGTCTGAGTAATATGTACCACATCTTCTTTATCCATTCAGCTGTCGATGGACATTCAGGTTGCTTCCATTTCCTGGCTATTGTAAACAGTGCTGCAGTGAACACTGGGGAGCATCTATCCTTTTGAACTATGTTTTTTCTCCAGATATATGCCCAGGAGTGGGATTGCTGGATCCTATGGTAGCTCTATTTTTAGTTTTTTAAGGAACCTCCATACTGTTTTCCATAGTGGCTGTTGTCAATTTACATTCCCACCAACAGTGCAGGAGGGTTCCCTTTTCTCCACACCCTCTCTGGCATTTATTGTTTGTAGATTTTTTGATGATGGCCATTCTGACTGGTGTGAGGTGATATCTCATTGTAGTTTTGATTTGCATGTCTCTAATAATTAGTCGTGTTGAGCATCTTTTCATGTGCCTCTTGACCACCTGTAAGTCTTCTTTGCAGAAATGTCTATTTAGGTCTGCCCATTTTTTGATTGGGTTGTTTGTTTTTTTGACACTGTGCTGTTTGTAAATTTTGGAGACTAATCTGGTTAGTCTAATCTGGTTCTTCCAGCACCGTTTTTCTTTCTCACAATTGCTTTGGCTATGCGGGGTCTTTTGTGTCTCCAAAGTTTTAGATTTTTTTGTTGTAGTTCTGTGAAAAATGCCACTGGTAATTTGATAGTGATTGCATTGAATCTGTAGATTGCCTCAGGTAGTATAGTCATTTTGACAATATTGATTCCTCCAATCCAAGAGCATGGTATATCTTTCCATCTTTTTGTGCCATCTTCGATTTCTTTCATCAGTGTCTTACAGTTTTCAGAGTACAGGTCTTTTATTTCCTTAGGTAGGTTATTTATAGGTATTTTATTCTTTTTGATGAAATGGTAAATGGGATTAACTTCTCGTTTTGATCTTTCATTGTTAATGCAACAGATTTCTGCTTATTAATTTTTTATCCTGCAACTTTACTGAATTTATTTATGAGCTCTAGTAGTTTTCTGGTGGCATCTTTAGGATTTTCTATGTATAGTTTCATGTCATCTGCAAACAGTGACAGTTTTACTTCTTCTTTTCCAATTTGGATTCCTTTTATTTTTCTTCTCTGATTGCCTTGACTAGGACTTCCAAACCTGTGTTCAATAAAAGTGGTGAGAGAGGACATCCTTGTCTTGTTCCTGATCTTAGAGGAAATGCTTTCAGCTTTTTCACTGCTGAGTATGATGTTAGCTGTAGGTTTGTCATACATGGTCTTAATTATGTTGAGCTATGTTCCCTGTATGCCCACTTGCTGGAGAGTTTTTATCATAAATGGGTGTTGAACTTTTTCAAAAGCTTTCTCTGTATATATTGAGATGGTCATGTGGCTTTTATTCTTTGATATGCTGATGTGGTGTATCATACCGATTGATTTGTGGATATTGAAAAATCCTTGAATCCCTGGGATAAATCCCACTTGATCATGGTGTATGATCCTTTTAATGTATTGTTGGATTCAGATTGCTAGTATTTTGTTGAGGATTTTTGCATCTGTGTTCATCAGTGATAACTGGCCTGTAACTTTCTTTTTTTATGGTATCTTTAACTTGTTTTGGTATCAGGATGATGGTGGCCTCATAAAATGAGTTTGGGAGTATTCCTTCCTCTGTGATTTTTTGGAATAGTTTCAGGATAGGTGTAACTCTTCTCTAAATGTTTGATAGAATTTGACTGTGAAGCCATCTGATCCTGGACTTTTGTTTGTTGAAATCACAGTTTCAATTTCAGTACTTGCAATTGGTCTGTTCATATTTTTTATTTCTTCTGGTTCAGCCTTGGGAGACTGTACCTTTCTAAGAACTTGTCCATTTCTTCCAAGTTGTCCATTTGATTGGCTTATACTTGCTTATAATAGCCTCTTATGATCCTTTCTATTTCTGTGGTGTCCACTGTAACTTCTTTTTCATTTCTAATTTTATTGATTGGGGCCCTCTTTTTTTTCTTGATGAGTCTTGCTAAAGGTTTATCAATTTCATTTATCTTTTCAAAGAACCAGCTTTTAGTTTCATTGATATTTTCTTTTCTTCATTTCTGTTTCATTTATTTCTGCTCTGATCTTTATGATTTCTTTCCTTCTACTAATTTTGGGTTTTGTTTGTTCTTCTTTCACTAGTTGCTTTAGGTGTGACATTAGGTTTTTTATTTGTGATTTTTCTTGTTTCTGGAGGTAAGATTATATTGCTTTAAACTCTCCTCTTAGAACTTTTTACTGTGTCCCATAGGTTTTGGATTGTCATGCTTTCATTTTGATTGTCTCTAGGTATTTTTTGGTTTCCTCTTTGATTTCTTCAGTGAGCCTTGGTTGTTTAGTAGCACATTATTTAGCCTCCATGTGCCTGTGTTTTTTAGTTTTTTTATTTTTCTTGTAGTTGACTTCTAATCTCATGGCATTGTGATATGAAAAGATGCTTGGTATGATTTAAATTTTCTTAAATTTACTGGGGCTCGATTTGTGGCCCAGCATGTGATCACTCCTGGAGAATGTTCTATGTGCACATGAGAAGAATGTATATTCTGCTGCTTTTGGATGGAATGCTCTAAAAATATCAGTTAAGTCCATCTGGTCTAATGTGTCATCTAGGCCTGTGTTTCCTTTTTGATTTTCTGTCTGGATGATCTGTCCATTGATGAAAGTGGGGTGTTAAAGTCCCCCACTGTTATTGTGTTACGGTCAATTTCTCCCTTTATGGATGTTAGTATTGGGTTGGCTAAAAAGTTCGTTCAGGTTTTTCCATATTACAGAAAAATGCGAACGAACTTTTAGGCCAACTCAATATTTGCCTTACATATTGAGGTGCTCCTATGTTTGGTGCATATATATTTACAATTGTTATATCTTCTTCTTGGATTGATGCTTTGATCATTATGTAGTGTCCTTCTTTGTCTCTTATAAGTCTTTATTTTAAAACCTATCTTGTCTAATAGGAGTATTGCTACTCCAGCTTTCATTTGATTTCTATTTGTATGGAATACCTTTTTCCATCCCCTCACTTTCAGTCTGTATGTGTCCCTAGATCAGAAGTGGGTCTCTTGTAGACATAATGTATATGGGTCTTGTTTTTGTATCCATTCAGCCAGCTTATGTCTTTTGCTCAGAGCATTTAATCCATTTACATTTAAGGTATTTATCAATGTGTATGTTCTTACTACCATTTTGTTAATTGTTTTGGATTTGTTCTTGTAGGTCTTTCTTCCCTTCCTCTTTCGTTCTCTTGTGATTTGGATGACTAATTTTAGTGTTATATTTGGATTCCTTTTTCTTTTGTGTGTGTGTTTATCTATTGTAGATTTTTGGTTTGCAGTTACCATGAGGTTTGGATATAGCCATCTATATATAATCAAGATTGTTGTAAGTTGCTGGTCTTTTAATTTTAGATGCAATTTCAATATCCTGCATTTGTGCTCTCCTCACAATTGCTGGTTTTGATATCATATTTGTGTGCAGCTGATTTCCTACCTTTATATTTGCTTTTCCAATCGTAATTTTCTTGTTTCTATTTGTGGCCTTTGCTTTTCTGCTTAGAGAATTTCCTTTAGCATTTGTTGCAAAGCTGGTCTGGTGGTGCTGAATTCTCTTAGCTTTTGCTTGTCTGTAAAGCTTTTTGATTTTTCCTTCGAATCTGAATGAGAAACTTGCTGGGTAGAGTATTCTTGATTGTAGGTTCTTCCCTTTCATTACTTTAAATATATTGTGCCACTCCCTTTTGCCCTGTGGAGTTTCTGCTGAGAAATCAGCTCATAACCTTATGGGAGTTCCTTGTATGTTATTTGTTGCTTTTCCCTTATTGCCTTTAATATTTTTCTTTGTCTTTAATTTTTGTCAAGTTCATTACCGTGTGTCTTGGCGTGTTCCTCCTCGGGACTCTGCACTTCCTGGACTTGGGTGACTGCTTCCTTTCCTATATTAGGGAGGTTTTCAGCTATTATCTCTTCAAGTATTTTCTCAGGTCCTTTCTCTCTTCTCCTTCTGGGTACCCTAGAATACAAATGTTGGTGTTTTAATGTTGTCCCAGAGGTGTCTAATACTGTCTTCATTTCTTTTCATTCTTTTTTCTTTATTCTGATCGGTGGCGGTAATTTCCACCATTATGTCTTCCAGCTCACTTGTTAGTTTTTCTGCCTCAGTTATTCTGCTATCGATTCCTTCTAGTGTATTTTTCATTTAAGTTATTGTATTGTTCATCTGTTTGTTCCTTAGTTCTCCTAGGTCTTTGTTAAACATCTCTTGTATCCTCTCGATCTGTGCCTCCATTTTTTTCCTGAGATCTTGGATCATCTTCACTATCATTACTCTGAATTCTTTTTCTGGTAGATTGGCTATCTCCAATTCACTTAGTTCTTCTGAGGTTTTGTTACTTCACCTGGGACATATTCCTCTGCCATGTCATTTTATATAACTTTGATTGAGGTTTCTGTTCTGCAGGCTCCAGAATTATAGTTCTTCTTCCTTCTGCTGTCTGCCCTCTGGTGGATGAGGCTGTTTAAGAGGCTTGTGCAGGCTTCCCAGTGGGAAGGACTGATTCCTGCCCACTGGTGGGTGGAGCTGGGTCTTGTTCCTTGGTTGTTTGGCCTAAGGTGTCCCAGGACTGGAGCCTACAGGCTGTTGGGTGGAGCTAGGTTTTTGGGAGAAAATGGTGGCCTCCAGGAGTGCTAATGCCAATGAGTACTCCCAAGAACTACCACTGCCAGGGTCTTGTCCCTGCAGTGGGCCACAGCCATCCCCGGCTCTGCTGGAGACCCTCCAATACTAGTAAGTGGGTTTGGCCCAGCCTCTTATGAAGTCACTGCTTTTTTCCCTGGGTCATGGTGTGCAGGAGGCCTTGTGTGTGCCCTCCCCAAGAGTAGAGTTTTTGTTTCCCCAAGTCCTGTGGAATTCCTGTGATCAAACCTCACTGGTCTTCAAAGCCAGATCCACTGGGGTCTCCTCCTCCTGTTGCCAGACCTCAAGGCTGGGAAGCCTCATGTGGGCCTCAGGACTTTCATTCTGGTGGGAGAACTTCTGTGGTATAATTATTTTCCACTTTATGCGTTGCCTACCCAGCAAGTTTGGGAGTTGATTTTATCACCCTCCTACTGTCTCATTGGGGTTTCTTCTTTCTTGGTGAATGTAGGTTATCTTTTTTGTTAAGTTCCAGCATTTTTTTGTAAGTGGTTATTTAGAAGTTAGTTGTGATTTTGGTGTTTTTGTAAGAAGGGGTGAGCTTGCGTCTTTCTATGCTGCCATTTTGACACTTTCTCCTGACCATTATTATTTCAAACATTAAGATGTTTGATGTAGTCCCTGATATCATAAAGAAAGTAGCTATAGCGTGGCCAAGATGGCAGAATAGAAGTACCCTAAGCTCACCCCCACTCAGGAGCACACCAAAATCCAACACTCTGCAGAACGATCATTGTTGAAAAAGACTGAAACCTACCAGAAAGATCCCCTACAATTAAAGACATAAAACAAGGCACATAGGAGGGGCTGATTTGTGATATAATCAAATCCCATGTCCCCCAGGTGGGTGACCGACCAACTGGAGCATAATTGTATTAGATTTTCCCACAGGAGTGAGTTCTGAGTCCCACATCAGGCCCCCTAGCCTGGGGGGTCTGGCACTGGGAAAAGGAGCCCCCAGAGCATTTGGATATGAAGGCCAGCAGGGCTTGAGTGCAGAAGCTACACAGGATTGGGGAAAACAGACTTCACTCTTAAAAGAGTACACATAAAACCTCATGCGCACTGCGACCAAGGGCAAAAGCAGTAATTTGATAGGAGCCTGGGCCAGACATGCCTGATGGTCTCAGGAGTCGGGGTGCAGCTGTGGCCCACCCTGGGGACTTAGTCACTGGTGGCAGGTATATCAGTGAGTGTTCATCTGCATGAGCTCTCTTGGAAACAGTGCCATCCATCAGACAGGCTGCCTAAAGACTTCATGAGCACACAGCCACCTGTAGACACACCGCTAGACATCCCTTTGCCCCCCAGAGGACCAAGACTCATCTCCATCCACCAGGGTGCAGGCACCAGTCCTTCCCACCAGGAATCCTGCAGAAGTCTCTAGATTAGCCTCACCCACCAGAAGCAGAAACCAGAAGCAAGAAAGCTATAGTCTAGCAGCCTTCAGACTGAGTCCACAAATGCATGCCAGGGACCACCCTGGGACCAGCTGGCCCCCTGCCCTTGGGTGAAGAGAGGAGAGTGCACTTCTGGGATGAATAGGTTGTCTCCTATAGAGGGTCATTTCTCCAAGGTCAAACATAACCAACCTACCACATACATAAAAATACAAGTAACTATTTAGACAAAATGAGGTGACAAAGGAATATGTTTCAGAGAAAGGAACAAGATAAAACTGCAGAAGAACAACTAAGTGATGTAGAGATAGATAGGCAATCTACACAAGGAACAATTTGGAGTAATGATCATAGGCAGTCTACACAAGGAACAATTTGGAGTAATGATCATAAAGATGATCAAAGAACTCGTGAGGAGAATGGATGCACAGAGTGAGAAATTAGAAGTTTTTAACAAATAATTAGAAAATATAACAACCAAACAGAATTAAAGAATACAATAACTGACATGAAAAATACATTACACAGTATCAATAGACTAAATGAGGCAGAGGACCAGATCAATGAGCTGGAAGACAAAGTAGTGGAAATCACTGCTGCTGAACAAAGAAAAAAGAATGAAAAGAAACGAGGACCGTTTAAGAGACCTCTGGGACAACATAAAGCAGGCTAATATTTGCATGATCAGGGTCCCAAAAGGAGAAGAGAAAGGCTTGAGAAAATATTTGAAGAAATAATAGCTGAAAACTTCTCTAACCTGGGGGAAGGAAACTGTCACCCAAGTCCAGAAATTGTGGAGAGTTCCATACAGGATTAACCCACAGAGGAACACAGCAGACACAGTGTAATCAAAGTGACTAAAAGAATATTAAGAGTAACAAATAACATACAAGGGAACTCCCATAAGGCCACCAGCTGATTTTTCAGCAGAAACCTTGCAGGCCAGAAGGGAGTGGCAATGATGTACTTAAAGTAATGAGAGAGAAAAACCTACAACCAAGAACACTCTACTCAGTAAGGCTGTTCGGATTTGATGGAGAAATCAAAGCTTTACAGAGAAGCAAAAGCTAAAAGAGTTCACCACCAAACAAGCTTTACAAAAAATGCTAAAGGAACTTCTCTAGGCAGAAAAGAAAAGGCCACAGCTAGAAACAAGAAAATTATGAAATGGAAAAGCTCACTACTAAGGCAAACATACAGTAAAGGTAGTAAATCATCCACACACAAAGCTAGTGGGGTTAAAAGACAAAAGTAGTACAATTATTTGTATGCAAAATAAGCAGTTAAGGCACACACACCCCAAAGATAGACTTATAATATCAAAAACAGTAATTTTGAGGGGAGAAGAGTTCACATGCAGAATATCAAGTTATTTGAAATTAAGAGGTCAGCAACTTAAGCATGTATCAATATAGACTGCTATAGAAAAACCTCATGGTAACTGCAAAACAAAAATCTATAATAGATATAGACAAACAAAGGGATCCAAACATAACACTAAAGATTGTCATCAAATCACAAGAGAACAAAAGGGGGAAAAAAAGCTACAAAAACAAATCCAAAACAACAAAATTGCAGTAAGAAGATACATATCAATAGTTACCTTAAATGTAAAGGGACTAAATGTTCCAAAACCAAAAGACACAAGGCTGGCTGAATGGATACAAAAACAAGACCCAAATATTTGCTGCCTACAAGAGACTCACTTCAGACCTAGATACACAGATGGAGAGTGAGGGGATGGAAAAAGGTATACCATGCAAATGGAAATCAAAAGAAAACCAGAGTAGCAATACTCAGATTAAATAGACTTTAAAATAAAAAACTCTTACAAGAGACAAAGAAGGACACTACATTATGATTAATGGATCAATCCAAGAAGATACAATTGTAAGTGTATATATATATATATATATATATATATATATATGCACCCAACATAGGAGCACCTCAATGTATAAGACGAATGTTAAAGACATAAAAGGAGAAATTGGCAATAACACAATAATAGTGAGGGACTGTAACACCCCACTTATATCAATGACAGATCATCCCAACAAAATCAATAAACACAGGCCTTAAGTGACACTTTAGACCAGATGGGCTTAATTGATGTTTATAGAGCATTCCATCCAAAAGCAGAAGAATACATTCTTTTCAAGTGCACATGGAACATTCTCCAGGATATATCACATGCGTGGCCTTAAAGCAAACCTCGGTAAATTTAAGAAAACTTAAATCATCAAGCATCTTTATGAGGCTAGAAATCAACTGCAAGAAAAAAAAGGGGGGGAATTACCTGTTGGTCCAGTGGTTAGTACTCTGAGTTTTCATTGCCAAGTGCATGGTTTCGATTCCTGGTTGGGGAACTAAGATCCCACAAGCCATGTGGCACAGCAAACAGAAAAAAAAAAAAGCAGAAAAAACCAACAGCAACACATGGAGGCTTAACAATATGTTAATAAACAACCAGTGGCTCACTGAAGAAATCAAAGAGGAAGTTAAAGAAAATACCCAGAAACAAATGAAAATGAAAACACAACTACCCAAAACTTATGAGATGCACGGAAAGCAGTTCTACAGAGGGAAGTTCATAGCAATACAAGCTTACCTCTGGACACAAGAAAAAAATCTCAAAACAACCTAACCTTACACCTAAAGCAACTAGAGAAAAAAGAACAAACAAAACCCAAAGTTAGTAGAAGGAACGAAATCAGAAAGATCAAACCAGAAATAAATAGAGATTTAAAAAACAGTAGAAAAGATCAATGAAACTAAAAGCTGGTTCTTTGAAAAGATAACCAAGGAAAAAAAAGGGAAAGGGCCAAAATCAATGAAATCAGAAATGAAAAAGAAGTTACAGTGGACACCACAGAAATACCAAGGATCATAACAGACTACTACAAGCAACTATACGCCAATAAAAATGGAGAACCTAGAAGAAATGGACAAATTTTTGAACCAAGAAGAAATAGAAAATATGAACAAATTACCAGAATTGAAATTGACAGTAATTTGAAAACTGTCAACAAGCAAAAGTCCAGGACCAGATAGCTTCATAGGTAAATTCTGCCAAACATTTAGAGAAGAGAGTTAACGCCTATCCTTTTTAAACTATTCCAAAAAGTTTGCAGAGGAAGGAACACTTCTGAACTTATTCGGTGAGGCCATTATCCTGATACCAAAACCAGACAAAGCTGTCACAAAAACTAAAATTACAGGCCAATATCACTGATGAACATAGATGCAGAAATCATCAACAAAATATTAGCAAACTGATTCTAACAATACATTGGATTATATACCATCATCAAGGGGGATTTATTTATCCCAGGGATGCAAGGATTTTTCAGTATCTGCAAATCAATCAGAGTGATACACTACATTAACAAATTGAAGAATAAAAACCATATGATCATCTCAATAGATGCAGAAAAAGCTTTTGATAAAATTCAACATCCATTTATAATAAAACACTCCAGAAACTGGGCATGGGGGAAACATACCTAAACATAATAAAGGCTGTATATGACAAACCCACAGCTAACATCATGCTCAACAGTGAAAAGCTGAAAGCATTTCCTCTAAGATCAGGAACAAAACAGGGATGCCTGCTCTCACCACTTTTATTCAGCATACATTTGGAAGCCTTAGCCACAGCAATCAGAGAAGAAGAAGAAAAAAGGAATCCAAATTGGAAAAGAAGTAAAACTAACTGCAGATAACATGATGCTATCAGAAAACTAGTAGAGCTCATCAGTGAATTCAGTAAACTTGCTGGATACAAAATTAATATACAGAAATATGTTGCATTTCTATACACTAACAATGAAGTATCAGAGAAATTAAAGAATCTCATTTACCATCACATCAAAAAGAATAAATTCCTAGGAATAAACCTCCCTAAGGAGGCAAAAAGACCTGTACTCCAAAAACTATAACACACTGATTAAAAGAAATCGAAGATGACACAAACAGATGAAAAAATACACTGTGTTCTTGGATTGGAAGAATCAATATTGTCAAAACGACTATACTACCAAAGGCAATCTAAAAATTCAGTGCAATTCCCATGAAATTGCCAATGGCATTTTTCACAGAACAAAGTATTTTTTTAATTTTTGTGGAAACACCAGAGACTCTGAATAGCCACAACAATCTGGAGAACAAAGAACGGAGGCTGGAGGAATCCTGCTCCCTGAATTTAGACTATACTACAAAGCTACAGTAATCAAAAGAGTATGGTACTGGCACAAAGAGACATATAGATCAATGGAACAGGATAGAAAGCCCAGAAATAAATATACGCACTTTTGGTCAATTAATCTATGACAGGGTGCAAGAATATACAATAGAGAAAAGATAGTCTCTTCAATAAGTGGTGCTGGGAAAACTGGATATTTACATGTAAAAGAATGAAATTAGAACATTCTCTAACACCATATAGAAAAGTAAACTCATAACAGATTAAAGACCTCACCGTAAGACTGGATACTGTAAAACTTCTAGAGGAACTTCTAGAGGAAAACAAAGGCAGAACACTCTTTGACACAAATTGCAGCAATAACTTTTTTGGATCCATCTAGAGTAGTAGAAATAAAAGCAAAAATAGATGGGATTAATTAAACTTAAAAAGTTTTGCACAGCAAAGGAATCTATAAAATGAAAAGACAATCTATGGACTGAGAGGAAATATTTGCAAATGATCCTACTGATAAGGGATTATTTTTAAAACTATAGAAATGTCTCATACAGCTTATAAAAAAACAAAAAACCCAATCAAAAATTGGGCAGAAGAACTACATAGATATCTCTCCAGAGAAGACATTCAGGTAGCCAACAGGCACATGAAAAAATGTTCAACATAAGTAATTATTAAGAGAAATGCAAATGAAAACTACAATGAGGTATCACCTCACTGTGGTCAGAGTGGCCATCATTAAAAAGTCTACAAAGAATAAATGCTGGAGAGGATGTGGAGAAAAGGGAATCCTCCTACACTGTTAGTGTGAATGTAAATTGGTGCAGCCACTAGGAAAACAGTATAGACATTCCTTAAGAAACTAAAAATAGACTTACCATATGACCCAGTAATTCCACACCTGTGCATATATTTGGAGAAAACTCCAATTCGAAAAGATATACACACAGCCATATACATAATGGAATACTACTCAGTCATAAAAAAGAATGAAATGTCATTTGCATCAACATGGATGGAACTAGACATTATAATACTAAGTGAAGTAAGTCAGACAAAGACAAATACATGATATCTCTTATACCTGGATTGTAAAAAAATTATACAAATGAACTTATTTACAAAAGAGAAATAGACCCACAAACACAGAAAACATACTTACAGTCACCAAAGGGGATTTGGAGGAGTTTGGGATTAACATATACACACTATGATATATAAAGTCGGTAAACAACAAAGACCTACTGTATAGCACCTACTGTATTCAATATCTTATAATAGTGGAAAATTATATGCAAAACTGAATCACTCTCCCGTACAAATGAAACTAAGACAACATTGTAAATTAACTATACTTCAATTTAAAAATTATCTATAGAAGATACACACAAGAAATTAAGGGAATCAAAGCATGTACATACCAAAAAAAATCCAATGAAACATCAATTAAGGCAGCAAGAGAAGGAAAGAGGGACAAAAATGCTCTTAAGTCATATAGAAAAGAATTAACAAAATGGAAACAGTAAGTGCTGCTCTATCAGTAGTTACTTTAAAGGTAAAGAGTTTAAATGTACCAATCAAAAGATACAGATTAGCTGAATGGAGAAAAGAACAAAATTCAACTATATGCCATGTATGAGAGACTCGCTTTTGATCTTAGGACATACATATGCTGCAAGTAAAAGGATGGAAAAAGATACTCCGTGTAAATGCAACTAAAAAAGAACAAGAGTGGCTGTACTTATGTCAGACAAAATAGACTTTAAGACCAAAACAAGAAAAACATAAAGATAAGGTCAGAAAGATACAGCAATTATAAGTATACAGGTACCTAACATAGTAATCATTTCATGATGTGTACATATATAAAACATGTGCACCTTAAATATATTAAAGTTTTATCAATTATACCTCAATATGACAGAATAGAAAACCAATAGAAAAAAAGAAACTAAAAGTTGGTTTTTTGAATAGGCCAACAAAATTGACAAACCCTTAGCTACATTAACCAAGATAAAAAATGGAAGACAAAATTAGATATTACAACAGAAAACACATTATTTTAGAATTAAATGACTCAATTATCAGAGGGCCTGGTAAAGCAGATTATTTGGGGTGGGCTCTGGATTGGTTACTTTGTATTTGAACAGCGCTCTCAGGTGAGGAATTGGTTAGCCCTGGGAGGGCCCCAGATGTCAAAGCATCAAAAATACAGAAAATAAAAAGGCATGATTAATATACTTCTTTAATAATATATTAGTAAGGTACACTTGTCCTAATTAATGAACCAATTGACACATTAATAACCACAGTTCATCCTAGATATTATGGACTGAATGTGTCCCCCAAACCCTATGTGACTGTATTCAGGGATTGGGCATTTATGGAAATAACTAAGGTTAAATGAGGTCATACAGATAGGATCCTGATCTGATAAGATTAGTGTCCACATGAGGAGAGACCAGAGCTCTCTCGCTGTTTGTCCACATGCCCTAGGGAAAAGCCATGTGAGAAGGCATCCAGAAAGAGAGCTCTCACCAGAAGAGGGCCAGAGAGAAATGTGTTTATGGGAAAATGGTCAGAAAGATACATTTTTTTGAAGATGGAGGAAAGGGGCCATAAGCCAAGGAAATGTGAGCAGCATATAGAAGCCCAAAAAGGCAAGGAAATGGATTCTCTCTGGTAGAGCCTCCAGAAAGAAACACAGGACTGCTGACACCTGGTTTTTGGTCTAGTGCAACCTGTGTTGGGACTTCTAGTTTACAGCACTGCAAGGTAATAAATTTTTGTTGTTTAAGTGCTAACTCTGTGGTAATTTGTTACAGCAATAACAGAACACAAATACAGTGGGTAAGGCCAAATAGAGGCCTCTGAAACTGCTACAGACCCATCTAAGATAGTAAGTTTTAAAAACCTATTGTATCTCAAGGGTAACAGCAGAAATTAATGTAAACCTTAATAACTCGAAGGATGCAGGCATGGTGGTTTTCATCATATGTTGTTTAATTTGCCAGTTTGCCCCTACTAGACTCAACTAGTAGGTACACTGGTATTTGCTATGACAGATGTGATATATTTCCTAGAGCAGATTTTCATGGCCTCTGGTACATGGCCACTATATGTGCTCTTTTTTCATTTTTACCAGAAAAGATCAGAAATAATTTGCATCCACTTGGGATGGACAACAGTATACATCTACATGGCAGTGTTTACTCTCTCACTCGCTCATACACATCTGAAGGGATGTGATCTAGTTGGACATGCTGATAAATATCACATCAGCTCACTGTGTCTTCAGAACTAAGTTCATTATTTCAGATGGTTAAGAGATCACAGTACATTGGATGCCTTCATAGCCATATGTACTCCAGGGGGTGGGAGACAAACCCTATAAATATTCAGTGGCAAACCAAATCAGTAAAGTTATTAGGGGCATGCTAAGATATCGCCTCAAAAGTGAAAGACAAATTATTACATTTCACAAATCTCACAATGAAGAATAAAAGGAAGTGCCTGGTAATCATATTTGGGTTCTGGAGGATGCATATTTGAAACGTGGAAATACTCACCTGACCCATATACCAGGTGATGCTGCCAGCTTTGAATGGGACTCAGGAAAGAGCTCTGGTGCAGGTGCAGTCTAGGGTTAAGCAGACAAGATGCTTGAATCCTATGAAGTGATAGGCTCTATTATATGAAGTGGTTGGAAAGATGAATATGGAGTTTATGGTAAGCTCAAGTAGCAGAATAAAAATCTATATCCTTAGGGCAAGGCTGACATAAAAAAATGGACCTTGATAGAGAACTACTGTCTGTGGGACATCAAGTTTCTATGAAACTATAACTGTTAATCATAATCTGGGTTTTGTCAGATGATTCACATTAAAATGACAGGTGGGTCCAATAGCAATCTATTCTAGGGTAGCTGCCGTGCATCCAAGATAGGGCATGAGTAAGGCCAGAGGGCTCAAGTTAAGCTGAATGAGCTGATGACTCAGATCTCCATGTCATCCATCATCAGCACCTCCTCAGATCACATCCATAGATACATCAGTCAGAAGGTGGGAGAGTCCCTTATGTCTAGCTGATGGAAGAGGAAAAAAGCCAAAGAAGATTTATGCAAGGATCACCTTGTATATGGATGTAAGTTAAAAATGGATTGTTGCTATATTCTAACTCCATACTCAGGTGGTGCTGAAAGACAGGTAGCCCTCCAAGGAGAAATCCTCCCAAAGGTCAGAGCTCAGGTTGTATGTGCTCATGCACTTAGTATGTAAAGAGAAGTAGCCTGAGGTAAAAATACTTGCTCATTGGTAGTAGTGAATGACTTCTCTGGTTGGTCAGAAGCCTAGAAAGAGAAAAAATAGAGTGGAGAAAAAGAAGTTTAAAAAGAATCAGATAGATAAACTCACAGGTCCCACAGTGTGTAGTATCACATTTAATGCTCATCAAAGAACATCCACTATGAAAGAGGCTCTTTAAAAAATACAGACTGAGTGAATCGGCCAGTTGAATTTACCTAGACTCAGTCATCAGGCACTCTAGTGCTTCTGAATACCATGAATGATTATTAATTTGAGAAGAATCAGAAATCAAAATGTGAAATAATGAACCATACTACTACTAGAGAAATGCATCTTCTTTAAGTAGGCAGAAATTTCTAATATTGGAAACAAAGATAAATAAATTATAAATTGGTCTTCACTAAAATTAAGAACTTCTGTTGATTGAAATATTAATAGAGTGAAAAATCAAGCAAGATACTGGGAAATAAAATTTGGAATACATACATGTGATAAAAGGTTTGTATTCAGAATATGTTAAGAATTCCTACAATCAATAAGTAAAAAACAGAATAACCCACTTTGAAAAATTGGCAAAAGACCTGAACAGCCATGTCACTAAAGAGATCCAAATGATAAATAAACATAGAAAGTGATGCTCAATGTAATTATGCAACAGGGGTATGTATATTAACACAATGACTGCAATTACATGCTACTTCAAACACACCAGAATGGCTGAAATGGAAAAAAACATGGTAATATCAACTATTCCCAAGAATGTCCAGCAAATGCAACTTTCATTTGTGGCTTGTGGGAATGTAAAAAAATGTTTGGCATTATCTAGTAAATTTAATCATATGCATAACTTACAGCCCTTCAATTTCACTTCTAGGTGTTTACCCTAGATAAACGAGTACATAAGCCTACCAGATGTCATGTACAAATTGTTTCATAGCACCTCTATTTCTGAGAGTCAACAACTTGAGGCAAACCAAGTGTTCATTATATGTTTATACAATGCAATACAAAACAGTGATTAAAGGAAAAAAGAATGAACTACTGATACATGCAACAACTTGGATAAATCTCACAAATGTTGACTAAGAGAATACAGACACAGGAGTACACACTATATGTTCTATTCATGTAAAGTTCAAGATAGACAAAATAATCAGTGGTGACTGAAATCAGAATGGTGATTAGTTTTGGGTGAGAGTGGGTGATGACTGGGAAGAGCAAAAGGAAAATTTCTGTGGGGATGGAAATGTTCTATATCTTGACTTGATTTTTGGTGGTAGATATATGGTTATATACAAATGTGAAAATTCATTGAACTGTATACTTTGGATTATGCACTTTACCTACTTTACTATGTTATACCTCAATGAAAACAATTAAAAATATTAATTAGTACAATCTGCCATATTACAGAATTGAGGAATAATATCATTTGATAACCTTAATAGATGCAGATAAGTATTAAATAAAATTCAAAACATAGTTGTGTTAAAGAAAACAACTCAGAAACTAATAATAGAAGGGGAGGAGGTCTTTATCTGATAAAGGGAATCTGCAAAAAAGAATAACTCAGAAAACATTATACTTAATTACAAAATATTGAAAGCATTTCCTCTGAGATCAACAACAAAATAAAAATGTCTCCTGTGAAGCAGGTCTCAAGACAGAATTAGAATTGTGCTAGATTTAGTGGAGAAAATGCTTGTGAAAGATAAGGGAGAGATGGAGCAGATGTTGGCCAGGAGAGCCTTGAAATTGTGATGGAGGTCTAACACATGAGAATGAAGGAAGGAAGATTGGATAGAAGAGTATCAGACTACAGTGCATCTTCTATAAAGAGTCATTCGGGCCAGTGAGGAAACCAGATTAAAAATTGTTAGCAGAGTCATGTGTAAGGCAGAAATAAACTGACTCTAAAAAATATAAGTAAGATTATAATAAATAGAAAAGACAGTATAATATATAAGAAATAATAGAGAAGTAAGCCCTAATGTAATAGCTGTTACAAGAATGGTAATTGGAGTAAAAAAGGTGCATCAAAATAGGTCATTTATAAGGAACACATTTAAAAGGACAGGCAGAGTTTGGCACACACACAAGAAAAGATGGAATGCAAGAATATTGAGAAGATCTAGTAATTAAATCCAACACTCTAATCAGCTAGTGGAGAAAATTCTAAACAAAACAAAAAGACGACCTACAGACTGAGAGAAAATATTTGCAAACAATGTGACAAACAAGGGCTTAATTTCCAAGATACACAAAGAGCTCATACATCTCAATACTAATAAAACAAGCAACCCAATCAGAAAATGGGCAGAAGTCCTAAATAGACATTTCTCCAAAGAAGACATACAGATGGGCAACAGGCACATGAAAAGATGCTCAACATCACTAATTATTAGAGAAATGCAAATCAAAACTACATGAGGTGTCACATCACGCCAGTCAGAATGGCTGTCATCAAAAAGTCTACAAATAGGGCTTCCCTGGTGGCGCAGTGGTTGAGAGTCCGCCTGCTGATGCAGGAGACACTGGTTCGTGCCCTGGTCTGGGAGGATCCCACATGCCACGGAGTGGCTGGGCCTGTGAGCCATGGCCGCTGAGCCTGCACGTCCGGAACCTGTGCTTCGCAACGGGAGAGGCCACAACAGTGAGAGGCCCGCATACTGCAAAACAACAACAACAAAGTCTACAAATAATAAATGCTGGAGTGGTTGTGGAGAAAACGGAACCCTCCTACACTGTTGGTGGGAATATAAGTTGGCGCAGCCACAATGGAAAACAGTATGGAGGTTCCTTGAAAATCCAAAAATAGAGTTAACATATGATCCAGGAATCCCACTCCTGGGCATGTATCTGGAAAAGAGGAAAACTCTAATTTGAAAAGATGTGTGTTTGTGTGTGTGTGTTTGTGTGTGTATAACTGAATCACTTTGTTGTACACCTGAAACTAACACAATATCATAAATCAACTATACTTCAATAAAAATTAAAATATCAGTAGATAGTTTTAAAAAGCATTCAGAGAGTGACATCATCAAGATGGCAGAATAAGAGAACAACCGCTGGTAACACCACACAGCAACAATAATTTGGCAGCTATCCTATCCCTGGACAATAGTGCCTTTGTGGGATCCAGGTAGAAATCCACATCTATGCTGTGTGTAGCAGGCCCTCCAACCTTGGTCTGGCTATGGATCCTTTTATCAGCCTGTTATCTGGCTCCAGCCACTTGCACCTGACGTCCAGGAGTGATCCTGCCAGCCCAGAGACCTGCTGGGAGTCATGCCTGCCTATACCTGCAGCAGCAGCCATATGATCTGGCTCCAAGCACACTTAACTGCAATACCAGAGCAAATCCCATCATCTAGGAACCAACAAGAGAAGGTCTTTACCTGCTAAAACCACACTGTAAAGACTAAAAGTGGTGTTTGTGCCTTAAAATGCATAGATACCAATGCAAGATTATAAGGATCATGAAAATCAGGCAAACATAACACCACCAAAGGAAACTGATGCAGCTCCAGTAACTGACCCCAACAAAATGGAGATCTACTAATTGCCCGACAAAGAATTCAAACTAATCATCTTAAAGGAGCTCAATGATATGCAAAAAAACACACTATAGACAACTAAATGAGATCAGGGAAATGCATGAACAAAAGGAGAAGTTTAATAAAGTAACAGAAACCATAAAAAAAGAACAGATGAAAAATCCTGAGGCTGAAGAATACAATGACAGGACTAAAGAATTCTAGAGAGCTTCAAAAGCCTAACTGACCATGTAAAAGAAATAATTAGCAAACTTGAAGACAGACCATTTGAAATTAGAGCGGGGAAAGCACATGAAAAAGAATGAAGAAAGCAAATGGGACTTATGGGACATAATTAATTAAACAAATGAATATACACATTATGGGAATTCCAGAAGGACGAGAGAGAGAGAAAGGAGCAGAGGGTTTATTCAAAGAAAGAAAGCTGAAAACTTCCCAAATCTTAAAAGGCATAATGACACCCAGATTCATGAAGCTTAAAGGACCCCAAGCAAGCTCAACCCAAAGAAGACTACTATGAGACACATTATAATTAAATTCTCAGTAGTCAAATACAAAGGAAAAATTTTGAAAGAAGCAAGAGAAAAATGACTTGCCACATAAAGCCTCCCCTCCCCCCATAAGGCTATCAACAGTTTTCTTAGAAACCTTGCAGGACATGAGAGTGTGATAATATATTCAAAGAGATGAAAGAAAACAAAAAACCTGCCAACCAAGAACACTATACATGAAAAAATTGTCCTTCAGAAATGAGGACAGATGAAGACATTCCCAGACAAAAGGTGAAGGACTTTATCACCATTAGATCTGCCTTGTAAGAAATGCTACGGGGACTTTTTCAGGCTGAAAGGAAAGGACACTAAGTTACAACAGGAAAATATATAAAGTATAAAACTCACTGGTAAAGATAACTATATAGTCAAATTCAGAATACTGTAATACTGTAATGGTGGTATATATAAATTCTATATATTTATATATATATTTATATATATATAAATTATATAAAATTTTAACCCAGGTATAAATGTTAAAAGACCAAAGTATTACATATAACTATAGCTGCAGTAATTTGTTAATGGATACACAGTATCAAGAGAGTTAAATGTGACGTCAATAGCATAAAAGAGGTAGGGAGAGAAGTAAAAGTGTAGCTTTTTTTTTTTTTTTTTTTGAGGTACGCAGGCCTCTCACTGTTGTGGCCTCTCCCGTTGTGGAGCACAGGCTCCGGACGCACAGGCTCAGCGCCCATGGCTCACGGGCCCAGCCACTCCATGGCATGTGGGATCTTCCCGGATCGGGGCACGAACCTGTGTCCCCTGTATCGGCAGGCAGACTCTCAACCACTGCGCCACCAGGGAAGCCCAAAGTGTAGCATTTTTGTATGCAATTGAAGTTGTCATTATCAGTTTAAAATAGACTGTTATAACTTTAAGATGTTTGTGAGCCTCATGGTAACTACAAAGAAAAAAACCTCAGTAGATACACAACAGATAGAGAAATCAAAGCATATCACTTCAAAAAATCAATAAATCATAAAGGAAGACAGCAAGAGAGGAAGGAAAAAAAGGAACTAGAAAACAGTTAACAAAAATGGCTATAACTCCTTACCTATCAATAATTACTTTAAATTCAAATGGATTAAATTCTCCAATCAAAAGACACAGAGTGCCTGACTGGATTTTTAAAAGCAGGATCCAACAGTATGCTGAGTACTTAAAGCTCAGTTTAGCTTTAAGGACACACATTGGCTGAAAGTGAATATATGGAAAAAGATATTCCATGTGAATAGTAACCAAAGACAGTAGAGGTCCTATACTTTTATCAGACACACTAAACTTTCAGTCAAAGTCTGTCACAAGAGACAAAGAAGATCACCATTATGAAGGAGTCCATTTGTCAAGAGTATATAAAAATTATAACATATATACCAAACATTGGAGCACTTAAATATATAAAGCAAATATTCTGACAGATCTGAAGTGAGGTAGAGACAGCAGTATAATAATAGTAGTAAGGGATTTCGATACTTTACTTTCAACAATGGATAGATCATCCAGATGGAAAAATCAACAAGGGAACAGCAGACTTGAATAACACTACAGACAAGTGGATCTAAAAGACATATAGTCCAATCTATCCAACAGTTACAGAAAACACATTCTTCTAAGAGTACACAGAACATTTTCCAGCATAGATCATATGCTAGACTGCAAAACAAGTGTTAACAATTTAAGAAGATTGAAATCATATCAGGTATCTTTTCTGATAACAGTGGTATGAACCTAGATACCAAAAATAAAAAATTGCAGAAGTCACAAATGTGTGGAAATTAAACAACAAGATCCTGAACAACTAACGGGTCAAAGAAGAAATCAAAGGGATGTCAAAAAAATAACTTGAGACAAAATTGGAAACACAGCATACCAAAACTTATGCGATGCAGCAAAAGCAAAAACCAAGGCAAGTTTATAGCAGTAAATGCCTACATTAAGAAAAAAGAAGTATCTTAAATATCTTAAATAAACAACCTAATTTTACATGTCAAAGAACAAAATAAGCCCAAAGTTAGCAGAAAGGAGATTCAAAAGATCAGAGCAACAAGAAATAAAACAGAACAAGAATACAAATGAGATTCGAAACGATCAATGAAACTAAGAGTTGGTTTTTGAAAAGATAAGCAAAATTGACAAAACTTTAGGTGGACTAACCAAGAAAGAGAGAAGACTCAACATACTCATGTAATTAAAATTAGAAATAAGATGAGACATTACAACTGATACCATAGAAATAAAAAGGAATCATAGGAGACTACTGTCAGTAATCATATGTTAACAAATTGGAACCTGAAGAAATGGGTAAATTCCTAGAAACAAAAACTACTAAGACTAAGAATCTGAACAGACCAGTAATAAATAAGGGTATAGAAACAGTAATGAAAAGAAAAACAAAGCTGGAGGCATCACACTTCTTGATTTCAAACTATACTGCAAAGCTATAGTAATCAAAACAGTATCTTACTGGCATTAAAAACTGACTTATAGACCAATGGAAACAAATAAGAGAGTTCAGAGATAAACCCACACATTTATGTCAATTAATCTTTCACAAAGGTGTCAAGAACACACAATGGGGAAAATGATAGTCTCCTTAATAAATGGTGTAGGAAAATATGGATAGCTGTCTGTGAAGGAATGAAATTGGACCCTTGTCTTACACCACAAAAAATAATTAACTCAAAATGTACTAAAGACTTACATGTAAGACCTGAAACCATAAAATTCCTAAGTGAAAACATTGAGACAATTCTTCTTGACATTGGTCTTGGCAATGCTTTTTTGGATATAACACAGAAACCAAAGTAAACAAAAGCAAAAATAAACAAGTGGGAATACTTCAAAGTAAAAAGTTTCTGCAACAGCAGAGAAAACATTATGGAAAACAACAGAATGAAAAGGCAGTATATGGAATGGGAGAAAATATTTACAAGCCATACATCTAATAAAGGGTTAATATCCAAAATATATAAGAAACTCACACACCTCAATAGCAAGATGTAAAAATGGGCAAAGGATCTTATTTAGACATCATCCAAAGGAGACATACAAATATCCAACAGGTATTTGATTAGATGCTCAACATCACTAATCATCAGTGAAATGTAAATCAAAACAACAATGAGATATCATAATTGTCAGGATGGCTATTATCAAAAAGACAAGCACTTTTTGTGCTGACAGGGATGTGGAGAAAAGGGAAACCTTGTACACTTTTTTTTTTTTTTTTTTTTTTTTGCGGTATGCAGGCCTCTCACTGTTGTGGCCTCCCCCGTTGCGGAGCACAGGCTCCGGACGCGCAGGCTCAGCGGCCATGGCTCACGGGCCCAGCCGCTCCGCGGCATATGGGATCCTCCCAGACCGGGGCACGAACCCGTATCCCCTGCATCGGCAGGCGGACTCTCAACCACTTGCGCCACCAGGGAGGCCCCTTGTACACTTTTGATGGGAATGTAAACAGATATAGCCTTTATGGAAATCAGTGTAGGGGTTCCTCAGAAAAGTTAAAAATAGAACTACCATATGATCTAGAATCCCATTTTTGAGTATATATATATGTAAAGGAATTGGAATCAGGATCTCGAAGAGTTACCTGAACTGGTCCAGTGCTCACTACAGCATTGTTCACTACAGCCAAAATATGGAAAGAATCTAAGTGTCTGTTGACAGATGAATGGATAAAGAAAGTGTGTGTGTGTGTGTGTGTGTGTGTGTGTGTGTGTGTGTGTGTGTGTGTGTGTGTGTGTGTGTGTGTGTGTAACTTGAAGTCATACTATCTGAGAGTAGAATGGTTATTGCCTGGGGCTGGAAGGTGGGGGAAATGGAGAGATGTTGACCAAAGGGTAAAAACTTTCAGTTATAAGATGAATAAAATCTGGGAATTTAATGTACAGCATGCTGACTATAGTTAATAAGACTGTATTATATACTTGAAATTTGCTGAGACTAGATCTTGTGTTCATATAATACACATAAAAAGTGGTTAGTATGTGAAGTTATGGATATGTTAATAGCTTGTTTGTGGTAATAATTTCACAATGAATACATATATCAAATCATCACATTGTATACCTTATACATATACTGTACAATTTTTGTCACTTATACCTCAATAATGCTGGAAAACAATTAAAAGACATTCTTGACTTAAAATGTCCATCTAGCAGAGGCCTAAAGCAAAAACATACTCAGTGGAAAAAATTTAGACTGATTTGCTTTAATACTGGCAACAAACCAAAGATGATCTCTCTGCTCACTAGTGTTCCATAAAATGTAGAGCCTGTCAGACGATATGAGACAAATGTTTGCAAGAGGAATGACATACTCACTTCTATATATGCAAACTATTAGAACCAGTAAGAAAGTTCAAAAAGATTGCCAGATAAAAACTCTGCTAGTAAAATTCAATACATTTTAATACCAGCAATAACTCACTAGAAAAATATAAAATAAGATAGCAACAAAAATTAAGCATTAAGACTTTAACCTAACAAGGGTTAGGTTATGTATGTCTAACAAGGAATACATAAGACCTTAATAGAGAAATTGTTAAAGTTGCTTTTAAAATACTAAAAGAAGAAAAAAATGGATGGAAATTACCTCATATTCAAGGTGCAATGACTAATATGGTAAAGCTGCCACTTCTCTCCAGATTAACCTAAGAACTTAATGCAATTCCCATACAGATTTTATGTAGAAGAATAAAGGTCTATGAATAGCTAGAGCAATTTTTAAAAATGGAGCTATGCAGGTGTCTTATCTTACCAGATAAATGGTACAATACAAATCGATGTAAAAAACAGTGTGATAGTAGTGTAGGAACAAATAGAGTAGTGTAAGAAGCAAATCAGAGACCTGAAGAACATCCCATCTCTGTGGGAACTTAGCACACAATATATGTGGCTTCATAAATCAATCAGGAAAAGAATGGTTCTTTTGGTAGATGGAACTGGAAAAAAATGACTCATAATATGGAGAAAAATAATATTGGATCCCTGTAGTATATCACATACCAAAATGATTTCTCATGGATCAAAGATCTAAACATGAAAGACAAAAGTATAAAATTAATAGAAATCAATGTAAAAGGTATCTTTGTAATAACTTTCCTAAGGCCCCTAAACCCAAATCACAATAAAACAATTAATGTATTTCACTGTATTAAAAATAAAGATTTCTGACCAACTAGACAACAGAGACATAGTTAATGGCATAGGTGGCAGAAAATATTGGCAACATTTAAAACCAATAAGCAATAAATATCTAGACTATGTAAGGAACCCCTGCACATCAACACAAATAGATAATAAATCAAACCCTTCCTTAGAACAGAATACCTAAATTGCTAAAAGGTATATGGATAAAAATATATACAAAAGGAAACGGTTGCTTAAAGATGATGATCATGATTAGAAAAATACAATTTGGAATAATGAAATACCACTTTATGCTCACCTGATTAGGACAAATTAGAAAGCCTGGTAACATCAAGTGTTAGTGAGTGGTTGACAGGAACCTTCAGGCACTGCCACTGAAAGTGCAAACTAGTACTGCTGCTTTGGAACAGCTGAGTAGAACTTCAGGAAAACAAATTATACCCTGGCCCCTGCAATCTCATTCTTGCGGGTGTTCACCCAGCAAACATGAAAAAGGCATGTGGTTACAAATAATTGGATCCCATCACCAGGGAACTGGATGACTAGAGCATTAGAGTGTGATGCATCAGTGAGAAGCAATGGCTCAGATATACTTGCAACTACAGAATAGTGCTTAAAACGTATGGCTGTTGAAAAGAAAAAAGTAAGAGATCTACAGTAGCCCACTATGCAAATTTAAAATACTTGCATAAAACATATATTTTTCAAACATCAAGTTTATCTAAGGACACATTAAATACATTAGAGCAAATGCCTGTAGCTGAGTAGTGAGAGAAGTATAGGGATGAATGTGATAATGTAAAAATAAGAGATGGACCTTGAATAAACTAGTGATGATAATATGCCACAGTATTAGTATGATTAACTCAACCCTATCTCCCTTCAGTTAAAAAAAAGCAAAGTTAGAGGTGTTACACATTCACAATCCATTTAAGGAAAAGTCACTAGTATTGAATTGTATCTTTCTATTTGAATACAGAAAAATAATTACCATTCAAGGTTACTGTTTTATGTAAAATTTTAATATTAAAATCAACAAAATGTAGGTAGAAAATTCAGTGATATCTCAGAGTTTACATTAGTTTATTGATGCTATTATTAAAAAATTTTAAAATATAATTTTCAAGAAAATAATTGCTAAAGTTAAGTGACCCAGATATGAAATTTTGTTATACTCTTACCTTCATGTGACTTTGCTCTCTGTATCCTTTGGAAAACAAATTTATAAACTCTTCTAAAAGCTTTAAAGTCTTTGCTCCTCTAGAATATTTTCAAAGCTTATTCTTAGATTTTCTTCATTTTTCTCTAAACAAATTAAATAGCAAATTATCTTGAAAAATTATAATTAGAAAACAATGTAAACCTTTTTTATTGGGTAAAATATTCATAACATAAAATCTGTCATTTTACCTATTTTTAAGTGTACAGTTCAGTGGCATTGAGTACATTCACAATGATGTGCAACCATCACTATTGTTCATCTCCAGAAATTTTTTTTAATCTTTCCAATCAGAAACTTTGTCCATTAAATAATAACTCCCCATTCACCCTTTCCCTAGCATCTGGCAACCATTCTAACTTTTGTCTCTATGAATTTGAGTACTCTATCTCATATATGTGGAATCATGCAGTATTTGCCCATTTGAGACTGGCTTATTTCACTTACATAAGTCTTCAAGGTTCATCCATGTTGTAGCATGTGTCAGAATTTCCTTCTTTCTTCAGGCTGAATAACATTACATTGTATGTACATGTATCACTTTCTTTATGCATTCATCCATTGCTGGAGACTTGGATTGCTTCTATCTTTTGGCTATTGTGGAATAATGCTGCTATAAACAGGAGTATACAAATATCTGTTTCAGTCTCTGCTTTCAATTCTTTTGGGTATATGTTTCATTATTTTCAGGAACTGGCATACATTTTCTACAGTAAACGTACCATTTTACCTACTTGCTATTTGCTGTGATTAAAAAAATTAGCTATTCTAATGAATGTGAGGTGATATCTCATTGTGCTTTTGTTTTGCATTTTCTTAATAATTAGTGATGTTGAGCATCTTTTCACATACTTGTTGGCCATTTGTTTATTTCCTTTGGAGAAATGTCTATTCAAGTCATTTGCCCATTTTTAAAAATAAATTTATTTTTTATTTATTTATTTTTGGCTGCATTGGGTCTTTGTTGCTGCACGCGGGCTTTCCCTAGTTGCGGCGAGTGGGGGGCTTCTCTCTCTCTTTTTTTTTTTTTTTTTTTTTTTTTTTTTTTTTTTTTTTGCTGTACGCGGGCCTCTCACTGCTGTGGCCTCTCCCGTTGCGGAGCACAGGCTCCGGACACACAGGCCCCGCGGCCATGGCTCGCGGGCCCAGCCGCTCCGCGGCATGTGGGATCCTCCGGGATCGGGGCACGAACCCGTGTCCCCTGCATCGGCAGGCGGACTCTCAACCACTGCGCCACCAGGGAGGCCCTCTCTCTCTTTTTTTTAAAATCTTTATTGGAGTATAATTGCTTTACAATGGTGTGCTAGTTTCTGCTTTATAACAAAGTGAATCAGTTATACATATACATATGTTCCCGTATCTCTTCCCTCTTGCGTCTGCCTCCCTCCCACCCTCCCTATCCCACCCCTCTAGGTGGTCACAAAGCACCGAGCTGATCTCCCTGTGCTATGCGGCTGCTTCCCACTAGCTATCTATTTTACGTTTGGTAGTGTGTATATGTCCATGCCACTCTCTCGCTTTGTCACAGCTTACCCTTTCCCCTCCCCATATCCTCAAGTCCATTCTCTAGTAGGTCTGTGTCTTTATTCCTGTCTTACCCCTAGGTTCTTCATGACATTTTTTTTTTTGAGAGCAAGATTTACTATTTTTTCCCCTTTTCCTCTTTTTGTGAGTGTGTATGTGTATGCTTCTGTGTGAGATTTTGTCTGTATAGCTTTGCTGTCACCATTTGTTCTAGGGTTCTATCCGTCCGTTTTTCTCTCCCTCCCTCCCTCCCTCCTTCCTTCCTTCTTTTTCTCCCTTTTATTCTGAGCCGTGTGGATGAAAGGCTCTTGGTGCTGCAGCCAGGAGTCAGTGCTATGCCTCTGAGGTGGGAGAGCCAACTTCAGGACACTGGTCCACAAGAGACCTCCCAGCTCCACATAATATCAAATGGCGAAAATCTCCCAGAGATCTCCATCTCAACACCAGCACCCAGCTTCACTCAACGACCAGCAAGCTACAGTGCTGGACACCCTATGCCAAACAACTAGCAAGACAGGAACACAACCCCACCCATTAGCAGAGAGGCTGCCTAAGATCATAATAAGTCCACAGACACCCCAAAACACACCACCAGACGTGGACCTGCCCATCAGAAAGACAAGATCCAGCCTCATCCACCAGAACACAGGCAGTATCCCCTCCACCAGGAAGCCTACACAACCCACTGAAACAACTTTAGCCACTGGGGACAAACACCAAAAACAACAAGAACTACGACCCTGCAGCCTGCAAACAGGAGACCCCAAACACAGTAAGTTAAGCAAAATGAGAAGACAGAAAAACACACAGCAGATGAAGGAGCAAGATAAAAACCCACCAGACTGAACAAATGAAGGGGGCTTCTCTTTGGTGCAGTGTGCGGGCTTCTCATTGTGGTGGCTTCTCTTGTTGAGGAGCATGGGCTCTAGGTGCATGGGCTTTCAGTAGTCACAGCACGTGGGCTCAGTAGTTGTGGCTCACGGGCTCTAGGGTATAGGGGCTTCAGTAGTTGTAGTGCATGGGCTCAGTAGTTGTGGCTCTCAGGCTCTAGGGCGCACGGGCTCCAGGGCACATGGGCTTCAGTAGTTGTAGCACATGGGCTTAGTTGCTCTGCAGCATGTGGGATCTTCCCAGACTAGGGATCGAACCTGTGTCCCCTGCATTGGCAGGCAGATTCTTAACCTGCCAATTCTCATCATTCTTAATGATCTGTGCCACCAGGGAAGTCCCCATTTGCCCATTTTTAAATCAGGTTTTTGTTTTTGTTATTGAGTTGTAGGAGATATTTATATATTCTGGATCTTAATGCCATATCAGATATATGATTTGAAAATATTTTCTCCCATCCTGTGGATTGCCTTTTCATTCTGTTGATAGTATCCTTTGATGTAGAAAAGTTTTAAATTCTGTTGAAGTCCAGTTTATTTATTTTTTCCTTTGTTGTCTGTGCTTTTAGCATCATTTTCAAGAAATTGTCAAATCTAATGTCATGAAGCTTTCCCCATATTAAGAGTTTTGTAGTTTTAGCACTCATGTTTACATCTTTGATCTACTTAGAATTTTTAAATATGTGTAAGGTAAGGATCCAACTTTTTCTTTGCATGTGGATATCCAGTTTTCCCAGCACCACTTGTTGAAGAGACTGTTTTCCCCACTGAATGGTCTTGGCACCCCTGTCAAAATTCATTCGACCATATATGCAAGGGTTTATCTATGGGCTCTCTATTGTATTTGATTGGCCTATATGCCTGTCGGCATGCCAGTACCACACTGTTTTGTTTATGCAGTTTTGTGGAAAATTTTGATATCAGAAACTGTAAAACTTCCAAATTTTTTCTCCTTTTTCAAGATTGTCTTGGCTATTTGGGTTCCCTTGTGGGTCCATATAAATTTTAGTATGGATTTTTCCATTTCTGCAAAAATGTAACTCAAATTTTGATAAGGATTGCATTGAATCTGTAGACCACATGGGATAATACTGACATCCTAACAGTATTATCTTCCAGTCCATGAACATGGGAAGTCTTTTCATTTATTTGTGTCTTTAATTTCTTTCTGCAATGTTTTGTAGTTTCAGTGTACAAATCTTTTGCCTTCTTGGCTAAGTTTATTGCTAAGTATTTTATTCTTTTTGTTACTATCATTAACAAAATTATTTTCTTCCTTTTCAAATTGGCCATTGTTAGTGTAGAAACACAACTGATTTTTGTGTGTTGATTTTGCATCCTTGGACTCTGCTAAATTTGTTTATTAGTTTTTCTGCATGTGGAATATTTAGGGTTTTCCACACATAAGGTGATCATGTTGTCTAAAAATATAATTTGACTTTCTCCTTGCCAGTTTGGATTCCTTTTATTAATTTTTCTTTCCTAATTACTCTGGCCAGGACTTCTAGTACTATATTAAATAGAAATGGCAAGAGTCAGAATATTATCTTGTTCCTGATCTTAGAGGAAAAGCTTTCAGTCTTTCATCATTGAGTATGTTAACTGTGGACTTTTCATATATGGCTTTATCATGTTGAGTTAGTTTCCTTCTATTCCTAGTTTTTTGGGTGTTTTTAATCATGAAAAGGTATTGAATTATGTCAAATACTTTTTCTGCATCAATTGAGATGATCATGTGCTTTTTTTCTTTCATTCTGTTAATGTGGTACACTTCATTCAATAATTTTAATATGTTGAACCACACTTGCATTCCATTAATAAATACCACTTGGTCATGGTTTGTAAACCTTTAACTGTTGAATTCAGTTTTCTAGCATTTTTTTGAGTATTTTTACATTAATATATACAAATGATGCTGGTCTATATTTTTCTTCCCTTGTGATGTCTTTGTCTTTGGAATCAGGATAATACAGACTCTTAGAATGAGTGAGGAAGTGTTCACTCTTTCAATTTTTTAAGAGTTTGAATTAAGATTGATGTTAATTTTTCTTTAAATATTTGGTACAACTCACCCATGAGGCCATCTGTTCTGGGGCTTTTGTCAGGAGGTTTTTGATTACTGCTTCAGTTTCCTTGGTATTATAACTATGTTCAGATTGCCTATTTATTTACGATCACTGTTACTAGGCTTTTTCTTTCTTTTTTATTTAAAAAAATTTTTTTCTTTTCTTTTTAAATTGAAGTACAATTGACTTAGAATATTAGTTTCAGATTTCAACATAGTGATTTGATGTTTTTATACACTTCAAATGATCACCACAATAATCTAGTTACCATCTGTCACCATATACAATTATTATATTATTGGCTATATTGCCTATGTGATACATTACATCCCTGTGACTTATTTATGACTGGAAGTTTATATGTCTGTATTAATCTCCCTCACCTATTTAACTCAACCCCCTCCCCGCCCCCATGTCAACCACCAGTTTTTTCTCTGTATCTATGAGTCTGGTTCTGTTTTGTTATGTTTGTTCATTTATTTTGTTTCTTAGATTTTACATATAAATGAAATGGTGTATAGTATTTGTCTTTCTCTTTCTGACATTTCACTTAGCATAATACCCTCTAGGTCCATCCCTGTTGTTGCAAATGGCAAGATTGCTTTTGGTTTTATGGCTGAGTAATATTCAATTATGTGTGTGCATACACACACATATACACATCTTTATCCATTCACAAGTGAGACTCTTGTAGGCAGCATATATACGCATTTTGTATTTTATCCATTCAGCCACTCTGTGTCTTTTTTTTTTTGGCTGTGTTGGGTCTTCATTTCTGTGCGAGGGCTTTCTCTAGTTGTGGCAAGTGGGGGCCACTCTTCATCGCGGTGAGCGGGCCTCTCATTATCGCGGCCTCTCTTGTCGTGGAGCACAGGCTCCAGACGTGCAGGCTCAGTAGTTGTGGCTCATGGGCCGAGTTGCTCCGCGGCATGTGGGATCTTCCCAGACCAGGGCTCGAACCCGTGTCCCCTGCATTAGCAGGCAGATTCTCAGCCACTGCACCACCAGGGAAGCCCTGTGTCGTTTTTTAAATTTTTAGCTGCGTTGGGTCTTTGTTGTTGGGTGTGGGCTTCTCATTGCGGTGGCTTCTCTTGTTGCGGAGCACAGGCTCTAGGCACGTGGGCTTCAGTAGTTGTGGCATGCGGGTTCAGTAGTTGTGGCTCGTGGGCTCTAGAGCTCAGGCTCAGTAGTTGTGGCACATGGACTTAGTTGCTCCACAGCATGTGGGATCTTCCCAGACCAGGGATCGAACCCATGTCCCCTGCATTGGCAGGCAGATTGTTAATCACTGCACCACCAGGGAAGTCCCTCCTCTGTGTCTTTTCATTGAAGTACTTAGTCCATTTATACTTAAAGTAATTACTGATGCAAATGTACTTACTGTTTTCTGGTTGTTTTTGTAGTTCATTTTTGTTCCTTTCTTCTTTTTTGCTCTCTTCTTTTGTGATCTGACTAGTTTCCAGAGCTCCTAAAATGTTATTTTATCAGCGTTTAGTTTTTTCCAAGCTTCCTAGTCCATCATCTTGCTGATGTCACTCCTCAAAGACAATGTAAATCTTGTAAATTTTAAACAAGTGTTAATTATCAATTAGTACCATTTTCCCCTTCAATCACCTTAGCAATGGAAGGTACCTCTGGGAATTCCCAACTTCATTTCTTATTTCTAAGTAAGACTGTAATGAAATAGGTTTAAAAAAAAAATCTTGCCAATCTAAGCATAACCTTAGGCCCTTTGAAATTTTTCTTTCTCCATCCCAGACCTACTTGAAACCAGGTTTCTCCATATTGGTGATGCAATCTCTAAAGGTAAGTAATTGTGAACATGAGTTTATAATCTACCTCTTCAGCCAACTCACAACTTGAAATTGTCATCTTGCCCTATTCAGTCTTATTCTTCCCTTTTTGCCCTATATCGAAGCCTTTCAATTTCCATTTTGGACAACTCTCTTAAGTCAGACCTGTGTGGTGCATCCTTCCTTTGCCACTCAGCCATTAAATCCAATTTTGTTTTCAGACTTCTATTTGAACAGCCTAGTTTATTTTGTTTCTTACATACCTCATATCTTCATCACACTTTCATTGCTACTATCCTATTTGATTCTTACAGTTGTTGGTCATTAAGCTTTATCCAAGGCCTTTAATGTCAATCACTTTATCCTTACTTCTGAGGCATATATGATGTGTTCTACACACTTTGGAAAAAGGAAACATAATCCTGCAGTATTATGGTTAAATTATGAAAGCGAACATATATTATCAAAACAGAACCCTTAAAAGACAAGAGAAATCCCCTGAAAGAGAAAACAATGAAACAGACCTCTTCAGTCTACCAGATCCCAAGTTCAAAAAGGAGGTAATAAAAATACTGAAGGAGTTAAGAAAGGCTATCAATAGAAATGCAGATCATTGTAACAAGGAACTAGAAACTATAAAGATGAGCAATTAAAATTAGAAAACTCACTTGCTGAGATGAAAGCTGAGCAAAAGGCAATAAACAGCACACTAGATAATGCAGAAGAATGAATAAGTGATCTGGCAGAGAGGATAATGGAAATCACCCAATCAGAAAGCAGACAGAAAGACAAATGAAAAAAAATGAAAGCAACATATGAGACCTATGGGATAATATAGAGCAAGACAATCCACACACAGTATGGATCCCAGAAAGAGAAGAAAGAGAAAAGGGGATCGAAAATGTATTTGAAGAAACTATGGCTGAAAATTTATGAAACCTAAAGAAGGAAACATATCCAGGTACAGGAAGCACAAAGAGTCTCAAACAAGATAAACCCAAACAGACCTACACCAAGACATATTATAATTAAAATGACAAAAGTTAGAGAGGATTCTAAAGGCAGCATGAGAAAAACAAAGAGTTAGTTACAAGGGACCCCCATAAAGTTATCAGCTGATTTCTCTAAAGAGAGAGATTATCATACTAAGTGAAGTAAGACAGAGAAAGACAAATATATGGTATCATTTGTATGTGCAATCTTAAAAAATGATACAAATGAACTTATTTGCAAAACAAAAACAGACTCACAGACATAGAAAACAAACTTATGGTTGGTTACCAAAGGGGAAAGTTCAGGGCGGGGCAGGGGGGATAAATTAGGAGTTTGGGATTAGCAGATACAAACTACTATATATAAACAACATGTTCCTACTGTATAGCACAAGGAACTGTATTCAATATTTTGTAATAAACTATAATGGAAAAGAATATGAAAATATAAAAGTATATATATATTTACATATATATAAAAGTCTATACATACATATAACTGAATCACTTTGCTGTACACCAGAAACTATCAAATCATTATAAATTAGCAATATTTCTATTTTAAAAAGTGTTATATGTAGATAGGTGTACTATACATACTTATGATTCACAAATTCTGTATATAATTCACCTTACTATATACATATTCATTTAACATTTGTTTCCCTCATTAGATTCTGAGTTGATGAAATGATGCTTGATTGGTTTACCCTTGTAAACCAAACAATTAACACTGTGCCTGGATATAATAAACACTGAATTTTAACTGAATTAATAAATGAATGGAAAAAACAAACAAACATAACCTGTTCTTCTGTCCAAATCTTAAATTTAGGGTTTCCTGTTCATATTCTCATTTCATTATACAAATACTCTCTGGGTGATTACTGAAAAATGTTTTAAAAATAATTCTAGACTTACATACAAGTTGCAAAAATAGTATGAAGACTTTCCGACATACCCATTACCATGGGGTTTATTCTAGGCTTTCCAACTTACTTACCTATAATTTCTCTCTCCAGCACTGAGAAACCTGGCTCTTACATTCCATCATTCCTGTATTTATTTGTGCAACCCCAGTATACACGTATATTCAGAATTGGTAGCCTTTACTCCTGCAAGAAACAAATTTATTGACTAGAGTTTAGTGTTTACATACATTATTTTTGTCTTGAATTTCAGTTACCAGTATAACTTGATTTTCTTCAATCAATATTGTACTTAAAGGATTACTCTTAATTAAGAAAAGCTTATAAAGCATTTTCAATGGTTCTGATGATAATAATTAGGTCATCTTTGGTGCCAGGCACTGACCCAGGACTCTACTTTTAATATTGTCTCATTTAACTGCCTTTAAAATATTTTTCAGTTTTACTCAAGCTCCACCAACAGGAATAACTTATATGAAGGTAGAATTTATTCAATGTTAAGAACCACTTCTGACACTGAGAGACTTCCTACAATCAAGAAAGCGAGACTACTGTAGCTAGATAAACTAAGTAGAGGCCAAAAAACCATCTTTCAAATATCAAGTTGTAAAAGTAATTCTACATGGAGAAGAATTATATGTTGTATATGATTTGTTACAAGCTGTGCTCCAAAATCTAGGGTGTTTAAAGAAATATATTCTACAAAATGAAGGTAGAGAAAATAGGATAAAATGTTATCCTTCCCCTACGTCTCACATTCTCACATTTATCAAAATAAATTACTGTGCTGATGAAATATATAGATATATATACATTCCTCTATCTGGAAGTGTAAGAAATGTATGGCAGTGACTTTTCTCTATATAGTATCATAAAGAATAGATTTGCAAATAATTGACACAAATAATTATGACATTATCAAGACATGCAGAGCACAAATTTCATTTAATTGCTTTTACACCACACCAGAAGGCATTACAGGGACATGAGTGAATAGAAGCAAGTTGGAACTTCAACAGAGAGCTGCTTTCTTAACATCAGCAACAGAGGCTTTTATCTTAGCTTCAAATTTGTTCCACATGGTAAAGAAGAGTTCTGAAAATAAACCAAGTTGTTATGTTTTTCATTTAATTGAACTTCTAATATACACACAAGCATTTCTAAAACTTTCAGCTTTGTGCATCTCTCATCATTAGAGTACATTCTACACTAATTGCATGGCTTTTTTCAAAATATTATCCAGAGATTTTGGTTTTCAAAATCAATGATCTTTCTCTCAATGCTTAAAAAATTCATTTTAGCTGAACCTTGACAAAAAATCTCTCCTTTAGTAAACTTTGGTTGGGTTCCTCTAAGACTTCTTTTCAAGCAGGCCTCATACTTGGCCCTGTCCTTGGCCTGCCTTCATCAAGAAGGCTGTTAGGGTAATTTAGTAGGAATCCCCCACCCCTGATGCTTCCTCTTAGTAATGTTACATCCACTGATCCACTCACTTACTCTCCTCATTGGCTATAAATCCCCAGCTGTTTTTGCTATGTTTGGAGTTGAGTTCAGTCTTTGTCCACTACTGCAAGAGTGTCAAATAAAGTCTTCATTACCATTTTAAACAAATATCAGAATAATTTTTTTAAAATAACATTGTAAAGCTGGCTATTATGGACTATAGCCTTTTGGTGGGATATATACTAGAGATTAAAATCCTGGACTTTAGGGTCCAATTTTATGGGTTCCCATCCTTTATCTGCTGCTAATCTGCTCTATGACCTTGAGCAATTTAAATGAACTTGTGTCCTTGATTCTCAAATGATGAATACATGCTCTGAACTGACAGACTTAACCATGAGACTGTATGTACACATGAGAGCCTGTCCACACATAGTTTCTACCACTCTGACCCATGCCCAAACTGAAAGGCTTGGGAATTCTAAGATAGGAATTATGCTTGTATTCTGGGGAACTGAGAAAGTTGACCATGGGCACCCAGCCTGTAGCTTGCCATCTGCAACTCAGGCACCTGACTGGCTGTCTGGAAGGTGATAGGAGGGTAGAAAAGGTATGGGAGAGAGAACAATCACAATGCTTTTTCTCTTCCCCGTCTGTATGTTCAGAGATAGCAGTCTATGTCTCCGTGAAACTCTTGAGTTGTGGGTTCCTGCCATTCGATTAAAGCAATGATAGACTTCAAAATGTCAAGCAGCTGCATGGACCAGGATTTCACTCAATAAGAAGCTATCAATATCCTGGATGCTAGTGACCAATACCCCTATTCCCTGGCCCAGTGATTCAGCCATTTCTGTTGAAAATTCATATCCTATAAGTTACAGTTACTGCCTACACCCTGTTTAAAAATTCCATTTATTTGCCACTGTAGTGCTCACTGACCTAGAGAGGAGCATAACAAACTGAGAATTGTTTTCTAAATCAGAAAACAATTGCATGATGCCCCTGCCTCAGGAACTTAACTGTGTAATCTGGTATCTAGGAAACTACTCTCTCTCCACACCTGAAATCATGGCCCTGTGCAAGAAGTTAGCCACCAATATACAGAGGGGGAAAATATGTTCCTTGAACCACACCCCTCCCCGCAAGTAATCTCATGTTCTTGGAAAGAAAAATAAGGATTTTTGCCTCTCATCAAATACTAAAATATCAAGTGGTTACATTTAGATTACTATCTGCTCCTGTTGCTCTCTAATCTCCTGGACCAGCTCTATGAGACATGTTGGAACTGAATGTTTAAGATACCAATAATATGATTTCAATTAAGGATTGTGACAAATAGAAAATGGAATGCTTAGAGGTACTCTCGCCAACTGAATAAGCCTCAACAGCGTGAATGATCACATAATTTTTATGAACAAAAAATTATTCTACTACCTTCTGGACAGAGCTTGTTTATAAAGATGTTATTCTAATTTACCTACCAAAGCAGACCTCACATTAAACTTTGGATTAGGTAGTCCAGATCTCTCTTTAGCAGTACCATTTTTAGAACAACCATAGTAAAAAATGTATTCAGAAGTCTAGAGAAATACTCACTGAGCCTTTTTCAGTTTACTTAAAGCATTAATATGATCTCTAAAAGTTTTTAGGTTTTGAGTGAATCACAATAAAACCAAAGGAATTATTGAATTTCTAGTCATCATTAGATATTCATTCTTATAACTGTGCCCTGACTACTAATTATCTGACCTTCTCAAGGACAGATGAGACTTGCCTTGTCTTTGAAGGCAACCAAAGCCTTCCAAAGGCTGTAGCCTACTCACTTTTGCCCACTAATCCTGGCTGAATTTGAGCTATTCAGAGTCTGTGGTTGAAACTGACATCATCTGCTCAATATTAAGGGCCATCCTGCTATCCTAAGAAGCATTACGTCTTATCCAACAGCTCTGCTGAAATACTACTCCTGCTCCTACTTCTCCTGGGAGATATATTTAGTTGTACTGGTCATTAATCAGTAAAAAGGTTTTCTATATGTCCTTCTGGATAGCTCACTGCCTTCCCAGGTCCTGACTGGTTGCTGGATCACTGATAATTCTTGAGTTGTGCTGTCCAATATAGGAGCCACAAACCGTGCATTGCTATTTAGATCTAAACTAATTAAAATATACTAACCACATTTTAAGAGCTCAATAGCTGCATATGGCTCATAGCTCCCATATTGGAGGGCACAGATATAGAACATTTCCATTATCATAGGAAATTCTGTTGGGGAGTGCTTGGAGAGGAAGTTGTAATTGCCATGAACGAGGTGGTATGGGAGAAGAAACATTTAAGTGAACCCAATATAGACTGAATCTATTTATTGGGCCCCACTAGGCTAGTAGCTACAAGATCCGGATTAAAAAAAAAAATCAGCCACAACCACTTGTATATGGGCTGAGGTATCAGTTGATTTCCCTTATATCATCAAATAATAAGCATCATGGTGCTCAACTCTGGCTGCACTGTTTAATCACCTAAGGAGAATCTGGTTTAATTGGTCTGGGGCTGGGGCAGAGAATTGGTAGCTTTCAAAGCACCCCAGGTGAATCCTATTTTGTAGATAGGCTTGAAAAGCACTGATTTAGCACATATATTAGCTCATTTAATCAAATGATCACATAATTGATGTATAAATTATATTCACTGTTATCTGGATAGTCCACAGAAGCAAACTGAGAAGTTGGATTGGGTCCAGCAATCAGCATTCATAGGATCAGACTGCTATGCTGAATTTATGTTAGAAAAATAATTCTAGAGAGAAGTATAAAATTTGCATTGCTCACAATCCAATTGGCCACTTGCAACAACAATTCTCCTATTCATTTCTGCATATATTCTCTCTAAAACCCTCACAAAAGTTATTAATACATATTATTTTTATATTACCTCTGGGACCTTTCACAGTTTCAGTAATTAGTGAAGAATTCCTCCATTTATTTTCTCTTGACTGATACTTTATGCTCACTCAACTGATGATTTCTTCTTGCCATGTAAGTTGTACTTTTTTTTTACTACTGTATAAAATATAAATAATATTTTATAATGAGAGATTATAGAGGATAGTCACTATTTCATCAACTTTATTCCACTCTATATTGTTTCTATAGAAATCCAAATTTCCTTATTAAATACTGATACAAAACATAACTCCAAAATACTTAGGTTAATATTATTACTTACTGCTCTAATTCTTGCTGACGAAATATAGTAACATTCAAGGTACAAAAGGATTTTCTATAAGTTTAAATACCTATGTCAGTAATAATCCAGACTGGATTATAGACAGTTTCATCCAATAATATTTATGCTTCCCAGGGCACAGTAAAAATGTGGTTAAAAATAATATCTTAACTATTACTAAAATTGCTAATAACATTGGCTGTTACATATATGTATACAATATTATACATTATTATAAACATATATATACAATATTATACATTATTATAATAATAAGATTGTTAACAACAATATTATTAACATTGGTTGGCAAGATTCATGTCTTTAAAATTCTTATCACTTGATTTTGTCTCATTACAAATTCCACAGAATATGCTCCCACACATATCAATTAGGTTATTGTCATGGGGCATTTATGTTTATTTCCTTTCCATTTTGAAATTGGTTGTGCAGTGTTTAAACATTGCTATTTTGAATCAGGTGAATATTTTCATCATTTGTAATTTATTCAATAAAAGACCGCTGTAACTTTTTCAAACTTAGGAAAAAGGGAAAGCCATTCAAACTCACCCTCCATGATCTGGGTCTACCCTGTTTATTCAGGATCTTTCTCATTATTGTTCAATAAGCAGCATCCACTCAAGGCAGTGTTATTTTCATAAGGCTTCCACTCTTGCAATTTCATTGCTGTCTCGACGAATTTGCTCATGTTATTTATTTTGCCCAGAATTAATTTATTCTCAAAAGTATGGGTGGGGTAGAGATTTTCGGGTAGCAGTATATGGCACTTTAAAGGAAAATTATTGTGTGATTAAAAAAATAGTTCTATTAAATTTCATTATAGTTGATATAATTTTTATTATATGTGACAGCATGAAAAACAGAATATTATATACAAATATTAACAATGGAAATGGAAAAGAGTACATAAATCTAACTACCTATGTTTCTATAGAAATGTTTCTCCAATTTTAGCCTGCGTCAGAATACCCAGAGAACCTGTTAAACAAATTAGTGGCTTTGAACCCCACAGCTTCTATTTCAGTAGGTCTGGAGTGGGGTCCAAGAATTTGTATTTCTAGTAATTTCCTAGTTAATGCCCAGGCTGCCAGTCCAGGGACCACACTTTGAGAAGCATTGATAGAGGACTTCAAAAAGTTCAAGTTCACTAGAATACTGCTTTTTGGAATGCATAAAATGTATATACTATGTATATACTATGCTTTTCAAAAGATCAGTCAGTTTTAAATAAGTCAGTTTCTGAGCTTCAAAAGAAAGGAATCAAAAGAAATCAGTTTCAGGGAAGAAACAGTGGCAATTCCTTTTAGGTGGAAGACTCATATCTCTGAACTGATGGAGTCAAGATTGGATTATAAAATATATGCTGACCTCAATGATGTATGTTGCAACATTGTTATAGAAAGAAAACTGGAAACAACCAAAGTGCCCATTTAACAGAGGCCTAGTAAAGTAATATACTTTTACTGCCAATAATAACATATTTGTGGTATGCTCAGATATAAAAGACTTAAAAAGAATTAGGTTGATTTGGATATGCTGATGTGGAAATATTTTCAAGATATATTATTATGCTTTAAAAAGTAAAGGAACAAAAAAGATGCATAATTTCTTTGAATAAATAATGATAGAGGTGATGTCAGCAAGATAGAGGGCTAGGAGGTCCCAATGCTTGTCTCCTACACAAACAAGCAAAATAATAAACGAACAGCTGCAAACCAATGAAAATAGCTCTAGGAGAGCTCTGCACTACAAAGAAAAAGCAGCATAAATCTGGAGGAGCTCAAAATCCAAGGATGGCTGCATAGAAAAATGCAGGAAGCATTTTACCTGAGTCACCTCATCTTCTAGCCCAGGCCAGCTAGGAGGGATCCCCTCAGAGGAATTGCACCCCATGAGGAAAAGGAGAGGAGAACCCCAGCAAGCCTCACTGCCATGGGGAACTCCCACATATGCACCAGTGCTAATCCCAAACTGATTGAGTTGCCTGGAGTCCCCGTGCTACCACACCCCTCCCCCATTACTCCCCAGGGTTAGAGCTGTCACGGTAGTAAGACCTGTCCCCAGGACCCAGTTGCTGCTGTGCCCCATTCTCTGAGATTGGGAAGCCATAGCGCCTTACTGCCTATGGAACCAGATGAGCTGCCACTGCTCTGAGACTCACCCCAGGTCCTAGGTTGTGGCTTTGACTTACCATTACCAGGCCAAGCTGCTGCTGCTCTGTACTCCACCCTCTGTAGCCATTATCTGGACCCATCTGGCTTTAATGGGTTATCAGCTGGATGCACTGCTGCTGCTCTGTGACTGCCTCCCTGGGCCAGAGTTGGGGCTTTGACACACCATCCCCATACCATGCTGCTACTGCACTCTGCTCCCTGAGCCCAAGCCACTACTGCACCCTGTCATCCCAGGGCCCATGCTGTAGCTGAGTCCCCCTCTCTCCCCAAGTCACTGCAGCAAACCTCGATTCCATAGGAGATGTGCACATGCCCACACCTCAGACTCTAGTGCCAGACAAGAACACTATAAGAAAAAATTATACGCCAATCCCTGATAACCATACATGCAAAAATTCTTAACAAAATACTAGCAAATAGAATTCAAGAGAACATTTAAAGGATCATAAGCCACGATCAAGTGGGATTCATCCCTGGGATGCAAGGACGATTCAATATAGCAAATTAATAAATGTGATATGCCCCATTAACAAAATTAAGGATAAAAATCGTATAATCAATTCAATAGGTGAAGAAAAAATTTAACAAATTTCAACACCCATTCATGATAAAAGGTTTCAACAAGTTAGGTATAGAAGGAATATACCTAATAAAGGCCATATATGACAAGCTCACAGCTAACATACTCAATGGTGTTAAGTTAAAACCTTTTTCATCCAACATCAGGAACAAGACAAGGATGCCAACTCTAACCATTTCTACTCAAAATAGTACTGGAAGTTCTAGCCACAGCAATTAGAGAAAAAAAAGAAATAAAACACATCCACATCAGAAAGGAAGAAGTAAAATGTAGTTGTTTTCGGATGACATGATTTTATATATAGAAGATCCAAAAGACTCCACAAAAAAACTTAAAACTAACAAATGAATTCAACAGAGTTGCAGGATACAAAAATCAACCTACAGAAATCAGTTGAATTTCTATATACTAACAGTGAAACATCTGAAAGAGAAAATAAGAAAAAAAATCCATTTTACAACAGCATGAAAAAAATACTTAAGAATAAATTTAAGCAAAAACACTTTACCTTGAAAATTATAAGACAATGAGGAAAGGAACTAAAGAAGACACAAATAAATGGTAAGATATCCTGTGTTCTTGAATTGGAAGAATTAATATTGTGAAAATGTCCACACAAAGCCATGAAAAGATGCTCAGCCTCACTAATTATTAGAGAAATGCAAATCAAAAACACAAATTACCTCACACCTGTCAGAATGGCTATCATCAAAAAAGTCTACAAATAACAAATGTTGGCAAGGATCTGGAGAAACGGGAACCATCATACACTGTTGGTGGGAATGTAAATTGGTGCAGCCACTATGGAAAACAGTATGGAGCTTCCGTAAAAAAACTAAAAATGGAACTACGGTATGATCCAGCAATTCCTCTCCTGGGTATATATTCGGAAAAAAGTGAAAACACTAATTTTTTTTTTTTTTTTTTTTTTTTGCGGTATGCGGGCCTCTCACTGCTGAGGCCTCTCCCGTTATGGAGCACAGGCTCCGGACACGCAGGCCCAGCAGCCATGGCTCACGGGCCCAGCCGCTCCGCGGCACGTGGGATCTTCCCAGGCCGGGGCACGAACCCGTGTCCCCTGCATCGGCAGGCGGACTCTCAACCACTGCGCCACCAGGAAAGCCCAAAACACTAATTTGAAAAGATACATGTGCCCCAATATTCATAGCAGCACGATTTACAAGAGCCAAACACAGAAGCAACCCATGTACCCATCAACAGATGAATGGATTAAGTAGATGTGGTGGGTATATATACAGTGGTCATAAAAAGAATACTACCATCTCACTCCCTCCTGCGAGAACACCAGAATCACAACTAGTTGCTGGACAATCACTGACAGGAAGACACTGGAACTCACCAAAAAAGATACCCCACATCCAAAGACAAAGGAGAAGCCACAATGAGAGGGGAGGAGGGGCACAATCACAGTAAAATCAAATCCCATAACTGCTGGGTGGGTGATTCACAGACTGGAGAACACTTATACCACAAAAGTCCACCCACTGGAGTGAAGGTTCTGAGCCCCACGTCAGGCTTCCCAACCTGGGGGTTCAGAAACGGGAGGAGGAATTCCTAGAGAATCAGACTTTGAAGTCTAGTGGGAATTGACTGCAGGACTTCGACAGGACTTGGGGGAACAGAGACTCCACTCTTGGAGGGCACACACAAAGTAGTGTGCACATCGGGACCCAGGGGAAGGAGCAGTGACCCCACAGGAGACTGAAACTGACCTACCTGCTAGTGTTGGAGGGTGTCCTGCAGAGGCAGGGGCGGGGGGAAGGAGCAGTGACCCCACAGGAGACTGAGCCTGACCTACCTGCTAGTGTTGGAGGGCGTCCTGCAGAGGCAGGGGTGGGGGGACTGTGGCTCACCGTGGGGACAAGGACACTGGCAGCAGAAGTTCTGGGAAGTAGTCCTTGGCATGAACCCTCCCAGAGTCTGTCATTAGCTCCACCAAAGAGCCAAGGTAGGCTCCAGTGTTGGGTTGCCTCAGGCCAAACAACCAACAAGGAGGGAACCCAGCCCCACCCATCAACAATCAAGTGGATTAAAGTTTTACTGAGCTCTACCCACCAGAGCAACAGTCAGCTCTACCCACCACCAGTCCCTCCCATCAAGCCTCTTAGATAGACCCATCCACCAGAGGGCAGAGACCAGAAGAAAGAAGAACTACAATCCTGCAGCCTGTGGAACAAGGACCACATTCACAGAAAAAGAGACAAGATGAAAAGGCAGAGGGCTATGTACCAGATAAAAGAACAAGATGAAACCTGAGAAAAACAACTAAATGAAGTGGAGATAGGCAACATTCCAGAAAAAGAATTCATAATAATGATAGTGAAGATGATGCAGGACCTCGGAAAAAGAACGGAGGCAAAGATGGAGAAGATGCAAGAAACATTTAACAAAGACCTAGAAGAATTAAAGAACAAACAGAGATGAACAATACAATAACTGAAATGAAAACTACACTAGAAGGAATCAATAGCAGAATAACTGAGGCAGAAGAACGGATAAGTGACCTGGAAGACAGAATGGTGGAATTCACTGCTGCGGAACAGAATAAAGGAAAAGAATGAAAAGAAAGGAAGACAGCCTAAGAGACCACTGGGACAACATTAAACGCAACAACATTCACATTATAGGGGTCCCAGAAGGAGAAGAGAGAGAGAGAAAGGACCAGAGAAAATATTTGAAGAGATTATAGTCAAAAACTTCCCTAACATGGGAAAGGAAATAGCCACCCAAGTCCAGGAAGTGCAGTGAGTCCCATATAGGATAAACCCAAGGAAAAACATGCCAAGACACATAGTAATCAAATTGGCAAAAATTAAAGACAAAGAAAAATTATTGAAAGCAGCAAGGGAAAAATGACAAATAACATACAAGGGAACTCCCATAAAGTTAACAGCTGATTTCTCAGCAGAAACTCTACAAGCCAGAAGGGAGTGGCATGATATACTTAAAGTGATGAAAGGGAAGAACCTACAACCAAGATTACTCTACCAGGCAAGGACCTCATTCAGATTTGATGGAGAAATCAAAATCTTTGCAGACAAGCAAAGGCTAAGAGAATACAGCACCACCAAACCAGCTCTACAACAAATACTAAAGGAATTTCTCTAAGTGGGAAACACAAGAAAAGGATCTACAAAAACAAACCCAAAACAATTAAGAAAATGCTCATAGGAACATACGTACTGGTAATTACCTTAAACGTGAATGGATTAAATGCTCCAACCAAAAGACACAGGCTTGCTGAATGGATACAAAAACAAGATCCATATATATGCTGTCTTCAAGAGACCCCCTTCAGACCTAGGGACACATACAGACTGAAAGTGAGGGGATGGAAAAAGATATTCCATGCAAATGGAAATCAAAAGAAAGCTGGAGTAGCTATACTCATATCAGATAAAACAGACTTTAAAATAAAGAATGTTACAAGAGACAAGGAAGGACACTACATAATGATCAAGGGATTAATCCAAGAAGAAGATATGACAATTATAAATATATATGCACCCAACATAGGAGCACCTCATTACATAAAGCAACTGATAACAGCTGTAAAAGCGGAAATCGACAGTAACACAAAAATAGTGGGGGACTTTAACACCTCACTTACACCAATGGACAGATCATCCAAAATGAAAATAAATAAGGAAACAGAAGCTTTAAAAGACACAATAGACCAGATAGATTTAACTGATATTTATAGGACAATCCATCCCAAAACAGCAAATTACACTTTCTTCTCAAGTGTGCACGGAACAGTCTCCAGGATAGATCACATCTTGGGTCACAAATCAAGCATCAGTAAATTTAAGAAAATTGCAATCATATCAAGCATCTTTTCTGACCACAACGCTATGAGATTAGAAATGAAATACAGGGAAAAAAACGTAAAAAACACAAACACATGGAGGCTAAACAATACGTTACTAAATAACCAAGAGAGCACTGAAGAAATCGAAGAGGAAATCAAAAAATACCTAGAGACAAATGACAATGAAAACACGACGATCCAAAACCTATGGGATGCAACAAAAGCAGTTCTAAGAGGGAAGTTTATAGCTCTACAAGCCTACCTCAAGAAACAAGAAAAATTGCAAGTAAACAATCTAACCTTACACCTGCAGGAACTAGAGAAAGAACAAACAAAACCCAAAGTTAGCAGAAGGAAAGAAATCATAAAGATCAGAGCAGAAATAAATGAAATAGAAACAAAGAAAACAATAGCAAAGATCATAAAACTAAAAGATGGTTCTTTGAGAAGATAAACAAAATTGATAAACAATTAGCCAGACTCATCAAGAAAAAGGGGGAGAGGACTCAAATCAATAAAATTAGAAATGAAAAAGAAGTTACAACAGACATTGCAGAAATACAAAGCATCCTAAGAGACTACTACAAGCAACTCTATGCCAATAAAATGGACAACCTGGAAGAAATGAACAAATTCTTAGAAAGGTATAACCTTCCAAGACTGAACCAGGAAGAAACAGAAAATATGAACAGACCAATCACAAGTAATGAAATTGAAACTATGATTAAAAATCTTCCAACAGGGCTTCCCTGGTGGTGCAGTGGTTGAGAGTCCGCCTGCCGATGTAGGGGACACAGGTTCATGCCCTGGTCTGGGAAGATCCCACATGCCGCGGAGCGGCTGGGCCCATGAGCCATGGTCACTGAGCCTGTGCGTCTGGAGCTGGTGCTCCGCAACGGGAGAGGCCACAGCAGTGAGAGGCCCGCGTACTGCAAAACAAAACAAAACAAAACAAAACAAAAAAATAAAGGGCTTCCCTGGTGGCGCAGTGGTTGAGAGTCCGCCTGCCGATGCAGGGGACACGGGTTCGTGCCCTGGTCCGGGAAGGTTCCACATGCCACGGGGTGGCTGGACCCATGAGCCATGGCTGCTGAGCCTGCGCGTCCGCAACAGGAGAGGCCACAACAGTGAGAGGCCCGTGTACAGCAAAAAAACAAACAAACAAACAAAAAACCAAAAAACTTCCAACAAAAAAAAGTCGAGGACCAGATGGCTTCACAGGTGAATTCTATCAAACATTTAGAGAAGAGCTAACACCCATCCTTCTCAAACTCTTCCAAAAAACTGCAGAGGAAGGAACACTCCCAAACTCATTCTATGAGGCCACCATCAGCCTGATACCAAAACCAGACAAAGATACTACAAAAAAAGAAAATTACAGACCAATATCACTTATGAATATAGATGCAAAAATCCTCAACAAAATACTAGCAAACAGAATCCAACAACACATTAAAAGGATCGAACACCATGATCAAGTCAGATTTATCCCAGGGATGCAAGGATTTTTCAATATACGCAAATCAATCAATGTGATACACCATATTAACAAATTGAAGAATAAAAACCATATAATCATCTCAATAGATGCAGAAATAGCTTTTGACAAAATTCAACACCCATATATGATATAAACTCTCTAGAAAGTGGGCACAGAGGGAACCTACCTCAACATAATAAAGGCCATACATGACAAACCCACAGCAAACATCATTCTCAATGGTGAAAAACTGAAAGCATTTCATTTAAGATCAGTAATGAGACAAGGATGTCCACTCTCACCACTATTATTCAACATAGTTTTGGAAGTCCTAGCCACGGCAATCAGAGAAGAAAAAGAAATAAAAGGAATACAAATTGGAAAAGAAGAAGTAAAACTGTCACTGTTTGCAGATGACATGATACTATACATAGAGAATCCTAAAAATGCCACCAGAAAACTACTAGAGCTACTCAATGAATTTGGTAAAGTTGCAGGATATAAAATTAATGCACAGAAATCTCTAGCATTCCTATACACTACTGATGAAAAATCTGAAAGAGAAATTATGTAAACACTCCCATTTACCATTGCAACAAAAAGAATAAAATACCTAGGAATAAACCTATCTAGGAAAACAAAAGACCTGTATGCAGAAAATTATAAGACACTGATGAAAGAAATTAAAGATGATACCAACAGATGGAGAGATGTACAATGTTCTTGGATTGGAAGAATCAATATTGTGAAAATGACTATACTACCCAAAGCAATCTACAGATTCAATGCAATCCCTATCAAATTACCAATGGCATTTTTTAAGGAACTAGAACAAATCATCTCAAAATTTGTATGTAGACACAAAAGAACCCGAATAGCCAAAGCAGTCTTGAGGGAAAAAGATGGAGCTGGAGGAATCAGACTCCCTGACTTCAGACTATACTACAAACCTACAGTAATAAGGCAATATGGTACTGGCACAAAAATAGAAACACAGATCAATTAAACAAGATAGAAAGCCCAGAGATAAACTCACGCACCTATGGTCAATTAATCTATGACAAAGGAGGCAAAGATATACAATGGAGAAAACAGAGTCTCTTCAATAACTGGTGCTGGGAAAACTGGACAGCTACATGTAAAAGAATGAAATTAGAACATTTCCTAACACCATACACAAAAGTAAACTCAAAATGGATTAGAGACCTAAATGTAAGACCGGACACTATAAAACTCTTAGAGGAAAACATAGGAAGAACATTCTTTGACATAAATCACAGCAAGATCTTTTTTGATCCACCTCCTAGAGTAATGGAAATAAAAACAAAAGTAAACAAATGGGACCTAATGAAACTTCAAAGCTTTTGCACAGCAAAGGAAACCATAAACAAGATGAAAAGACAACCCTCAGAATGGGGGAAAATATTCGCAAACGAATCAACGAACAAAGGATTAACCACCAAAATATATAAACAGCTCATGCAGCTCAATATTAAAGACACAAACAACGCAATCCAAAAACGGGCAGAAGACCGAAATAGACATTTCTCCAAAGAAGACATACAGATGGCCAAGAAGCACATGAAAAGTTGCTCAGCATCACTAATTATTAGAGAAATGCAAATCAAAACTACAATGAGGTATCACCTCATACCAGTTAGAATGGGCATCATCATAATATCTACAAACAATAAATGCTGGAGAGGGTGTGGAGAAAAGGGAACCCTCTTGCACTGCTGGTGGGAATGTAAATTGATACAGCCTCTATGGAGAACAGTATGGAGGTTGCTTAAAAAACTAAAAATAGAATTACCATATGATTCAGCAATCCCACTGCTGGGCATATACCCAGAGAAAACCATAATTCAAAAAGACACATGCACCCCAATGTTCACTGCAGCACTATCTACAATAGCCAGGTCATGGAAGCAACCTAAATGCCCATCGACAGACGAATGGATAAAGAAGTTGTGATACATATATACAATGGAGTATTACTCAGCCATAAAAAGGAATGAAATTGAGTCATTTTTTGAGGCATGGATGGATCTAGAGACTGTCATACAAAGTGAAGTAAGTCAGAAAGAGAAAAACAAATATCGTATATTAACACATGTATGTGGAATCTAGAAAAATGGTACAGATGAACCGGTTTGCAGGGCAGAAGTTGAGACACAGATGTAGAGAACAACTGTATGGACACCAAGGGGGAAACCCGTGTTGGGGTGGGGATAGTGGTGTGCTGAATTGGGCAACTGGGAATGACAGGTATATAAAACTGATGACTAATAAGAACCTGCAGTATAAACAAACAAACAAAAAACCCAACTAACACTAAACTTTCTTGGGTTATTTGTATGGAAATATGTTAATATAAGTGTTTGAGACATTACATGAAATTTCTAAAAATCTTTTATGTTCTGTTATAATGTTGTAAGTCATAATTCTAGTTATTACTTTAAAATGTATATCTCAGAAATAACTAAATTTCCTTGTCAATTGCATTATTATGAACTTTCATCAAATCTTTAACCATGGTCATTTTTAAGTCTTTTGCCACTTACATACAGTTCTGGGTGTACTCTGATGCTTTCACAAAAATGTTCCTATGAAAGGGTTTCATCTTCAAGGAATTCATGGAAAAGACTCTGACAAGTACAGGTTTCTGGTAACTGACTATACTGCTGAACTAAATGAATAAGCATTTTCAGAACTCTAATGGAAAACTGATGAATTCATGAAAGTGCTAACAAAAGATCAAGATGAAAAAAAAATTAATTACATGGGACTGAGTGAAATGATGAGGATGATTATAATTTTTGTGATTTCTGTTTCAATTAAAAAAAAAGAGGGCTTCCCTGGTGGTGTAGTGGTTGAGAGTCTGCCTGCTGATGCAGGGGACACGGGTTCGTGCCTGTTCGGGAGGATCCCACATGCTGCGGAGCAGCTCAGCCCATAAGCCGTGGCTGCTGAGCCTGCATGTCTGGAGCCTGTGCTCCACAACGGGAGAGGCCACAACAGTGAGAGGCCCGCGTGCCGCAAAAAAAAAAAAAAAAAAAAAAAAAAAAAAAAAAAGAAAATCCCAGAAGCACTCAGAGGCAAAAAATATATGAATCAATTTTCACAGCAAAGTAAAGGAGCTGTTACAGTGGAGGATTACTGGACTGAATGTCAATATTATGACATAGTATGAGTGTGTTTCTTGTTTGCTTATTGCAATCATTGTTGCTTTTGTTGTGGTCATCCATTTACAATGCCTGGTGTCAGTTTATTTATCTCTTGTAAAAATAAAATACAGTGTGTGTGAAAGAAAAAAAGAATACTACCATTTGCAGCAACATGGATGGACTTAGAGAATATTATGCTTAGTGAAATAAATCAGGGAAAAAATGATATATGATATCACTTATATGTGGCATCTGAAAATAATACAAGTGAATATACATTTACTAAACAGAAACAGACTCACAGATATAGAAAACGAAGTTGTGGTTATCAAAGGGGAGAGAGAAGGAGAGGAGGGATAAATTAGGGGTATGGGATGAACAGATACTAACTACTATATATAAAGTAGATAAGCAGCAGGATATACTATATAGCACAGATAATTTTCATTATCTTGTATTAACCTATTATGCAATATAATCTGCAAAAATACTGAATGACTATGCTGTACACCTGAAACTAACACCATATTGGAAATCAACTATACTTCAATAAAAGAAATAGAAATGTCTTTCAATAGAGGAATGGTTAAATAAGTTATAGCACATTCATATGATAAAATATGAAGCAACTTAAAGGTGTGAGAAATGAAAGAAATCTGTATCAATTTATTTGGATCAAAAAATTTCACAATTTGTATGGAAACACAACAGACCCCAAAGAGCCAAAGCAAACTTGAGAAAGAAAAACGGAGCTGGAGGAAATCAGGCTCCCTGACTTCGGACTATACTACAAAACTACAGTAATCAAGACAGTATGGTACTGGCACAAAAACAGAAATACAGATCAATGGAACAGGATAGAGCCCAGAGATAAACCCATGCACATATGGTCACCTTATCTTTGATAAAGGAAGCAAGAGTATACAATGAGAAAAGATAGCCTCTTCAATTAGTGGTGCTGGGAAAACTGGACAGCTACATGTAAAAGAATGAAATTAGAACACTTCCTAATACCATACACAAAAATAAACTCAAAATGGATTAAAGACCTAAATGTAAGGCCAGACACTATAAAACTCTTAGAGGAAAACATAGGCAGAACACTCCATAACATAAATCACAGCAAGATGACCCACCTCCTACAGAAATGGAAATAAAAACAAAAAGAAACAAATGGGACCTAATGAAACTTCAAAGCTTTTGCACAGCAAAGGAAACCATAAACAAGATAAAAAGACAACCCTCAGAATGGGAGAAAATATTTGCAAATGAAGCAACTGACAAAGGAGTAATCTCCAAAATTTACAAGCAGCTTGTGCAGGTCAACATCAAAAAAACAAACAACCCAATCTAAAAATGGGCAGAAGACCTAAATAGACATTTCCCCAAAGAAGATATACAGATGGCCAACAAACACATGAAAGGATGCTCAACATCACTAGTCATTAGAGAAATGCAAATCAAAACTACAATGAGGTAACCTCACACCGGTCAGAATGGCCATCATCAAAAAATCTACAGACAATAAATGCTGGAGAGGGTGTGGAGAAAAGGAAACCCTCTCGCACTGTTGGTGGGAATGTAAATTGATACAGCCACTATGGAGGAAAGGATGGAGGTTCCTTAAAAAACTAAAAATAGAACTACCATACGACCCAGTAATCCCACTACTGGGCATATACCCTGAGAAAACCATAATTCAAAAAAGGTCATGTACCATAATGTTCATTGCAGCACTATTTACAATAGCCAGGACATGGAAGCAACCTAAGTGTCCATCGACAAATGAATGGATAAAGAAGATGTGGCACATATATACAATGGAATATTACTCAGCCATAAAAAGAAATGAAATTGAGTTATTTGTAGTGAGGTGGATGGACCTAGAGACTGTCATACAGAGTGAAGTAAGTCAGAAAGTGAAAAACAAATACCGTATGCTAACACATATATATGGAAACTAAAAAAAAAAAAAAAGTTCTGATGAATTTAGGGGCAGGACAGGAATAAAGATGCAGACGTAGAAAAAGGACTTGAGGACATGGGGAGGGGGAAGGGTAAGCTGGGCCAAATTGAGAGAGTAGCACTGACATATATACACTACCAAATGTAAAACAGACAGCTAATGGGAAGCAGCTGCATCACACAGGGAGATCAGCTCGGTGCTTTGTGACCACCACAAAGGGTGGGATGCGCGGGTGAGAGGGAGAGACAAGAGAGGGGATATGGGGATATAGGTATGCATATAGCTGATTCACTTTGTTATACAGCAGAAACTAACAGAACATTGTAAAGCAATTATACTCCAATAAAGATGTTAAAAATTTTTACTTGGATCAGAGGTGAGGACAATCAATGCATATGATCCTCTTATTGTACAGAACATATATGTTCTCTGTGTGTGTGTCTGTGTGTGTGTATATGAAAAAATGTTTGGAAAAATATACTTGGCTTTGCTCCTAACAGGTTGTTGGGAGGAGAGGGCCTGTAGGTTTGAGGTGATTGGTAAATGGAGTCATTGGAAACATAGTATAAGGTTTTATTTCATATATCTTTGTATAGCATGGATTATTTTACCTTTATAGATAGGTTTTCTAGTTGTAGCGATCACAGCAGGCAGAATATCAAGTTCACCTTTCTTTTTGTTTACAGTCAAATTTTTTCGATGCCCTAAAAAATAAGTGTCACTAAATTATTCTAGAAATAACCTCATTTAAACTTTTAAAAAGTTAAAATAAATCTCATTAATCCACTTCTAAAGTACAGCTTCTGTATATTTTTTAAAATAATTTAGATAAAGCAGCTTTACTAACACAAATATTTTCTCTTTGATTTTTCCTTGCCGGGTATTTGATATTTATAATCATAAACAATAAGGGTGCAAATCAAGAAAAAGAAATAACTAAAAAACTATATAAAAATGTTAGAGAAAGAGCTTTTTAAATAGTATGTCAGTAAAAAAAATACTTAAGCAATCAAATCAATAAATTCTCAAGTAAAGTTTTTATCTCTACATATCTTTATGTTAAATAAAGCATATCTTTATTTAACAAAAAAAAGAAGTTTGTATTCCTACAGTGAAAAATCTAGTGCTAGAATGGAGGGAGAGATGCTATAGAAATGCTATTTTAAAGATACATATTTTGAGCACTGTTAAAAATAAAAGTATGTAATAATGAAAACAGTTTCAGTACGCTCACTTAGAGAAAAATACATTAAAATAAAATGCAGAATGTGCAATATTTAGATGGTAGTTTCTCAAAGTTAGTAGAAAAAATTACATCAATGTGTTTAATTCCCACAATATGTATCTTGCAGAGAAATAAACCATGATTATATAACACCACTGGAGCAATGGATAAGAAATAGGGTCTGTAAATTAGTTCTTAAATATTAGTGCATTAGATGGTTGGGAGATGATAATGAAAGGAAAGGAAGAAAATGAACATAATGTTTATTTTCCTTCATACTTACCCTCATGGTGACTCTTTCTATTGACCTTGCCTGGGATTGGACAAAAGAAGTATATATAAATATAAGGAAGAGGATTATAAGATGGGTTTATCTCAGTCATCTGCAGTATCTATAATAGTGTGTAAGAAAGGATGTTGAGAAAAAACTCGAGTTCCAATTTAGTGGTGGTGGGGAAGGAAGAGCCATGCCAGAGACACTACTCATCCACTAAGCATGCATGTATGTTAGATGAGCTTAATTCAGAATTTACTTTCACTTATGTTTTGCTAAACTGATAATATGACTAAGGCTAGTACAATCTGGTAACTTCCATATAATTAAATCTTTATTCATTGAAAACATCACATTGTACACTAAAAATATTACAAATTACCTGAATGTTCTTTATTCAGTGAAGGAAAGTGGAAGGTTTTATAAACACTTGACCCAGCCCTAGATGCTATATGAAGTACTTTTGGACGTTCAGTCACAAGGGGTGAAAAGTACTCATAAGGTTCTTCCAGAAAATAAGTTAGCTGTAAGATGGATCACACTTACAACTATTTTTATTTTTAATACTCACACATTAAGTTAGTTGCCAATAAAAATAAAATAAAATTAAAATAATTAACATTAATTTTTTGAGATCATTAATTTAATTAAAATAATAGAGATGTATATTTAGAAGATTAGTTTGGAGATCAGACCTAAGTAAAAGAAGCAAATCACAAAAGAACTCATAAGATTCCATTTCTATGAAATGTCCAGTATAGGCAAATTTTATAGAGACAGAAATTAGACTAGTGGTTGCCTAGGGCTGGAGGAGTAAGAGGACTAGAGGAGAGAAGGCAGGGGGATTCTGTTTTCAAAGGGCGGAAAGCAAAAATTCACAACCAAGAATTTTATACCCAGAGAAACTATCATTCAAAATAAAGATGAAACAAAGATATTTCTAAATTAAAAAAAAAATAAGAGATTTTGATCTTATATTATATTATATTGGCCTTATATTACCAGCCATGTCTTAAAAGAAATGCTAAAGGGAAAACCTCAGGCTGAAACAAAATGACACCCAGATGGTAACTCAAATCCACATGAAGAAATAAAAAAGCACCTTAAAGGTAATTATATAGGTAAATATAAATGACAATATACATTTTTCTCTTTTCTTCAATTAACTGACTAAAAAAGACTACTGCATAAAACTGTATTGCTGGACATATAAAATAAAACTCAATTTTATTTCTATATAAGAGCATTGAATAATCCAAAAATGATATTAGGGAAACAATTTTATTTGCAATAGCATCAGAAATAATAACGTAATAAATTTAACAGAGGGGCACAGCTTTTACCACAAGTTACAAGACATTGCTCAGGGAAATTAAAGAAATCTAAATAAAGACATACATTCACTGGAATGAACAGTATCCCATTGTGTGTGTATGTGTGTACATATATATGAATATTGTATATTTTATAGATTAATAATATATATAATTATTAACACATACAGAATAAAACAGCTATTTTGAATTCTTTATTGGGTAAATTGCAGATTTCCATGTCTTTGGGGTTGGTTTCTGGAAGATTATTGTGATCCTTTGGTAGTATCATGTTGCCTTGGTTTTTCGTGTTGCTCGGGGTTTTGTGTGCTGTCTTCATAGCTGAAGTAGCAGTCACTTCCTCCAGTCTTTACTACTGCCTTCAGGGAAGAAATACCTTCCATCAGCACTGTTAAAGACTCTGAGGCTTTCTCAGACCTTGAGTGGATACACCTACTCACACTTCTTGCTCCCTCTTGTGGCAGAATTCTTAAGCTTGTATATCTTTGGATTCTGCAACGCATCAGCCCCAATGCTGACTGCCACCCTTTTGTTTCCCTAAAGTGGTGCTACAGCTCAAGTTTCTGGTTTCTCTCTGATCCACAGACTCCGGCCTGCTTTCTCCAAGTGCTCCCTAGCTGTCCAACAAACCTTGCTCTGCCGCCACCCTCAGGAGCATCCACAGGGAGCTGGCTGCAGCGTGAGGGAAAGTGGGTGAGGCATGCCTGTCGCTTGGGGTGCCACAGGTTAGCCAGGGGGATCCGCAGGTGAGGCTTTCCAGAAGTTCATGGGTGAGCTTTCTGATGGAGTTCACAGCATAGTCAGCAGGAACCGAATCCCTTTAATGCTCCCTCAAAATGTTATGTGCCTCTCTCCTGATCTCTTCTCACCCCAAATTTAGTACTCTGGATGCTGCGGGAGAGAAATGAGTCTCTTTGGCAGTGTCCTGGACAGCTGGGGAAGCCTGGTGTTCATTCACCTGCTCTTCCTCCCACCCCACCTCTCACCCCACTCACAGGATGGCCTTGCTTGGCCCTAGCTGTGTCACCTTGGGGAAGGTGGGCAAAGTCAACTGTTCCTCTTATCCACTCTAATGTGTCCAAATTCTTATTTTTCACCTTACTGGAGCGCTGGAACTTCTCCTCTAGAAACCCAGACTTTCATAAAGGCTCTCTTGTCTGTGGTGACTGCCCAAGTCGGGGTTATCCAGATGCTTCTGGACCATGGCCAAGAAAGAGAGGCTAGAACCAGTTCATAAGCTACTGAAGGGTCCACAGTCAGGATGGAGGTGTATCTTCCTATTATTTGATGCATAGGTGGATGAAACTCCTCTGGGTCCCTTGGCGTATGATGCTGGATCCCAAACTCCCACAAAGTCACTTTTGTTCATGGATGGATGTCAAATTTTTGTTGTTGAGGAGAGTTTAGGAGGGGTATCTTATGCCATCATGATGATGATGTCACCTGTCATACATTTGCAGTGAAGTCAGTTCTGTATGTCCTAGTCTATATTCCCTCCTGGGATCTCCCAACATCTTGGTTTTTGAATGCATAGTTTTACTGAGAAAATGATAATTAACATATAATCAAATGATGGAAAAGATGACCTAAACTTATGGATCACTGACTGCTATATGCCTGTTTTTTTTTTTCCACCTTTTTGTAGGGGAGTGTCTACCGTGGAGTCAATCCTTGTCTGTGATACTATATTGTTTGTGTGTGTGTGTGTATGTGTGTGTGTGTATGTGTGTGTGTGTGTGTGTGTGTGTTTTGTGGGAAGTCACATCACAGGAACTGTCTCTGAAAATGATTACAGATCACAAGACTGTGGTCTTTGGCACTGATGCCAAATTTTAATGAGAATCTGTGTAGCTCTTGGAAGAGCACATGTATTTTGCATGCAGGGGGTAGGGATCATGGATATTTGCAAACAGAGGGAGCACTGGTGCACTGGATTCGATAACAGCCTCAACATGTCCTTGACAACCTGTATTCATGTCTTCCCACACAACTCTGATCTTAGTATATGACTTTAGTGAATGCAAGAAAAGCAAACAAATGCAGAGATGTCAAAACTGCTTGTTCATTAAGGTTTGCCCCACATGCTGTGCTAAGAACCTGAGGTTACAATGTAAAGACCCCTAAGCCAACCAGCTGGAAGATGAGAGACATGGAGCCAGGTCACCTCCTGTGACACTTGAAAAGCTTATTTTCTCTTAGCTCCCAAACCACCCTTCTACTTTCTGCTTTGTAGTACTGGATCTGGGATTCTAAAAACTACATTTTTGCTTTGCCAGGTAGCTCCAAGTTAGGCTGTGCAAATAGGACAAGCTTGACGTAGATTGCAAGTTTGGAAAAGAAACAGGGATTTGTTTCTCCCACTTGGTTACCAATGGGCTTCCTGAGAGTTCATGTCCCTTTTCAGTTCTGGTGAACATCATGCCAGCAATGTTTCTTTTTCCCAGGAGGAGGAGTTCTTGCCATGACACAGATGGTTTGCATTCTTTCCAACATATGCAAAACAAGGTTTATTAAATTCTCACCACCCGAGACACTAGCAGCGCCTCCTCTTCAGAAGTACATCTGAGACTCTTCCTGAAAATCAGCCAAGTAACATCCTCTACACTCAGAGGTCTCCTTTAGCCCTAATGGTGGAAACTTCTCCTGAAACTGCTTTCTCCATATTACCTTAGAATTCTTTTTACACTTTCAGCTACTTGGCTAACAATTTTTTTTTTTTTTTTTTTTTTTTGCGGTATGCGGGCCTCTCACTGTTGTGGCCTCCCCCGCTGCGGAGCACAGGCTCCGGACGCGCAGGCTCCAGACGCGCAGGCTCAGCGGCCATGGCTCACGGGCCCAGCCGCTCCGCGGCACATGGGATCCTCCCAGACCGGGGCACGAACCCGTATCCCCTGCATCGGCAGGTGGACTCTCAACCACTTGCGCCACCAGGGAGGCCCTTGGCTAACAATTTTATACTTAGTTAACTAGTTTTTTATTCTTGCTCCCTTTTCAAACAGTTAGTGTGGTCTCTATCTCCTGATGAACCCCAACTATATACCTGTATTGTCCCAAATAACAGTGAGCCAACTGCTAGACAAGTGAGTGAAGCCACTGACCACAAGCTGACCAAAGATGTGTAAGTGAGCCCAGCTCACAGCAGTCTACAGTGCTAACTTCCAAATCGTGAACTGTATGAATAGTTATGCTTTAAGCTAAATAGTTTTTGGGTAATTATTTAGTAAAATAACACTAACAAATGTGGAAAAAATTTAAAGAAGACTGGGATATGATTTAATAACTCTAAGATGGGCATAAATGAAAAAAAACCCCACCAATCTAATCTGTATGGCTGACAGTTATATAGACAAAAGTATATTTTTCCCAAATTGCTGGTAAAAATGTTAACACCCTTTGAGGAAAACAGTCTCACAGTATCTTTTAATATTAAAAATTAATATACGCTTTAACACTACCAATCCTGCGACACTACCCCCAAAGAGATAAAAACATCAAATGTAAGAATATATATTCATGGACACATTTAGTAGTGAAAAGCTTAAAAAGTCAATGACCTTTAATAGAAGAATGATCAAATAAACAATTCTACTAGTAAAAAGGATAAATTAAAGTTGTTTCATTTTCAGGCTTGCAAGGATTTATCTAAGATGTTTCTGAATAAAAAGATGTAAAAAGAGTAAAATGAAAAACCATACCACAAGAACCATTCTAAATAATTATATAGTATTTTATATCTTTATATATAATTTTTTACCTTCATCATCAAAGGGTGATAAATTAATCACTTTTGTTTTATATTTACTTGGTGCAATGTGCCTGGCGTAGAAATCTTCTTGATATGAGAATGCATTTTTGTTTTTAAATAAATTCATACCTAAAATAAAGTTTAAAAACAAAAATTATATGAAGTCTAAATATTTACACACTACTCCTCAAACTCCATGTATTAGTCTTTATGCATTTGTAATGTTTCCTTCCCACAGTTTGGCCACTCATCTATTACTGTTACTCCAGTTTCTATAAACTATTTCATCCTTTTTTCTTCCTTCTCTTTATTCTGTGTTCCTTGGTAGCGTCTTTTTTCCTCCCAACTTCACTGAGGTATACTTAGTATACAAAAATTGCTCATATTTATACATTTTGATGAATTTGAAAATATGCATACACCTGTGATGCCATCACGATAATCAAGGTAATAAAAATATCCATCGCGTCTAAAAGACTACTCTTGTCTCCTTGCTTTTTTATGTGTATGTGGTAAGAACACTTAGCATGAAGCACTCCCTCTAACAATTTTGACATGCACAAGACTGTATTGTCAACTATAGACATAATGTTGTTCAGAGGTCTCTAGAACTCACTCATGTAGTATAAATGTGACTTTACACCCATTTAACTACTACCCATTTCCCCCTACCCCCAGCCCCTGGAAACCACCATTTTATTCTCTGTTTCTGTGAGTTTGACTATTTTACATCTCATATAAGTGAAATTATGCATTATTTGTCCTTCTGTGACTGGTTTATTTCATTTAGCATTAATACCTTTCAGGTTCATCCTTGTTGTGTATGGAAGGACATCTTTATCTTTTAAGACTGAATAATATTCTATTATATGTCTATACCACATTTTCATTTTTCCTCAGATTTACTGAGACATAGTTAACATAAAACATTGCATAGGTTTAAGGTGTACAATGTGATTATTTGATACATGAAAGGATTACCACAATATAATTAGTTAAAACCTCCATCACCACACATAATTACCTTTTTAAATTTTGTAGTAAGAACATTGAAGATCTACTCTCCTAGCAACTTTTAACTATTGTCATCACACTGTATATTAGATCCCAGGACTTATTCTTCTTCTCCCTAGAAGTTTGTACCCTTTAACCAACATCTCCCCATATCCTCCACCCCACAGCCCCTGGTAACCACTATTCTACTCTCTGTTTCTGAGTTCAGCTTTTTTAGATTCCACATATGAGTGATATCATACAAATGCTTTCTGTCTCACTTAATTTCACTTATATAATGACCTCAAGTTCCACACTGTCCCAAATGGCAGGATTTCCTTTTTTTATGTAGCTGAATGATATTCGGTTGATTATCTGTCTTTATCTCTTCATCTGTCTTCAGGCACTTAGGTTGTTTCTAAGACTTGGCTATTGTGAATAATGCTGCAGGGGATATGGGAGTGCAGATATCTCTCTTAAATAGTGACTTGACTTCTTCAGATATGTACCCAGAAGTGGAATTGCTGGATCATATGATTCTGTTTTTAATTTTTGGAGGAACATCTATATTGTTTTCCATAGTGGCTATATCAACTTAAAATCTCACCAACACTGCACAAAGGTTCCCTCTTCCCCACATCCTCACCAACTTTTATCTTTTTGATAATAGCAATTTTAACAGGTGTGAGATGATATCTCACTGTGGCTTTGATTTGCATTTTCTTGATTGAGCATCTTTTCATGTATCCATTAGCCATTCATATATCTTCTTTGGGAAAATGTCTATTCAGGCCTCTTCCCATTTATAGTCACATTGTTTGTTTGTTTTAATATTGAGTTGTATGAGTCCTTATATACTTTGGATATTAACCCCTTATCAGATAGATGGTTTGAAAATCTTTTCTCCCATTCCTTAGGTTGCCTTGTGATTTTCGATGGTTCCTTTTTTAATTTGATGTTGTCCAAGCTGTTGACTTTTGGTTTTGTTGCTTGTGCTTTTAGTGCAATGTCCGAAATGTCATTGCCAAGACCAATGTCAAGGAGCTTTTTCACTATGTTTTACTGTAGGAGTATTGAGGTTTTAGAGCTCACATTTAAATATTTAATCCATTTTGAGTGAAACATTGTAACCAATATAAGATACAGGTCCAATTTCATTCTTGCATATGGATATCCAATTTTCCAAAACAATTAAAGAGACTATCTTTTCCCCATTTGTAAGATATTCTCTGTAGATGATATCATATTTTTTTATTGAAGTTGATTTACAATGTTGTGTTAATTTCTGCTGTACAGCAAAGTGATTCAGTTATATATATGTATACATTTTTATATTACTTTCCATTATGGTTTATCACAGGATATTGAACACAGTTTACCTGTGATTTACAGTAGGTCCTTATTGTTTATCCATTCTATATATAATAGTTTGCATCTGCTAATCCCAAATTCTCAATCCATCCCTCCCCAATCCCCTCCCCCTAGGCAACCACAAGTCTGTTCTCTATGTCTGTGAGTCTGTTTCTGTTTCATAGATAGGTTCATTTGTGTCATATTTTAGATTCCACATATAAGTGGTATCACATAGTATTTGTCTTTCTCTTTCTCTGACTTACTTCACTTAGCATGATAATCTCTAAGTCCATCCATGTTGCTGCAAATGGCGTTATTTCATTACTTTTTATGGCTGAGTAGTATTACATTTTATATATGTACCACATCTTCTTTATCCATTCATCTGTTGATGTACATTTAGTTTGTTTCCATGTCTTGGCTATTGTGAATAGTGCTGCTATGAACGTAGGGGTGCATGTATCTTTTTGAATTACAGTTTTGTCCAAATATGTGCCCAGGAGTTGGATTGCTGGATCATATGCTAACTCTATTTTTAGTTTTTTTGAGGAAACTCCATACTATTTTTCATAGTGGTGGCACCAATTTACATTCCCACCAATAGTGTAGGAGGGTTCCCTCTTCTCCACATCCTCTTCAGCATTTGTCATTTATGGACTTTTTAACGATGGCTATTCTGAATGGTGTGAGGTGATACCTCATGGCAGTTTTGATTTGCATTACTCTAATAATTAGTGATGCTGAGCATCTTTTCATATGTCTGTTGGCCATCTGTATGTTTTCTTTGGAGAAATGTCTATTTAGGTCTTCTGCCCATTTTCTGATCGGGTTGCTTGTTTTTTTGATATTGAGATATATGAGCTGTTTGTATACTTTGGAAATTAAGCCCTTGTCAGTCGCATCATTTGGCAAGGCTCTTTTTTTATGGTCTTGACTCAAGCAATATGAGCCCCAGATTTCATGGCTGAATGGCGCCACTGGCTTTGCTCTGCTGAAAATCAGCTTTGCCTGCTGTACTCTCTGCTCAAGTGTTGCTTGGATACAAATCCTCCAAGTGTTCTGGCCAGGCTTTCTGGCCAGGAAGGGCCAGGAGCTATACTCAGGAGTGAGGCAAAATTGAGCTCCCCTGCCTGGGCAGAATGGGAGGGCCACCTACAAGCAGGGCCCCTGGTCTTCCTGATCAGGCTTTTTGGTCAAGAGGGGCCAGGAGCTTTGTCCAACAGTTGGTGGGGGCTATTAATTAGCTCCCTGCCTGGGCCAAGCAGGGAAACTGACTCCAATCCCTCCAAGGCTCTTTGAAGTCTTGACTCAAGCTGACCTGCTCCCCAAGTTCCCTGGTTAAATGGTACCACTGGACTTGCTCTATGGACAATCAGCTTTGCCTGCCATACTCTTCACTCAAGAAGTGCTCCATAGTTTCCAGGTGTTCTGACTCATCTGCCTGGTAAGGTGGGGCAAGGAGCTACTCAGCAGTATATCAAGCTAGGACTCAGCTCCCCTGCTTGGAGGGGGTAGACAGGGCTCCAGAGCTGTCAAGGCTCTTCACTTGAGGAACCAAACCATACAGACCTGCATCTCAGTGTGTCACCTGGTGAGACTGTGCCACCCTCTTGTTTCTCCAGATGAGCAAAGCTGCTGGTCAGGACTACTGCTTGGGTACTCTGGGTAGGAACTTGGTCTGCCAAGATCCCAGTGCTGGTTGTTGCCAGTCCCTCCCCCTTCTCTGTCACAATCAGAATCCCAGTAGTCAAGCCCAGCGATTACCCCGAAATCCCTGTGGTAAGAAGTAAGGGCTCTCAAGAAGTGACCCACAATGCTGGTAGAGCTGGAAATCCACGCTGGGCTCTTGTTTCAAACTGGAGGAATTGAGGGCTGAGGGGAGACTTCTTGGTGTGGTGCTGCACCAGCCTGGGGGAAGGGCAATATGGTCAGGAGCAGCTGCTCCTCTTATCCGTCTAATGTGGTGTGTCTTGGTCTCTGTTGTGCAGGGGGTGTGCTACAGCCTCACTCCCATGTTCTAGGATTTTTTCAGTGGTGTCTGGTCCATGAACAGTTTTTAGTAATTCTTCTTGTGAGGAAGGGTGACATCAGGAATGACCTGTTACCATCTTGGTGACATCACTCCTCACCTTTTATGTTTCTGATGTCATAATTTACCTTTTGTTTATATTGTGTATCCACTACCGTAGCTGTAGTTATTTTTAATATTTTTGTCCTTTAACCTTTATGATAGATTTAACACGCCACCATATTACAGCATCAGAGTATTTGAAATTTGACTATATACTTACCTTTACTAGGGTGTTATATATTTTCATATCACTAATTAGTGTGCTTTCATCTCAGCTTGAAAAACTCCTTTCAATATTTCTTATAAAGCAGTTCTACTGGTGATGAATTCACCCAGCTTTCCTTTGTTTGTGAGTCTTATCTCACCTTCATTTCTAGAGGACAGCTTTGTCTGGTAAAGTATTCTTTTTAGGCAGTTTTTTTTGTTCTTTCAACACTTTGAATATATCATCCTACTCTCTCCTGGCCTGCAATGTTTTTGCAGAAAAAGCTTCTAATAGCTTGATAAGGATTCACTTGTATGAGAGAAATATTTTCCTCTTGCTACTTTTAAAATTCTATCTTTGTTCTTGATTTTAGACAGTTTTATTATAATATTTCATGGCAGATATTGTTGTGAATTGAAATTTGGGGGTGATTTATTAGCTTCATGACCTTGGACATTCAAATCTCTCCCTAGATTTGGGAAGTTCTCAGCCAGCTAAAGTTCTCTTTAGCTTATTATCTTATAGTTCACTGTTTTACTTCATTCTTTAAAAATTTTTTTCTTTACTCTTCTTTGTATAATTCCAAAGGTACTGCCTTCTGCTTCACACATTCTCTCTTCCGCTTGATCCATTATGATGTTAATATTCTCTATTACATTTTTCATTTCATTCACTGTATTCTTCAGCCCTAGAATTTGATTCGATTTTAATGATTTCTACTCTCTCCTAAACTTCTCATTTTATTTGTGCATTGTTTTCCTGCTTTTGTTGACCTTTCTGTGTTTTCCTGTAGCTTGCTAAGCTTCCTTAAAACAGCTATTTTGAATTCTTTATCAGTTAAATTGTAAACCTCCTTTTCTTTGGGGTTATTGGAAAATTATTGTATCTCGTTCATGGCATCATCATGTTTCCTTGATTTTTTCATGTTCCTTGATGTTTGTACTGCTGTCATTGCATTTGAAGCAGTCACCTCCTCCTTGCTCTACTGATGGCTTTTCAGAAATAAATCCTTTCTATCAGCCCTGCTGAGGATTCTGAGGCTTTCTTAGACCTTTCCTATGAGTACATCTACTCTACACTTCTTGCTATCTTTTGTGGCAGAATTCTTAAGCTTGTATGCCTTCCTCCTATCCTGTAATGCCAGACTGGTTGCTGCCAGGTTCCATTTTGCCTTCCCTCTGGCAGTGCTGTATGTTCCATTTTGTGGTTTCTCCAAGGCCTTCAGATTTGGGACTGCTTTCTGTGGGTGCTCACTAGCTGTCTGTGAAAGCTCATTTTTGTTGCCATTGGGAACACACACAGGGAGCCAATCACAGGGTGAGGGTTTGTAGGTGAGGTGCATGGAGTGTTGGAAATGTGTATGGGCCAGTTTTAGGGGGTTCACAGGTGAGGTGTTCTCAGCAGCTGATGTGTGGGACTCCCAGTGGAGTCCTTGACATGGTAAGCAGTATCCACATCCCTTTCATATATTCTATTCTGAGCCCTGGCTGCTGTTCTCTCAGCCACTCACCACTCTTAGTCATGCAGCTCATGACCCAGTTCTTTGGATGGGACAAGAGAGAAATGGGTCTCTTGACAGTGTCCTGTACAGCTAGAGAAGCTGGGCAGTCACTCATGTTCTCACTTTCCCCCATGGGAGAAATCATGGGAGGAGAAGGGCTCTTTTGGCACCGAGGTTTGCTGTCCTGGGGGAAGAGTGATGCAGGTAAACTGTTCTTCTTACCCTCTTCAATGCCTCCCATCTTGGATTTTTTTTTTATACCAACAGTGTGCTGAAACTTTTCTGCTTTAACTCCTGGACTTCCACAAAGGCTCTCTTGTCTGTGGGTGACTGTCAAGTTGGTTTTCTTTGGGTGGAAGATGGTAGAAAACTCCTGTTCTACCTTGTTGATGTCACCACTGTAAAATTCCTTCTCTCTCGCCAAATATTCTAGAGGGAATTTCACTCATTGTCTTAGTTCCCTGATTTGTCCAATTCTTTCAAAGTCATTTAGAGAGCTTTTTTCCTTCTGGTTGAGAAAGATTCTTTTGTAAAGAAAGGTTCTTCTTTTATAGCATTTTGATGGAGTAACATTTTTAGTATTTGCAAATGCACATGTCCAAGAGCTCTTCCTACTCTTCGTAGGTAAATTAATTAGCAGCAAAGCGCTCACTTTTTTTTTTTGAACGGATAGGGAGGGTGGCACACATGGCTTTTCTCTGATGGACAGTTTCCATTCTTAGCATCTTCCTTAATTTCAACCTGTATCCCAACCCTGTTTTACTTTGAAGCAGAATAGTCACTTCTTTATTTGATCTATACACTATTTTTAGAAGGATGCATTTATAAGAATAGTTTTGGAGATCAGAGCTCTATGCATGAAACACTGGCTTCCCCTCACCCCATTCAATCAATGTTCATAAGATTTATTTTTCATATATCCTACTTATTATAAAAGTAGTATGTGCTATTGTAGAACACTCCCATTTAAACAAAGATTATAAACCTCATCTTATTTTATCAGTGGCTAGAGATTAAACTGAAGCCACAGCCTGAGAGGCTGTTACTGAGAAAATAAAATATTGTTGACACAATTTACTCCAGAAGCCATGACCCTAAGCTAGTCATTCATATTTGTCAAATAAGAGTAGACTCTGGGGAGGATATTCAAATTACTAAAAATAAAAGCCTTAAGGCATGTTAGGGTAATGGGGCCATACTGTCATGTTTATGTTTATTCTTGATTTTATTTTCATGAAAGCTTCAAGCCTAGATTGTATGAAAATATTTTGGTACAGCTTGGTATTCCAATTTAAATGTAATTTTGAATGCAGTAGTATAGGAAACTAGCTATCCCAAATGACCTCTCTAATTCCAAGAACTAAAATGCTAGATTAAAAAGTGTACTTTAAAAAGTATTGCTCAGATGGCATAAAAATATACTCTAGAGACAAAAATGGAAGTAAAAGCAGATAACTTGGGAATTTCAACTAAAAAGGAGTGTGTATGTATATGTGTGTGTGTGCACACACATTTTTTATAAATTTGACTGACCTGCAGTAATGTGGGTAGTGGGGAGGAAGACAAGGTGGAAAATTCCATAATGAAGAATAATAAGAAATAAAGAGGGCACAATAAAATATTTTGGAATATATCTGTATAGAGCATCATTATATATTCTTTATGACTGCATATGATAAAAGCTGAGAAGGGAGGGATTGGGATTGTAACATCATAGATAGGGAACCATTAGAATGTTGTGTACCTTATGTTAGTGTTACATATTTTCTGGGTGTTTAAAATATTTCATAAAGAGTAAAAATTTAAAAGCATACTACAAAAAGTATCCTAAGTAGTCAGATATTTGTTTTATATTGTTACATCTCTTATTTTGATTGTCAAAGGGTAAAAAATTGATAACGTTTCTTGAGAATTTACTTGGTGCAATGTGCCGGTAAAAAAAACTGTTTGATGTTGTGTGGACATATCTTTGTTTTTAAATAAATTCTCACCTAACCTAAAACTTAAAAAAAAACATTCACATAGACACCATTACTATTTGCACACTACTTCCCAAACTCCATGTATTAGTCTTTGTTTCTGCAGTTTTTCTTCCCACATTTGAGTGGTTACTTTTCTATCACTCCAATTTCTATAAACTAATTGTTCATTTTCTCTTCCTTTTCTTTGTTCTGTGTTCTTAGGTAGCATCTTACTTAATTTTGACCTTTAATCTAACCACATTTTATCTTAAACAAGTATATTTATTTCTATATTTGATCTGTACTCCCCTTTCAATACCTTTTCTCTTAGCAATTTATATTGCTCATATAAAATTTTCTTTAGAGCATTTAATTATAAACTCACCATTAACAAGTAAGTATAAAATAATTAACTTAATTTTGCTGATAAAAGGCATGACATTTTAAATTGAATGGATGTAAATGAAAGCACTTTACTGCTGTGTCTAAGGCTGTTATTCAAAAGTGACAAGGATTCCTATGAATAAGCAACACTGAAGCAAAAATTAATTGAAAGAACCTAACCAAAAATACTCTGAAAGTTAAAGACATGGAAAAATGGCTTATCGTAATACACCAAATTTAACTGCTTGGTTCCAACAATTTCATTTTTACACCACCAGCTTTTCCCCAGTTAAAGCTGTTGGAGCAAGTAATATTTATTTGATTCATTTACAACACTACTTTTTTACAGGAATAAAAGCGAGAATATAATAAAATAAAGCATTCAAAAGCAAAGTTTCAGAAATCTTGCCTTAAATTTCAGTGAAAACACATATTTTGGTGCTTATATCTGAGGATTCAGTTACTTTCCAATGCTAGCTTTCAGCATCAATTCTGTAAAAAGTTCATAACGACAGTATTTCTTGCAACAAAGAGAAATGTATCGAACCCTGCTACTCCAGAACTAAAGCAGTAATCTGTGAATAATAAAACTCAGCTAGAGAACTCCACTCTAGTAGAGATATAAATTTACACACCAACTTAATTATGTAGAGGAAATTGGCAATCAGTGAAATAACTGTTATGTTTCTCTTCTTATACCACTCATCAACTAGCTTTCTTGCTTTTTCAATTTCAAAGCAATATTCCTTTCTAAGCCAGTAAGAAAGTGAGTAGAATCACAGTTATAAATACTTAAATCAAGCATATTCTAAGGTCATTAGAGCATTGGTTTATATGGATTACTTTCCAAATGGATGAGATTACAACTAAAAAATATCCAGCTAAATTTCCATTAATAGTAATACTAGAGTTTAATTAGAGGAAATTCATGAAGATTACTGCCCATTAATACTAACACACAGTTACTGTTATCATTAATGATTCATAGTTAATTAAATCCCAGAGAAGACATAAACCATAAATATTAGACTTGGAAAGTTCTTGTTCTTACCAGGGTGACTCTTATGATGTTTCTTGAGTTCATCAATTGCTTTTTCTCTTCCAACAGTATCTGTCATGCGTTCTGTATCAGTCTCTATGGATATAAAACAAATTTCAAAACACATTGTAAGGTAACCATTAACACACATGTATGTGTGTCCTTGTGTCTGTGTGTAGTACTAACTTAATTAGTACTTGTATTATCGAAGAGACATAATATAATGTCTGCATTGCACAATCATAAAACATTAGAATTTGAAGGGCTCTTAGCAATCATATAAGCCTCATGATATTGAAGCTTAGAGATGTTTTGTGATTTGATTGAGAACACACACCAAGATAATGCAAAACTGAGTACAAGCTGATGCCCCATAATTCCTTAACCAGTGTTTTTCATACACAATGCACCGTCCCATACAAACTTCAATCATCTTGGGGAGTTCGCGTAAATGATATAACTGCCAAGTTCACACTAAGAGGACACTCATACTGTAAGGATATACCTATGAGTGGAACGTGGCATTTTTTCCCCACTGGTCAAGAGACAAACCATGGTCCCACATCACAGAAAGTTACTACCAGGTAGAAATTCTTGACTCTCTCAAGAATGTTTAATGCCATTTTTAAGGCTATGTAAATCAAGTAGACATCAAAGATGTAGAAGAGTAACGAGATATTCTGTGGTCTAAGAAAAACTGCCTATCAGGTCCTCTTACTATATACACCTTGTAGCTGGGGAGGGGGAAATGGGTAAATCTGCAGTAGTACCAGCAGTGGGACTGCATCCCATCCCATTTGAGTTTTTATGTGATTTGGACATTTGGTGGGATTTAGGAAGTACTAACTAGGTCAAAGGAGAGGAATAACATTCATGTATTTTGTTTTAATACATGAAAGTTATTAAAGAAAAATTCATATTGAAAAAGGGGTTAAGTAGGATTGCTGACTTGGGTCAAATTATGTGTCCAGTGTTTTGTGAATGAAAGCTAGTTACAGAAGAGCATGCACCAGAGGTTGGAAACCTATCCTGAACCTGACACCATAAGGTGGATCTTACTTTGTTGTAATGGCTGAGACCACAAGTAAGTGTTAAAGATCCAATTGAGTAGATATATTTGAGGCTCTCTGGTTTTTCTCCAACTGGTATAGGTTAAGAATGACAGGCCCAGTTGAAAGAAGCATGTAAAGATGCTTATATAAGCAAGGAAGCATTAAGAAGAGTATTTGATAGCAGATAGAATTAAGGACGAGGGAAAAGGGAGTATGTGCTAGAGAAATCTGCAATCTAGTAAGAATCACAACTTCCCTCCTCACAATACCCTCCCACTGCTTAAATTATTTTTTAAGCCTACCCTTCCTGAAGTTCCTAGTATATGATTCACACTTTACTGTTTCTTTGCATGTCTCATATTTTTTGGGGGTTTATACTGGGTATTCTAGACAATATCTTGTAAGAATTCTGGATACCGAGTTCCCCTCACCTTTGGAGGCTTGCTGTTGCTGTTTGCCTGATTATTTATTTAGTGACTTGGCTGGAATATATTCTATTGTAGAGAAGTCTGCTTCTCTGCAGTGTGAATCTTCTAATGTTGCTCCTCTGGGGGCACAGACTTGGGCATGCAAACAGTCACCTTTGGATGACACTTGTTTTTCCTGTTGACTGTTTCTTTCCCTTGTTTTGCTGTTAAGCTCTCTGCCTCCTTTAATATCAAACCAAAGATCAAGAAGTGGTGTGTCAAACACTGTAACACCAAGACAAGGGGCAGTAGTGTAAACTACGGACTATATAACAAAACTAAACACCTCTACTTCACCTGAGATACTGAAAATGTGCCTGGTATTTTAATTATATAGAGGGAATTAGTAAGCAAGGAAATCTCTCTTTTAATCCCATTCATAAGCTAGCCTTTCTGCTTTTGCCTCTAGCCTGAAAAAGAAAGTGAGTAGCACTTAAAATGCTTCCATTAATCATATTCCAAGCTCACTATTCCACTGAAATATTGAGGATCACTTTTTAAATGAAGGAGTTCTAAAATTCACAATATGTAAATCCATTGATAATAACGGTTGGAGTTCCACTAATTATAGGAGGGAATTTATGAAGACATTGCATCATGTAATAACAGCTTATAGGTACTGTAATCAGATTCAAACTTAAATAAACTTAAATAAACTCTAGATAAGATAATTAAGCCAGAACAGACTTGCAATATTGTTCTTATCAGGATAACTCTTGGATTGTGTCTTGATTTCACCCTTTATTATACCTTTTCCAACAGCAACTGGGAAGTGCTCTGTAGCAGTGTCTATAAACAGTTTGAAAACACTTTTGTAAGGTAAATATTAACATGTAGTTGTGTTTGTTTGTAATACTCCTTTAATTAGCATTATTTTATTACAGAAGAATTATAATGAAATGTCTTACTTTCAGAATCAGTACACGTTAGAATTGGAAGAGCCACTGGCAACCATATAAGCCTCATTATATTGTAGCTTAGAAATGGTTAGTGATTTGACCTAGATCACATAGTCAGGTAGCGATAAAACTGATCCATAAACTGATGCCACATTAATTGCTTAACTAGAGCTTTTTCCATAAAATACAAAGTCTCTTGCAAATTTAAGTCATCCTATAGAGTTTATCTTAATAAATATAACTGTCTTGTGTACATTAAAAGCACATTCATATCATAAGGATATATTTGGTGAGGGTGCACATGATATTTTTTTTCCAGACCAAATTGCAAACAATGGGCACCATAGTCACAGAATGTTACTGTGAGGCAGAAATTCTCTGACTTGTCCAGGAATATTTTAATTACTTTTTTAAAGTAGACATCAGTGATAGAGAAAAACAACAAGTAATTTGTAGACTGGGATAAAGTACCCTCTCAGGTTCTCTTAGCATGTAGACCTTCTACGTGGGGAGGAAGAAATGGGTAATTTGCAGGAATGTGAGCATTGGTATTGCACTCCTTCCATTTGAGTCTTTATGTGATTTTCACTTTTTTGCTGGATTCAGAAATGATGATATAGGTCCAATGATAGAAAAAAAATTGAAGTTTATTTAAAAGATTTTATTTTGCAAAAGGAATAATTAGTATGGTGACTCTGGGTCACCTGTTGGGTAAAGTTTTGTGTGGGCAAAAATTGGTTCTAACACAGCATGTAAAGGAAGTTGGAGCCTGTCACATCCAGAATTTATAGACTGGAAGTCTTGCTTCAGAGAAATCGCTGAGTTCATGAATATTTCAAATACTCTCTATCACTGAGGCAACACAAATTTATCACCACTGCAATCTAAACAGAGGTAAAGACCATATGGGGTGTCACTACTAAAATCAAAGACACGTTGGATTGGGCAGAACAAGTTTTTAGTAATTAAGTTATGGCATTTGTGAAAGTAAATTCTGCTATAGCAACACATAACTGGAGAACATCAGCAGACAAACTTTAGCCCTCTGGTCTTTCTCCAACAGATATAATTAGAAGAACTGATTCATTTGATCTGAGAAAGCAAAGGATCCTTCGGTGAGCAGGGAGGCAGTGAGAACAGCCCTTGAGGGCAGACTGAATTAAAAACTGGGAGCATAATAAATGATATGGGGTGGAGAAACCTAATCTATTAAGAGCCACAATTTTGCTCCTTCACAACATCCTCCCACTGCTTTTTTTTTTTTTTTTTTTTTTTGCGGTATGCGGGCCTCTCACTGTTGTGGCCTCCCCCGTTGCGGAGCACAGGCTCCGGACGCGCAGGCTCCGGACGCGCAGGCTCAGCGGCCATGGCCCACGGGCCCAGCCGCTCCGCGGCACATGGGATCCTCCCAGACCGGGGCACGAACCCGTATCCCCTGCATCGGCAGGCGGACTCCCAACCACTTGCGCCACCAGGGAGGCCCCCTCCCACTGCTTTTAAGTGTTAAAAAAAAAAATCCTATCCTGCTTGGAGTTCACTAAACTATGTTTTTTTTTTTTTTTTTTTTTTTTTTTTGCAGTACGCGGGCCTCTCACTGCTGTGGCCTCTTCCTTCGCGGAGCACAGGCTCCAGACGCGCAGGCTCAGCGGCCAAGGCTCACGGGCCCAGCCACTTTGCGGCATGCGGGATCCTCCTGGACCGGGGCACGAACCCGTGTCCCCTGCATTGGAAGGTGGACTCTCAACCACTGCGCCACCAGGGAAGCCCCTAAACTATGTTTTAAAAAAACATTTAACATACTATACACAATATGCCCATTTAAAATGTGTAATCAATGGTTATTAATATACATAGAATGTGTAACAATCACCACAGTCAATTTTAGAATCAACTTCAGATTCATACTAATTAAATTCCAGGTAAATGTAGAAACATGACTGACACGTAGTTTTATTCTCTTATCTCCATTTTTGTGCTACTGAATTGCATGTTACACGTATAAAACTAAAGACATTGTTAAAATTGTTCTTAAAATTTCTTTATGAACCTTTATAACTTTTAAAGAAGATGAGAGGCAAAAAATTAGATCAAGTTTGGTATATATTTACACTGCTTGTTATATTAGCATTCTTATTTACAATCTTTGTTCTTTTCATTGGTTCCTATGGACTCAAGTTACCATCTAGTGTCATTTTCTTACTTAAATTCATCCTTGTTCACACCATCTTCTTTGCACAGCTCTTGTGAAATATACTATATGTCTATATGTTAGAGGCCCAACAATACATTTTATACCTATTGTGTTATACAGTTGCCTTTTAAATCAGTTAAGAGAAGAAAAGAGACAAATATGCATTTTTATGGTCTTTTGCAATACTAGAATTATTCTAAGCCATGTTTTTTCATTTTTTTGTTTATTTTTTATTTCTTTTTTGTGTAGTCAAATTACTGTGTGAGATCATTCACTTTCAGTGGGAAAAACTTCCTTTAGCATTTCTTGTAAAGTGTGTCTGCTAGCAATAGATTCTCTGGAATTTTTCACTTGGGAATTTCACCATTTTTGAAAGATAGTTTGCCTGATATAAGTTTCTTGGTTGACGGATTTTTCTTTCACCATTTCAATATTCCATTCCACTGCCTCTGCCTCCATAGCTTCCATTACTAAATGAAGGTTACTGGGATTCTGTTTTACACCAACAGTTGGTTTTCTCTTGTTGCTTTCAAGATTTTATCTTTGTCCTTGTCTCTCAACATTTTTACTATGATGGGTCTGGTTGTAGATTCTTTTGTGCTTATTCTATTTAAATTTCACTGAGGTTGAATGTGTAGATTCATAATTTTCACTGAATAGTTTTCACAATTTTCAGCCATCTTTTCAAATATTTTTACTGCTCCTTTCTCTCTCTGTTCTCCTAGCATTCCTATACCTTTAGTTTGCTGTTTCTTTCTTCAGACTAATCCAATCTCTTGAACCCCTTAGGCAATATTTTCATTTCATTACTGTACATTTCAACTGCAGAATTTGCTTTGGGTTCTTTTACATTAATTTTTATTTTTAGTTGATAATGTCTATTTGACAAAATATTTTCATGGTACCTTTTTTAAAAGTTTTTTTTTTTTGATGTGGACCATTTTTAAAGTCTTTACTGAATTTGTTACAATATTGCTTCTGTTTTATGTTTTGGTTTTTTGGCTGCAAGCCACGTGGGATCTTAGCTCCCCGACCAGGGATCGAACCTGCACCCCCTGCACTGGAAGGTGAAGTCTTAACCAGTGGACCACCAGTGAAGACCCTCATTGTATCTTTGTTTTCTTCTTAAAGCAAGGTTTCCTTTAATTCTTTGAGCACATTTATAATAACTACTAGGTAGTCATTGTCTGCTAAGTCCAACATCTAGGATTCTCACAAGCATATTTTATTTCCTGCTTTTTCCTGTGCTTGGGTCACAATTTACTATTTCCTTACAGGTCTTAATTTTTTTTTTTACTAATAACTGGACATTTAAGATAATATATCATAGCATCTTTGGACTCTGACTTCTGTTTCCCTTTCTGAGGCTTGTTGTTTAGTGTGCTTGCTTGCTTGTGTACAGTGATTTCTCAGAGGTATCTTACTAACATATCTTTCCCCTGAGGTGTGAAGCCTTGCACATTGCTCCCAGATGGCACATCCTTGGGCATGCACACAGCTGCCTCTTGATGTTTGTGGTTTTAACTGGGCTCTGTTTGAATGTCTATTTCCCTTTTTTCTCTATTTAGGTGTCTTCTTTCAACATCACAGAAAACATCATAGAGAAATGTGTCTAGCACTGTTACTTCAGGTCTAATAAAGAGGGAATTGATAACCATCTGTTATATTCATCTATCACATTCCTTAGCTAACCTTTCTACATTTGCGAATTCAGGAGAACTGTCTATCTAAGCTGAAAATAGAAAGTGAATAGAATGTAATTGGGCATATTTATTTGTACCAAGCATATTCTAAGTTTATTAAAGGACTGGTTTTTATGGATTAGCTCCTAAACAAATGAGCTCCAAAACTAACAATATGTAGCCAGTTTTACATTGATATTCAATACAAAAATTCAACTAATTAAAGGAAGGAGTTCTTGAAAACTTTTGCCCATGTAATAATAAACCATAGATACTGATGTTATTCATGATTCTTAATTAATTAAACTCCAGAGAAGATAAGGAAACCTGAAATCTTAGATTTGTAAAATTCTTGTCCTTACCAGGGAGATTCATTGATTGTATCTTGAATTGTCCCTTTATTACACCTCTTCTAGTTTTATCTGTCACGCCTTCTACATTAGTCCCTGTAGAAAGAACAAATTTCTGAACACTTTGTATGGTAACCATTTACATACAAACGTGTGTGTGTTTGCACGTGTGTGTGTGTCTGTGTGTGTGTAGCACTAACTTAATTAGCATTTGTTATTACGGAAGATGAGTTTTGTTGAAATGTCTGGTTTGGAGAATCACAAAGCCTTAAATTAGAACAGATAAAGCAATTATATAAGTCACATTATATTGAAGTTTAGAGGTTCCTTAACCAGTACTTTACTATAATTCCTTAACCAGTACTTAATTCCTTAACCAGTGCTTTTCAATATAATGCTATCTCTTACATAAGTGGAAATCATCCCAGAGAATTTATGATGGCAATATAATTTCCAGATTTTATTAAAAGAACACTTATTCTGCAAGGATGTACCCGATGAGGCAGAACTTAACATTTTTTTTTTTCCAGACAAGACAAGATGTAAACCATAGTCTTCTTAGTCACAGTAACTTACCATGAGCCAGAAATTCTCTGACTTACTGGACATTTTAATTCCCTTTTAGGCTACGTAACTGTAAATCATGTAGGTATCACTGGTTTAAAGAGTAATGTGATATTCACTGAATTGAGAAAAAGTGTCTCTGAGATTCCTCGAGCATGTATACTTTATGTCTTGCAAGGAGGAAATGGTGAAATCTGTACCACAACCAGGACTCTGATTGGATCCATTTCCATTTGAGCTTTTATGTAATCTAAATTTTTGCTATAATTAACAATGATTAACTATGTTCGATGACATGAAAAATACATGGAAGTTATTATAAAGGTATTCACACTGAGAAAGGGATAACTAGGACTGGGGACCTAAAGGATACATCCTTGGGCATGCATACAGTTGCCTTTTGATGTTAGTGGTTTTAACAGGGCTCTGTTTGAATGCCTGTTTCCCTGGGTTAAAAGTTTAGTGAATGAAGTTGGTTCTAGTAGAGCATGTAAATGGAGCTGGAAACCTGTCATGATCCTGACATTGTCTAGTAGAAGACTGCTTTTAAAAAAGGGCTGAGCCCAAGAATAAATGTAAAAGGTCACACTATGATTTTGGCAGCCCAAATGTACCATATTGCATTCTTCACAGAGAGGATACCACCTGGGGCATCATTAACAAAGTAAACAAAGATGCATCAGATTAGGCAAGCAAGTTTTCAATAAATAACAACATTTTGTGAAAGTAATAAAATCTATAGCCACACAAAATTAGGGAATATTAGAACATATAGAGAGATGAGTCTGGTTGGTGCAGAGAGTATGTAGACTAAATTTAGACACAATCTGGTTAGGAGAAAACTGGGTTACCCTTAAAGTATTTTCAAATACAGTTGCCAAATTTCAATCTAGAAACAAACCAAGCTGATGTAGCTACTCTACAGAGTGACTTAAATTCAATAATCCATTTCACTGATGACAGCTTTACTGAGAGTAAAGAAAATATGACTTCATTTTCTTACACCAGAAGGAAGAGGTTGAAAAGTCTCTCCCTCCCGGGCCCCAACACACACATACAACACACACAAAAAAAAAAAAAAAAATAGAACATATATTTTAGCCACTCTGGTCTTTCTTCAACAGATATAACTAAGGTGAATGGAGTCATTTGAATCAAGAAAGCAGAGGATCCTCGGATAAGCAGGGAGGTAATCAGAACAGCATTTGAGGGAAGACTGGGTTAAGCACTAGGAATTAAAGGTATGCACTAGAGAAATCTTTAATCGAGTAAGAGTCACAATTTCCCTCCTTCACGGTATCCTCCCATTGCTTTAAATCTTTTTAAAATCTCTTAATTTTTGCAGTTCACTAAGCTATTTTTAAAATATATAACATACCATAATATTCGTCCACTTAAAGTGTGTCCAAATCAATGGTTTCATTAAAAATTATATTCAGAGTTGTGTAACCATAACCACAGTCAATTTTAGAGTCTACTTCAGATTTATATTATTAAATTCCAATTATATATAGAAATAGTACTCCTATATAGCTGTTATCTCTTCCCCATTTTTGTGCTATTGTTATACATATTATACCTTTAAATATAAAACAGTTTGTAATAATTATTTCTTTATATAACTCTATGCCCTTGAAAGAAGCTGACAGAAGAAAGAAGAGCAAGTATATATTTACAGTGTTTGTTATATTAACCTTCTTGTTTACAATTTCTGGTTCTCTTCATTTATTCCTGTGGATTCGAGTTAACATCTGCTATCATTTTTTACTCAAATACATCACCATCCTCATACGTCTCCTTTGCACAGCTACTAGAGAATATATCACTTTTCAATATTTTTATAGGCCTGACAAAACAATGATATACATATCGTTCTATACAATCACATTTTAAATCAATTAAGAGAAGAAAGGACACAAAATATGCATTCATATTGTCTTTTGAAGTACAGAATTACCTTTTTAAACTTTAATCCATTTACTGCTATTTTTTACATGAACTTGTTCATGCAGTAGCCATAAAGTACATTGAGAACATATATTTGGTTTCACAAAGGAGGAGAAAATACTGAAAAAATATCATTGCTTATGGAAAGCTGCAAAAGGGAAGGAGAAAGCAGAATGGAACAAAAGAGAATACAACCCAAGAGTCTTGCTCTTCGGACGATAGTTTAGGTTACTGTGTAAAAACAGTTTATACCTTGGCCATCAGGGCTGCTCTAATTACTTGGGGGTCTAGAACTTCAGAGCACTATTTTTGTTTCAGGTTTGTTTTCTGTTTCCCAAGTGAAACACCTTATTGTTTCTTATGATTATTAAAGTAATACATGGTTAACTTTTAAAATTCCACATGAGTGAAATCATATGGTACGTATTTGTCTTTCTCTGTCTGACTTATTTCACTTAGCGTAACACCATCAAGGGTATTACGGGTTCCTCCATGTTGTTGCATATGCAAGATTTCATCTTTTATGGATGAGTAGTATTCCACTGTATATACACATACCACATCTTTTTTACATTCTCACCAACAGTGTATTAAGGTTCCCTTTTCTCCACACCCTCTCCAACACTTTTTGTCTTTCTGATAATGGCTATTCTGACAAATGTTAGGTAGCATCTCTTCGTAGTTTTGATTTGCGTTTCCTTAATAGTAATAGTGAACATATTTTCTTGTGCCTGTTGGCCATCTACATATCTTCTTGGAAAAATTTCTGTTCAGCTCCTCTGCTCACTTTTTTTAATGGCGTTGTTAGCTTTTTTGTTTTTGAATTGTATGAGTTCTTTATACACTTTGGATATTTATCCCTTGTCAGATATATCATTTGCAAATATATCTCCCGTTTGTTAGGCTGTCTTTTCATTTTATTGATAGTTTCCTTGCTGTGCAGAAGCTTTTCAGTTTGATGCAACCCCATTTTTTCATTTTTGCTTTTGTTTCCCTTGCTTGAAGAGACACAAATAGATAGTGCTAAGACTGATGTCAAAGAGCATACTGCTTATGTTTTCTTCTAGAGATTATGGTTTCAGGTCTTACATTCAAGTCTTTAATTCATCTTGAGTTAATTTTTCTGTATGGTGTGAGATAGTAGTCTAGTTTCACTTTTTTTGCCATGTGGCTGTCCAATATTCAAAATATCATTTATTGAAGAGACTATCATTTCTCCATTGTATGTTCTTTATTCCTTTGTCCTAAATTAATTGTCTATATATGCATAGGTTTATTTCTGGGCTCTCAGTTCTGCTTCATTGATCTTTATATCTGTTTTTCTGCCAACACCAGGCTGTTTTACATTACTATGGCTTTCTAATATAGTTTGAAACCAGGGAGTGTGACACTTCCAGCTTTGTTATTTTTTCTCAGGATTGCTTTGGCTATTTTGGAGGAGTCTTTTGTGGTTCCATAGAAATTTTAGAATTTTTTGCTCTGTGTCTGTGAAAAATGTCCTTGGGATTTTGATATGGATTGCACTGAATCTGTGGATTGTTTTAAATACTATGGACAGTTTTTACAGTGTTAATTCTCCTAATTCATGAGGATGGAATCTTTCCATTGTTGGTGTCTTCTTCAATTTATTTTAACAATGTCTTATAGTTTTTAGTATAAGTCTTTTCACCTTCTTGGTTAAATTGATTCCTAGGCTTTTTCTGCCTTTTGTTGA